>NW_024609881.1:58517860-59117860 GCF_016920785.2 Ixodes scapularis
GGCTAGTTATATTGTTTTTAAATGACAGAAATGTGGATATTTGAGTGAGAAGTAAAAAATTATAGCTTCCCTATTAGCTGCGTTTAGTATTGCTTTAAACAGATCTGATGCTGTACAAAAATATTTGATAATGTGATTAAATTTTGCACTAATGTCGACTATGTCCTGTTCCAGCTGTGATCTTTAAGGGGAAACGTGGGCCCCGTGAAGCTGTAACATCAGTTTTTCCCCACTCCCTTGTCTCCCCTTTTGATGAAAATAAATAAATAAACAAATATAAAAAATGAAAGCCGTTTACAACTCCCAGTAACGCCGAATTAGAGCGCAGCTCTTGAGGAGGAGTAGGGAAGGGTACTGAGGGGGGCCACGTGACCTCGGGGAGGGGGGGGGGGGGGGGTTCACGTGACCTGGGGGGGTGGTCACGTGACCTCGGGGGGGGGGGGAGGTGACGTGACCCTCCCCCTCCCCGAGGTCACCGAACGTACCCGAGGTCCTGCCAAAGGAACTCGAGGTCCTGCCGAAGGAACCGGAGGTCCTGCGGAGGTCCTCTCGAAGGAACCGGAGGTCCTGCGGAGGTCCTCTCGAAGGAACCCGAGATCCTCCCGAGGTCCTCGGGGGGAGGGGGGGGGGGGTGGTCGCGGTTACGCCGACGCCGACGGCGACAGCGACGACGACGCCGCTCAAGCCGGAAACGGGCGCCTAAAAGCTGCGCTCTAAAATAATCCTTTGTTCCATTATTACCTTTAAAACAAAGTGCCTCCGTCCAAAGCGTGCTTAGTACTGCTGCGACTGGTTCAACGAATTAAAGTTTCGTATTGGTGAAAATTGTATAGACTGTTCAGCTGAACTGAAACCTCATTCGTTCGACGTTTTTGACAATATAGCGTTGATCGCAGACCGGTTTCAGCCAACCGAACGTTTTCCTACGCCAAAATTAGAGGTACACGGTGTGTTTCGCTAGCTTGGCGGCGACATGGGTATAGATATCCGAAACCATTTCCCATTTGAGAAAGATATCTTTTGCCTGTAAAACTGTAAAGGTTTCTCCTAAACGAAGAGAGTTTAAAACGAGTGATAAAATATTTGAGGATACCGCAAACCGGAGGTGTTTGGACTTCCAAATGCCGTAAGTTTGTGCGCTTTTCGTGTTTCACGTTGCGAACTATATGTAGTTTCTTAGCTGTCAGCATTTGTAATTTTAACTGCAATAGTATCTCTGGGAACACCACACCACGAGAGTGAGTGCGTTCGTCGGTTGCGGCTCGATAGCTAAATGTAATCGCAACTTGTATTTTGTTGTATACCTAAAAAATTTACACACCAATTAAATTTACCCCGGCATAATATTGCCGCGCGCAAGGCTGAGCAAACAGCGCCTGGTCACGGTTTTCCAGAATATTCGCGTTTATTCTTCCTCGGGGGAGGGGGGGGGGGGGGGGTTCTTTTATCATTCCGCCCTAGTTTATTGTTCTCGAAAGTGCCTGTTCATCCTCACCCTGAAACTCGATGCTCGAACCTTCTGGGCCGAATTTTCGCGATACCGACGCACACTAGATAAGGACCTGCCCGTGATCTTCTCGAGTCAGTCTCGCTCTCGCTTCGTGCTACGCCGCCAAATGGCCACCCACTTTTCTGGTGTCTCAAAGTTCGTTCTTAATTTTGTTTGGCACAAGTTCGCCGATTAAACCTTTCTTTTTAGTTCATAATCCATCGTCTCTTCGACTTTCTCCGTGACAATACAAGTAGCGGCTACCATTCCCCGCCAAATTCAGTGAGAAAACATAAATTGGTGCATAATTACACACCAATTTAATTTGTCTTCTATATCTAGCGAGTAGCGTTGCCCCGATAAATTTAGTGGGAAAACGTGAATTGGTGTATAATTATGCACCAATTCTATTTCTACTCTGTAAGCAGCGCGGGCACTGTTTTCCCACTAAGTTTTGTTTGGAAAAGATAAATTGGTGTATAGTTTTACACAGATTTTAGCCCAAAATGTAGTGGGAAGTGGTTTCCAGCTAAATATGGTAGGAAAATGTAAAATGACTTACAAATTACCACCATTTCCATTTAAAAAAATGACCGCATCTCCACGTGGTGAATGATGTTGATTGGGGCGAAGCTCTGGTGGTGCTGATGATACTGATTTTATTGCTCATAGGTAGTGCTGAGTTCTGGGTTGCGTTTCGACTTCATTATTACTGCTTTATGGTCGGCCGAATGCAGAGCCAGTGGTTCTTCTAGCGGATCAGCTTGGATCCGCTAGAAGCCGTGGGAACGCATCTCCACCGCTTAAGTCAACGGTCCATGTCAGAAAGAGAATGTGTGGTATGAAACGTGGTTATATACGCATTTGAGCATTTGACCGCAGCGCCCTCTCGTCTATAAACGTTGAGCTAATGCATGCAAAGTTTAATCCGATTATATACGCATTTGACCGCAGCGTCATCTCCTGTATAGACTTTGAGCGGCTACATGCAACGTTTCATCCATGACATCCCCAGCTCTTGAGTTACTACCCCATCTCAGAGCCCCCTACTCGTCCCGCAGTCGTGGCCGAGTGGTTAAGGCGATGGACTAGAAATCCATTGGGGTCTCCCCGCACAGGTTCGAATCCTGTTGACTGCGCAGACATTTTTTCTTTTTTTAAGAAGACAGATGAGATGGCAATCGGTGTGAGCACGGACGCCGGACAAGACTAGACCCTAAGGAGCTTCGCCCCTAAAACGAATTATCGCGAAAACTGCACAGTGCTGAGGCAGACCGAAAGGGCCGAGCTCGTTGGACCTCCGAAGAGGTGCGAAAATCCCAAATGCTCTCGTATTAATCCTCTTCGGCAGCAGCCAGAGAGAAGGCGTAGCTTCTTCGCGCTTTTATTTCTTATGAGATCAATGGAAGAACATTTCGCTGCCGCTCTCATAAATGGTGAAACAACACGCGGCGGCATCGGCCGATCCGAACTAGTCTCATTCCGCTTGTAAATACTTGTAAATATATTTACGTGCGAAACTTTACTTCTGGTATCTACATAATTGGTTACCCGGAGGTGATTACCCCAGCGATGAAAACGGAGGCATCAGCATGCAGCTGCCGCCCGGTCATCGGAATAACAGCGGTTCTGTCTCTGCCCAAGTTTTGGGCGCAGGATCCGTCCCTTTGGTTCGTGCAAGTCGAAAACAAGTTGAGATTGCACAGAATAACCTCGTCGGTTCAAGAGTACGAACTGCTCGTCGACGCGATTCCTTCTGAAACCGCTACCAGGATGAGGGGCATTCCATTCGCCCCCCCTTGGCGAAAATTCATACGACATCCTCAAGAACGCACTGGTCAACCGGCTCGTCGCCTTGGAACAGCGCCCCCTGCAACAACTCCTGAGCGCAGAAGGTCTTGGTGACAGGCGACCGACGCAGTTCTTACGTCACCTTTAACATCTGCTAGGTGACAAAGCTTCATCCCTCGACGCCGCCATCTTGCGGGAATTATTTCTGAAACGTCTCCCGACAACCGTCCGAGTTGGACTAGCAGCGGCGCACAGCCTTACACTGGCGGAACTGGCTGAGTTAGCCGACCGGATGATGGAAGTTGCGGGACAGACAATAGACCGATATCACCAAGCGTTCCACGCATGCGTGGCGCCGCCGTAACTGTGGTTCCTAGGAGGCAGATGCCAGTTCACGAGACAGCTCGTGCCGTGTCGTGCTCTGCTCGCGGACACCTCCAGCGGGGTTGTTCCGCGTGCAGAAAGACTATAGCTCCCACGATGCAAGGCGGCAGCGGTGGCGTTCTCAAACTAGCTGGTGAGATCGGTCTATTAACGCCGCACAAACAGCACCCGATGTAACATCGGAACTTACCCAGCTTCGCAAGGACTTGCAGAAGCTGACTATCAAGGTAGCAGCCAACCTTCGCCTGGAAACCCGTCAAAAACCACAATAGACTCAACATCATACGTTCAACGACTTGGGGAGGCAATGTCATCTTTACGCCCTGTGCACGAAAACCCACTGCACGCCAAGTTTTTATACACCCTGCCTCGCCCAGTCTACGCATGTATTCATTCGACGGGATACTCCCCAGAAACCCATTAAACCTCTCTACGACGGACCGTTCCTAGTTGTGGATAGAACGCCGAAGTTCTACACGGTTCTCCTAAAAGGTCGTTGCGTTTCCCTAGATCGCCTGAAGCCCGCCTTCGTTTTTCCTTTGGACTCAAGTCCCACAATGTCCCAAAAATGCGCTGTCGCCCACTCCACGCCTCCAGCGCAAGCGCAACAGGCCACTTGTCCAAAAAGGGGGGAGGGAGGGGGGGGGAGCACCTGTGGAAGTTGTGCCACGGAGACGACGAAGAGGTCCGGAAGCGCGACCTCTGAGCTCGGGACACGCGCGGCGAATGTTTCACGAGAGACCAACGGAACGGCGCGGCGGCGGCATCGGGCGATGCGAACTACAGTCTCATTCCGCTTGTAAATACTTCTAAATATATTTATGTGCGAAACTCTACTTCTGGTTTCCACAGGGTCAGTGTCTATTTAGACGACATCCTGGTCACAGGGGCCACAGAAGAACTTTGCCGAGTGTTGAAGCAGTCTTCGGGAAGTTAAGTAAGGCCGGATGGAAGCTGAAACTAGAAAAGTGCTCATTGTTGAGAGAAGCGTGAAATATTTGGGGCACAATCTTGACACTGAAAGAGTTCATCCCGCATCCAAGACAGTAGAAACGGTACTCGGAGCGCCAGAACCGTCAAACGCCAAAGAATTGCAGAGCTACCTGGGACTACTAAATATCTATCGCAAGTTATGCCGAACATGTCTTCAGTGCTGCATCCACTTTATAAACGTCTAAAAAAAAGGGGAGGCCTGGAGTTGAAGTGTCGAAAAGCGAGTGGCGTTCACTAAGAGAAAAACAATGTTGACGTCTGCATCGGTGTTGTATTACGACCGAAGCAAGCCAGTGGAACTATGCTGCGACGCGTCACGATATGGCATTGGGGCGGTGTTGGCACACAGAACGGATTCCGGTGAAGAAACGGCCTATAGATTTTGCATCCAGGCGTCTGACCGCAGCTGAGAAACGCTACAGCCATCTTGACAGAGAAGTCCTGGCAGTAATGTTCAGAGTGGAAAAATTCAACCAGTTTGTGGTGGGTGTATACTTTGACATTTGCGCAAACCACAAGCCATGGCTGGGCCTCCTAGGACATGCTCGGGGAATCCCACAACGTTGTTGACACGAGTGCGTCGTTGGGTGTGAATATCAAGCGCTTACCCTTCCCGGCTGACCATCGTCCAGGGGTCGAGCTAGGCAAGGCCGATGGGCTGAGTCGGCTGCCATTGCCTGGATTCTCGTCGACATCACATTTTGTGGCCGGGAAGATGTTAATGTTTGAAAAGGCGTTCCCGTCGTTGTTGTCTATCGCAGCTGTGGCACGAGCTACAAATAAGGATCCCGTGGTGTCGACAGTAAGAGATGCGTTGTGGTCTGGGAAAAGATTGCCGGAGTCTGCCGATCGATAACCATTCTCAGGTCGGCTAGGAGCGTTCTGTGCAGAAGAGTTGTGTATTGTGGGGTTGCCAATTAGTAGTCCGAAATCACTTAGGCCAGCAGTGTTGGGCACAAAATTTCAGACCCTGGGTTAGCTGAATCTCTGCAATAGGTTGGCAACCCACCAGTGCATCATCGGCACGAGTGATGCTGCAAGCTGTATTGAAAAAAAAATCATCTTAAGCTGGTCCCAGCTTCAAGTTGCGTTGTTGCCTGAGCAGGCCCAGTCTGGCACACTGGTCATACTGGTTGATCTGGTCATGCTGGTTGATCTGGTTATACTGATCATGCTGGTTAATCTGGTCCCAGCTTCAAGCTGGGTTATTGCCCCATCATGCCCAGTTTGGCATGCTGGTTGAACTGGTCATGCTGGTGGGTTTCCCCACCAGTTTAACCAGTTTAAAATAATAAACAAGATAAATAAGCCAAACTCTTCAGGAAAGCCAACTCGGCATCCAATTTATTATTTTTGTACTTGCGGCCAGTCGTGTACACGATACTGAAAAATAGTAAGGCATTACATTGACAATTACTCAAGGCTGAATTGTAATTAATTACAATTACAATTACTCTCCCATAAAAGTAAGTGACCGTTACTCCAAAAAGTAATCCGTTACTTTCGTGGCGTTACTTTCAACATCATCCCAAGCAGCACCAGAAAGTGAATTTCGATCGGCCAACGGTTGGCCAGTGTCTGGACAGCTTGGCCACTTTAAGTGCTTGGCCACCGGAGACATAAACAAGGCCGGCAAGGGTCCGGCCACAAACTAGCTGTTTTTAGCTTGTCCGCCGGAGACATAAACACTGCCGGCAAGCGCCTGGCCAGAAGTGCTCATTTTCAGCTTGGACGCCGGAGACATAAACACGGCCGGCAAGTGTTCGGCCAGCAGTGGTGATTTTCAGCTTGGCCGCCGGGGACATAAACACGGTCGGCAAGTGTTTGGCCAGCAGTGGTGATTTTGAGCTTGGCCGCCGGGGACATAGACACGCCCGGCAAGTGTTTGGCCACAAGTGCTGATTTTCAGCTTGGCCGCCGGAGACATAAACACGGCCGGCAAGTGTTTGGCCAGTAGTGCTGGTTTTCAGCTTGGCCGCCGGAAACATAAACACGGCCGGCGAGTGTTTGGCCAGCAGTGCTGATTTTCAGCTTGGCCGCCGGAGACATAAACACGGCCGGCAAGTGTTTGGCCACCTGTGCTGATTTCCACCTTGGCCGCCGAAACATAAACACGGCCGGCGAGTGTTTGGCCAGAAGTGCTGATTCTCAGCTTGGCCGCCGTGGACATAAACATGGCCGACAAGTGTACTGCCAAAAGTGCTGATTTTCAGTTTCGCCGCAGGGACACCCATAACCTAAACTTTCATCGCGTTGACGAAACTTTGTTATAACGACGGGCAGCGAGAGAAGCATCACGAGCGAGTGGTTGGCAGAATATTAGTGCGTGCATCGCGCGAACACTGTTAGCGCAAGCAAACGATCACCGTTTTATTCAGTTTTTTTTTTGTTAGACTTGAAAGGCTATTGTCTTAACTAGCACTGTCGTGTGATATGTTCATTTGGAACATTATACCAGAAGTGGGAAAATATTGTGCCCGTCGTTGTTCTATGAAAATAAAATACGAAAGCAGCGCCGACGTCATCTTCGCGTTAACTATACCGCTCTGTCGCCGCGCGGCACTCTTAGTGCGAATGCCACATCCGCGATTTTTCGGTTACCGCTCCACATATTTACTTCCCAACTGCACTCGAAGAAAAAAAAGTTGTAGTCGGGTGCATCGGGCGCAGATGCTCCCCTTTCCTGGAAGACGCACCCACCGTTACCCAGCCAGTGTACCTGTATACCGACCATAAGCCCCCTTCTCTACCTCAAAAACCCATAGGTGTATCAATGCACTCAGCTTAGTAAACCGCCACGCTAGCCATGCACCCCGATCAGCTTGTGCTTGAATCGGATAAGATTGGATATTTCAGACTTTGTGTTTTGGAAGAGCCTAAACAAGACGTCTCTCATATATTGATTAAACTTAAGCTAGTCTCAGTAATGTTTCATATAGGTGCTAGGATACTGATTTCCTGAGCCAAGGAAAGCTAAAAGCTTCGGTTAAAACCGCAACGGAAATGTTATAAATCGAGCCACACGTAAAAGAAAAAGAAAATGAACATCTCGACCTAGATGTGCAGGACGCTGGTTTTGTTGTTAACAACGTGATTGTTGGCGGGTGGTGGGCAACGCCGTGACGCTATTGACGCTATCGTGGTGATTGACGCCAGTGATGCTCGGCCGTACTACACAGTAAAAGTCTTTACACCTTTAAGGGTGTAAAATGGGTGTTGTAGCAACTTACACCCTCGGCTACATCTTTTTAACAACCTAAAACTAGGAATACAAACTCATAATTTTACATGAAAAGGTGCTGTTTCGTGTTACACCCTACATTTAGTGAAGTACGTGAGAAGGGTGTAGAAGAGGGTGCTAAATAAATAATGTGAAATGGTTTTGGAAAGCTTATATATGGCTCTGTACATAATGTACAGGTAAGATTTCTGCTTGAAAAGCAACAGTTGTTAGCAGTCTAGTTTCTTATAATGTCAGCTGTAATTCATGCAAATAGCTGATAATTAAGTGCCTCTTTTGCATACAATTTTTATGTTTGAAAACAAAATTTTATATATGAGCTCATATTTAATTTTCTTACAAATCACTCCATGCTCAGAAATCGGAAAGTAGGGTGAAATGCTCTATACTAGCATTTTTTACAAATATTGATTGATGGAAGTGTACAGTAAGAAAATCAGTTAGTCTCGAGTTCATATCTGGCAACATGAAATCAAAATATTGTGAAAATGTTTGACAAATATTCATGACATGCTGCTAGAACCTGTCTCATGACCATGTCAACCCGAGTAAAATATTCATTTGAGAATATGGTGACATGCACAAAAACTAACACACATAAAGAGGCAAATCCCATAATAAACCAGGCCGAGACATACCATAAAAAATGGCCTATGGTAGTCTATGGGAAATTCAATGGCAGGCTATCACCCCATGTAGCTTCGCATGGTCGGCCTTAAAAATCTATAGATACAGCTACAGCCAGCTATAGAAAAGTTTAGGGCCCTGTGTCTAAAGTATCAGGGCTATGTTTCAATAACAACAACAACAACAATAATAATAATAATAATCAATAAGTTAGTGTTTTAACAGTGTCCAGGGACATCCAATTGTTCTTGCGGGCGCAGTGCAATAGAACGAACAAACAGACGCTTGCGCGCTCGCAGTCGCACACATACACGCGCGCTCGCAGTCGCACACATACACGCGCGCGCGCACGTACACACGCATGCACACGCGCAAACCCACGCCCGCGCGCAGACGCACACGCACGCACAACCGGAAACGCACACGCGCATGCACGTGGACGCATCCACAAGCGTGCGCACAAACACACGCACGCGCCTGCACACACGCACACGCAAACAATTACGACGAAGGAAGCGTTGCTTGAGTTAGTTTCGGTTTCGGTTTACACAAAAATGAAAAAAACCTAAAGTTTAAATAAAACCTAAGATTTACTCACTTTTTGTAATGTTTTACATTATTATTTTAGTGAAATTCTTATTGTTACTAATATAATTTATTTTGCTTAGTATAGTTCTAAAAAAATAGCAATAAATAAAAAGGAAAACAGACTCTTGAAGACTGCGCAAGACCATCGCTATCGCAATCAGCTTCCGTTGGGCTCGTTTGAACGGTCGTTGAAATTCCCGAAGCTTCGGAAATCTCCTTTTTTTTACGTTTTAGCCGTTTTAGTGGATATTTTAAATATCTTCCTTAGGAATACCGTGTTCAAGAATAACAATCGATGACTGAGAGCTGGGAGACGCTGCGTCTTGGCAACGCCCGTAAGCACCGTAAGTTCACAACCGCCCATGCACGACTCGTGCAAACGCCGGTTAGCAACTTTCTTTTGTTTCTGCGAAGTGGGCTGCTGTTTCAAACTTTGTCGTGTACCGTGTGCTTGCTAAGCTATGCTTGATTCTAACTATGCTTCTGCCCTGTGTTATTTCGTTATTTGAAAAGGGCGTATCTTCTTCAAAACCTGTGGCTCGCTCCGCAGTGTGAGAAAGAGTCCCGCGCGGCGGAACCTTGAGCATGTTCTTTGCGCCGTTGTGCGGCGCTCGTCCGACGACGCTTGTGCGGAGCGTTCAAGTGCCGTCTGACGGCAGTTCAAGCATTCAGTCGCCGTCCCAAAGTGTTAATCACAGGTCATGCTAGTTCTTACATCTTGTCCTAACAGCCGCTCGCCACCGATTTGTTTCATAAAGCGGGAGCGAGAAAAACGTTAGAAGAGCGAGCATGCAGCATGATTTTTTGCATAAGATAATGCCTGTGCGTAGAGACGCGCGGTCGCTTCGTCATTATTCCGAGGGTAAAAGCGCTAAAAACAAGGGCAAACAACGCCCTGTGTTGTTTGTTTCTTTTACTTGTCCGTTGTTTTTAGAGGTTTCACCCTCGGAAATTAGGCCTCTTCGCGTTTACCGAACCGGCACACTTTTTAAGTTTACGATTGTGTGATGCAAAAAATAAAAGGAGTTTAGATGTCACGTTTTTTAGTAGTGGCGAAAGCCCTTACAAAAATCAGAGCAGCTAGAAAAAACAAAAACATGAAAAAAGGCGGAAAAAATTAAAGGGGCTCTCCGAAGCTTTCTGTGATCGTCTGTTTATGTTGTTATATTGCATAGTAGGTGCAAGTTAATATGTATACAAAGTTTTAGATTACAAAACCGTTTATTAAGCAGGTGGCAGAAGTAATATATCGGGACTATTTTCTCTTGGAAGACGATCCCCCATTCCCTGCCCATCGCTAAAACTTGACCAATGGAAATGCTGCATCTCGCGGTGAATGCGAACGTTATTATTGCAACACTTTTTAAGCTTGTTGTAAATTAGAGTTTGAGAAAAACGTAAACTGATTGTGGTGCGGGAAACATAGTCCGCAATTATCGCTCCAATACCAGCGAACTATGTTTTCTCCCCGCAAGCTTGTTGCTAGTGGGCGATGCGTCGGCGCGTCGGCTCGTCTGCTTCCCGGGGCGTCTGCAGGCGTGCGTTTGCGGGACACATGTTCCTCCTTTCCGTGGATCCCGACTCCGAAGCCAGCTTTGCGATCCTTCCACGTCAACGAGTCAAACTTTTCCATGTCATCTGTGGAATGCGACTGCGTATTGCAGTAGCAGCGCGACGGTGCGGTGCGACGAACGACGACTGCCGAGCACAAAGTCCGGGCCCTTTGACGACGGTCCGCGCGTGTTCAAGAGATTCCTCCGCGGGTCGGCGGTCGGCCGCGTTGGTGACGCGCAGTGACGCCGGAATCCTTCGCTTGCTATTGGCTGACGCGTAAAGAGATGCCCTTCCCGTTTTCCGGGCTCATCTCAGAAAGGGGGGCGTGCCGTGGACTTTGATAGCAATTTTAGTAGAGAAATCCGCCGCGCATGACCGTAATTTTATGATTTTTAGGATCCTTAGGGCCTGTAGATTGAGTTACCGCCATAAATAGATCATCGCATAACGATCCGGAGGGCCCCTTTAACTAATGTCAAACCTGAATATTTGATGGAGTTCAAAGACTACCACCGTACCAACTCGCCCGGTTATTCTTTCTGTCAAAGAATAGCCAATAGTAATAAACAAATAAATGCCAACCATTAATTGGTTACAAAGACGTAATTGGTGCAGTGCAGCCCTACGCTACTCTACTCTTTTGATGATATCAGGTAATGTGTAAATGTATAGGCCAGTTCATAGCAACCATTTATGTCCGACCCATTATATTGAGTTTTTTCTTTATATAAAAGTTATATGAAAAAAAGTGCTCTTCCTAAATTAAGCCGCACCACTGAATGTACAATAGCGTGTAACGTTTATGTATGTTCTCAGCGAAAGAAAAGGATGCATTAAAAAAGGCCAATCATTTTGTTTCCTCTCTGTTAGAGCTTCTTTCACGTACACGCAAAATGTGGGTGTCTACGCCTAAAAGAGTGGAATTGACATTTCCTGCAGGGCTGGAAGGCCTGACTCAGTTTGGCTAGCAGCTTGAAACCTATGGGAACCTGGGGAACTGAACCACAAGAGTGAGAGTGACACCCGCCTTGCACTTCCTGAGCGATGGCTCCATGAGGAAGGGGGAGCTGCCCTAAAGTGAATGCAATAGCAGATGGGTCGTTCCAGTGAACCCCTATACAGATGATACCAAGCAGAGAATTATTAATAAATGTGTTATTAAAAACATGGAATGTGAATGGCACGGACAAGAAAGAGGAGATCAACACAGCGCTGTGTTGTGTTCAGATCCTCTGTTCCCATATTCTTCATGATTTCTTTTCAATAATTGGCTACTAACTAGTCCAATCATCACCACTAATCAATAAAAGTATGCTGCTATTTATTACTATGCATTAACACTGTGCTTACAGTTGAATCGTACAGTCATTTATTAATGGTCAAAAACAAAAAGGAGGGTGCAAGCTAGCTAAACAGGCTAAACACATAATTTATTAAAGACGGGTTCTCTGAAGGATGACACAAACGCAGAGAAGTATCAAACACAGCTGAGTATTAATGGGCAAAAAATGAATAGGCGACCCAAAAAAGAAAACGCAGGAGAAGACATGAAGTCAGTTTTTACAATTCCTCTTCTGCTTGCCACCACTTTACAAAGGGAATTCCTTCCTGGGCCTTACAACGTTTTACTGTTCACAACCCCTGACATACCCAAGGACAGTAAACATAAAAAAGCAACCTACTAACATTTGGGTAAATGTGGTTGAACAAACAACAGGGAATGCCGTGAGCTTTCAACCTAGGAAATAAAAAATTGCACAACATCAAGATTTAAAAAAAAAAAAAAACAGACGGACGCATCACACCTGTTTCTAACAAAAATATAGGCCAAGAAGCTTCTTCCACTCAATGGCAAAACACAGGGAAGGCACCAATATATTTCTAGGTTTCATCATTGTTAGTGATTCTTTCAGTATACCCTTGTGGTCACGCTCTTTAGTCAAAATTGTTTCATCATCATCATTCATTAAATCATCATCACAGTTTTGTTCTTTAAAGGGGTACGGAAACAAAAATCGAAATATTCAAGTTTCGTTTGGAAGGGACTCAAGTATGAGGGATAATAACCGTAAATGATAATCGCACGTTTGTTTTTTGAACGGCTGGCTATATTTTGCGTTCCAGACGGTGCACTCCAGCAAGCGCTCGAAGAGAAGCGAACGGAGAGCGCGATGCGTCAGGGGATATCCGGCGCAAACAAAAGCAGAAAGAAAAGATTCCCCGCGTTCGTGGAGTAGCAAGGCAGGCGTGGTTATCAGCTTTGCCCTTGGTGGCGCTGGCAGCGTTGTGGTGGTGTCAATAGCGTCAGCGCGTTACAACCGAGCCGTTCGAAGTACCCGTGGCGTGACGAGCGTGTGGCTGGCCCACGTGGGCTGGCCCAAGGAGCACGTAGCTTCCACAACACTGTCAGCTTAGGGCTCAACGGGATGGGGAAAGCAACTTTTGTTCGAGTTTTAAGCGACGGGCTAATCTTCTAGGGGGAGAATGGCTGTTTCCGGTTGCACGAACGAGGGTCCGAGAATGAGGGGAGTCCTTCCTTTCCGTCTTCTTGGACCGTTTGGTACAATGCGCGATTTGTGAGTTGAGCCAGATGCGCGTAGGAGACAAGTGATAAGCGAAGCGTGGGTTGCCTGCAATTCCCTGAGACAAACAAAACATGTCACTTGATCTCCAAACAGGAAAGCTTTACATGCTTCGTTTGTGGCAGACCATGATGTTCACAATGGTTCAGCCGTGCAGTGCGATGCTTGGGGCCACTGCTTGCTCACTTAGAGTTCGAGAAAGGGGGGTGCCGTAGCACTTCCCAATAGACCATTTGCAGTCTCTCCCAAGCGCCCCGGCGCGCGCGCGAGGAATCTTGGGATCGGTGTTCTGTCGGCCCCCGTCGTCTGGCTGCTCTCCGTTGGAATCGCATCACCTCGCCCTAGACATACTTTTCATCTTCGTTGTTTATACTTAATAATCCTCTTTTTTATCTACTCCAGTGTATTTTTCTTGTTCATAAGTGTATCTATTTCGTTCAGCGCTTTGTATTTCTTCTGTATATTACGTGTTTTTGTGCATATTCCATCGTTTTCGACGCGGCCGTCGACGGACACCACGCCGCTTCGTTCGCCGCTCCCGGGGTGAGTACTGACTGTTGCCGTTACGCTCTATCCCGCTCCTAGGCCGTTCATTTAACTCGTGTGCGGTCGCGAGAGAGCAGTTTCGAACATCACTACAAATGTCACCGCTGTAAGCAGAGAAATAAAGTAGTCATCACGAAGCGAAGGCCGACATGCCTTCGCTTCGTGATGCGCTCGCCCTGTGAAATGTGAGCGTGGGATATCGAGTACTGCTTGCGTGCTCAACATTCGGGACGGTGCTTTGTCGTTGCGATCTTTTTGCCCTTCGGACGCTTGCGAAGCTGTACCAGCGGTCGGCGTGCCTCGGCAGCGCTCGTCAACAACCGTCCGCGCAGCATCACATCCTTCGCGTTCGGTTCTTCGTCGCGGCGGGAGAAGGGGTTCTGACTGCGTTTTATGCATAGTATGGGGGAGATTCCATTGTTTATCGAAATTACAGTTCAGCTAGCGCGCTCACTGTGGTGAGGCAAGATTGCCCCTGCGAACCGCGCTAACACAGCGTCCCGCGAGTGCATATCTTTATTGATCATCCCGTTTTCACGCAAGCGCGTGCATATGAAATGCTAGACACTTTTTAGTGGCTCTGCGAACTGCTTCTTTTGGACGAACACTGACGCATTGAAAGCTGGAGTGTCTTTGCCACTCCTGTACAACACTTCACGGTCGTGCCAGCAGCTTTATGCTGCTGGCACGAAACGGATTATGGTCAAAACGCGTTCTTCGTATTCAGAGCTGCACTATATCATGGACACTGACAGGGCAGCAGCAACAAGCAGCTCAGTGACACTGGAGATGCTTGTCCCCAATGCCAGTGCGTGGCTTGCTTTCAGAATGCTCCTTCGACTGTGTAATGTTCGAAAGTGCACAAGAAGTTGTAGATTACAAAAGCTGGCATGTTTGCCTAATAGCAAACGCTCTTTTTTTAGCACAAAGTTTACAGCAGGCTTTTTTTGAGGGGTTGTTACCCTAGATGAACTCTTACTTCGCAAGTTTAGGTTAATTCTGTCAAAACAACACCAAACCCATTAAAAAACTGTGTTGGTCAAATTTCCGTCCTCCTTTTAAAACGCTGACTGAGCTGCCTTTTTTTCAGGGAAGGCTATGGCGACACGGGATGTACCAGAGCCGCAAGAGCTACCACTTCCAGCAGGACCTTGGACCAAGCAGCTGAAGGACTTTCCTTCCGCATTCTCGGAAAGCCACATCCAAGGGCATGGCCAAGCAGCTGGAGCACAGAAGCACACAAGTTCTGGCTACAAAATGTTCAAGGCCCACAAAGTGCAGAACATCTTCCTCCACACCACAAGTGCATCAGAGACAATTGTCAAGGCTAACGTGGAGGCTTCCATGACCCTTACGAAGCGATACGCAGTGCATGCTGTGCTCTGCCAAGATGGGCAGGTCAGCAAGGCTTCCTGTTCCTGCAAGGCTGGACAAGGCGGTGTGTGCAAGCATGTGGCAGCACTGCTTTGGCACATGCTAGACCTGATAAGGGAGGGAAGGTCCTACATCCCGGATGCTCTGGCCTGCACTGAGGGAGCAAGGCAGTGGGGCCCATCTTCAAAGAGAGGTGCAAGTACGGTGTCGTTCAACGAACTAGAATTCGTCAAGCACGACTCTAGCAACAAGGCGAAGAGTGCGAGAAAAACCACGGAAGTGCATGTGGACGTGGCGCAGGCAACCGTCAAGAGGCTGCATACAGATTTCATTGAGAAGGGAATATTCCCAATGTTTGCGGACGTGATGGAAGAAGCTGCCTTCACACCCTTGCCAAGGAAGGTTCAGGAGCACTCGAACACGGATGATGGGGCCTCTGCAGCACGGATCAGCTTGCCCATAAAAGAGTGCTGGAATCACCAGATGCCACCAAGCGATCCATGCACCCTGACTCTTACACAAGCTCAGCACCTGGAGGAACAGACACGTGGCCAAAGCAGAAGTATGCTGTGGCACACGGAACGTGAGAAAAGGATCACGGCATCACAGTTCGGAGACATCGTCAAACGACAAGCACCCGTGAACGAAAAGTTTCTCAGGACGATTTTCTCGGGCGGACATGGCACGACACGTCACATGAGGGCGGGACTTCAGAATGAGGCGGCTGCTCTGAAGCGCTACAAGGCCAAGCAAAAGGTCCAAGTCTTCAGTGTTGGCCTTTGCATCAACCCTGGCCTTCCCATGCTGGGGGCATCACCAGACGGGCTGGTCTGGGACGAAGATATACAGGAGTACGGACTAGTCGAAGTGAAGACCGTGTCACGGGCGATAGATGCGAACCTGACGACCTTCGAGGAGGTGATGAGCAGAGGGTTTGTGGAGTTTATCCATGCGGACAAGAGTGTCGACAAAAAGCACAAGCACTACTACCAGGTGACAGGACAACTTGCGCTCACAGGACTGGAGTGGTGTGACCTTGTTGTTGACTGGGCGAAAGACTGCTGGGTCACACGGGTGCCCTTTGATGAGGCACTCTGGGTGAACGTTATGGTGCCACGCCTGACAGACTTTTTTTTTAAATATCGGAAAGACTGAGTGTTGATCATAAAATTGTAGTGTCTGTTGTGGGCGGTTCTAGTGCCAAGTTTGGACACTTTTGGTAATCGGGTTGCAAACACTGCCCGCGTGGGTGGGCGGCTCCGTACGTCAGCCTGCTGGTTTCGACTTCGACAACACCGGTTCTTGGCCTACCCGGTTTACGCAACTCGAGGAGTACGCTTATGCCTCCGTACTTCGCCAAGCACCACCGGACATTCAGGTGCGGACACTTCTCTACTGCATGGGCCCCGAGGCTCGGGTCCTTCTCGACATGTTCGGCTTGAACGCCGCCTCCCTGAACAACTACAACACGGTGGTCAAGCGCTTCTCGGAACACTTCCTGTACCCCGTCAACGAGGTGTAAGAGTCCTCGAGGTTCCACGAGCGGGTTCAGCAGCCGGGAGAGAGCGTCGACAGTTACTACGCCGAGCTCTGCAAGCTTGTCAAGTGGTGCAACTACCCGTCCCCCAAAGTCGAAGAACGCCTGGTTCGCGACCGGTTCGTTGTTGGTCTTTGCGACGAACGCCTGTCCGGCCAGCTCTGCTGGAAAGCCAAGCTCAGCCTCAAGGACGCGTGGACGCAGGTGAGGCAGATCGAAGACGCCGAAAAAGAAAAAAACTGCTCGCGGGAGTCGAGAGTGTCCAGGTCACCGTCAACGTTGACGCCACCAAGTCTTGTCATGGTCCGACGCACCAACGCAAGACAACAAAACGGTCAGACGACGCATCAGCAGTGTCTTCACTTGGCGATAACGACCCAGGTTCCTGCAGCTACTGCAGTCGGGCCCCCCACACACGCTCAGACTGTCCTGCTCGGCAGTCTCTGTGCAATTATTGCAAGAAGAAGGGCCACTTCGCGGACGTCTGTTGCGCTCGGAAACGAAAGCAGAGCAAGGTGGCGTTCCTTACCGCTCCACGCAATCCTCGAGACTGAGAAGGCCAAGGCCAAGTACGTTGAGGTCAATGTCGACAACTACACGGCGATATTCAAGGTAGATTCCGGCGCGGAGGCGTCTGCTGTTTCGGAAGCCTTCCCGAACTTACCTCATCATCTGGACAAGGTCGACGACCTGCTGACAGCACCAGGAGACCAGTCGCTAAAAGTCATTGGGTACTTCATGGCTACCCTCCTGTGGCGAGGCAAGACCGGTCATCAGCGTCTGTACGTGATCAAGTCCCTCTCTATGCCCCTGCTCGGGTTCCCAGCCATCCAGGCTCTGGGTGTGGTAAAGTTCTTGGACGACATGAAAGTGCCGGCACCGCAGGGACTTTTCAGAGGTCTCGGCACGCTCAAGGAGGAGTACAAGATTCGGCTACGCCCGGATGCGGTTCCGTTTTCACTTAGTGTTCCATGCCGCATACCGATACCCCTGCGCGAGGTGGTGCAAACAGAACTGGCCAAACTGGAGCAAGACGGAGCCATTCGGCGTGTCACCAACCCCACACCTCGGGACGCTGGACTGTTCATGGTTCCAAAGTCGTCGGGAGGTTACCGTGTCTGTATCGACTTTACAAAATTAAATCAAGTTGTCCCGAGAGAACGTCATGTGCTCCCCACCGTCGATCAAGTCCTGGGACTTCTGGGCGATGCGGCAGTCTTCTCGAAGCTCAAAGTTACCTCAAGCTTCCATCAGGTCAAGCTTTCCAAGGACTCTCAAGAGCTTACGATGTTCATTACGCCGTATGGGCGTTATTGCTTTTGCCGACTCCCATTTGGCATCACGTCGGCCCCTGAGTTTTTCCAGCGACAGGTGGCGTGGATCTTGGAAGTCCTAGACGGATTGGTCAACATGGTCGACGACATCCTAGTCTTCGGCAGAACGAAAAAGGAACATGACCAACGCCTGCGGCAGGTGCTGTTGTGTCTCTCCGAGGCCGGCGTCACCCCTAGCTTCCGTCGACGGTTCGGCCTCAGGTGGACCTGTCTACTCGCGTCATCGTGATGTGCCTCGTCCAGCATCACCACCACGTGTTCGTGGTGATGGTACGGGCCGACACTACTCAACCCATTCTGGAAGACAAGTGGTCGCTCCCAAGAGACTCAATCTGTAAAACTTTGTTTTTTTTCACAGCCAAGGTGTCCGATACTCTCCTTGAACATTCTAAAGGGGGGATTTTGCGGGTGGTGCTAGTGCCAAGTTTGGACACTTTCGGTAATCGGGTTGCAAACACTGTGCCCACGTCTTGTGTAAAAAGCCATTGCCTCGTGTGATAAAGGTGCCTTTTGGTTCCTAGCTCTGGACGCTCAGTTGGTTGCTTGCCGTCGCTGGTGGGCTGTGCAGTTTCACCGCCGGCCACAGCCCGGCACGGCAGTGTCACAAAGGAATCAACCTCATTTTTAATGCCAAAGACTTGGAGAACATATAATAAACCAACTTTTGTGAACTGAAAGTGGCTGTCATGACAAGTAGTTGGAATGCCTCAGACTGCTCATGTCGGCACAAGAATTTGTTGCAAACTGTAGCGCGTACCTCTGTCCGATATAGTAGTCGCAATATTTGTGTACTGAAAATAGAGTTTGTGCACTGTGCATGCTAAATTTCATACACTTTTCCATTGTTTACAAACCCACGCCCCAGCGTGTAATCTTCACAGCCTAGCATGCGCGTGGTCGTCAGTTGTGAAACCGTCCAAAGCACGCGCCATACACACAAACACTAAAGATGGTATGGGAGCGTGTGACACCTAAAGAGGGCATGATCCTCTTCTGCATTATGCGCGAAAGTTCCAACAACGACCATGTGCTGTGGCTACCAACGCCGCTTCCGGCGGCCCACCTGGGAGCAAAATTGGTTTACGGTAGTGTCGTTACTGATTTCAGCGCTATTGATGGTGAAATTTTGGTTGCACGTCAAGGTCCCCACATGTTCTTCCTCTGGGGTGACAGACATCTTCCTTTGGTTTAATCTGTAAACCCTCTAATCTTCATTTGCTGGGGCATATTGACGGAGAATTTTAGTAATTCGCACAATTTACAATGCAACAGCTTGTTTTCAACATCTTGAATTTTTGCCTGTGGCACACGCAATGGCATCTCAGTTAAAGCCCCTTCATGTTTTAAAAGTAGCGCAAAGTGCGTCGATGCACGAGGCACGTGCAACATGCAGCCCTTGGGAAGATCATGGCGACACAGCGCAGCACTGAGCTAGATTTCAGACGCCATGTCCTTCCCAGAAGTGGCACACGGTACGTGTCTCGAGAATTTCCACAACAATGAATGGCGCCACTTTTCCCAGGATAGAGGGGCTTTAATCTCAGTCTGCCTGTTGCCCCACCAAACAGTTCTGCTAGGAGTCGACTGTGGCCCCACCATTACGTCTATTTTTCTTTATTAACCACTACATTTCCGCCCTTTTTAGAGGATATGTGTGTATTAAAATAAAACATCCAAAAGTATTGAAATTAATTTAATCAGTCCTAGTTAAAAATTAAGAATAATCAAATGCTCGCTACTCTGTCGTGTAGTGTGCAACCAATCTAAAATTAAAACCTGGCAAGTTTGGACAACATTTTATTGCGTTGAGTACTTCTGACAGGAATCCTAACGTCCTTGATTTCTTTCATCATGACCATCTACCTTTGCTTTGAAACATTTATTTAACGACCAAAGAAGTGGCCACCATATCTGCCCTGCTGTTTGGGCATAAAAAGAGGAAAAGCTTTTAATCTTCTCGGGAGCTTCCAGGGCGAATGAGACAAGTGGCAGCGATCAGGGACTCCTGGGGCTTCAGTAGTCTGGAGTCACCTGGTTGATCTCGGCGAGTATGGTTTCCTTGAGTGCCGTAGGGAGGTTCTGAAGTTGCCCGACTGTGACGTTGTTGGGGGCCAGGTGCACTGCGAGTGGAGGGTGAACGGGCAATCCATCCCAAGAGCTTGGTGACAGGGTGAACACAAGTGTAGCATCCAGAGTCATGTTGCGCTGGTTGCGGAAAAAAGACGTCCGAGGCCCGTTCAGCTAGCTCCTCGGGAGAGACACCTTTGCGAAGGGCAACAGTGGCAGCAAATTGCCTAGGTTTGTGGTCCCCGAGGAGAGAACGGAGGAGCCTTCAAACTTTCGAAAGATGGCTATTGCCGGAGATGGATCTGCACAGGGAAGTCCAGCAGTTGGAAGCGAGTTCCGAAGTGTAGCACGAGATAGTCTTTTGGAGTTTATGTGAAGGTTTGAGGAGTCGTCGTGGTCTGCGAGAACGGCGGTAACAGGCCAACAGGTGAATGCGGCGGTCCAGTAAGTAAATGCTCGTCAAAGCGGCATCGTCCGGTACGGTTAGCCGCTTTGTGGCAGACTTGTGGGCGGACTGGATAGCTTGTATAATGTCGGAAAAGCCAGCAAGTTCCATGACAGAAGAAAGAGCTGCTCGGAAGTTGTCCCACTTAGTGAAGAATGTGTCGCAGCAGGCGCGACAGTGAGATAGGGTTGCGGATAGGAAGTCGTAGCGTAAAATAATGGGGAGGTGATCACCGCCGAGGCGGTCGCCGGCGACATGCCATCTCCAGCGTCGAGGGTAACGAGCACAGGTAAAGTCGGGGCAGGTGTCCTGCTGTTGGGAGGATTGTTTGATACGTGTGGGGGTGTCTGGGATGTTGAGGAACGAAAGTTTCAGCCCTGTGAGGTCTGCAAGAAGCCGCGTGCCGTGGGGAAGGTCAATGTCGTAGCCCCATGCGTGTGTTTGGCATTAAGATCACCGCAAACGGGAACGTCGTCTTTTGGATAAAGACGGGCGAAGTGCTTAAAAAAAGGGATGTTTAGCGGCTGCCTTGTCCAGCGGTTTAGCGATGTGTCTGGAGCCACATAGACAGAGAAGAGAAAAACGGGCCGTTGAGGAATTGGCGGCAACCCGTAACGCTGGTCATTGCAGAGCACCTCTGTGAGGTGTCGAGAAGAGTGAAGCACACTGATCGATGAACGTACAGGGCGGAACGAATCCAAGGCAAGGGGGCACTAGTCTCAATGTTCGGAGCAAGTCCATCGTACTGTGGCAAAGAAGGGAGGGGGCCGTTGATTTCTTGTAGAGCAAACGCAGCGGCCATGTCGGATGACGAGTGAAGATAAAATTTTTCGATGAAGTCTGCCTTCTTCTGTTTAAGCGAGCAACAGTTCCACTGAACAATCCTGGGGGCGCTAACCATGTTTGCGTGGTGATAGTGGGGGGCCGCCGAACGGAATGATGCCCTGCATCGCGAGGCGCCCGATTACTGCACGGGTGCAGGTATCCACGAGAGTAAACAGCGAGTTTTGCATCGTCGGAATTCGCTGCGTGGCTGCCAGCATTTGTTTTGTGAAAAGGGTGATTTGTTGTTGCAAGCCAGTAAAGTCTGACCCTGACGGAAGTAGGGCAGGCGTCTCACTAGTGCTGTTGACAGCTCTCGCTGATTCTGCGAAGGTGGTCCGAGGCGGTTCTGATGTTGGGACTTGTGTGAGGTCGGCGGTGATGTTGTGTGCCGGCGTTAGGAGTTTTGTGGCGAGCACCGGGCGGGAGTCAGTCTTCTGCTTCGCAGACCTCGGTGCTGCGATGAGGGCTTTGGGCGCAGATAACAGCACAGCTTGCTGAGCAGGAGCTAGTTTCAGGCGTCACTGGTGGTGACGCCGGCTTCTCTTTGGATGTTGATGAAGGCAACTGACGACGCTGTGTTGTGCCGTTGGCTTGGGTGCTGTTGGGGCACTGGGCAACGCGAGGCTGGTGCCGTCGAATGTAATGAGTGCCGACCCAGAGTTTGTGAGAGGACCGGCCTGGAGGATAGCAGATTTCCGGCAATGAAGGTTTTTTAGGACGCAGAATCCAGGTCGCCAGACTTTTTTTATGAATCCGCGAACCTGGCCACGGCGAATGGCCTCGTAGCCTTGCACGGAGACCTGCAGAGTGCCGATCGGGATGTATGTTACATTGAGGAATGCATCGCACACTTGAGACAAAGCAGCATCAACTGCAAGTTGATTACTGCAGTCGAGGTACCTCACTTGGTAGGGGGCTGCAATGGTGTAGGAGACCTGAGGTCTATCTGTGCAGCAACTGCAGAGTCAATGGCAAGAAAGACCCCGTCCATGATGCGGCATGGTTTGGCCGGCCGTAGAATGACAGTGTGGGAGAACTCACTGCAGAACGATGCTGCTGGAGGCGCCGCGGGCGGGGCCGCCTTACGTCGGCGAGAGACAGGATGCCATCCGTCCTCCAGGGGGAACGAGTCAGGGTTCGAGTCACGTTGGATGCACCGGGGTGAGGTGGTAAGCTTAGTCGCAGCGGCGCCGAAGAAAAAAATGCCACGAGCACGCTTCGTTTCATTGGCGGCAGTGCGGATGTGGCAACTGTTGTTGAGGGGCGACAACTTGCTTTCGGGATCATCGTCGCCGAGGATGGAGAATGGATTCTGAGTAAAGACCGCAGGTTGAATTCACGCGGCAACAAGTGGTGCATCAAGAAGCGACGTGACGGCAGGAGTGGTTGCACCGGCTGTGGGTGGTGCATTGAGCGGTAAGCTTCAGACAGCGGGAGAAGCCAGCGTGGCCTCGGTGGGTTGTGAGTCCATTTCGTTGGGTAGAGGAAAGTCCCGAGGGCCGTAGTCGGTGCTAATGGTCGTCATGGGTCATGAGGGCGTGTGGGCACAAAAAGTTGCCGGAGCTGAAGTGAGCTAGATAGAGAGATATGGCCTCTTTTTTCTCCACGACCATCTACGAAGCCACAAGACTGCAGCTCTAGCTTCGACTGAGCAGTGGCTCTCTCGTGAAATTGCACAGCAAAGCACAGACCTTCCAGATAGAGTCCAGGCTCTTGCTCATACTGTTTGGGAAAGTACCCCTCAAGATTCGAAAACACTTCATTTGTCCAATCACTCGTTCCACGTGGATCCGGACCTTCGCAATCGCCCTAGTTTTCGCTTCGTCCTCCAGGGAGAGCTGTAGCCTTCCCCCAAGGAAAGGTGGAATGTTCAGGTTAGCCCCTGCAGCTTCGACCTCTTCAGTGATCAAAAAGCCTCTGTCCGCCATGACAGAGTCTCCGGGCTCAAGAAGGTTGCATAGCCCGGAACATGCGGTCAGGGCTTTGTCAGAGACGCGGCCAGGGGCAAGGTCGCTCACGAACGACACGAACCCATTGGGGGTGATGCCCAGCAGTCCCTTGGCAGTGTTGTGGCACTTGTAGCTTGAGTAGGTATCACTCTGCACCCTGAAGTCGCTAGGTGTCTCGATGAAGATTTCCGTGCAATCCAGAATGACTCTCGTCGATGGATACGCCTCGATGAAGCACTCCGGCATGTGCTTGTTCACAACCTGTCGCGACGGCCAGTAGTTGAGTTGAGCAAGGTAGTCCGCTAGGTAACCAATCCAGAATGTCCACACCCGGCTGACTGTGCTGATGTGGATACGAAACCGGTATGCAAGGTCCTGCTCCAAAAGTCCCACCCTCAGGCGGGACAACACGAGCAGCAGCTGATCATCCATGGATAGATAAGGTGACCTTCTCTGCGGACCTTGACTTTCCTTGTGAGCTTCATAACCTGCCTGAACAAACTTGTAAAAGGCGAGAAATCTCTCCAGGGAGTCGAATCCCGTGTAGAAGGCCAGTTTCTTTGGGTCCTGTTGCACGGCTGTGAGCGTGAAGTTCTGAAAGGGGATTGTAGCATCGATGACCTCCTCTGCTTTGTCATACATCTCCTCAAGATGGGCTACTTTCTTCCGCAGAGCTTCATTTTCTTTCTGTAGACGGTCGTTGTCCTTGCGCAGTTTCTCGTTTGCAGAAGCGAGCTCCTCTAGCTGCCTGATGCGATCACGCAGGGCTTGATCGATACATCCTGTGATGCTGTACTGGTGGTCTGCCAGATGGGGAGATAGCAAAATAAATATCACATCATTTTTGCAGTCAAATATCAAAACAAAAAACTAGGCTTTCTCCTTGTAATTGCCTTGGCTCTGCCAAATAGCATATCATGTGCCATACAAAAAAAGCATCACATGTTAAAGGGGCCAAGAAACGATATGCATTTGGATGTTCTGCACCTCATACAAGCATACTGACGTCTGTAGCACAAATATAATCTATATAATAATCTATATACCACAAACCAGAGGCTCCCCTGCCAAGGTTATATTCTGAGGAATAGAAGGCTAATTTACAGTCAGAAATCACAATGTTGAGAAAGCCTAGGGTTCACACCAGGGTGACGACACTTGAATACAGACGGCTTATGAACTGGACCCAAGCACTGAGTGAGCACCTGACTATTTGGTTACAATCAATGCCATGGTAACTATTGGGGCTTGGGCTTGTGTCTAATCACTGCGCCAACAGTAGCAGCTAACCCCTAACAGTAATCATGTGATTATTTTACCTGGCTGTGAGGAAGAGCAGAATATTGCTTGTTCTCAAGCTTTATTGTGCGACAGCAGCATTTAGCAGAAGTAACTGAGTCGGTTTATGACCTCTTTAATGCTGCTCTGTTCCACACGAAGGAGCTATAATGGGAATGCTGGCTATTCGCCTTGAGATCCGATCGTCAGGGGTGCTGCGGGGAAATGCGGAACTAAGCTTTGTTCTACACTTACTTGGAGCACGGAGAATGCTGCGGACGCTAACTCGAAGCCCTGAGAGGCTCCGGTGCAGCGTTCGTGCGCATGCATTGGAGTCAACTGCGAATTCTAAGAGCATGCATAGCCTTGCCCGTGCTCCATAACAAAAGTGGGGATGGTTTTTTTGTGGACGCCAGAGAATCGCCGCTTGTCTTGTAGGAAACAATGGATAAACAAAAGCATGTGTCCCCACTTTTCAATCTGGATCTTGAGGCAAATAACATGCAAGCAGGGCTGTGGCAGCATCTCCTTTGTACCTGGCAGACAATGAAGTGAGGGTGTGACCGCAATCTGAAAGAACAACTCCGCGGGTACCTTGCATGTGCGGTATCTTAGAGTGCACCGTGCCATATGGTGCTGCGAGTATGGAACGGCCACAACTTGCGTGCTATAGCCAGCGGTGACTGAGTTAGTACAGTTTGTAAAGTTCGACGTACTGCATGTAAGTGTTCCATGCACCTATCGGGACTGCTGCACAGTTGACAGGGATGCCAAATAAACAGACGAGCAACACTGATGCTCAATGTTAGGAGCTTACCGCTAGCTATTACATCATCAGTGTCAGGGGCACCAGCGGAGGCCAAGGGGCTGCCGGGTTGTGCTGGCTCCTGGCTAGCAGGCAGGGTCACGGTCTGTGCCAGGTCAAGGTCCGACAGAAAGTAGGCCGGCAGCGGCTGCAGCGCATGGCGCTTCCTTGCGCAGATCATGTTTGGGACCTTTGGGCAGGCCGCAACATCTGCAGGCAAGGATAAGGCAATTGTTCACGCAATTATTTTATAAGCATTACATACCGGCTGGAATTCTGTCTAGCACAGGGCACAGCTTACACTGTACGGAGCACATAACATGTCAAACAACCAAGAGCTCAGCTGGATCAATAGCGGTCACTGTTTCTACCCTTTGGTAGCTGGTCTGGAATGTTGTAGCCAAATAGCGATTGTTGCAGTTCTTTCTGAGACGAAGTGCATTCAACAGCCACCGGCGTATAAAAGAAGGGAACAAAGTTTATATCCTTATTCAACATAGTTTGGCACACAACAAAAGGTTTGTCCCAAGCGAGCCAATCAGAGTACACTTCTCTAGTAAAGAGCTGTCACATACATTTGACTTCAACACTTCAATCAGTTCACAGGGGTTATAGAGTCTGCCACCTGCCATGTTACTGTGAAATCGACTATATTCGGTGCCATCTTAGGCTGTCCATACTTGCCTAAAGGGCCCTTTATTAAACATAATTATATTTCCGCATTCATATGTGTTTCCATTTGTGACACGAACGATATGCACAGCTGCAACTTCTTACAAAGCAGTTGGCTCAAGCATATTACGACCGCAAACTCCTGACAAGGCATGTCCAACTCTATCTGCTTGAATGGTCACTAGGAAGCTGCCTAGTCAAGCAAACACGGTGGACAGTAATTATAGAGTCCTTGCACCTGACGTCAGTTTTCGCTCAAAATATTTCTAGAATTCATGTTGGTACATTTTCTCCTATGTTTTTCTATGTGCTAAGAGAGTGTTTTCCAGCTCGCTGAAGTCCTCTTGCATTGTGACCGACTGTGTCAGATAGAGCAGTCGGAAATATAAAGAAGCATCGTCTGGTACCGTTCAAACACACTGCTGTTATTTAGAGTCGAGATGAGCTGGCACTTCAATGTACGACAGGAAACATGCAGAGCCTTCACTACTTTCCACAACGAGAGAGCTGGATTAAAAGCTGTCATTTGGGGCCATCAGAGATGAAGGCAGCAGAGCGACATCCCCTGGTGCCTTGAGCAGCAAGCTAGCTAAGCCAAGCCAAATCCTTGAAAAAGGCAGTCAGTAGGTTTATATGCCACCTATTCCCACTGCAAATTTAATGACGGACGAGAATGTTATACTTTTTCAGTTTCAGTGATATCCTTGATGCTACTTAACCGCACGTCGCAAAACCTCTTTTCGATTGCAGTCCATTTGCGTCGTCTAGCCGTTGAGAGATCTCATGTATTCAGACAAAACATTGTTATTATGTCTGCAGCTCTACAAAATCTGACATTACGATTGCTTGAAGCTCCGTCTTTTTCTATGAGAGCGATGATTGCTTCCGTAGGTCACGTATTTCGCCATGCTCACTGGGTAGCACCGCTGTCCACAAATCACCAGACGCCACCAGCAGTGACGTAGCTCACGTGAGAAACGACCCATGTATACAGTGATCACAAGCAAGAATATAAGCAGGGAAAAACAACTATTGCAGAAAGAAACAAAAATAGGCAAATAACATACACTTCGGAAATGTCCTGGTTGGAAAAAACCGGGGAGCTTTGTCCTCGTACTTCTTTCTCCCAGTTTCGTTAAAATGAGCGCCGCATATTCTGCTGTCAGAGGTTGGCGTCCACAGAGAGAACCGTCCAGTGGTACCTGCATGCAAAAGAAGCAGTTAGCACCATATTAAGATTCACCCATTCAACTTTGGAGCAAGTGCAACTCAATCTCAGTGGTAAGAATGGATGCAGCAGCCGTGGCGTCTGAACAGGGGCGTCAGTAAACTATCCGGGCAAGGGGGTAGAATTCAGTTCTCCTCCTCCCCCATCGTCACCCCACCGCCTTCTAAACACTTCCAGTACCATTGTGCAGCGGGCACTAAGAACAAGCACATAGTTTATGCCTAACAAACCTGGAGTGGATGCACGCTGAAAATGATAGAAGCACTGTGAGAGTATCTTTGCTTTAGCTGTAGGGTAGTGAGATGAAGCGACATTCCTGCGATGCAATCAAATATTGGTATGTCGGTGCAGGTGGAAGTGGCCAAGAGAGTGAAAAGGGCACATGCAACATCTGGGATTCTTTGAGATTGTCTTTTTTGTTTCAGTCGTATGTTGCACTTATAGGTCAGAAATAATGAATGCTATTTTTATTTTTAAAAAAAATGTGTTTCGCAGGTATGTTGTACATATGGGTAAAATGACTTGGGCCACGTCGGACAGTACACACACTGTACCTTCCTGATCATTGTCAGGAAAGTGTAGATAACAAGTAAAAAAATATGGTAAATACCTTTCCTGTTGATTCGCTGTACCCAAATGTTGCGTAGATGGCTGTTCTTCGGAAAGCGATTCCAGGACACATGCTTGGCAGTGAGAGTGGTGTGGGCACAGCCCGGTACACAGCAGGTTGTACCGCCCGTCATGTGGCTTCTGAGGGTGACCTAAGAAGATACTACATTCAGCTGACATCTCGAATAGTGAAATAAATAAGTGAAGTGACCATCAGTTTCAAAGTTGCAGTTGCTGACATAACTCGCTTGCTAAGGGCCCGCTCAACTCACAACCGCTGTTAAGAGCGATTGTGAAGCTATGCGATGTACTACATACGCATACCAGCCGCGACGATGAATCACCGGCGCTCGCGGACGGTCAGCGAACGCGAGAAAAGTGACGCCGCGCGGACGGTTGTTGACGAGCGCTGCCGAGGCACGCCGACCGCTGGTACAGCTTCGCAAGCGTCCGAAGGGCAAAAAGATCGCAACGACAAAGCACCGTCCCGAATGTTGAGCACGCAAGCAGTACTCGATATCCCACGCTCACATTTCACAGGGCGAGCGCATCACGAAGCGAAGGCATGTCGGCCTTCGCTTCGTGATGACTACTTTATTTCTCTGCTTACAGCGGTGACATTTGTAGTGATGTTCGAAACTGCTCTCTCGCGACCGCACACGAGTTAAATGAACGGCCTAGGAGCGGGATAGAGCGTAACGGCAACAGTCAGTACTCACCCCGGGAGCGGCGAACGAAGCGGCGTGGTGTCCGTCGACGGCCGCGTCGAAAACGATGGAATATGCACAAAAACACGTAATATACAGAAGAAATACAAAGCGCTGAACGAAATAGATACACTTATGAACAAGAAAAATACACTGGAGTAGATAAAAAAGAGGATTATTAAGTATAAACAACGAAGATGAAAAGTATGTCTAGAGCGAGGTGATGCGATTCCAACGGAGAGCAGCCAGACGACGGGGGCCGACAGAACACCGATCCCAAGATTCCTCGCGCGCGCGCCGGGGCGCTTGGGAGGACTGCAAATGGTCTATTGCCCACGGGGTTGTGATGTGGCTTGCAAGGAGCTCTTTTGTATTACTTCTTCATGAAGTGAGTTGTGTTTAGTGTGACTCATTATTTCTTTATCACATGCCTCGTATGTGGTGATGTGGCAATCCCTCTAAGTGAAAAAAGTGTAAATGTGTTCAGTAAACGTGATAAGCTGTAAATCATGTAATAATAATATAAGAATATGCAATACCATATATGATTTTTGTACGATTTACAAGTTCTGTTATGTGTATTGGACACATTCCAATGAAATGTTCACTGGGGTCTATACTTCATTTCACCCTTCGTCCGAGCGCGGCGGACGCTACCAGCCAATCCAGCGTCGGGAGAGCGTCATGTGACCTTGTACTCCACATAACCAGAACGTCGCATGATACTCTCCCGGCGACAGATTGGCTGGGGTGGCCCAGCATCCACTGGGCCACCCCAGCAGGTGCCCATTTCATGCCAAGCACCCTTTACCAAGGGTGTTAGCAAGCACCCTTTATGGAGGGTGCTTGCCTGAACGCCATAAGGGTGTTAGCCCAGGGACAAACTGATTTACACCCTTAAATGTGTAAAAACTTTAACTGTGTACTCAAGGCTTCTCTTTCCCATTAGTGCCAGTAAGCTTGTGAAAACTGAAAAATATTGTAACTGAAGGGTAGAGAGTTTTAGTAGATCGCTCCCATGACTCCGATAACGATACCCGATACTCCGCCACCGCCTCCCTTGCGCATGCATAGTATCGTTATCGGGGCTATCGGAGGTATCGGAACGATCTACTAAAACTCTCTATTGTTGCACTATCCCTTCACCTAAAGTTACTTCTTTTTATTTTTTATTTTTTACTGCTGCACTACCGGGGGATCTTAATGGTGGGACAACATACCATCCCTGAACCCACGACGACTGGAATGGTGGTCGCAACCAGCGTCGTAAGACTTAGTACTCAAAAAGGTCCAATAAATATTGAGCAGACTTGCAGCAGCTTCGCGTGTCATTACTATGTAAAAGTTTCTGGGGTTGAGTTCTTAAACTTGACCTCCCGAAACTCTTGACAGTCTTCTGAGGAACACCCAAATTTCCTGGCAGTCTGTGGTAAATTATGTATTAAGTGTACAACTACAGCCACTTCTGGCCAGTGACTGGCCGGAAGTCAATGGCTAGTGGCTGGCCAAACGTGAATGGCCAGTGGCTGGCCGAAAGTGACTGGCCAAAGCTGAATGGCCATTCTTTGGCCTAAAGTGAATGGCCAGCCACTGGACAAAGGTGAATGGCCAGTCACTGGCCTAAAGTGAATAGCCAGTCACTGGCCTAAAGTGAATGGCCAGTCACTGGCCTAAAGTGAATGGCCAGTCACTGGCCTAAAGTGAATGGCCAGCGACTGGCATAAAGTGAATGGCAAGTCACCAGACGAGGACGAAAACACTGCTATTGCCGAGCACTTTGGCCAAGCTTGGGCCATCGAAAATCTGGTTGGCCATAGTACACTTGCCAGCGATGGCCCATTCACAACGTGCTGCTTGGGATTGTCCTAAATTAGAAAACAAACGGAAGAGAGTTATTCAAGTTCTTATTGTTGTCGCCTGTTCCCTTTATAGGTGAGCGGCGTTTTAGTAGATCGTTCCGATACCTCCGATACCCCCGATGACGATATGATGCATGCGCAAAGGTAGCGGCGGAGTATCGGATATCGTTATCAGACTCATCAGACCGATTTACTAAAATTCTCCATTGTCGAAATCGCGAAGCTGTAGAGGTTGTCATACATCTAGCCAAAACTAGAATAAGAATTTTTTTTATGTACATCTTACTATACCGGCATATATTGCCAGGCAATAGCAAAACATAGTTGTAACAGTCAGGTGATAAATAAATAATAAATAAGGTTTCGCTCAATATTCTTCTTCCTTTGGTTCTGAACAGGTCGAGCCTCGGTTGAGACGTTGGTGAATAAGAACACGTTTTCAATGTAAAAATATAAGTAATCGAAAAAACAAAAACAAAAAGTACCTTTCTAGAAGTGATCGCAAAAAGCTGACTCCCAAAAAGTGTGACTGAAATGCAGGTAACCTGGCTGGAATTCACAAATAAAGTGGGCCAACCCTAGACGTCGGACTAAAAAAAAAATAAGTAGCTTTTAAAACAGGGTCAAATAAGGGGAAACAAGCAGAAGAAATACTTCCTGTTTTCTGAGAGGATGATAAGTGTGCAGCAACGAACGAGGATGCTTGTGGAAATAACACCTTCATATATTACCACATCCCTCTTAGTGGATTTTAGGGCAGACGGAGCGTCGTCTCGTGTTTCGATATTATGAAAATGGTCGTAGTCACTATAACAGCGAGGGACATTGTTAATTCTTGTCTGTACACTTACCGCCTCGAGCTTCTCGAAGAGGCACACAATCACTTGGTGTCCTTCTCTCCCCGTCTTCGATCGCAAAGAAAACACAAAGGGACTAAAAAAGGCGGATATAGCTTGTGCCCAATTCCATTTTTTTTCTTCTTTTTGGTAGAAATACCTACTTGGATCTTCTGATATTTTTGATAGTGTCTAAAAAAAAAATTAGAGGGTTTGGTGTTGCAAAAAAAAAAAAAAAAAGACCTTGGGGAACTGAAGAGTACCAAGCCTCCTTTTGCGCAGGTCAATTCGCGTGACAGTGAAGAACGATATCCCAGGTGCAAGCCCCGTAGCTTCCCAGGCTTGCACATGGGAAGCTACGGGGGTTCTTGAAAAAAACGAGTTAGAAGTGAATCCTAGTGTATTTTTACCCCGTGAACCCGAATAACCAAACCATTTGCTGCGCAGGTATTGTTAAACGCAAGAAAAACGCGAAAGGAAGACGCTGTACGTGACGTCATCGACGGATCTTTTGGCTGCCCAAGGGTAGGGAGGCGGGGCTTCAGCCCTATTATCAAATTGCTCGTATGGCTCTCCGGCGCGTCGCATTGAAACATAATTGGCATATCTGCTATTGTAACGAGCAAATGAACGCAATTTAAGTGTTTTTTCTCAAATGCAGAAGCGCCCCGTCTCCTCTTTAAGGGCATTATAAACAGTGAATAATCCTTTCTTCAGAAAAAAAGGGGGGGGGGGGGGGGTTTGGTCCTGAAAAAATTGTAACGGATTACAACAAATCCGTTGCGCAAAAAATGTAAGGAAATTACTTTAAAATTACTCTAGAAAACACGTCATCTTTCCGTTACTAAACTACTGATAAATGTAAGGTATTACATGTAATTTCGTTACTTGTAACGGATTACGTACAAGTCAGGTTGCGGCCTGCTCACATGAGCTCAGACGCTACGCATCTTTGGCGCTGACACAGTACTAACCGACGCACAGACAGCGGTTCTCGGTGCAAAACAATGGTATTAAAACTAGATTGCTTATCTCTCAACACGAAAAATACTAGACACATGCCAAAAACAGGCAATAGCAAACGAAAATACTACACGGATGAGAGAAGCGAACTTGGGTCCCGCCAGTGATGGGGGCGAAGCGGCCTCTTGCGTGGTCGGCAAAGGCGAGTAAATCCGTTTGGCTTGGATGGCATTGGCTATACTCCTCGGCACCACCGTCCTCCACGAGCACACACACGCTCGAATATATGAAGCGACGCCTCAGTCAGGACGTCCGACCTCTTCCCACGTTCAACAGACTGCCGCTCGCTGTCTCCTCGAAACCCACTTTGCTCGCACCGTCGTCGAAGTAGTCTCCGTACAGAGAGTGCCCACTGCCGTCCGAAGAAAGCAAGGGAAGTGTTGCGGGGCGCGTGGCCGCGTATGTCACGCATTGCCGTTCCTTCAAAATGGACCTTTTGTAGAAACATCGGTCCGAGAGTAAATCGATTTAGAACCCTCTCTCTCTTCCTTCTGGCCGAGCGGAGAAAAAAGATGGTTGCTTTGTGTCGACTTCGGGGCAGGAGATAACACACGATGGAGACAAAGGCGAGATTGGCGGAGCCGTATGTCGATGACGTTTTGGATGTCGAAAGGGGGGGAGAGGCCTTGCGTCCGCCTGGAGCGCACGACCACATGCCAAAGACGGGAGGACAAAGCACAGAAAGTGACCTTGTAACAGCCCGAGCCGACCTTGGCGCGCGCACTCGCAGCACAACCAGCTTAACCAGCTTCACCAGCGTGTCACCCAGTTTGACCACATCGGCTCCATGGAAGACCTGGGCCGGCTTGCTAGAAGAAGTGTCTCAGTTGAGACTGCTCAAAGAAAGCACTGCCAAGGCTCGGGCGCGCGAGCGTCTGAGACTCGGCTTAAGCTCGAGCGCAAGCCTTGACAGCGCTTTCTTTGAGCAGTCTCAACTGAGACTCTGCTTCGAGCAAGCCGGCCCAGTTTGACCAGTTGGGACCTAACTGGCTCCCAGCTAAATGAGATCGAATCTAAAACCAGATGCCACCTTGCCCAGCTTAAACCAGCTTGCTTGCCAGTTAAACCAGTTTAATTAACCCGTTGACCAGTTTGACCAGCTTAATTACCAATTTGACCAGTCAGACTTTCTTGCTGTTTTTTTTCAATAGGTAGAAGACGGCACCTGGAATTGCCACGGGGGGCCACCTGAGGCAACGAACCTTCGTCCTGCTACAAGACAACGTGGAGGTGGAGCCGTCATTGGAGGGTGTGTTGAACCTACATGATGAGGACGTGCGTGACACTTTTGATCCTTGTGTGCCTAGTTACGATGTACTACAGACACCAAGCGCTATTTCTGAACGTTCAAGACAATAAGTTAAAACAGCGCAAAAAATACGAAGGACCAGTAAAAGGAAACACACAGACACAGCGCTGGTCCTTTTACTGGTCCTTCGTCTTTTTTGCGCTGTTTTAACCCATTCAATATGACCATCAACCAACTCGCCCAACTTTACTCCTTGTTGCAGTTCAAGACAAGACGAGAGGGCGGACCCTCTGAAAAGATCAATTAGAAAGTGCCGGCCTCCAGTACGGTACTCTTTATGATGGACACGGTGAGTTGATGGGGAGGGCTGTCACAAGGGGGCTACGGGCGTATTGTGGATAGTGCTTTAGCGCACGTGGAATGGATTTGATAGAGAAGAGAGCAACGAAGGCGGTTTTCGTAACTATTGGCGACGTGTGGGATCGTAAGCGTCGCTGTGGTCGGCTTGCTGCGATTGGCCGAATGCTGACTATGATGTAGGTTTCTTATAGACGGAAAGAAGAGGAATACGAGAACTTTAATTTTGACGGTGTTTGTAGTGTTGCTTTGAGAGCTCAATGATTTCGAGCTTCAACGTGCCAAGCTAATTACGAACACCGTCGAACTTGTTGCTCGCAAGGTAAGGACCTAACGACAGCGAACCTAAAGGGGTATGCACACGAAGGGGAACTCCGCGGACGGATGTCGTGACGTCAACAACCCGGGAAACTCCGTCCCTGGCTCCTCCGCGTGCACCTGCGGAGCTCTCATGCTAAAATACGAAGCCTCCGCGCCTCCGCCACGGAGGAGAACGAGGCCGCGAGGCGTCAAAAAGGGACGACGTATGTCTCACGTGATGCGCGCTCCACGGAGGAAAGGGGCTGATTTCTCCTTCGTGTGGATACCCCTATAGGAGGGCGCCATCAAAACATCTTGCCGCTAGTAGGGCTTGGCAAGTGCTTGTGTTCGCGTGATGTATGAAATACTATTCTTTATTGCTCTTAACTCTAATATAACTTGTAATCTAATCTAACTTCTAATCAGACGCTTAGGGAAACGTAATCAAGCATTATAAGGCATCAAAAGGGCTCATATTAGACAGGATGCGTTTATGGGTTGGATTTCTTGGAAAAGTGTAAAATTCGATTACGAAGAAAAAGCGTTACACGCAGGATAAAGCAACCCGAAAGGTGCGCAGCTCATAGAAGGCGGTGCATCCAAAGTATATAAAAGGCATTATTAGTAATAAGAATTCATGCATTATCATGACGAAGAAAAGACAATCGAAACCAAAGGGATTCATCATGGAGCTCTGCGGGAATCAAACCCAGGGCCACAGGATCCCCAGTTCGACATTTTTGCTCGGCGCCGTAAGTAGGAGATGGACGATGATGCGAGGAAATCAGCCAAGTATGACTTGCCGCCGACAGTCGACTGAGCATGCGACTCTGCGCGGCGAGTAGTACTTCGATCGGCGTACTTCTTTGCAGGCGACCTTTGGAGGCGAGTTATACCACTTATGTAGCATACTTAACCCACAATCGACCGTGGGCGCCGAGTCACACTTAGTCCAGCGTACTTAGTTTGTTGGCTGAAGACACTGGCGAGTTATACATATAGTCTAGCAGGGCCGTAACCACGGGGGGGGGGGGGGGGGGGGGGGGGTTAGGGGGTTCGGACCCCCCCCCCCGAAATTTTTTTCTGGGTACGGCCCTGGTCGGTGCACTTGCAGCCAGCCGATTTTAACCTCCACCTCTGCGCACGCGCAGTGGCACCGGTCGGCACCGGGTACCAAACCGGGACCGGTTCTTCGGTTTGCTATAACTCTCCATTATATGCCACCGATGCACATGATTCATAGGCGAAAATAAGACAAAATGGCCGCCGTTGTCCTCGAAAACCCCCCCCCCCCGAAATTTTTTTCTGGGTACGGCCCTGTAGTCTAGCATTCCTGGTCCGGAATATGAACCGTCGACCGCGAGTCATACTTAAACCCACATAATTATACTTGAATCCGGTAACAGGCGATCTCACAATCTGATGGAGCCATTCGTACAGTGTCAAAATTACATCATCACGGGTGCCGATCCTCTTTGTGCGTTCGCAATTACCGGCTAGACCAATCACGCAAAAAAACACACATTCATGGCACCTTCCTTGTGCGTCATTAGGGAGTTTTGTAGACCTTGTTTCCCCAACGGCTAAGTAAGCCCTCCTCAACGGAGAAGTCGCTACTGCGCCTGCGCGCCAATGGCTTTCACTGGGGAGTTCCGATAATCATAGCAGAATGCGGAGAGCGTTTCGGAACGGCGAAAGCGATCTACGAAAGCTCCCTATTGGCTCCGTGCAATCGTTGCGTCGGCTGCGGTTAAAGCTAAACTAAGTATAGACCGCGGTCGACTGTCGGCGGTCATTGATACTTGGTCCAGCATACGTCGGTGCGCGCAGCTGGTTTTGGACAAGACGTAACTCCTCCACGTGGACTTGCGACATCGCGGGGTAAATGGTAACGTACGAAGGGATAGCGCGGCAGGAGTGTAGCGTCAGAAGTTCGGAACGTAAAACGGGCATATGGGACGTCAGAACCTAGAGTAATAACTAAAACATAAAAGACAGATCCAGATCACGTGGCAGCTTACGTGGCTGCGAGTTGAAAATGTGAACGCTCTTCACCTTTCGCAAATTGTTTCTGCGACCGCCATTGCGTGGAGAGAAAAACAACAACAACCACTTGATGCGTGTTTCATCGGTTATGAACGTCAGGGAATATTTGTAAGCGGTACCTACTGAAAGTACAAAAATGGTAGCATTTTTCCTTAAAAGCGTACGCCGGCAACTTTTTGAGCTACTCCAACACGATATTTTTGAAATCACCGGCCTTCCGGTGTGCTATTTAGTATCGCAAAATTCAAATTAGGGATTGTAAAATCGGCAAGTGGAAATGATGCGAAAACTAACACTTAAATATACCTACGCTTTCCATTGTCGTGACGTCAGAGGAAGGCAGGTTTGCAGGTCGAGCGGGCAGTCCGAAAATGAATAGGCCAATCATTTGTTTCGTGCTGCTGCGTGGGTGTTAGAGTGAACTTTCAAAGATTTCATTTGACACCATAAAACTGCTTTCAATCAGTTGGGAACTAACTCCACAAACCAAAAAGTTAACCGCTGCCTTCCTCTGACGTCACTTTTTCGTTGTTGCCATTAGAGACATTAACCTAAAAAAAACACACAGACAAAAAAAAATAAACAACGCACGGTGAGGTCTGAAATTGTAAATTTAATAACTTAGCGAAAATATTATGGCCAAATTATTGTGTTACTATTTCAGCTATAGTTGTTGGTGTGGTTAAAACTTTTTCAGCCAAATGGGGGCTGCTCAGAAAACGCCGGAGTACCTCTTAAAGCAGCGAGTTGACTCAAAGTGTTGTTTCTTCTAAGCGTAGCTTAGTTAGAGAAGCTAGCCTGTATGTTTCTATGTTAAACATAATTAGCATAGGGGAGATGATCAGTTTACGTTACCAGTACCAGATAAAACAGGAAGCAGAAAACAAGAGCACACGAGAACCTCGGCAAGAAAGATCTGTTTTATCGACGTTTATGATGCAGTGACAGAAATCAGATCTCTTCGAATCAATTCTCACATTACAAATTTCGTATAATGTGAAAAAGATTAGGATATCATAAGACCCTACATTGTTTATTGAGTCTTGCTTTTCCTCGTTTTTTGGACCTTCTGAGGCCTGGTTGTTATTGTTTGTTTAGTTTTCTTTTTCGTAGGTGTTCTAGTTTTTGTTGTCACGGGCTTCGTTGGTTTTTTGGTACGTTTTGTTGCTGCAGGCTTCGTCGGTTTGCTTCCAGGAGCCCTCGTAGGCCACTTTCCGGAAGGCCTCTTTGACGTCGTCGGCCACCGCCACGGTTTCTTAGTCGTGGTTGTGTCTCCAGTTACGGTTGGGGGCCTGGGTTTGCCAGATGGGTCAGTGGCATCACACGCCTCGACCTTCGCCACAGTCCTTCGGAATAGACCGGCCACAGTTTCGTTGTCTCGACACAGCAGCTCACCGCCTCGGTTGAACTGGGTGCTCTACTCAAAAGGGAAAAAAATAAATATGCACATACGCATTGAAGTGAGGAAAAAACAAGTGCAACACGAAATAGAAACTGAACAGAAACACGTGGACCACGAGTTTATGTTTTCAGTTTAGAATTCTAACGTGCAAATTAAGCATTTTGCCACTCTGACCAAATATCCCAAACGCATCAGGTTAAATGAGGAGGGCAAGTTCGTCTGCTTCTTGCGCAGGGGGTAGCGGTGACGTCAGAACGCCGAGCCCTGATTGGTTGACCGCGACCCCCTATCTCAGCGTCGTCTGCTCGCAACGTCGTCTGCGTCTGTCTTACCTTTCCTGCAACTTTCAGAAGTGCAGAGGCCAGATTCACGAAACGATCTTACGCCAAAATTGTGCGTAAGAGAAAACGTAAAAACAAATTCGTATTCACGAAACGAAATTATCGTAAGTTTTGCGCAGGTTACGACGGAATCCTACGACAGCTCCGAAGCTGTCTTACGCACTTCTTACGATCAAATCAGCATGGCTGACAGCGTGGCTCAGTTACTTGGTCGCGACGACGAACGGACGTTTATTTTTGTACGTGCTCTTCTCACGCGTCCCGACTACATGCAGCAAGAAAAGAAGTAAAAGGTACTTGAAATAAACCACGAGGAACAAGAACGCTGGATCCACAAGCACCCGGGAAATGCTCAACGGCCACGATTCCACTGACCCCGACCAAGCGAGCTCGGCAGATAGGCCTAGCACGCACTCCGTCTCGGCGCAGCGGTGCCCCTACGGTCCTTGGCCAAGACCTTCTGCCCACGACCGGCTGGCGTGATGAATGGAATATGCCTGCGCGACCCTTGTGAACCCTTGTTAACACTTCCCGTATTATACTTTGATCGCTGACCTCAATTTTAGATTAAGAGGTCAATCTCTTCCTCTTGTCATCTTGTTTTCCGAGGCAGCGGTGACTCTCGCCGGTGAAAAATCGGTGAATCTCCGACAGACGCAGGAAAGGTAAAGCAGCCATCGCTTTGACTAGCAGACGTAAAGCAGACGACGTTAACTGCGCCAATTCGCCGACGCCGTTAAAGAGTGAGGAGTCTCGACGCACACGAAAGGAGGAAAAAAGTATTTGGGAGGGAACTTGCGGACACTAACCACCCTCACCTCTCAGTTCTTAGCAAACAAACCTCGGCGCCTCGGGACATCTCGCCAGTGAGTCCTTTGACTTCTCTCCTTGATGCGCGTCTGCTAGTTGTTAGACAACAACAACGTACCGCTCGAGTTACTTCGTCTGCCTTCTCTGAAAGGCGAAGTTGAGCTCGCTCGACTTTCGAAAGTCGCAGGAAGGTGAGACAGACGCAGACGACGTTGCGAGCAGACGACGTTGCAAAGGAGCAGACGACGCTCAGATAGGGGGTCGCGATCAACCAATCAGGGCTCGGCGTTCTGACGTCACCGCTACTTCCTTTCTCATGCGCAGGAGACGAAAATGAGTCCACTTGCTAGGCGCATAGATTGACCGGTGATATCCGGAAGTTACTAAGTGTTTGTGCTGCTCAAGTAGAGAGGAGCATAAATATAGTGTGATATTTATTTTATTAAAAGACGCCCCCAATTTCGTTAATTCAATTGTGAACATCAATACGTAACTTCACGCTGAATTTCGCGAGAGTGCATGTCTGGTGGTGTCGTGACTTCACATTAGGCATGGGAACGTCAGAATCGCAGGTGTTGACTCCGGTTTCGATCAAAATGGTTGAGTGTGCGTAGGAAGATCATTGTCGAAGAATCGAGCTTCCCTTAATACCGTCTTGTCTTTCTTAGAACGAAGTTATTTTACTGAGACATCAGTCAAAAGCTTAGGTGGTTTTCTTTGATTGACGTCACGTGAGAGCTTCCGCTGTTGCCAACAAACGCGCTTAGTGTTTTGTGGTGCAATCTAGGCATTTGGTTTCTGTTTGAAATTGAATTACTTGTGCGGTGGAGGAATAAAAATCTGGATATTATGTGGATAATATTCCTAAAAGCAATAACAATATAATTTAAGCTTTTCTGAAAGACACAATTTTACCGAACAATTCCTTTAAATTTACATCGTTGGTCTTTGCAATTATTATTTTGTTTTTGCGATATTTAGTTACCTCTTTAGTTTTGAGCAGATTATTCCGTCTGTTACAAAAATACAAAAATGAAGGACGCTTCAACTTCGCCTTTAAGAGGGGAACGCGACAGCGCTATCGGGCTCCGTTCGCATCGCCTTTTCATTCGCTTCTCATGCTCTTCCTGCGAGGGAGTAGGAACTCAGGTGGACATGGCCTAGTCAGTTGTGTGCCTGACTCGCAACCGAAGGGCCGTAGTTTCGAATCCCAACTAAAAATTTTCACATTTTCCTTTAAGGCAAACGAGTTACCTTATCAAATGAAACCATTTGAGTCATGCGTCGACCTTTAGTTTGCATTACATGTCATGTTTTTTTAATCACTTTAATTCTACACGTGACGTCACGTTTCACGTTAGCGTTGAGGGTTCTCTGAAATTTCCGGGCGAGGTCATGTGGCTGTGACATCACGACCCTATCGACCAATCAGGAATTTCCCGTCACGACGCCACCGTGTCAAACGCCGGCTTTTCTGTGACTCGAGCTCCCAACGCAATCGAGCTAAAATTAGTAGTGCTGTGGGGTTCACAGTTAAGTCGCAGCTGTAACAGCTTATCGGAATTACGTTTCTTGTACCTTACGCTGAAGACCCATCGTCAGTGTCTGCCCGGAGTGTGACACACTCATAAATTTATGCAATAATTAAGTGACTTCCACCTGAAATGTGGCCCAACTCACGCCCTTCGGGCGACTGGTGGCCCCAGGTGAATTTTTTCAGCGGCCAGCAGCCGCCCAGAGGACGCGAGTTGCGCCCCATTTTAGGGGGGGAATCGATTAATCCTCACGTAAATCTTCTCCACCCTGGGGATTTCCCATAAAAATAATTATAACAAATCATGTATTTATACTCACATAAAAGCCCTCTAACGGGCATAATGTCATTTGACGCCATGATGTCACATGACATCCTAACGTCACGGGATACCGTAACCTCACAGTGTCACGTGATACCTGGGACACATTTGACACCGCGATGGGCGCCTTACATTATCTCTTTAAGGGGCCACCATTACAGCTGTCACTGCAACAAAATTTCTTGGCAACTAAATTTGAGTTGGTGATGGGAAGAACGGAGTGCGACCGTAATGTTAATTATCGAAATAAAAAAAAAAAAACACATCCGCCTTAGTGACTTGTGTTACCACGAGACACTATAGTAATATTTTGTATTCCCCTGAAGTACAATTCTGAAGCGTAATCACAGTCCAACTCACACAATTACTTGATCGTCAACCTTGTGTGTCTGGATACTTTGACAAAGACCTAACTGTCAATATTGTAACAAACTTTGAAGTGTACTCAGGGAGGCTACAGACGGTGACAGGTTAAGGATTCAGTAGACCATAGCCTCCTATATACAGACAAAGCCTGGCAGATCGACACGAGAAGCGGCAACCGGAATGGAAAAGGTAAAGCGGCAGACAACGGATGAGAGGAGAGCCACGTTACTGGCGCCCAGCTGCGGCGAGACGCCGAAACACACTTCCTCTGAGCGAACAAGTGTTTTCGGGTCCTCGCCGCTGCAAAAGCAGTGCGCTGATGTCCAGGCTTCCCGAGAAATGGCTCTTTGATGCTCTGTGCTACCAGATCCTCGCTCTCCCAATCTGCGACCGGGCACTCTATGGCTGCGTCGCCGAACTGCCAGGCTTTTTGAGTATAGAGGAGGCTACGAGCAGACGGTCCCCCTCCAGCCTGAGCTTTCTGCCTTGGGTAGCACTTCGTCCCACGCGCAGTCAAAGCCCGGGGGAAAATAACGAGCGCGTGCTGGAAGTGGACCTTCTGCTGAATTCTTAGCCTGTCCCCGACTACACATCAGCACGCGCCTCTGACGCTACGCTGCTGCGGTGGCGCTGCGGTAGGTGTGCGTAGTGTCCAAACTTGGCGTGAGAAAATGCAAACTTGAAACGCGCGCTGGTTTATAGGTTTGACTAGGATGTGGGCAGCTTGGTGTAGGTCGAACGTTTTGTGAAATAAAAGTTCCCGTTTCGCCATTGTAGAAAGGCGATATTTTTAGTTTATACAAAAAGAAGAAGAAGAACAACAACAATGACATCATGATATGTTTACAGAATGTTGTCAAGCATAATCTTATTTCGAGTCTACAGTGTAAACCTTATGTTGGCAAATTAGCTTAAAAAAATTCGAATAACACTCCAGGAGCCCTAATTGACTGCCCTAATGCAGCTGCTTAGCAAAAAAAACATCTTAGCGCTTTGTTCCAAAAGACGAGAATACACAAACACCATATTTTGATATGCCAAGTACTAGTACGTAATTGGTGTACGAATGTGTCCTCCCTTCGGAAACAAAACTTCGCAAAGAAATCTGCGTAAGAAGAATTGATATGTATCTCACCCCTCGGTTCAACGAAGAGAAGCAGAAGAGTGATTTGTTCACCGCGACAGCGAACTTGCTATGGTCATTCAAGTACGAGTATTCGAGGTAACTGGTACTGTTGAAGTTGAACCGCAGCAATTCGACGTCCTTTACGGAGTATTTCCGGTCGCAAACCGGGTAGAGCCACCCAAACAATGGCCTTCGCCAAGACTGAACCCAAATATCACTCTGGGCTTGTTCAGTGACGACGTGGGTGTAGACATCTGGAATGAGATAGGCTCTATACACTAACTTGACTCTCTGTTTTCACGCCGCAGCGGTGGCGTTGCTGTCGGCACTGCGCATGCGTAGACGCTTTCTTTCAGGCTATTATGGACTCTGCGCACGCTGGCCTACCTGGTGTGGGCAAGCGTGCGCTTGGTTGTAAACAATGCCGTTGGTATATATTTAAATACTTTTCTAGGATGATACATTCTACTCCGCAGATTTGCATTAGAGTGCAACTTCAGCACCGAATCCTTCCCTATTGGCGTGGAAAGACCGCGTAAGAGAGAACGCTTGCGTATCGAACTGTTCCAGCTGTCTCGCAGTTCGTGCTGTGCCGAAGTAGAAGGCTGCCACTGACGCACCGCGATATCGGGTTCGCCGAGACAGCGGAAACGGTAGTTTCCACTGCCTCAAAGGCTGTCCACGACGACGATAGATGGCGGCACTGTTCACCCCTTCCAATTCAAAAGGGAACACCACGAGGATTCGTGCGTCCAGTCATTCTAACTCCTCAAATGCTGTCGGCTCCTGGGCAAATGGAGTTTCGCAGAGTAAGATGTATTCTTATTCGGTAATAAATTAGTTGCTATATTCCTCAATTCCGACTTCAGCTCCCACTTGAGGGGTGTGCTAGCAAGTTGTGTTTCGGGTTGAGCTCTAAGAAATATTCTATAATATTAATTTTAACAATAATGTTCAGGCAGTCTAAAATGTGGCGATACAATATGCGTTGTTAAAAAAAAAGAGAATGTAAGAAACATAAGCATAAACATAAACGTAAGTATGGAAACATAAACGTAAGCGAGCGACATTTTCGTTAATAATGAGCACACACAACATATAGTTTTTGTACTAAAATGAATAGTTGCAGGTTTTTTTTTATCTAAAAATAGATAACTTCTAATTTATATCGGGTTCAGAAGCTTTGGGCGGGTGATTTCTTTTTGAGCACTGATTGTAACAATATCAATTTTAAATTGAATTTCTATAGGCAGTCGAACCCGTAATATCTGTTGAAATACTTAAAGAAGGGTGGGAGCACTTCCTTCACTATTCCGTCACAGAATGCGTCGACAGTTCACATTTCATTTGAAGTAATAAAAATGGTTAAACATTTAAGATAATTGTTAGCCTTTGCTCTTAAACGTTGAGAGTCGTTAGGAATATAATTCTGTAAATAACGTCGCGACATAGAAATAGTGAAGGGACGCACCTTTTTTCCAACGAGGAGGCTTCGCGATAGCAGTAAATGTCGTGCGGCTTATACCCTTAATGGGTGCAATTTTTACCTCCGTACTGGGCGGTAGAGACTTCCCTCTTATAAGTGCCTGCAGTTGAGGATACTTCTTAGCCACACTCTCTGGCCCATACTTGTGGTTCACGATCACAGATTGAATCAAAAGAAGTTCAGCTGAAAAATGAGAGACGCGAACAAAATCATGTAAGTATCTTATCAACCACGTTTTCGTGGGAGGAGGTCTTTGAGCATGCCCTTTGTAATCTTTGCCAACAGTGCTACTTGTGGCTGTGATTTCCCTAAAAGTGAGCTTTAGTCAGGGGTTTCCCCAGGAATTAAAATTAGGGGGGGGGGGGGGGGGAGGGGGTGTCGAAATTTTTAGAGGGGTTAAGGGGGGCATTGAGATTAGAAGAGTCGTTGTGAATTAAGGGGGTGCCTTCGGAAAAACGAGGGGGGGGGGGGAGCGCAGCCCTGTAGAGGGTGTTGGGAAATCACTGGCTTTAGTCTTGCGCCGGAGAAAAAAAGGGCAGCCAAGTGCAGATTACCCAAAACGCTTTGACTATGCAGATCCCGAGACAACTATAGAAATCGACATCATAATAAACTAAGGCCGTGGTAAGTCTCGAACGTAGAGTTATTATAATGCACCCTAGAGGTCCAACTGGCGCTAGTGTGTCGTTTCATATTGAAGCAGACGGCGACCAGTCTGAACTGGATTTCCGGTAATGAATTCCTACCGGAAAAAGTGAGTGCGTTTTTGCTATCGTAGGTTGATTATCAAAGCAAAACAACAACAACAACAAATAATTCGTATGTACTAGGTAGCTTAAAATATCTCTTAGTCACGTAGATTTAAATTTTGGTTAGTTACAACGTTTTCAAGCGATAGCTTTAGGGGCGGCTCTTTTCAGAGATTTCACCCTGGCAGGTTGTCGTCGCCGCGCACGCGAAGAACAGAAAACCTCCTTTCTCTGCTTTTGGCGCGAGGCCAGGGAAGTCGGGTTTTCCCGTTGGCCGCACAGCGCGACGAGAGAAAAGAGAGGAGCCCCAACATCCTGCCAGTAATGAATTGGCGGAAAGACAGTCTTTCGTGTCGTCTGCTTAAAAGACTCGTTTTCAAACGTTACTCGCGTTATGCGAAATCCCACTTTCACAATATATCCAGTTGCTACGCGTAATGTTGGATGGTTTTAGAAACTTCCACCGGGTTTACTCACTTACTTCCCGGATCACCGAACACTGGTGGCGGTCGTCACTGGCATCTCCACGATGCCAACCACGACGGTTATGAGAATTAACTACGTCGCCCCTCCGTCCCCAGGTACGTGACGGCACACTTCCACCCGCATCGCGCGACCGTGCTACAGCTATCGCTTTCGTTTCTTCACACATTGTAGGCGAAAAGTACAATTTTTTTTAAATTTCAAATTCAGGACATTAAAAGCGGCGCTAAAATGGCTTCGTACATGTGTTTATGTACACTGTACGACACTGTTAGCATGAACACGGCATCGGCGCTTTTCTGTAGGAGGGTTAATTAGGCGCCAAAGCAAGAAGAGTGTCTCGAAAATCAAGAGAGGTCAAGACCTACGCACTATCACTGGATCAGTACCTATATACCTGTTCATGTAGACGATCAAATTAAAGTAAAGCCGAGTTATGAGTGCGATTTCTAATAAATAACGTTCGATTTATTCACTCTGCTGCTCATGTATGTGTGCAAAGGTAAGTTTGTTGTAGCGTTCAAAACTCATATCTGCGTGCACGAAAACTTTTAAAATGTTAAAATCCAGAAAACTGTCTCCGCCCGATAAATTCAGCGCAATATTGAAAAGAAAAACAACTTTTACAGTGCGCGTGCGTTTACTGTTTCACGCGTTTTAACGGCCCTTACATTGATGTTATTTTTGGTGGCTTATACACCTGGAAGGTTATAAATATTAGTGTAATTGGGATGTTGGCGCTGCTTGAATAAGCCCTACGTTCTTTTCGACTGTTATTCTTGCTCAGATTCGCCGCTTGTATTTACACACTTGCCGTGGAACATGGGACTGCATGGGCCCGGTATAATATGAAGTTAAACATCGTTCACTGATCAAGAGAATAGTGTAAATAAAACAATTTTAGTTTTATAATGTTAATTACGTTACCTACTATTCACTACGCCCCAAGTAACTAAAGTTATTCCTGTTATTCCTCGGCGAAGAGAAAAAAAAATGCACGCGCGTTTTGCCATAGGAATGCACAGGGGCACCGCCAAGGAGGACTGGTTGCTGGCTGCTTCAATTTGAAACCGGAAGTCCCACAGACACTAGCGCCAGTTGAGCCTCTAGCGCGCATTATAATAACTCTATGGTTCCGAGCATCGTATTATTGCCCCGCAGTGAATCAGATTGCGACATTAGCCGATAAAGACGCCGATGAACGAATCGTGAAGCAATAATTAACACAAGCCACGTCCGGCACTCCTTAAGCTGCCAGTGACAAAATCGGCACTTGGTCTGCTCATTACTTAGTTTCACCTGCACTACAAACACCAGGTGTCGTTCGGCGTCGTGTCGAAAACAGCCTTTTTGTTTAAGAAGTGCTCCGACAACATTGTTGATCCAACACTCTAAGAAAGGAGGGGAGTTCGAGGGAGTTAGACGGCGTGACAACACCCACAGCGTGCGCTAGCACCCCTTCGGAAGGAATATCCTCTCTCAAATAGAAGGAGCGAGCAAGGGGAAAGAGAATAGGGTGCTACAAGAGTCCCCTGGGGATTCGAAAGGATTATGGGAAGGGGACGCCTGCCCTCGGGCCAGGCTTCCTTTGCGAAGGGGCAACGTGGATGTCTAGCTTTGAGAAAGTTAAATCCGATCCTGGAGTTTATGTTTTTACTTTACTTCTTATTTTTTCTTTTTTGCTTCACAGATTCTTTGAAATTGCTGACGTTCCCTTTTTGTTCGTTTTTCTTTTTTACGTTTTCCTATTTACTTCCAAGTTCAAAAAGTTACCTGACTGTTTCATAGAGGGCGCTGGCGGGCAGGTCGACGTAGAGTTCCTGTATAGGGTCCCTACGGGAGCCAGAGTTGCGCGTTCATGCATGGCATGTGGATACAGCTCCTCACGTCACTGAATTCGGCGAATAGCAGCGCCGCGCGTTCGAGGCGCGCTCAAAAGCCAGGGAACGTACGCCGGGGCGCGTGCAACGTCTACTTTGCTGCGCGACACTTGATACGGCTCCTCACGTGATCGGATCTCGGCGAATAGCGGCGAGGGTGGCACGCGGCACGTGGAATCAAAGGCGCACCTCTGGCTCCTGTAGGGAGCCTATACAGGAACTCTAGATCGACAGACCGACACACCATGCCGTGGCTTACATTTTGCGAGATCGAGTTTTTACAAGCTTACGGTTGAGCATGTAACCTTCAAAGGAGGTTTAGATCGGTCTTATTTACGCTTCTGATACAAATGTCTTTGTCGCTGGTCTCATCCGGTAAGATAGAGGACACAAACCAATGTGAGACAATCTGGGTAGCTAAAACGAAAATAAAAATATCTCGCCATTAATTTGTTTAGCGGTGGGAGACACTGAAAGGTGCATTCCGGTGACAACCAATTTAGTCAGCTGCACGCGCTGGCGACCGAAAAACGTTTAACTTAGGAAATGTATAGCAAAAAGATAAAATCGCGGAGAAAGCGTGAATACAGCATTTATTCTAGATTTGAAGTTCCGCGGGCACGACGTTTTTGCGAACTCTCGAAGCTTACCCGATATTAATTTATGCCGCGTTTTATATATCGTACAAATAAATTGTGAAATAAAAAGCCCGCGACCATACTCATTCAAAGCACAAATTTTCACAAAGTTTTTGTTACACAGCGCCCTACGTCGCCCAACCGAAGTTATTAGTGCTGAGGAGTCAGGACATCGTCGGAATTTTTCACTTGGTATGATGACCCTCTCTGTTCGCGTTAGGATATTTTAGAGTAAAAACTTCTGGGAGCCATCCTTTTTTTATTTTGTCAGTTTGAGAAGTTTCTTGACTGCTTCATGTACGGCGCTGGCGCACTGCCTGGTGGGCCGAGACGCCATTCCGTAAATTACATTTTGTGTGTTCCAGTTTTGACAAGCTTACGGCCCTGGCGTAAGCTGCGAGCGGATTTTAGGTCGTTTTCGTTTATTATGTCCCTGTTATACGAGGGTTCCGACCGAATAGAGGTAACATTACAACGTGAGACGGGCTGGGCGGTGGATCGAAAACAAGAATATCTAAAGGGGCGATGGAATGGTTTTAATGCTGAAGGAATTCGCAGCTTGTAATTTTTGTATCGTTTATCTTTAAAAAAAAAAAAGATAGAAATCACGTCTATTTTTTAAAAATAAATATCGCGATTCCGTTTCGTAAAATGCAAAGCAAAAAACAGTAATATCTCGGGTCTTTAAACCACGCGCGGCGGCTGGAGTGACGGATATTTGGGTACATCTGGGTGAGTTTTCGCGACGCCATCTGCATGAGGCGCACAAGACCATTCTCTATGATGCTGTGGTGAAAGAATGCGAACACACACACGTTCAGACACAAAAGGGACGATGAAAGGGGGCTCGACCTTAAAAAGACTATTTACAGAACCCAGACACACAGGTTAAACCTGTGCTCCTGCTTTTATGCGAATGACTTTGGTGTAGATAGGTGTGTCTATTTCCGCTTTCAAGTCCAACAGGATGGCGCCATTCCACGCGGGTACGAATGAGTGCAAAAGGGTCATCTTGAAAAATCAGTTTGTTGGAACAGTGTCGTGTATGAAATATCTCTAGCTTGCGGGTCTACGCATGTAGGTCAAATATAAAGACGCATTAACGACAGATTAAATGAGCATAAAAGGAATGCCAAGACCCATACAACGACCTCTGAAATAGCTAAACGTGTTCGTGAGCAACTCTGAAGTTGTGGTTGGGGCCCTTTTTAGGGAATAAAATGTACAAAATGCGAAACATGACCTTTTTTTTTTTTTTTTTTGCAGGGTTGTGTTTTTATATTTTGCTTCACGATTCCGGGGTCTGTTAGGGATTGTCTCTCTAAGTTTTCGATGTGTCACGGTTAGAAAATTGGCTTACAACGTGTTGAACTAGGTTTAGGGTTTCATGACGCAAGTTATCGGGAAGGGGCGCGGCATGGGCAGCACAGGGAGGGCGCTCCTGAACGATAGAAGGTGGCCTGCAGGCGGACATTCCCCAAGAGAAACAAAGGTCCCGAGCCCCGCAAGTTCACTTTTCCCCTCTTCTCTGGCGTTCATGTCCGCCCATCGTCTTTTCTGCGTCCCGATCAATATTTTAACGTTAACAGAACGCCCTTCCACGTTTCGCTTTAGTGCGATGACCGGCTATTCAGATGCTTGTTTTACAGCAATCTAGGAATCCCACGCATTCATCGAAAGTTTGAAACACATGCTCCAAAAACAAAACAAAAACAGCACCCTGATTAAGTTTAGCAAATTCAGTTTATGTTTTCGGGTGTTTGCTGCAATGCACTCTATTTGACATGTCACAAACTCAAAGGTATGTACATATCTTCTGTGAGGAGGTCTAGGCAATCAAAAGTTGTTCTGGATTGAAACTGTTCCTACTGTAGACGGATAGTTTTGCCACCGCAGTGCAGAAGCTAACGTGGGATCTTAACGTTCATCGTGCAATAATAATAAATTTTGCCATGAAACGATACTGAATTTAAAGATTAAGCACTTCAAAAAAGAATGCTGAAAGAAGTATGTGAACTTCATGCTCTCATGCAATGCCTCTGAACTGTGCGTTTTTTTTTTTGTATGGTCTTAAAAGCACAAGCGAACTCCTTTTGCAGTCGCTCCTACGCAAAGCTTGCTGACGCAGTTTCGGGAAACCACGACGTTGATATACCACGGGTATACCTTCTGAACTGTCGTGACTGATATTTGAATGGGGTTCATGTGTTGGACTCGAGCACTGCGTTGGCACTGCACTTAGGCTTAGCCGCAATTGATGCCTTGCGGGACATTCAAATTTTGGCTCGAGCTCAATCACTGCAGTGACCGCCGGAACAGCCAAATGTACGAAGTGGGGAGTGCGTACGGAGTGCGGAGTGCGGCGCGTGCACCGTTCATTGACAACCGCTGCGCATTGCTGTAATGATCATTCGCGGCGCATCATCTGCAAGAAATTCGCAACTTTCATGACCTATAGGGGGCGTACTGCTGCCTATCAAAATGGCTGTCATCTAGATGATCGTCGTAGAACAGCGGTACGAGGCCGGGCCTGCGAGGTGTTAGTAATGATAGTTTTGCTATATACGAGCAGTATTAGAGCCTTACGTTACTTTTTCACGCCCTGAAGGTGTAGGCAAGCCCATTTATTATGAGGCCAATCATCCAGGAGATAGGGAGCGCGACTCTCACACCGCGGTACCACCATCGCTGAAAGTTGCGAATACATAGGGCAGGCGAGCTGGTTGGAAAATAACATGCTGTATTTGTAAACCCTGGGACGGAGAGAATTGAAAAAAAAAAAAAAAATAGACAACACAGCTCATTGCCTCAAACTTGTGGCCGCTTTTTCTGTTCAAAGTGCAAGAGCAAGTTGTTTTTATTAAATATTTTCTGCGACTGCTCGTGCGCGGCCAGAAGTGCTAATAAGTGTTTGATAGGTTATAAACTGGAGGTATCTGACGCTAGTGGAGAACAGTTTTATTGTCCCTTTATCGCACTCCTGTACGATGATAATCCGAATCCAATGGGGCAGTGGCCGGGATCTAAATCAGTAATTCTACAAAAATTCACAACCTCTGTTCCCATTATATAAGCAATATTACGACTTAAAGTGAGATGCTAAAAATAATTTTAAAAACTTCCATAAATATTCGTTTCTCGAAGCGAGAGTTTTTTTTTTTTTTTTATAGACCGTTTTACTGAAAGAGGGCGAGAGAGAAAAGGGGAAAGGGCTACCGGCGCTTTCCCCCTTTCTGATTGTGTAGACAGAGTCAAAGTCCCGGATGAGAGGCTTCGCCGGTGTTGGGTGTCTGCTGTGCGCGAACTTTGTTCGCGCTTTCTTTTCTGTTTTAAAGGGGCGGTGCAACGATTTTATGATTAAAAGAATTTGCATCTCGTCATTTTTACGTTGTTTATCGTGTCCCAGAGGATAGAGAAAACACTTCCTTCATTGAAAATGTCGCGATTCCGCTGCATAATCGCAAAGCAAAAGTCGAGCTTTTTCCCCCACCTGCAGCCCCAAGTGGCAGCCGAAGGAACTACGACGGAAAGATTACGTGACCTCGCTCGGCTCTAAGCTGCAGCATAGCGCCCGCTAATGTCAGCAGAGAGAGGGAGGGGAAGCGTCCTCCGAGATAGCACACGGGAAGCTACACGGCACTCCGAATGACGTCACTGGGAGTGCGACCAGGTGTGACCCTGAAGGCTGGGAGTGAGTTGAGGGGTGCCCGAAATACCAGTCTTTATCTTTTTTTTTACGCAACAACTAGGACACGCAGGCGAAATCGGTTTTCTGTTCTTTACTTCAAAAGTGACAAAGGGCAACTTCCAGAAATCTTTGACTGAAGTCCGAAAATCGTTGCACCGCCCCTTTAAGCTCGCAAACTTAATTAGAGCCAGAGGCTTCGATGACAACAGTCCTCCGGTCATCGGGACACCATTGCTGGGTCATAGCGTGCACGAATAAAAACAGAAAGCATAGAATACTGTCCGAGGACATAGCTTGCAAGGAATCCAGCAAGGCGAGAGCGTCTGCAATGTCTTTGAGCTTCATCGCTTTTTACATGACCCCTGTCTCCGGGGGCAGTGGATTGCGTCCGTAAACCGAAAAGGCGTTTCCTCAACGCCATCCTCTCGACTTCGCTCGGAACATTTCGTGAATGGAGCGCGCACCGAACGCTGTACCACCGATGAACATGGGGTACGCTCGCAATGTGCGTGCGAGTTTTCTCATGACAACTGCTGTTTCAGCTTGTAAAATTTCGTAACTGAATTTATCTTAATAGTGATAATTTGCAGTGGTGACTGAATCGATTTTATCATCTACAACGCTTAGTTGAAGGCTTATTTCCGCCGCCGGGTGAGGCTGGAAATTGTTGAAAACGTAATTCTATTGGGTTTTTTTTAATCGCGATCTTCTGCCCGATACCAGAGAGCCGACAAAAGCGCTCCTTGGAGTGCCGCTGGTGGGTTGTTTCCGTTGACTAAGGCGCTTTGAGGCGCTTGATAGTCGCTGCAGGGAACGTCTCGTGTGTTGCGATCTGCGTTTTCAAGCCCAGTGTGCACGCTTCTTTGTTTGAGTCATGGCATCCGCCAGTGTGGTGACGGTGGGAGCAGCGGCAGCGAACGTGCCAGCTATAGAAATTGGAGGTGAGTACCCAAAATATTGCATCAAATAGTATAATAATTCGTGGCTGCTTCGAGGCTTTCTGCGGTTTGATAAATGTACATCTAGAGCTTCTTCGTCGTTCATTCACAAGGAAATATAAGAACAGGGACACGAAGATAAAAACAGCACAGCAAGACGATATTATTTTATTTTTTATTTATTGATACTGCCGGCCGCTAATACGCAGCCAAGGCAGGAGATATACACAATAAAATGCACTTGAAAATAAAATACATAGGTGTGGTGGCGTTACAACTCGTAGAGGAATGAAGGGCCAACAGATGCCCTTGATAGGATTCTTCCCATGCAAAGAATGACTACACAAAAGGATCTTTTACAACTACACGTCACAAAAACACACGTAAACATAAAAACACAGTACAAACCTATAAAAAAAAAGAAATATCCAAAGCATGACTAGTAGAAAAGCACAATCACAGACAATCAAACCAAATCATACGCATGTAATATCAAACAACATCCGATTCCTTTAACTTGGCTGTGAACGACAATACGCAATCTGTGGAGGCGATTTCTTGTGGGAGCAAGTTCCATTCATGAATCGTACGTGGAAAACAGGAATATTTGAAGCAGTCAGTTCTACACCTTATTTCAGTAAAAGATTTGCAGTGCTTGTTCCTTGTTTTCCTACTAGTATTGAAATGAAGGTAATTGCTGAAGTCCAAGTTGAAATTGTCATTTAATAGGTTGAAAATGAACTTCAGTCGGCTAATTTTTCTACGTTTTTGTAAAGAAGGGACACCGCTCTGGACATAAAGTTCTGAGATTGATGTGTTTCTACCGTATGTGTTAGAAATAAATCGCAGCGCTTTTTTCTGAATTCTTTACAACTTATTAATATTTGACTTTGTGTGTGGATCCCATACCACATCAGCGTATTCCATCAAAGACCTGACGAATGTCTTATACGCGATTAGTTTTGTATTGTTGGAACAGTCTTTTAGTCGCCGTTTTAAAGTCCATAATGTGCCCATTGCCTTGTGAGTAATGAAGTCAATATGTGAATTCCAACGCAGATCAGTATAGTCCCAGGTATTTGTGTTGGGGTACTGTGTTGAGTGCGGTCCCCTGGAGGCAGTAGCTGGAGGGGAGTGGATTTGTTTTCCTGGTTATTGTCATATGAGCACATTTCTTACAATTAAGGGACATTTGCCAGGTGTCGCACCATGTAGAAACCATCTCGAGACTCTTGTTTAGAATATTTTGATCGTTAGAACATTTCACTTCTTTATAAATATTACAATCGTCAGCAACCACGATATGTAGCAGCTCCGGGCGTTTACAAAGTTAATTGAGGTTCCCGTTTCGTGTATCGCTTGTTGATTACAACTAAAAGCGGCTCCGTTGAAATAGGCCCATTGCAAGCAAAAATGTATAAATGGTTCATCATTTCCAGTCATGCGGAAAGCAATGGAGCTTGAAAACATTCCAGCCGTACTTGCCTTGCCGGATTCCATGCAAGCTACATATAAGCCCTCGGACAGTATTCGACGCTTTCTGTCGTTATTCGTGCACCCTATCACCCAGCAATGGTGTCCCGATGACCGGGGGACTGTCGCCATCAAAGACCATGGCTCTAATTAGGTTTGGGAGCTTGAAACGTAGAAGAAAGCGCGAACGAAGTTGGGGCACTGCAGACGCCCAACACCGGCCATGCCTCTCATCCGGGACTTCCACTCTTTCTACACAATCAGAAAGGGGGAAAGCGCCGGTAGCCCTTTCCCCTTTTCTCTCTCGCTCTCAAAATGGCGCTACCCACGATAAAACGGTCTATACACAAGACGTGGCTACAGGACGTCAAAACAAATCTGGTCAATGTTTTATTAATTGCTCTGCTCTCCCATAAAATCACGATGGAGAATACAGAGCGCGGCCTAAAGAAGACGAAGTAATTACGAAAACTAACGTCAAGGTGATCTCTCCCGAGGCTCTGAAATGTTTTCGCTGAAGCTTTCCCAGCGTACGCTCACAATGGAAGCAGGTGCGCCAGCACCCAGCCGCTCCTTATAATCCCTTGCGTCCTCCAACCCGATTTCGCTAAGCTAGGGGAAGGACGGACTCGACAGGTTTGTTGTTCCCTTCTGCCCTTGGATGAGCATTGACTTTCCTCTAAACTCCGGTTCACAGCCGTGTCATCCCGTACCCTTATGGCGTCACCGGCGACGTGGTACGGCTACGGGTGTTGTAAAAAAAGAAAAAAAAAGTTATAAAAAATAAAAAAAAAGCAACAACTAGAGGTGCAGGGCGAGGGAAAAGTACGCTGGGGTGGGGGAAGCAGGCGGAATGGTGGATAGAAGGGATGTTCCTTCCTCTCCGCTCCAGCAATCCGTCTGCTTCCTCCTCCCGTCCTACCTTCAACGGCGTGCACCAGTGTCACTTGTTCGTGACTTCCAAGACATCTACAAAAATTATCGTTGTTGGTGGCAGTCGAACAGAGAAAGGAGTGCGCCAAGCGTTTTTAGAATCGGCCCTCAAGGTGTTCGTCAACGAGACTGATGATTCAGGTAAGATGTGGCGCTTCATATTTCTCTTAGTACAAATTGCTTAGAGCGCACTGGTTTCGTCAAATTATATTTAAGGCCATTGGAATAGTCTGCTGTCGACTGGTGTTATAGTCGAATAATTCGTGCTAGAAAACAAAAGTCGCATAGTCAATGCCTTGCCGAAATTGGCGAGCTCATGTTGTATGCAGAAATATTCTCGGAATATTTATTTAAGTTCCAAAATGTTAAATACCGAAATATTGACATAGATATTGGCTTGTCTAGAAACTTCTTGCCTAAATAAAAAGACTACAAAATGAAAGAGCTCTCAGGGGAAATTCAGTAAACCATTCATGTATTAGTCTTTCAAAGCATCTCAACGCTTGGTTACTAGTAGGGCTAAACGTCGGTAAAAAAACATGTTAGCACGATTAAATATTTTCTCTTATTCACTTAACGAATTGATTAATCGGTTTCGTCTATTACCATGAAAAATAGACTAAAAAAGTCAAAATGGGATATTTTGCTTTCGCTGAATATTGTTATAAACGGCGCAATATACAATTCAGGACTTTAAATCAACCTTGATGTGTAGTTGAAATCAGCCAAAAGGCATTCACACTCCCAATTTATTACTCCAGCCGCGGAGGCAAAGAGGTTCCTTCATATTCTCCGGCAATAGCGAACTGCTTTGATTATGCGCTAAACGGACTCTCGCCAGGCGCTGAACGTTACTGGGACACGTATAACTTCCACTTGCATTACGGCGAAGACGTGTTTATCGTTGGTGATCTGTTCAGGACTTTGAGGGAATGCGAAGAGATTGTTGTTTTATTCACTAGGTAGTAGGGTCCTTGTTTTATCTATGCTTAACATCTACTATATTCAACCTTTTACGCTTCTTCAGATTTATACTAATTATTTCTAAGAACAATATTAATTTCAGACGATCATTTTTGTTTCCACAGATTTTCAACAAATTTGAGCAGCGCAGTGATAAGATGCCTTATGAAAGCCTCACTGTATTTTTCGAGCCAAAGTCCTAGCAGATCCTTGAACTGACATGGAGGAGGTTTATCACGAAGGACGCCTCGCTATTCCTCAGACATGCGCAGCTGGAGCAGAGTATAGCTAAAGCAACCGATCAAGAAAACCTACCCATCACAAAAATGCAGCGAAACTCGTGTCGATGTCCTCACAGAATACGCGATGGGTTAATCACTTTGACCTACAGAGCTCTTCAAGCGAATGACGCAGCTCATAACACTGTTTAAATCGAAAACGTGATCTGCGCAGGACAATATTTTCCTTTTCCTGTGCGTGCCTGGCGGGGTTCCTTACGAGTCCTGACACATTACGAAGTTAAACTGGCCCAGTTTTCTAGCTTAGTACATGACCAAATCGTGTGCGACGTTTCGAGAATTGGCGTTGCACTAATTGGGTCCACATTGAGCTAAATTCATATTCGAATTATATGCATCCCCTAAACATGTGCCCGCTTCGTACTAGGCACATGAAGGTCATATGTACGTTAAAATAATTTAAACACTACCTGTTCACTTCATCTTGTGATATGTGAGCATTTGGTGAAAGGCCTCAACAGTCTATGCAAAGTTAATGGCTGCGAACATCGAAATCATTACGTGACATTAAAAGAAAAATTATGCACTCACACAGCATACGGAAGCAGGCAATCTCTGATTATTATATCTAAATATGAAAAATAATAGAACGTATAATCATGACCCATGTTTGCTTACTTTTTTTAAGTGCGGTACTTTATTATATTGCAGGTTCCAGGAGAAAGATAAACTCATCTGACGGTCCTATTCTTTACAGAGGACGCCTTCTATTCTGCAGCTGTCCAAGTCCAGGTGGAGGACCTGTCGGTGGATGTTGGCGACGTCATCCATGGCTTCAGCCTCATAATCTATTGAACTTTGGATATTCAATATGCAACGGGGATCAAGTCCGCCTTGGCTCTCTTTGAACGTACGATCGGGCTGAAAGAAACACCACTGGAAAAGGTTGCCCTGAAGCTTCTTGGCAGGCTACAAGCTTTTAGTAATTATTTTTAAGCGTTTGACCTGTATCAAGTTTTTGATTTTACAATAAAAACGTGGTTGACAATATTGTTGGCTGACATGACTGGCAGGACTTTTTTTCAAATGTCTGGATTGTGTGTTTCTAGAAGTTTTCAGTTAAATTTCGATGCCGGCACGTTGCCCGTGGGTATTATTCTCTTATCCCTGAAACCTCCTCGAAGTGCCTCCTTAATGAACTTGACACGCAAAGAATTCTGAACTCTCTCGTATGACAGCTGGCCTTAGGAATCATCGCCCCTCCAGCACACCTGAACAAACCAGTTAGCTGAGTTTCGGGGTCTGAAAAAGTGCCTTCACTATTTGGAGCTCCGCAAGACCCATGGTGTACAAAAGCGACCCCAAAAGTGGGGAGTCGCGGATACCTCGAAGGTTGTGTATAGTGTCTGACAACACTTGCAATTAGGGGGATCACGCGAATCTCTAGGTATAAAAACGGGCACCACAAAGCACCCAATTTAGGGGCGATCAAGTGATTCCCTGAAAGTTGTAAGCGGTACTAAATAATGCCTGGATTTACGGGTGTCACATGAGTACCTGGGTGTCACAAAAGGCGCCAAAAAGCACCCTATTTAGAAGGGATTCGTTGACTTCCTGAGAGTTGAAAATGGTTTCATATAATTCCTCTAATTAGCAGTGTAATATAAGTACCCGAATGTAACAGAGGGCGCCTAACAGCACCCGAAGTAAGGGGTGTCGGTTGAGGCCCGTGGACTTTGAGAGGGGTGTTAAGTGATCCCGTATATCTGGGGAGTACTTGAATTCCCCAACTTGAGAGGATACCACAAACACCCCAGGGGAGTCACATATGGGACACGGTCTAACTCCCCTGAGGGGAGTACCCGTATACACTCTTTTTTCTTAGAGTGAACGTTGTCGGAGCTGGTATTTTTTCAAATGATTCAAGGATACGTCTAATTATCTTTGTGTATTAATAATTGTTTTTATCCGTTTTACTTCCTCTTTTAGTGTCTAATTTTTACTCTGTGCCCCCCCCCCCCCCCCCTACTATAATGCCTCTTTACACTCTAAGAAAAAATGGAGGAAAAAAGTAGCAACGGCGCGCCTTCCTCCCTTCTACCGACGCGCCCCCAAGCGGACACGAGAAAGGGGGAGGAACGAAATGTTTTTCTCCTTCTCCAGGCAGACGGGAGAAAGCTTTCGCCCTCCCGACTCATCTTCTTTCGGTTTCGTTTTTCGAGCAGGTCGCGCGCGTTGTTTAATAAATAGCTGTTGAGTTGATTGAGCTCCAGCAGCAGCGAAGGCCGCCTGTAATTCCATCTTCTAGTTTAAACGTCCAGAACATTTCAGTTGCATTGACGTTTTTATCACTAATTTTATCAAACGAGCAAACGAAGCCGCTAGAAACAGCGAAGTTCGGAGCAGTGCCAGCAGCGCCACGTACACTGGGGGATGGCCGTCTCCGGATTGCGTGACTCGCGCGGCACGGAACGACTGAACTACAGCTGCTACAGCCACTGCAGGCTGCAGCACTACAGACTACAGTAGCGAAAGCACGCGGAACTATGTCGACGTTTTCGACGTTATGGAAACTGCAGGAACTGCGTCCAAGACAGGCAGGCTTTGCTGCCCGCTGCCTGGGTGCCTTCCCCCCTGAGTTCGGTTCTGTTTTCCGATGCCGAGTGCAACCGGCGTTCAACGTGGTTTTGTGTTTGTGTGTGTCAGCAACATAGCTGCAACATCGTGATGACAGTGTTGGGTTGTGAACAGAAGACTGGAATTATCGCCGATGTGACCATGTGTTCGCGTATCAGTGGTGTAACAAGAAGATGAGATCGTAAACTGTTGGGCATTGATGCCGCTGGTCGGGTTGTGATCGGAGGGGCGGGGTGTCGCAGGTTGACATTCCGCTTTACATTAAAAAGTTTAATATCACTTGAGGGATTACGTGCAATCGATCAACGTGCGGATAGTCATGTTGGAACGCTGGTCTGAACAGTAGAAGCTCCTATCGTACAGTGGCCAATGTGACTGTCGGAATTGTCTCGTCCCCGACAGCGATTGCGCTCAGGGGCAAGGACTGAACAGTACGAAACCGTGACGTAAAGTGCGTATATTTACAGTATGGAATTTCGGCATTAAAAACAATAGGAGGTAAAATCGAAAAAAAGCTACCCTTTATTTTGCTGTTTAATTGTAGTACGATTGCTGGAGAAACTGCCCTCCGTGCCGCGCTGGGATGAGCGCTAGAAGTTTTCGGGCTCGCCACGGCGTAGTTCCGTACACTTAACACCTGCCGCAAGTCGCGGCTTTGACTGCATTCAAGTTGATCGAAAAGCAATTTCTCAGTCCGTGAAGCATCACTTCCAGCTGACTGAATATCCGCTCTACAGAGATTAATTCAAACGGCAATTGCAGCTTCGCACGAACAGCACAAATAGAAAAACAAATAGAAATACAAGCTACGACTTGCCGTGTGGGGAAACAAACTCATGGCTTCGAACCGCATTGGAGCGGCTTGATTTATTGGCTTTCAAATAATTACGGCATGATTGAGCGTTTACTTTTTAATAAGAGATTCAACCCCTGAGCCATTCAAAATACTCTCAGAGGTATGACATTGCAGGGAAAAAATCAACATGCTGGGAATATTTTTAATTGCTTAGGGAGTCACCGAAAAGTTCCGCACGTTCAAAACGACCAGTATAAAAGACGGAAACGCAGAGCACGGGTGTAGTGTTCGGGTTAGTGTGGTGTTCCGTTGTATTGATTGTGCAGTGCATGTACTTAATGTATGTTCACCTGATGCTTGCAATAAGTGTATGGGTGTCATGTGTGTATTGTAGAGGGTCCTCAAGCACAGTAGTGGCCTGAGAGAAGTAAATTATTTTTTGTAGAACATGAATTGGGCGGTACCTAGCGCCACCTAGCCTAGCCACTTGCAATTACTCTGCTTGACCCCGCCATCTGGTGGCTAGCGATTTAACCTTCTATCACGCTACGCGATAAACAGCGGCTTCAAGTTCGTTCTTTCGAGAGCGGCTTTTGGTTTCGCGGAGTGAGTTTTCCCTTCTCCGTGATGTGCGGTTGACGAAGGAATTATGACTCGAGGAACACCAAAGGTAAGACGCAAAGTGCGCGAAGTAACTCGGTATCGGTTGTCTCCGTTTAACATCGCAGTGCTGTCGACGAGAAGACTGAGGAACTGCTTTCGAAACGCAGGTTTCTGTACCTGTGGGGGGAGTCTGGCTTCGGAAATAAACACAGTTTGCGGAAAGCTCGTGTTACGCTTTCATTTGCTGCTGCTCTCGTCCCGTACAAGAGACGTAGCGTCCTCGTTAAGCCTTATTGGGCTCGATTTGCTCGATTCGGGGCCGCCATATTGAGATGCAAGCGACGGTGGAACTTTGCTCCCCTGCTTCAGGGACGAAGGTTTCTCCCTTTCTAAAGGAACATAGGTTACAAGACCGTTCCTCCCGTAAGGGAGGACTATCCGTACCCTTTTTTCTAAGAGTGTAGGCGGTGTAGGTATTCGAATAAACCATAAACAAATAAATAAACGACCTTTTACAATACCGCCTTTGCACACGTTTCTTTTTTTTCTTCTCTTGCTGCTGTTTGGTGGCGCACTAACGTTAGGGACGTAGCTATATAATAAATAAAATGTTTAAAATGCGCTGGGCAGACACACTGATAAATCTGAAGCGTCTGCTCTCTCGCGAAGAAGAGCCAATCGCTATAATCTACGGAGGGCGCTCGGCGAATGACGGGGATAAGGCAGAGTCTATACCGTTACTACCTTGAGCATGCTATAGGCAGGTATTTGGCAGCGCCACCAAGGACAGCGTAGACGTTACGTCGCAAAGTGAAACGCTACCCATGTCGAACCTTTCTGATGGGCTAGCACTATTTTAGCCATGTATGCGCCTTCCCGCGGCCGTGTTTGTCGACCTCATTTCGGAGTAAAAGATTGGGAACCTTGACAATCGAAAACCTATTCATATCCAGTGTTGCTCCGTATGTGTTTTCACGTAATTTGACTCGCGGGAGTTGTTCGCAGATTGAGTTCAATCGCGCCCCCCGGAGCTGGAAGCGGTAACGACTGCAAAATGTTTATTTTTGTTTATCTGCGCTGGAATATGCCTCAACGAAGCGCTTGCGTATTCAACGGTCCGAAAATCACTACGAGACAACATTCAGTAGTACCAGTGATTGATAAAATCTACATGGAAAATATATTTTGTTTCCTTGTATCAGACTGTTCTTCCCCCGGTGGCAGATCAAGTATACGTATAGGGCTGTGCTAAGGTAAGCTGACATTGAATAGAAACTAAAGTAGGCTGCTACACGAGATATCGACGTGAAATGCTTCTGTTAGCAGCTGCACCGTGGCATCACTGTCTTGTCGCAGGCTTCCAATTTGCTCAGAAGCTACTAGATTAGACGCACTTTTAAAAAGGGTGTATTATTTTTATACAGGGGGCGAGAGATATAGGCGGGCATAAGAAACGAAACTATGCTACTTTTGGATCAGCCCAAAAAGAAAGCGATATGTAGGTACGTTACGACAAGGATTGCGACGTGAGAGTGAATGCCGGTACTGGCAATGCATTTTTTCAGCCTCTGTTTAATACTCACCTATTTCATCCACTTCTGTAGCAGGGACAGTTAGGCACATAAAGTATTGGCCATTCTTGCGTGCGGTCCTTGTCATGTTGAACTCTCCCATATGCACGTTCACGGGGAACTGAGGCGTTGAATGGACTAACCACATCCCCGATGTTGCGTCAGCCATCAGTATGCCTGCATCAAAAACCAACGTTCAGCAATAATTCTCACCATTGTCTGTTAGAATGAAACAATTCTTTTAGTAATGAATAATGACTGCTGGTTGATTTAACTAACTGTAAGCGATCGATAAAGGAGAAGGTCCTTTTGGACCTTTCTATGCGGCTACGTGATCCTTGATTTCGGTGAAATTTAGAACTGAAAAGAGTCAGATAAAGAAAGAGAGAGGGAGAGGTAGAGATAGAGAGAGAGAGAGAAGGAACGAGACAGAGAAGCTTTGCCATTGGTGTCTTGTGTGTGTCTCTTCTTTTTCAGTCTTGTTAGATTTTCCTCATGAGAAAAACCTCATTGCTCGTGCATAGCCTGATCTTTAGTGGTTAACAATTTATGTAAGCAGAATTCAGGCGTAGTCTGTGTAGCACTTTTTGTAATTCCCGTGAAAGATCAGTGTTCATTTGCATCTTTCTGTGACCTTTTAAAACGCACAGTGAGACATTCAAACATGGAAGTATTCTAGCGAAACCTACGCGAGCCTCGAATTTACGTCTTCCTTAGGTCAATGGCTCCTGCAGAAAACAGTACCCGTAAATCCGAATTGCGGAAAAAATTTACGATTTTGTTAAAAACGTCGTGTTCGGTTCTGTGCTATAGGGTACGAATAAAATACGAATAGCGGTGCGCGTGGCCTTCGATACACGCTACGCAACTTAGAGGCAACTAGGACTTGATTAACAGCGAAGTGAAGAGAGGGCCTGGGAAGGCTATGCACATTAAAGCCGGCTCGCACCCTCGCAACCCCTTCCCACTTTGTAGTTTCATCAGTTCCAAGTAGCCTTTAGGTGGCGCAGCATGTATCGTAGGCCGCGCGCTTGCTGCTCGCATTTAATTCGTTCTCAATAGCACACCGATGCTAAGACGTAAATGCCACATTGAAGTATGCTTTTTCAGAGATAATTAAATCACTGACTAAAAGTACTTTAACTTTGACCGCGAATGACCGCTAAATAACCCAGGAAAAGTGTTTAGTGTATGTAAAGTGTTCTTTAGGCAAGATCTTGTTTAAACATTTTCACATCACGAATTTACTATTTAATCCCTCCTCCGTGGTAAATTGCAGAGTCGTATCTACCACTAGAAATTGTTGCGACTTATTTAAGCCTGGTTTGATTTATTTAGCTCACACGGTATAAGTGCTCTAAACAAATGTCGGCTCTCCTGTATTCCCGTAACCTGCAAGGAGCCATTCACCGTGATACGTCTAACTCTCGAGATCTCGAAGTCCCGAAAATGTGTAAATAAGTAAATGAAGTAACTTAATATAAGATGTAGCTATCCTCACTGACAGAACCAGAAGGGAGGTCTCTGCCTCCAGCGCGCCCTTCCTACCTTCGCATTTTGGTGTCTTGTGGACTTTGAGCGTGCAGGCTCAACCAAGGCACGACGGAAGGCAGAATGAGTGCTGGAGACTGGATGCCTAAAAAGGACGCCCTGCGGGTCTCATCCTGCCAGGGGTTATAGCTTATAATTTCATGAGCGAAGTGGACTTATTTTCATGCTTGTCATGTCACACGCCCATGGGCGGACGCGTACTTCGATCTTTCTACGCGGGTGTAAGTGCGCGCATGGTGTTGGAAATGAAGGAAAGCGAAGGGCAAATCTAAAGACGAAGCATGTGCCTTCTCACCCTTGCTATGTGCGTACTCTTTGCCGTGGTGCCTGTCCGGATCCTTGGCAGGCTCCTCCTCTCCGGTAAACGGTTGATCGTTGTAAGTCACGTACGCTATATCCTGTGCATAATATAATGGGGCATACTCCGTTAATTCCCGAGATAGTACAAGTTTTATAAGTGCGATGTTTAATGAACGTGCATATACTTATTCGTGTTTATCTGTGGGGCACGACTCAACACTAATTTACTATGTACGTAAAATGCAGCACTAATGAATTTATTTGATGTATACTGCAAAGTATTCAGGATACCCGTACGAAAGGTAACTCTCATTTGGGTATTTTTATCCTTGGGATCAAGTGGGTGTGGGTGGCCTGGCGGCCACTAAAAAAGAGTCAAAATTAATTAATTAATAAGTTAATTACATTTAAAATATTTCGTTATATTTTTAAATGTTCATTTTCTGGGGAAATAGCGCATTTAGGGAAGAGAGGCTCGACCTCAACAAAAACCAGCAATGCTACCAAGAAAAAGACAGCCATTAGTTTTCTTTTTTTCACCCTTTTCTCACTACGTGACTTTTGCCCCCGATCAGGGTAATTAATAATACGCGTAGTCACTCCCGCTTTCATGTTTTAACAGTACATAAACTCGCCGTGCCGCGAAACTTCGACTAACAATTTTTAGTGGGCATGACGGGAGAAAAGCACCATCCCTGTACACGGTTTCAAACCGAAACTGAGCGGGCAAGGAGCGCCACCCTGATGCCGATCTCTCTTCTTTCTACCGCCTACGCAGGCAAAGCCGGTCGCAATAGGCGCTGGACAGGGTTCCCGAGCACACCACCGTCGGCTGATCACCAGCACCGCCATGGTCAAAAGAGGCAACATTGGGAAGGTTAATACCGGTGACGCCGCCGGCGCACGCTTTTTATTAGGGAGTTTTCGTAGATGGTTTTCGCCGTCCTACAACGCCCTCCGCAATCCGCTACGGTACCCGGAACTCTAGAGTCAAGGCTATCGACGCGCAGGCGCATTAGCAACTTCTTCGTTGCGGAGGGCTTAGCGGAGGGGGAAACGCGGTCTACGAAAACTCCTTATTAGGGAGTTTTCGTAGACCGCGCTGCCCCTCCGCTAAGCGTTCCGCTACGAAGAAGTTGCTACTGCGCCTGCGCGCCGATAGCCTTGACTGTGGAGTTCCCGCTATCGTAGCGGGTTGCGGAGGGCCCTGCGGGACGGCGAAAACGATCTACGAAAACTCCCTATTACCAACTCCGAGCGTTGCGTTGTCGGACTACACTAAGTGTTTTCAAGGTATATTAAACGTTAAATATACTAATATATATGCGTGCGTGGTTGTGTAGCTCGAACTTTAAGGACTTTTAGCAGGTGCCTTCCTCTATAGGTGGAGGTAACTCAAGAAGGGAACTAGCAAAAGAAAATTGGACGTCCAAATATTACAGTCAAATTTTAGTAAAACCTAACAGTCAAGGGCAGTTTTTTTTTTTTAACGTTGTTCGAGCGTTTCAAAACAGAAAAACGAAGACTTTGGTGAACTTGTCTTTACTACAAAAGCGGAACTAAAAGCCCCCCCCCCCCCCCCCCCCCCCTCACCATACACTTTTTTTTTTTTTTTTAAAGTGAGCTTTTTTTGGAGTTCGCTCTTTTTAAAGTGAACTCTTCAACATAACGACGCCTTCCCGCGCTGCTATGTTGAAGACGACTGTAGTGTCCGAGGAATGTTTTTTGTAGCAGCTGGTTCTAGTTTGGACGGTGCCGTAAGCAGTTGCTCGTCGCACGGTGATGTTCGTCCGGTTTTTTTACATCGTGTGCGCCATAGTGATACGGCGTGATTGCTCGCTTTCGGACGCGGCGCCGTGGTTCGTTATTGATCGCTCAGCGCCGACAAAAAATACGCGACCGAAAAAGGTATAAGTTTCCATCCATACGAGGGCAATGGTGTGCTCGAACCACTTCTTTCACGACGAATCGTGTTGTATTTTGTATTGTGCTTGCTTTTCTTCGCGAGTGTCTCGTTTCGTTCTCTGTACGGATTGCACTGCCGAAACTCGGCGCCAACGGTAATCCGATAATCCGCCTTTCGTTTTGCCCGCACACAAATTTCTTTCTCCATGTCATCCGTGTCACCCAGGGGCAGACACAGGAATTTCCTGAGAGGGGGGGGGGGGGGGGGGGGGGGTCAGGTGTTGGTCAGAGTACCATATGTTTAGGAACCCCCTCCCAATCTCCTCCGTTTTACGCCCTAAATTTCACACATGTAGAAATCAAGAGGGGGGTCAGGACATCCGGATCCCCCCCCCCCCCCCCCCCCCCCCCCTCTAAATCCGCCCCTGCTCTCACCTGCCTCGGAAAAGTTGAAAAAATGTACAGACCCTTTTATGGTGTCCGAAACGAAGGAATGATCCTGTGTCTGTTAAACAAGTTTTCTTTTGAGGATCCCACATTCGAAAAACCGCATCTCCACGTGGTGAATGATGTTGATTGGGGCGAAGCTCTGCTGGTGCTTGTCTGCGTAGACGCTGAGCCGCAGCATGCCGAGCCTTTCGTTCGTTTTCATTCATGTCACGCTGCGGTCAAATGCTTATATAACCACGTTCCATATACCACACATTCTCTTTCTGACATGGATGAAAACGAACGAAAGGCTCGGCATGCTGCGGCTCACCGTCTACGCAGACAAGCACCACCTTAGAGCCTCGCCCCAATCAACATCATTCATCACGTGGAGATGCGGTTTTTTTTTTGCCCCAAACGAGCACGGGAGCACGTGCTCAAGTGCTCGTGAGCACGTGAGCGCGGGAGCTCACGAGCAGGAGCACGTGCACCCGACGGCGGACGGACATACGGACATGGCTAGCCCCTAAGGAGCTTCGCCCCTAAAAGTCTTGCTTTTCTTACGGTGCAGTTGCTGTGGCGTAGTGTTGGGATCGGGAAAACAAAGTAATTTATGATGGATGTTTCACTACTTTGCCGGCTTGTAGACGCCATTGGTTCTTTTTTTTTTTCTTCCTTTTTTTACGTCGCTGAATGTTTATGCTCAATACTACCAGTGTTCATTATTCTAGACAGGTTATGGCGAGCAATACAAAATCTCAAATAACGTCCCTAATGCTGGCTGTGATCCTAGTGTTTGTTGCGTTTTATGGACAGGAATTGGCTGGACCACAAAAGTACTTTCTTCACTCGCAGGTCAAAGATAAAGAAATCCCACATCTCCTTTTTATTTAATTATATTGTAATTACGGTCGTCACATAACATATATATCTTTGCAATTTTTCCAATGGCTGTTTTGAAGCTTGAGCTGTCGATCAAATGATCTGTTAGTTTAAATCGACTCGTTGATCACAATAATTTGAGAAAATGATTTCCAGTAAAAGCCTGCCTATGTTTAATTTTTTTTAAAATTTATATGTGTATAAGGGTTTGTTTTCATACAAAAAAATCAAGTTAGGCTTTTCAATTGTTTGCCTCTTCAGAATGCCGTATCTCTTTTTGCATTAACTCTGTAAAGACTCAGTCATCCACAGTTCCTATGCCGGGAGGATTGGCTTCAGGGCAATTAATAAAATAATAAACATGGTGCTGCTGGTGAGTTTATTAAGCTTGGTAAAGTCCGCGATGTTTATAAAAGCAAATGGGCACAGGACTGCCCCTGATTTTTAAAGATGCAACAATCGGGATAGAGACCTAATAAATAAGTTAATCTCAGGGGAGAAAACCAGTACAACAATGGTGATTTCGATTGTCGTTCAAGGAAGTGGGACAAGGAAGGTTTCTAAAACGGTCAATTAAAGTTAAAAAAATGGAAATTAAAAAAAAATTAGATACATCAAAATGAGCATCTTCACCGTGTTTGGCCCAGAAGAAAAAATAAGAACACTCGAGTTCGCAGGATTGAAGCCTGGAATGAAGACCTGCCAGATGCAGAATTCGTAATTGTCCGCGACGGATGAAGATGATGTTATAGAAGAAAAGAAAAAGATAAAACTAAAAGTTTCTATCGAGACAGCGAGGCCGAACGAAAGCCCAGTCAGAACGGCGGCGCCCTCACTTGGGTTTGTGTCGCGCTTCCGCTAGATGGCGACTGAAACTTTGCCGCAAATACTGCTTTCTCGCAGCAGAAGAGCAGCCATCTTGAGCAGCTACACGTGATCACACTAAAGACGCGCTCTGTGACTGGCGAAGCGGAGAAAACGCTCACTACGGTAACGACGCTGAAACTCCGCAAACGTCCGTAAAACGTCGTTCCATCAAGATGTGTCCGCGGAGCAGATAGCAGCGAGGATTTCAAAAGACTGATTTGACTCTAGGGATTCTTCGCATCGAACCCAAAGACAATGTCACGCTCCGAGCGCATAATTCCAAATATCAAGTAAACTAGCCCATTTAGAGATCCATCTCGACTCGAATAATGTAATGCTTATTTTACACGTTTAACGGCATTTATTCATCTCTGACGGCGTTGTATTTCTCACGGCCTTGAAGGGAATTCGCAGAGCTTCACGCTTGGTAAGCCTTCGCGGTCGCGACAGTCCGATACGCGACCGTGTTTTCGGCGTTTGCTCTTCCGCGACAGCTGAACTCAGTGTTAGGAATAAAAGACCAAAAACTCTCGAAACAACACCTTCAAAGTGATACATGAACAGCCCTACGAGCAAGCAGGCTGGCGGAAAAAGTCTTCCCAGTGTTGCAAATATGTTGAGCAAGATGGCTCGACGTGTCATACTAAACGTGATTGCCCTCAGGCTAAATCACCACTCTTTGGTAGCTTAATTTCGGTTTGAACCCGTGTAAAAAAAAGTGACATTTCTCGTGCCATGACGACAATTAGAAACGTTTTAATCAAAATTCAACGAACCGCTTGACCGTTTTGAATTCAAGATTCAGCTTTCCAAATACATAATATCCTCAAACCTGAAAAAGTAAATACTGAACGAAGACATCGTATTGGCGATATCAGTTAGTTAGCGAACTGACTAACCCATATCGCCTCTTTTCTATGCTCTGTTCACCCTGCTGAGACTGCAGCCAAAGCTACAAGCGCGAGCTCGCACGCGCCCCTGGCTTTCAGACACTTCAAAGTAGCGACCTCGAGCTCTCGTGCTTGTTACATCGGCTCCATGGCCACCAACTTCGGCCCAGGGTTAGAATGACCCGACGCCGACAAGCCTCAAACACGAGCAAAATGCACGCGAGGGTATCATTGGCAGACTTACAGTCACTAATGCTCACTTCACGAGCACCTGCCAAAGGTGCCATCGCGTGCGAAGTGGGGGTGTTTGCGGCTTTTTGCTGTCGGTTGTTTCTGTTTGTCGCCCTAGTATGACTCGGGCATAACACAAGTCAATTTTGTTTTTAAAGATCTGCTCTTTCGACTCAAGTTTGGACCAATCTGTTCATCGAAAAGAGGATGAATCCGATTAAAATATCCTTTTCAAAAGTGTGCACCATCCAGTAGCCCCTACACCGGTTACCCAACTTCGGCATTATTTGGGGAACGTACTCATGAGCATGTATTGGGCCCGAGGCTTCCGTCAACGTTCGGCGTGAGTTCGGCTGAGCTCGCGTCGTGTCGGCGAAGACTCGGATCTAAGCACATGCCCCGTGACCAAAAAATGGCGACCGCCATTGTTGCTTGTACAGTTTCTGAAAAGGGTTCATCATTATGTACTTACCGGTGACTTTTTTTTGGCGAACAGTTTTGCCAACGTAAAAGCTAGAGGGTTTCTCTGGCTGTAGAGGGTTTCCGAGGACATATTCCAATAGTTGAGGTTCTTGGTATTGGCATCGAAGTACGCGAACTGCACCCCATTTGTGTTGAAGCCCCGTTTGACTTGTTTGTAGATCACACCGTTCGCCGGGAACTTGTACATGACGAACCTGTCACACGAGGGTGCAGAACGACAGACCAACGTATAAGGTCGTATTTTAATTATCTTTGTTTCGAAATTCGGGAAAATAGTCTCCGCTGCGAAGTCGCTGCACCGATAAGGAAAACATCGCAAATGTCCCAGCAATGATCGGCAATAAAATATAATAAGGTTCGGTTACCGATAAGCTCATATAAACGTGGAGCACATCCACATGTGTAAAGGCGTTATGTTGCACCATGACAACGTTAGCTCATGTAAGAAGATTTCTCGCTAAAACGATTGAAAAGAAATTCCCAGAAAAATTCAAGGGGAAGAGGAATTTCATGGTTACATCTGTCTATGACTTTACACCTACCTGTGACTTTGCACCCCCTCCAAGCCAGGAAAACGTATTCTAAGTTAAACTGACTTTAATGAAATAGATAGAGCAGGTGTTCCAATTCTTTCCGTTGAGCGCTTAAAATAACTAAATATATATATATGGGTGGTTTCATCTCAAATCGTGCAGGCAAAAAGGGTCGAAATTTTAATTTCAATGAAAAAAATATATGTTATGGCGCCGTTTCTAAAACCGCAGTCGCCACAAACCGCAGGTTCGTCGGATTTTTTGTTCTCGACTTATGAATTTTTAAAGAGGCAGCGGCGAAGAGCAGTGTTTTTCACACCCGTCGTGGATCGGATGTTTCGCTTGATCTCCCGCCATGAATTTTCAGTCCACATTATATTACCTTTTTTCAAGCACTCTGTGGATGCATTTAAAAGGCTCCAATACCATGAAACAATTTTAGGCGTTTTGATTTTTTTCTGTAAAAATGTCAAAAACGCCTCCTCGGTCAATTGTTGACGAACTTTGACAATTAATTACTGGCGATCTATTTGGGTTACAATAATATTTTTTATGTCCACGGAGAGCCCAAAACACGCTCTTTATATATATTATAGAATGACTCGACTGTATGAAATATCTTTTGCGGTACGTTTACGTTAATATTATGCAAAAACCAAAAAGTACCATTTTTGAAATTGATTTTCTCAAAAAACCCATTTTTTATTTTTTATTTTTTGTTCAAATGTAGATATGATAGTTGTCTACACAAAAATCAAGCCTAGAAAGTGTATATTTTGTTTGTATGTTTTATATTTAGGCCTCAATATCGGAAAAAGACGTCTTTGTTTTGCAAGACCTAAATCAGACATAGCGATCCATGCGTCTCTATGAATTGTGAAAGAGTTTTCTTGAATTTTCTTCTGCATTTTGTAATAAATTATAAACGGATTTTGTAGTATTGAATATTTATGTATGTTTTGATAGGAGCGGGAACCACGAGATACATATCTAACCAAATCAGCAGGCTTAGTAGACTTTCAATAAGCAAAAGGCACAGACGTTGTATTGTTTCGATTTATAAACCTTTCACAGTAAACTAGCACGACTAGCTATTAGCTGTCACATTACTAAGACAAAGAAGGTCACCACATCGTCGATATATTATATACAATTCTTTCCGAAACCAAACACTGGGGTTTGTTCACCGCACATCGCACAGGTCACCAGGGAATGTCCTTTCACTTTCGTAATACACAAAAGTGGTGACACAGAAACGGTCCGAAACACACAGAGAGTGTGTCATGGAGAGGGGTAGGAAATAAAAATAAATAAATAAGAATTAAATTGCCCAACTCCGATCTTAACGAAAATTGCGTTAAAAAAAAAAAAAGTATTTAGGTTCGAGCGGTGGCAAGGCGATAGGTCCACGCCTGGTGGAGAGTCAGACAAAGAAGTCGACGGCACGTAAAGGTAAAACAAAAAGATCAATAATTTAATAAAAACGATAAATTGAGAATTTAATAAAACTCAGCCGCACATGGCAAGAACAAAAACAAACTCCTCCGGGCATTCCCTAAACGGGACGCAACCAAATGCGTGCGAACACGCTCTCTACATCACCGCCAGGCCGCTACGCCATGACGAAATAAACCCAACAATTGAACAGTGCTAACAAACAGTTAGCAAGAAAACATTGAAAAAAAAAAAAAAAAAACGTTTAGAAAAAACCGCACCCGAGAAACAAAGTTCAGCGGGGCGAAGAAACACACACGAGTCGGTCCCACGACACTGAAGTCTGGCGGGATGACGGCGTCCAGATGATGCTCGAATCTGTTCCTCCCTCTATTACGCACATCCACGTCGGCTGTGCGGAACAGTGGCTGCGCGAAACAAAGTGAAGAATAGATTCGAGCAGCGATGCGCGAGAAGGTAACCGAGACTATGCCTCAAGCTTCATATCGGGAGAGGAGCTTTCGAGGTAGTTTCTCAAACTTTCTCTTTCCCCTTCCCTTTTTCAAAAGAACACGTCAGCCGGCGCTAACTTTTCATCTCGGGAGAAGCCCACTCTTCACAAACGGTTATAGTTGACAAAAAGGCTGACTTCGACCCAACTAGTCTCCGGGCAGAATACAAACACAAGTATATTTACCAACACGCTCGTTTTAATGTCAGTCTCCGGGCTTTGCTGTTTCCAAAAGAGATAACCCTTTATAAGGACAGAACGAGCGGGTTGGTGGGGATAATTAAACTTAAACAGTCCCTTCTCGTTTGCTTCCTCAAGTTTAATAGATAACCCTTCGGTGCTATCGGATCTCCCCGGAGAGAGAGAGAGAGCACGGCCGTTTCAAGGTAAGGATAGGGCGCTCGAAGCTAGGGCAAACAGGCGGTATCGTTTCACGCATGCACGGATGGCTGGTTTCAAATTTCCCCACAGCCCTAACGAAACCGGCCCATCTTCGTGTGTGCGTCTGCGGGATTTCTGCCCCGCGCCGCCGGTTTTAGCGCCCACGCGGCGTTGTTTTGGCTGGCAGAACAGTTGTTGACCGTCGATATTGTAAGGCCATGGTGTCCTCATTCTTTCAGCCAAAGATTCCTTTGCTTTCCCTCGTGCAATACTCTGACTGACTCCTCCTGGGTGCCTGTCACTGTTCGCCGCGTCAACGACACAATCGTACTATTTCACTCCTCGTGACACAGGGTGCGCTGCTCGCTTTACTGTCACGGGCCGTCCTATCTAACACAACGAGCGTGGAAGGTCGTGGTCATCTGCTGGCTCCGAAAGGGCGGGACGTTCATGCAGGCCAATGAGGGCCCCGAATCTATACGACGTCTGCCGACTCCTACACGTTAAAAATTTACGACACCTGCTGGTCTGTTAAGAAGTGTTGCTTTCTCTTTTCGGAACTCCTCCTGTAGCTTGCCGCCTATAATAAAATTTAAATATTCAATAAATATAACAGGGTGGAAATACTGTATTTCATTTGTATATGGGAACGTTGAAAAAAATAAAAAAACTATTTCCAAGCTTGTGAAGACGCGCAATTCGCAAGTCCATTTTAAGCCGTAAAAACACGTTTTTGTACGATATTGATGCTTAAATATAGAACATACAAACAAAATATACACTTTCTCGACTTGATTTTCGCTTAGAAAACTATCACATCTACATTTAAAAAAAAAATAAAAAAAATAAAAAATGTTTTTTTTTAGAAAATCAATTTCAAAAATGGTACTTTTTGGTTTTCACATAACATAAACGTAAAAGTGCCGCAAAGAATAATTTATGCAGCCGAGTTATTTTATAATACATATAAAGAACGTGTTTTGGGCTCTCCGTGGACATTAAAATTATCGATGTAACTCAAGTAGATCGCCAGTAATTAATTGTCAAATTTCGTCAACAATTGACCAAGGGGGCGTTTTTGACATTTTTACAGAAAAAAAGAAAAACGCCTAAAATTATTTTATGGTATTGGAGCCTTTTAAATGTGTACACAGAGTGCTTGAAAAAGATAGTATAATGTGGACTGAAAATCCACGGCGGGAGATCAAGCGAAACATCCGACCCACGACGGGTCTGAAAAACACTGCTTTTCGCCGCGGCCTCTTTAAGAATTCATAAGTCGAGAACAAAAAATCCGACGAATTTGCGGGTTGTGGCGACTCGTTTTTAGAAACGGCGCCATAACAAATATTTTTTTATCTAAATAAAAAATTCGACCTTTTTTGCCTGCACGATTTGAGATGAAACCACCCATATATATAAAATAAATTGGTGGAATAATTTCTATGGGGAGTTACGAACGTAGAAAATATTTACGTAAGAATAAAGTGGTTTGCACCTGAAATGGTGCGCAAGTGGCTCCCTCTCGGCGACTCGCGGCCACTCGTCACCTAGAAGGCGCGAGCTGCGCCAAATTTTAGGTGGAATGTTATTTATTCTTATAACCCCCGGACCCCTAAAAAACAATGAAATAAAAAAGCTTTCACTTTTAATGTAAGTTTATGTGCCAAGATGTTTTTAGAAGGAATACATCGTTGCTCGTTCCCAATTCTAAAAGCAAAACCAAGAAAATCCGCAGTTCTGCTGAAGATGTTTCAAGTCAGCTTCACCAGAGTTTTTTTAATCGTAATTCAGGGTTTTAAACAGATCAATCTCCTTTACAAACCCTTAAAAAAAAAAGGTTATCAACGTCCCGGTGGGGCCTTTAAATAAAGGATTTTTAAATCTTAGACCCTTGAAAGAAAATCGTTAAACAGAATGTGCAGGATGTTTTGAGTTTCAAGATTTCTGAGCTTGAGAGTCAAGCTAAATTTCGCTTTTTTGCGGAATGGAGCATGAAATAGGTTCCTCGCTAAATGCAGCAGGGCGCACGTTCGGCAAATTTAACGCATTACGCTTTTAATGTTACACTGTTTAGGGATTTTTAAACTTAACTTTAATCCTTCGTACTGAGGAAACTATGAATCTGTCTCATTAACATCTGAGAACATATAATAATATATAAGAACATATATACGGCTTATATGTGCCTTATATATTTTATATAATTTCTGATATGTTTATTGAACACATAATAAAGTTTTTATTTTTATTTGGTAGCCTTAACATAATTAGTGCAAAAACAACAACAACAACAACAACAACAACAAAAAACGCAATCGAAGTTTTGTACGCTATTCTTTGTCAGCTTCAAAAAAAAAAAAATGAAGGCAACAAACCGACCTAACAGCGCAAAAGGGCACTCTATCAAACAAAGTTAAAGATGCATAGCCGAACAGGGGAGGAAAGGCAAAAAATTATGAGCATTTGCGAATGACTTTTATAGTCGGGCGGTTGGCATGCCTTGACTAACATCGCATCAAAATGAGAAAACTGTGGAATATGTATTTATACTTTGTCGAATCAACTCATATAAATTATATGAGGCACGCATATAAGTATTTCTTAAATAACGTTATATTTTCTTAGACGTTTACTGAACAAATTCGTATACTTTTTCTGTACTAATGGACCTTTTTGATAACAGAGCTATTGCGCTGGATCACCTACGCCTCCCGTTTAGAGGCAAGCGCGGGGCAGGCACTAGGCGAGAGTGTTGCGTCAAGGCTTCGGTTATTGCTCGTGTTCATAAGGTTTGGACACGAGTCGCAGCCGAAAACTGGCGGATCATTCATGTACGACTTGTACTCCGCGCTCTGCTTTCTTGGGTGACAGAAAATCTAGCAATACGAATGGGGTTAATTTGACCCAGTGCTAAATGGTTACCCTTCCAGCCGCTAGAAAAAACAAAAACCAAACAAACAAACAATTAAGCGTGTTGCAGCGCTCCTGTTGTAGAAGACACCTATTTTTCGTGTTATATCGTTCTTATTTTGCCTTTAATCAGTTTTGTGGAGATGGATGAAAGCGTACAGTCATGCATCGTTAAAAGAGAGTTTCAGAATAGGGTGCCCCAACGCTTTGGGTGCTCCCGAGAAGCTTAGGGTGTCGCACAGAGTATGTGCTGAACGTCTGCGCATACTCCGTACGACGCCCCGAGCTACTCGGGAAACCCGAAGCATTGGGGCACCCTATATTAAAACTGTGTAATAGCGACCCTGTGAACACGGATACCTCGCTACAGATGCTTTTCGCGCATCAGTTCTTTGATCGCATCTGCTAGTCCAGCTTGCAGGAGACATGGTTTGCGGCCGCTAAGCTGTGGTGAGCGAGCGCAATAGAACGCGTAATACCTCGTCCGAGGGCAATACGTGCTCTCTGATAGCTTGCGAAAAGCATAGTGGTGACATTGAGGACTGAAACCGTACCAAAAAGGCCCCGCTTGTCCACAAGAAAACTGTTCTTGTTTAGTGTCATTCTCGATGTGCCAATTCCCCATTGAAAAAAGGGCCAAAGGGCGGAATCTACAATTGTTGCCTCGGTACTTCGCTGACTTTTAAAGTTTCACTACATAGATGGCACAAAGACGTTGGTTAATTCCGAACGATACGCCTGATTTACGCACCTTACACTAGATGTTGTCGGTTCGCTTGATTTTTACGAGCGTCAGAAATGGTTTGCACACGAAGATAACACGCAAATTTAGAAGGAACATGCGTTTATTTCAACACAATATAGTCATTGCCCGGATGAGAACGAGAGGAAGTGTCTATCGGATGTGTCCAAAGTGTGGACGTCGCCTTTCGCCATGCTTTGGCTGTTCGAGACTGCTTATTCACCCAATTGTTTTCGACGGGAGAAACCTCGCGCTAAAAGCGGGACAACGGAAATACCTCCCTGACGTTCTCACCTTGTCAGTGAGAATCCGAAAAACCAGAGATCGCGAATTCGTAAAACTTGTCGCAGAGCTTAGGTATTCACATTCACACGTGGGATGCTTTTCGGGGAGGGATTTGCGTGACATCAGTGATCGACGGAACCAGCGGGACTCCCCCCCCTCCCCCACCCCTCGACTCAAGCATTCACATGAATGGCGCGGAGCCCAGAAGGATTCCAGTGTTATCAGACGCATTTAGAAGTCTCACTCTCGACAACAAGGCTCCGTGCGCGCTGACGAGAGTACTGAAACAGATTCGTACATGAAACACTAATACACGATTATAACAGCAGCGCTTTTAGACGCAGAACACGATGAATTGCTTCCTGCTAAAAGTAAGATGCTTCTTGAATGGGTGAATGCAACACAAAGGGTGTGGAATCGAAAACCAGATGCTTGAGGAGTGTTTCGAGGACGGCATTGATGGATTTTGGATAATCTTTACGGTGACTCGGACGACATGCCCCCGCAGCGCTAGCCACAACAAGTAGGCAGTCCCGACGCCACCGCCGGTGTCTTGCTGAGCAAAATCTGTAAAGTTCGATAACTAACCTGGGTAACATCGGTATAATCGATAACTAACCTGGGTGATACTGACAGATTCCAAAACGCACTACAACTACTGAAAAGTACAGCCATGAAGTCCTTCTTGGTATCACTTCTATACAAAGTTCAAACAACAATAGTTTATAAAGAAGAGTTTCGGCTTTCATTACGCTTTCAATGAATTCCGGGTGACTGCGACATTACTGGACACGTCGAAGCAGATTGCTTAGCTGGCGAAGCTTATTCTTGTGACACAATGCAACTGACGACTTTCACACTTGTAGATGCCAAGTTTTACGGCACTTCCGAGAGGAACTCTTCAAACAGCAATGGTTCACCGAAAAATCTCTCGACGCTCTCTTTCCTCATATTGACCCTCCTCTTAAGTTTCCACTTTGTACCGGTACAAAAAGAAAATACGATGCTCTCTTCCACTGACTACGACTAAAACTGGCTTTGACAGGAAGCTTTCTGCGCCGAATTCGGCAACGTGAGTCTCCCACATGTGAATACGGTGACCCATTTGAAGGTGTTAATCACATTCCTTTAGAGTGCCAACGCTTTGTCACTGAAAGGCACATGATGAAGACTCGTCTTGGACTATTAGACAGACGTCCCTTATCTTTAGCGAAAATGCTGGGCCCTTGGCCCGACCGGAAAACTTTCAATAGGGCACTTAGCATCGTTTTTCGATTTTTTTAAAAGAGTGCGGTTTGTTATATAGCTAATAAACGCTAGGACACTGATTGTGTATGTTCGTGATCTCGTGTACGAGTGAGTGGATGCTCTGCAGTGTGTGTGGAACTGATATGTATCTTCTCATCGGACAATTAGCGAAGAAGTATGCAGTGCTAACTGAAGTATAACTTTCGTACATTACCTGTTTTGTGGGGTGCCTTTTAGCAAGGGCATTGTAATACTCTATAGCCACCCGCTTCTTGTTTGGGCTGCTGCTACTGTCACATTTTTATCCTCCTTTTCTCTTTTCGTTTTCCTATCCTTTCATCCTTCTCATACCATAAATTTCTTTTCACTTTTCAAGTTATGCAGTTTCCCTGCGCCGATTCAAAGGCTGCCAACCTCTCCACTACCTTCATTTATTTTCTCTCCTCTTCCCTCTTTTGTAACCATTACTGTTGTGCATCGTCCGCCCCCCGCCCCCTTTCCCCCACCATCGACTTACCTGTTTCCGACTACGGCCATCACAGTTCGAACTACAACTGCAACGATATGGTGTTCACTTTAAAAGCTTTTAAATCTTCGGAACCACGAAGAGTAAAACGGTTGTTACCAATCTGTACGAGAGGAGGTTAGCTCCTTTTCTGGTCAGTATATTGGCTCCGTGGGGAACTATACACCAACGCATGTTTACAAACAAACCGGAGCTCCCCTAGCGGACGCCACCGGCGCCGCGCATGCGCGATGGGGCTATGGTCAAGAAGCTCGCCGTCGCCCATAATCAAACCATTGAAATGCGATGTAGTCGGCGTCGGTGTGAGTGCCCCTGCCCTTTTTCGCGTTCGCATGATAGATTCTACGTCTTCCTGGCGATGTCTGACTACTTGAGCGGCCTCAGCGAAATTACCGAGGCTCGTTACACCGCAAAAATTCTCGTGAATAACGTGACATGCGGCAATTCATTCCGCGTGGATCTCACAGAATGTACGCTAAAGCCTGATTCGCAAGATGAGATTCCGCTCGCAATTTTCAGTCGGGACGTCAATCGGGCTGCAAAAGCGTGAACCGTAGCTGAGATGGTCGACGTCTATACTGAAAATCTCAAGCAGAATCGGACCAAGTGAATCAGGCATAACAAGTCGGTGATGGTCACTGGCAACAATTATCAATACATCTTTTTATCTACTGTTTACATCGAGGCTGCTTACCAACCTTCAAACATGAGTATTTGGAGTCCTGCACTTACTTCTTATCGCACGTACCGGGCCCACGTTTGGGCTACGGGCCGGTGTCGTCTAAAAGAGCAGACGACAAGCAGAAACGTTTGAAAGAGCAGACGACGGTTTGAACAGTCAAGCGGCCGTTTGAACTTGAAGACGCACTGAACGTAGTCCGCAGGTGGTCCGTACAACTTCGCGGTTATTCGCCGTTCATGTTAGAACAAAACAAATAAATCTGATGACCAGAAGTATCCGTGAATTCAATCCAAAGTGCTTCCCGCCCAAGCAATCGTGGTCCGGCGGCGTCTGGTTTTCCCTTTTCACGGCACATATCCACCTTCTCGGACGAACCGAGCACATGAAAACTGTCCTTCAAACCTTTCTCGACTTTTTTAGCACGGCCCCAGTCGCGGCGTTTTGACGAGAAGGCATGTTTTTGTCAGGTTCCTTTCAAAAGCAACGCAGGAATACACGTCTCGCATGGGGACTTCTGCCCACAACCCCAGACCGGAAGTGCGACCGACGCGCAACCACCGCGCCGTGACGTAACAGAGATGAGTTCGTGTATAGGAGGCGCATTGAAAAACGCGCGTAGCGCCGCTAGCGGAGGAGCTGGTGTTCGACAGTGAGACGCGTTCAGCAGCCTGTGCGCCTTTTCGCGTGCGAAGCTGTGGTGGCGGAAGCAGTAACAGACGGAGCTTTGGCTTTTGAGCCGATACGTCGAGGGTGATGTTGCATGAGGACTAGGACAGGGCTAAGAAGGTTGTTTAGCTGTTCTCCGCTTCTTATATTTATAAAAAAAATTACATCTTTTATCAATCAAACTGCATGCTGGCTTCCGACGAGAAACCTTCCCGGTTTCTGGAAGGCGCAACCACTGCATTTTTGTTTCCGAAATTGACGAGGCAGTTTTGTTGTCAAATTAATCTACCTCGAATTCATTGAGTTCAGGGTAGAGAAAAAAATCAAGATGATTTAAATCGCTATTTAAGCGACACCAATATCACAATGATCATTTTCCTAAAAACACCTTTTTCTCAAAAAATCATTTCCTGCAAAACTAATACCCTAAATACCTGTTGATTATTGTTTGTTTGTGATTTGACGGCGTCCATGAAAATTTATTTTGCTTTAAAAAAAACATCAGGCAAATAAAAATGTATAGCACACTGAACACGAGCAAAATGCGGTGCTCTTCTGCGCTAATCAGAGAGGGGAGCTTTGTATTTATCTTTCACTTCTTTCGTTAATTGCGTGGCATTTCATGCAAGCATATCATAATGCGAAGGAAACAAACAAAAACTTGTATGCGTGCGTGCACACGCGCACAGACAGACAAACGGTATGACTGAGCGATACAGGCACAAACAGAGCTAATTGTACATGTAAGGTTGATCTTATGTCGGTCAGTATTTACGTTTTGTCTTACACAAGCTTGCCCGCTTTTTCATGAAATTATACCACCACCTTGCGCACTTTAAAACCAAAGGAAAAAGTCACTTTCGTTTGACAACTCGCAAACTGTGGTAGAGTTCAAAGAGAATAATTTTACGTCGTTGAATATATGTATATATATATACTGATTTATTAATTTTTTCACTTTTGGTGCGGCTGAGTCCTTGAATATTTTGTTTGGAACCGGCCTCAGCAGCAATGGAAACAATGGCACGGAGTGCACGGAGTGCACAAAACAATCTGGCGTGAACGAGCTGTTTCCTGGGAATTTTTATAGAAACTCAAAGATATTCTTATTTGGTTTTGCTCAAGAATTGCAGCAGATAAAGCTTTCTCGAAGCTCTCTCCCCCTCCTTCTCTTTCTCTCCACGGTGCTGACAAATAAAAGACACCTCCGGGTTTTCGTCAAAACGTGCGTTTTAATGCTAACGCATCAAAACAAATGCAGAGAGCAAAGCGGCAGTGTAGAATATGTCAGCCGCGCCGACGCAGTAGCAGACATAATCGGAAGACCAAATTTGTGGCGTGGTGTGGCACAGGTATATCGTTGTCGCTGTCCCGCATATCATCGGCCAGTTAAAAAACTATGAAACTTTGTCCCCACGAGACACGACGCATAACTACTGGAGCACTTGAGGACGCAGCAGTTTATCAACCCAGCGCAACGGCACCGCTTCGACTTCAATGCGTAGCAATGTACGCGGCGTGCATGGTTTCGTTTGGCTGGGGTTCTCCCTGCCTACCTTCGGTAACGGCCGCTCGGCGGCGCGCCGGTCGCGTCGCACGGAGTGTATACAGCGGTTTGTTGGGTTTCAAACTGGGACTGCGTCGGTTGATCTTTCTACAAAAGCCTTTAAGTATAAGGGTTAGGATGATTGTAGCATCTGCGCCTTTATTCACCGTTGAAAAACCTATCCTCCCATTAAAAAAAAAAAATCCCGCTCAGAGCATTTTTATACCCTGATGCCCCTCAAAGTAAACCAGAACCAGATAATGTCAAAGATAAGGCGCGACAAATACAGCGATCTTTTTGTCCTATCTGAGGTAAGCGGTCGGCATTTCATAAAAATGCACCGCTTCCGAATGAAAATTTTGGTGCTTTTTTGTGTGAAGTTGCGGAAGGGCAAACGTTTCCTCGAGCAACGAAGCTTTATTCGGTTTTCTTTATTTATTACTGTGAACTACAGCCTTCCGCCTCCCCTCATAAAAAAAAAGAGAGAAAAAAAAAAGATATTGTATTTTTTTACAAAAAAAAAAAAAAAAAAAAGATTTACGAATCGCTTATTCTCCACCCAAATGTGGCTCTAGCAGCTCAGACCGATGCCAAGGTTTCAGAACTAAAAGTTAGAAAGGATTTTCTGAAAATTTCAAGGGAAAAATTTAGCCTGTTTTTGCACGCTTTCGGTAAATGGTGCTCTTCAGCTCCACATATTCGAGAGATTGATCGGCCGCATATTCCCGATTAAAAAAAAATTCAGAAAATCGTTCATAATATTTGAATAGAAGAACGGTTAGTACTACATTTGGGCGGAGTATGAGCCTTCGGTGATGCTTAGAATATTTTAAGCTAAAAAAAACCTTTTAAATTTTTTTGGGGGGGACACCATTTTGATTGAGCTTCTGAAGCATTTATTTTTGTGCTCATTGTGTCTTCTCTTTTTGCTCCAAACATCGTCGAACGGAGTTGTCCTCCTTCTGTTTTCAACGGTACCCTTTGTTTCCAGAACTTTCATAGCAAGAAATCTTCAAACAAAGCCTACGAAAGGCAAATGATCTTGCAAGGATGGTGAATTGAGATGAGTAGTGTGTAATCCGGTGATTCAAATTCCACAATGAACAGCACAAAATCCACGTTTTCAAACGAGAGCAGACGTTTGCCTTTTTTGAAAATATGAAGTAACCGGAACAGTAACGGTTACTATTTTTAAGTAATGACCAATTACTTTTCCTCTCAAGTAATCGAGTAATTTAATAAAATGTTTTTTAAGCAAGAGTAATTGTAGTTGCGATTGATCAAATTTTTTGTAACGTGTACAAGACTAAGCGGAACCTACGTTTTATTCCTTTTATTTAGTGAGCCACCGCTGATTTCATTGTTTCCCGCGAACTAGTCTTTCTTGATTAAAAAATGATGTTTTCTTTAGCATGTTTTCCTAAGTTGAACACAGTTCTTTCATCACTAAAAATGCCGCATCTAATTAAAAGTCAGAGCACAGTTGAGTTAAATGACAATTTTTAAAGAAACCGATTCATGTGGTCAGCATGGGGCAGGTCACCATCGTGGTCAAGCTCCATACAGTGACTACAGAAACTAAGCAGTCTGAAGGTACCCGCAGCAGGAACTAGCAGATTCTCAATGTACTCACCACTCCACTTTCTGGTTCCTTTCATCTCTGCAGTAGACATCATCGCCAGCACGTACGCCATTCGCCAAAAAACACAGTGCTACCAGAAATAAGTTCCGCATAACGGCAACTACGTGGAGCGTGCATGCGTGGACGCCATTTATAGACGTTTTACAGCAGATGTGCATGGGCGGCGCCGTAACTGACCTTCAATGTTTGGTTCCTCATATTATGTTTACTAAGCTTCATCGTTATTACAACAGAGGAGGTTTCTGCCATTTTAGAATCTACAGCGTCCTTCTTCCCAGCAGTGACCTTTATGGAGGCTTTTCAACTCTCGCTTCACTGGCTCGGCATCTGTATACGGGAAGAAAATGTCAGCAATGGCGGTATTTTCGGTGCGTGTGCAAAACGTGTATAAAGAATGGCCCTTAAGCCGTGATTGTTTTCCTTCCTCGAAACGAAACAATAAGTTGTTTTTTAACCTTTCAAATTACATGCAAGAAAATAAAGAAAGAAAAAAACGTTCGCTGTTAAATCATGCTTACGATTGACGCAGAGGCAGCGACGAAAGCGGCGATGTATTCCAAATTCGACATTTTGTTGCGGATCTCGTAGCATGCAGAATGTCGGTTTAACAAAGCCACTTACAGATTTGAAGCAGATGCCGACACGAATTTACATGAGTTCCATGTTCAATGAAAGTTATAAAGTGACTTATCAAAGCTGTATGTTGGGCTAATTGGTATTGGTCTTGGGTTGCCAAAGGCATGGTAGCGCTTTTTTGGACGAGGACGAAAGAAAGAAAGACAAGACACGAGCGCTGGAGTGAGATGACCGTGACACCCGGCCGCCATTGGCCCGCGCAGCGCGTGACGTGATTGCAGATGAGATTGTGACGTTGGCATCGGAAAGCCACGACCGCTGGAGCAAAACCTTCCAGTTTCGCGAGTTTGTGGTTTAGTTGAATAATTTCATCTGAAATCGTACAAAGAAAAAAAGAAAGAAAGAAAGAAATCCTATATATATATATATTGTTATGGTGCTGGAAGGAGCGATGGGAACGGGGTGCCCTCCGAACGATAGTTTTAATTCAAAACTGCCCGCTGCAGCACCTGTGTGCACGAGCCCCTGCCGATGGCCTGTCGTTGTCTTTGTCGTCGTCTATGTATCATTACCCCCGCCGTTGTTGGCGGTCGTCTCGACCGTATAGTGGAGGGGGAAGTTTGGTGGAGAAGAGGGGTGTTCTAGGGCGAGGGTTTGATTGTGATGATGGTAGGGTTTGATGCGGGTGATGTGAACAGTGTCCTTCGAAGGTGTCCGTCGGTCAGGTGTTGGGTGCAGGAGCTGTACCTGCTAGGTGAGGTCCGACAGCTTGGCAGTGATGCGGTATGGGCCGGCTTACCGGTGGAGGAACTTGATGGCCTTGCCCTGTTGCCGACGTGGCGTCCAGAGCCACACAAGGTCACCGGCGGTATAAGAAGCAGGTCGATGTGTCTCGTTGTAACGTTGACATTGGCGCTGCTGTGAAGCCATTGTGCGTAGGCGGGCGAGCTGTCGCGCCTCTTCGGCACGGCAGACAAGGCGGGCGACAGTGTCCTCTAGCTGTTCATTATGGTTGTAAGGAAGTAACGCGTTGAGAAGTGTGGTTGGGGATCGATTGTGTAGAAGAAAAAATGGAATGTAGCCGTGTGTGTCTTGGAGAACAGTGTTGTAGGCGTAGGTGACGAAGGGAAGTACACTGTCCCAGTTCTGATGATCGGTCTGGACGTACATGGAGATCATGTCTGCCATTGTGCCATTGAAGCGTACTACTAGACCATTCGTCTGGGGATGGTAAGCTGTAGTAGGTTTATGTACAGTTCTACAGAGGCCTAACAACTGTTGAACCACTTCGGACAGGAAGACTGTGCCTCGGTCGCTGATGAGATGCCGAGGAGGTCCGTGCCGCAGAAAAACTTGTTTCAGAAGGAAAGCGGCGACATCTTCAGCATTGGAGGTAGGCAATGGTGACGTCTCGGCATAGCGGGACAAGTGGTCAATTGAGACAATAATCCACCTGTTGCCTGATTGCGTAACAGGAAGTGGACCTAAAAGATCAATCCCCACGCGTTCAAATGGATAATGGGAAGGGTGAAGAGGATGTAGGCGTCCGGCGGGCGCGGTGGTGGGTCGTTTCCGGCGTTGACATTGTAGACATGATGCAGCGTATTTGAAAATATCACGGTACATGCCCTGCCAGTAGAAAGTGTGTCGGACATGTATGTATGTTTTGAAGAACCCCATGTGTCCAGCTGTGGGGTCATCATGGAGAGTACGCAATATGTCGCCACGGAGATGCTTAGGAACAACATACAGGAGTGGTGCACCTTGCGGGTCATAGTTCCGGCGATGTAATATTCCGTGTTTCAATGTGTAGATATTGGTAAGGCGTTTTTCCTTACGTGTCTGAGGACACTTCTGTAAACACGGAAATACTTGGCGGAGGGATTTGTCTTTTTGCTGTTCTACAGCAAAGTCTAAGGTTGAGGTCAAAGCGATTACATTGATGGGCGTAGAAGGGAGTGATGGGTCTGAAGCTATCGGATTTCTAGACAAGCAATCAGGTGCTTCATGTTTTCTACCAGATTTATAAAATATAGATACATCGTATTCGTGAAGTTTAAGGGCCCATCTGCCGAGCCTTCCGGAGGGATCTTTCAGGTTGGATAACCAGCATAAGGCATGGTGATCTGTAACGACCTTAAAGGGGCGTCCAAATACGTATTGTCTGAACTTAGCAATTACCCAAATAATCGCGAGACATTCTTTTTCTGTTATTGCATGATTCATTTCAGGTTTAGATAAAGCACGGCTGGCATAGGCAACGACATGTTCTTTGCCTTCGTGTTTTTGAATGAGGACAGCACCAAGACCGTATCCACTATCATCAGTGTGTATTTCCACTTCAAGCGAGGGGTTGAAATGGGCCAAAACGGGTTGTGTTGAAAGCGCGGTTTTGAGAGCATGAAATGCACGTTGTTCGCGTTGAGACCAATTGAAAGGGACGTTCTTTTTCAGAAGGTGGTGGAGGGGGCCCGATATTTCAGCGAAGCCACGAATGAACCGTCGGAAATAGGAGCACAGGCCGAGAAAAGAGCGCAAAGCCTTTTGATTCGTTGGTGGGGGAACTGGGAAACTGCAGTTAATTTCTCGGGATCAGGGGATATGCCCTGGTGGCTGACCAAGTGGCCGAGGAGCTTAATTTCAGTGTTTCCAAATACGCACTTCTTAGAGTTCAGCTGAAGGCCAGCGTCGCGAAATATTTTCAGCACAGCCGTCAGGCGAGACAAGTGTGTCAAAAGTGGATGAGAATATTATAACGTCATCTAAATAGCATCAACAAGTTGTCCAACGCAAGCCTTGGAGCAAAGAATCCATCATTCGCTCGAAGGTAGCAGGAGCGTTACACAATCCGAAGGGCATAACACGGAACTCGTAAAGGCCATCAGGAGTAACGAAAGCTGTCTTTTCGCGATCTTTTTCGTCTACGCTGGTTTGCCAATACCCTGAACGCATATCTATCGAAGAAAAGTAGTTGGCATCGTGTAGGCTATCAAGGGCGTCATCTATTCGTGGAAGAGGGTAAACGTCTTTCTTGGTTATTTTGTTGAGCCGCCTGTAATCAACACAGAATCTCCAGGTGTTATCCTTTTTTTTTAACCAGTACCACCGGAGATGACCAGGGACTGGATGAATCCTGGATGATATTTTTGCGCAACATGTCACTCACATGATTTTGTATAACTTCGCGTTCTTTGGCAGAGACACGATATGGACGACTGCGTAAAGGGTGGTGGTCTCCCGTTGCAATGGTATGTTGAACAATTGACGTTTGTGTCAGGGGAGTAGATTGAAAGTCAAAGATATCAAGAAAAAAGCACGGTAGCTTATGCAAGGCGTCACGTTGTGACTCAGGCAAACTGGCGTTAATGGTCTGGCGAAGCAATTTGTGGGCATCCATGGAGTCGGAAATCAAAGGTGCGTTGGACGTCAAGCAGGTATCGCTAACAGCATTGATGTATATGACGTCGTGAAGCGTCGTTGTAGCAATGCATGAACCAGCTGCAAGGATTTGGTAGATGTTTGTAGTGTTTGCTACGAGAACAGTAGATATACAAGAACGCGATCGCGTGAGAGCAAAGGGCAGCGCGAGACCTTTCTGAAAGAAAACTTCTAAGTTCGGTTCCAGTAAATAATCGGAGTCTGGAAGGTCTGCAGTTAACTGAATAAGCGCTGCAGTGAAGGGTGAAATTCGAGTGTTACTTGTTGCACGGAAAGAAACACGGTTGTATGAAAGAGGTTCAACGCCAGGAGTAACTTTGCTAAGGTATAGCAATTTCGTCTCACTGTCAATAAGCGCACGTCGAGTCACTAAAACGTCCCAGCCTAAAATAATGTCGTGTGAGCAACTCGGTAGAACTGCGAAAATGTGACGATGAGGTTCATTTTGAATTATAATCTCGACAGAAACTAGGCCGAGGGGATAAATCAGTGTTGTGTTTGCGCTACGAAGACTACCGTGTTCCCAGGGTGTACAAACAAGTCGCAATCGTTTCCGGACACGGTCAGAAATTATAGAAATGGACGCTTCTGTGTCGACAAGTGCTGTGAAGCTTACCTTCTTAATGATTATGTCTGATCGGTTTGAAGAAGACGTAGTCGGTGGGGGATGTCGAGGAAGTGAAGGAGCAGCCGTACCCCCTTTAGCTGCTTCCTTTAGTTTTCCCCATCGTGAAACGATTTGGGCAGCGTTTGGTCAACCCGCATCGGAGAACGTCGCCGGTATCCTGCAGGTGAGGGGCTTCGGTTTGCACGGGCGCGATATGAAGGGGAAACTGAACGCCGTGGGTTACTAAGTAAGTGTTCTTCTGCGTCCTGATGATAACTGTCGGGATGATAACCTCTGTACTGTGGGAAGGCTCGAGGATTGTATGCCCGAGAAGTATCCGCGATGCGACGGCGACAGAATCTTGCTATGTGACCCGGTATGCCACAGTAGAAACAGGTGGGTCGTCTGGTGGCCGGAGGGGAGGAGAACTGGCGGAGCCATGGCCTCTCGGAGTTTTGGTCGAATCTGGGGTGGTAGTCGGCTTGAAAACATGTTGGTGTGCCGTAGGCATGCGCTGGTGAGGCTGCGCAGATAGTTTCTTGTGGTGATGGTGCTGACTGTGCCAACTCGTTCCGAATTAGGGTTCGTATGCCTTCGGTTGACAGGTCAACGGGTTCGCTTTGGAGGTCTTGGCGAGAGGGTGTAAAGGGAACGGCGAGCTCTTCTTTGATGATCTGCCGAATAAGGTTCTTGATGTCGCCTGTCAAGGGTGGTCCGGACGACGCGACGCAGTTCTGAAACCGAGAGATGGTAAAGGGGGAGGCAGTGCGCCTGCTTCTGTGACCTTCCCAGCGTTGGCACTCTTCCTGAAGTTGGGCCACGGTTGTTGGGTTTCGTGAGACCAACAGTGCGAAGGCGTCTTCGGCAATTCCTTTCATAATGTTTTCTACCTTTTCCTTCTCAGACATGGTGGGGTTCACACGTTTGCAAAGCGCCAGAATGTCCTCGACGTAGGTGGTGATGGACTCACCTGTAGATTGGGCTCTCGTTGCGAGTCGCTGGGTGGCGTTCTCCTTGCGGCTCACGGGACAGCCGAAGACGTCCGATAGCCGGGTCTTAAAGGCATCCCATGACGCAATCTGTTCTTCATGATTGTCAAACCACACTTTCGCCGTGTCGCGGAGATAGAACACGACATGGGCAAGTTTAAGTGTGTTGTCCTAAGCGTTATGCACACTGACTCGTTTGAATGTGCGAAGCCATTCGTCGACATCGTCGCTTCCGAAGCCAGCGAAGGTGGGAGGATCACGCTGACGGTAGGGCATGGAGCCAGTACGGATGGCCGGAGCCGCCGCTTGCTCACCTTCTGCCATGGAAGGCGGTGTAAGCACCCGACGACTTCGTAGATGCGTGATGGCAGAGCTGTAGATGGCTTGGACGAGGGACCCCCGCACCTCCACCAAGTATGTTACGGTGCTGGAAGGAGCGATGGGAACGGGGTGCCCTCCGAAAGATAGTTTTAATTCAAAACTGCCCGCTACAGCACCTGTGTGCACGAGCCTCTGCCGATGGCCTGTCGTTGTCTTTGTCGTCGTCTATGTATCAATATATATATATATTGTAGTGTTCCAAGAGGCAGACAAGAAGGAAGATGACGATAGGCCAGGATACATCAAGACGAGGAGGATGAAGAGGTGGATAGAATAAAAACACCAGTTTTAATCTTGACGCGTTTATGAATCGTTACACTTGGCGCAGTCGACAGGATTACTTGAAAGATGTGGATTTACTTAATTCTGACGGTTGGCGAAGAAGGACAGCCAATACTGGAGAGCTATCAGCTGGACGGTGAGGAAACAGTTCCAATGGCCCGGGAAGCTAAAAACATGGAACTTATCTCCTTCATCGCCGGGAAAGCGAAATTGTCACCGAAAGAGCTTCTTCTAAAACGGACGGTGAAACTAAACATCAGAGTGCAGGAATTCCAGGAGTGGTTTCAGAAGCCGACCACTACTTCTGGTCAAGTGATTTCGGCTGGTGGAGACATGACATCGGTTGTTGCACAGCTGCTACAGATGCAAGCATCTCAAATGGAACAGCAGAGGCAGTTCATGACCACCATGTTAGAAACTATGAGAGTGCAAGAACGTAGGCGTGAAGAGACCGTAAAGCCAGATATGTTCGACGGTGAATCTTCAGCTGCTTCTACGTGGCTGGACTTCTACGAATATGCCTGTGAGAAAAACCGCTGGACAGAAAACAGCGAGCGGATCAAGAATTTAAGACTCTTCCTCGCAGGGAATGCGAAAATGTGGTACGAACTTCGTGTGGCTGAGCACACCAACGATTCGTGGGATATGTGGAAGGAGAGCTTCACAACTTCTTTTGACAAAAATGCGGTTGAACGGTGGGATGAGGCAATATTTTACAAACATAGAGGAGGCAGCCTACTAGATTACTTTTATGAGAAGCAAAGACTTCTACAGCTCGCCGATTCTAATTTACCCGAAACATCGATCGTCCCACTCGTCATCCACGGGATGAGCAGAGATGCACAAAGACAAGTGCAAGCGCACTCTCCAAAGACCATCGAGGACCTCCTGTATTCACTGAAGGGTGTGTTCGTGGATCACTCTATTCCCTACGGACAACAACGACCACTAACAAACCCCAGAAGCGCGATCGTCGACACCCACAGCGGCCAAAAGCTTCCAGTAAACCAGGCAAGTAACAAGCCTTGGATGAACGCAAGACCCAATTCAGGCAGCCCCGAAACACGTGCGAATGCACGCGCTTGCCACCAGATCGTGGAAGGGCCTCAAGGCACGTGCTACGATACATGCCACTGCATCGTGAACAGCGGTGCTAACGACCAGCCGAAAAACTAATAAAAGAGGGAGCACAGTCCCTCCCGATGACGAAGAAAGCGACTGTCTACTTGGTTAAATACAACATCCTTTATGCCCCTGTTATCGTCAGTGGGAGACACGTGGATGCCTTAGTTGACACTGGAGCATCCATCAGTCTTGTCAATAAAGAATATCGTGGACCCAGAAAATATACGAAGTGGGCAACCCATCGAGGTTCACAGCTATGATGACAATGTTAAGCTGATGCAAAACTGGACGACGTTGGAAGTCGAGTTTAAGGGAAAGAAAATCCCGGTCGAGGCACTCGTCGCAGAAGACGTCGAGTTCGTGTTCATATTATCACGACCCGATATGAAGCGCTTCCAAATGAACATATCCTGGAGGGACGAAGTAACGCTGGACCACGATGCGGATAGCCCACCTGCTACTCCAGTTCAAATGCTCAGAACTGTGAAGAGGTCTGAGGACGTACCAACATCATTCCCAGAGTTGATATGTGTAGAATCATATCCACCAGCAACCTCGGTTATCGAGGTTCCATACAAACTACGCGACACTTCTGTAGTGCGAAAAAAACCCTACAGCATGTCCCACGAAAAGAAATTATGGCTTAAGCGGGAGCTGCAGGGAATGCTAGATGCCGGGATCATCAGACCCTCGACGTCCCCGTTCGCATCCCCAATCACCATCACCATAGCACCGAAGGAAGATGGCACGTTTCGTCTCTGCACTGATTATCGCCAAATCAATTCCCAGACCGATCTTTTCCCTTTCCCTATGCCACGCGTCGATGACATCATCAGCGAGACAGGAGGGCGCTCCTGGTTCTCCAGGATAGATCTATGCAAAGGGTATTGGCAGGTCCCTCTACAAGAAGACACCAAGCGCTTTACTGCCTTTGTAACACCATTCGACGTGTACGAATATAACCGACTACCATTTGGGTGGAAGAACTCTGGAGCCTGGTTTCAGAAGATGATTAATGAAATACTCAAGAACTTTTTGGGTAATTTCTGCAATGCTTATGTCGACGACATTATCATCTATTCCCGAACAAAAGAAGAACACATGGACCATTTGTCTCGGGTGCTCGAAGCACTGAGTACTGCCAGGTTGAAAATCAACACCAAGAAAAGCGAATTCTTCCAAAGAACAGTAGTTTTCCTGGGACAAGTTTTTGACGGAAAAACGAAAAGCACGAAAGAAGAATCAGTGCAAAGAATATCAAAGCTGACCAAGCCCCATGACCTACACTCATTACGTTTTTTTCTATTCCTGGCCGGACATTTTCGGGCATTCATAAAAGATTATGCTACGAAAACAAAGTGCTTGACCGCTTTGACTCAGAAAGACACCCCGTTTGTCTGGACTGAAGAGTGCGAGAGTGTGTACGACTACCTTGTCAAGGTCATCTCTTCTGACCCGGTATTGGTACTGCCTGACTTCCAACTGCCATTCGAACTCTGCACTGACGCGTCAGGCTGCGGCACAGGAGCTGTCCTCTATCAGAGACACGCAACAGAGCCTCCTAACCGGCAGTTGAAAGTCGTTGGCTACTACTCCTACACATTCTCGAAAAGCCAAGAAAACTACGCCACGACAGAAAAAGAAGCCCTAGCTGTGGTGATGGCTTTGAGGTATTTTCGAAGTTACATCGAAGGTCGTCAGTTTAAACTTTTCACAGACAACCAAGCTCTTACTTACCTCTTGAGCTTAACCCAACCGAAGGGACGAATGGCCAGATGGGTGACTGAAATACAACAATTTTCATTTGAAGTTGCTCACCGACCCGGGGAGAAGCTTCCTGACGCTGACGCCCTCTCCAGACTTCTTATTCCAAGAGATACACTCAACGGGAGCATAAACCATGCCCGAATTTGGGAAGGTACCCAGCATTTGGAATTACAAGATGGGAAATTCCATGTGCCAGAGTCCATGATTCCCAGGGTGTTACAACTCTATCACGACAGTCCTGAATCAGGAGGACATGACGGATTTTGGAGGACTTACTGGAAGCTGACAAGGAGATTCACATAGAAGAACATGAAACATGATATCGCCAACTATGTGCGTACGTGCCACGTGTGCCAAATTCATAAGGCCAAATACCGACCTCGGGGAGACGAAATGGTGACCCCTCAATACTCTGATGTTCCCTTCGAGACTATTCATCTCGATTTTGCAGAAATCAAAAAGAAGGGAGAAGAAGGGAAGAAAACGCAAGCTTTTCTAATTGCCATCGATGAATGCACGCGCATCGTAGCTGCAAGAGCTGGCAGAGAAGACACTAACTCTGTCATTTCATTGATGGAACGAGAGGTCTTCGAGAACACGAAAGTCATTGTTTCAGACAATGGACCGGCCTTCCGCAGCAAGAAGTTCCAAAGATGGGCAGAGGAAAAAGGAATCACACTTCGATTTCCAGCTCCTTATCACCCGGAAGGCAACGCGTTAGCTGAACGGGCGATACGCGACATCAAACAATTCATAAAAATGTACCCCGAGCTCACAGGTGGATGGAAATGCGCACTTGAGGCAGCCATTGAACACCACAATCGTTCCCACACCGCTGGATTGGGATGTAGTCCGCATTTCGCAGCGCGCGGAGAGAGCCCATGGCTACCTGCCGATCATCTCCTGGGCCTCACCGACAAAATCACGCTACAAGAACAGAAACGACCCCCACAGCAGCAGGAAAAATATCGATCGTCAATGAAAAGAAATTACGACACACGGCACCTAAGTGCAGTCCCAGAGATTCAACCCGGCGACATGATTTTAGTGCGAAGAGGCCTACAAGGATCCAAAGCTGCCTTTTCTGGTCCTTACATGGTTATTAAGACGTGCAGTCAACAAGGCATCCTCAAGACGCTGTACTACGTGGGACCCAACAACACCACCGAAATGGCATCAATTAAGAATATAATTCCATATCACCCCAGGCGGGTTGAGGACAAAAGCCCCAGCGTGTGTAGTGTTTCAAGAGGCAGACAAGAAGGAAGACGACGATAGGCCAGGATACATCAAGACGAGGAGGATGAAGAGGTGGATATAATAAAAACACCAGTTTTAATCTTGACGCGTTTATAAATCGTTACATATATATATATATATATTAGTGGAATATGTGTGAGTAAAACAAAACTGCAAATTGGAACTACGGAACATTTTTTGTTCTAGCGTTGTGGGCTTTGAAAGGGCAGAAGGTACGGCTTGCCATCTTTTTTTCCCTGTTTTCATGATTGACACCATTTGGAACCTCGAAACTTTTAGATTATTTTTTTCACAATAGTTATAACTTATTTGACTACTTCAAGAGTTCGTACAGAAGGGGAAATGTTCTCCAGAAGTGTTTTTTTTAAATTTTATTTCATAAAACAAAATTCTTGAATCTTGCACCTTTGACAGTAATAGGCCAAGTTTGAATCGAGCTAACTTTCGATGTACAATTATTTAAAGGAGCTGTGCAACGATTTTAATGTTGAAAGAATTTGCCTCTTCTACTTTTTACATTGTTTATCTTCTCAGAAAGGACAGAAAACACATCCCATTCCTTCGAAAAGCTGCGATTCCACCGCGTAATCGCGAGGCAAAAATTAGAATATTCCCCGACCTGCAGCCGCGAGCGACGGCCATGAGAACCACGCGGCGTGACGTTAAAGGGGGACCTGTAAAAAGATAGCAAGTTGTACAAATACCTGCTTGATAAAACGTAATTTTTCTATAAATATTGTCGTTTCAACATAAATCTAAATGCGTCAAAGACCTGGTATCATCGACAAAACTTTTATTATACGGACTTTTAGTGGCGCCGTCTATCCGAGGTCAACAAACCGTCGGCTCTACCTGCTACTGCCAACAGCCGCCAGAAGCCGAAGGGGGACGGGGGCAGAGCCGGGGGGAGTTGCCGGACCCGGACGAGTACGCTGGCACTTTCCTCCTTTCACCATGTTGATCGCGCTGCGCAAGCACGTAGTCACGTGGTCGCCAGCAGGTGAGTTTTCTGTGCTCACTGATGGCTCTAGAGACAGAGCTTCACCGGAACCTTGCGCAACCCTCATTCACGTCACAGCGCACGTGACTCTGAAGATGGTGAAGGAGTTGAGAGGTGCCGAAAACCCTGATCTTTGTAAACTTTTAAAATAAAAAACCAGGACATGCAGGCAAAAGCGGTTTTTTTGTTCTTTACTTCAGAAAGGTGGAGACACCAACTACCAAATTATTTAAGCAATGCACTGATATTGTTGCACAGTTCCTTTAAAGCATAAGAAACATGGGAAAAGCTTGTATCTAAGACAATTTGAAAATTATAATATTGCTAATGTAGGTATAGTTTATATAGAAGAAACAACACTGTAAACCCGAGAAGAAATGATAAAAATGCAAAATTCAATATCCTTTAAAAAATACGTATTTTTATTTCTGAAAATTTATTTTATATGAAAAGCTTTCTATGTGGTCTGATATATGCAATACAATTGCTTTGAAATATATGGTATCGTCATATTAAGCAGTGCGTTTGAAAAGGAGACATATTTTTACCTCCATTCTAAGATGAAAATATATTGGCCATTGCAAAACCGTTTACGTAAATATTATATATATGCCTGTAACGCCACCATAGTGTTTATAATACAATTCATGTACAATTTAGTAAAAATCAGGCATGACTGGTATGTTATAATTAAATAAAATTCATGAACATGTGTAGTTCACGTATAAAATCTTAAGATTCACAACGTTTCTTTAAATAAATTTATCTAAACATCTTTTTTTTATTTAACAAGCATAAAATTTAAGTTTCACATACCTCTATGTAAGAAAATAAAGGGGTGAGATAAATTATTCTCAGACGCCTAGCGAGCCGAGTGCGAAATTTAGATTTTTTTCATGCGGTAGCATTTTTACGTATACTGGCGAGGCTCGTTCAAAACTTCTTGACTTTCTTTTTATTTGAGACAATCACAAAGAATGCAGAAAAACGGGGGAAATGCATAACATTGCATAGCATTTTTAGTATTATAAGCGGAAAGTAACGTTCATGGTAATAAAAAAAAAAAAAAAAAGAAAACGTGATTTTAATTGAGAGTACCCCTGAGGATTCGTTTTTTTTTTTTTTCAATTACAACCCTGAAAGACCCGTCTTTACTTTGAGCCTTCATTCATAAGTGGCAAGATTGAGGGTTTTTCACAAGACTCAAAAATTCAATTCTTTGTTAACTGCGTCACGGTGTTGGGCGAGGCATGTTTCTTCACCTTTGAGAAGTACAATTCTAGGAACTACACGAGAAAATTCATCAGAGCTTACAATGGTTTTCAGTTCTGACGACCTGAGGTTGTGCAAAGAGGTTTGGTCCTTGACAACTCTCCTCACGCCATTAGATGTCCTTTCTCCGTGTTCCGTAACTTTAAGGATCAATACGTTAACCTTTTCTCTCTTGATCATATCGTGCAGTTGAAACCTATTTTTGAAATTACTAGCCTCCGCGTCGGAGATGTATACAAGATCTGTAAATATCGAAATGCTTTCTTCCCGCCACTTTTGAACCGTGTGCAGAGCGAATAGTGCGTGTGCTGTATTGTGCACGATGTTGTCCCTGACAACTCCGATGCTGTAGATTTTGCTCTCCGTTGTAGCTACGCAGGCGAAGACATACGCGATTTGGTCCTTACAATGCAAGCATTGTACCGCTCGCGGAAGGAGGACGCTCCAGTTCTCTGCAAAATAAAAATGCAATACGATGGTACAAACGTTGAGATACGACTTTTTATAGCTTATAGCAAGCCGCTGAGAATGTCGGAAGAATTAATGAGGGAAGAACTTTGTTGAGCACTTTCTGAGCTTATTGCAAAATGCGTTAATTCCTACTTGTTTTTTTTAGCAGTTCGCTAGATTCCCACAAAACTACTTTGATTTATCCGTCTTCCTTTATTGGCAACAATTTCAGCGCTAAACCATCTCTTTTTGGAGCCAACTTACAGGTCAGCAAAAAGCACACCTTAATTGGGTGACTGGCAAAGTTCCTAATGTATTCAAGACTAAATTCTTGGTCGCCAACGTTTATTATTGCTGTAAGGCAAAATGTAGTTGCTCCCCCTCTCGGTTTTTGTTAACAGTGTCTAACAAACTAAGATGACGTACCAGATGTGCGGACAGCATAGAACCTACCAGCGAAGCAAAACTAAAGGGAAAGGCTCCCGCTCTCGAAGGTGGCGGCGCATGAGCTTGAGCTCTGACAGCGTTTCCTTGTAGTCACATGTTGTCTATAGCTTTCTACTATCTATGACGTGCATAGATCGTCATTTGGTAGTCGTTTGCAATGCTCATAGTGACCCTGCCTGTACTAAATAAACAATCACGACAGCTATCTAAAAAGGGGATGCGACACTCATAGAGTTAAAAAAGGGTGGCGGCATGTCTATGTCCCGCTTGGCCCGTGGATTGCCATTTCGTTTCCACTTGCCGTCGAAGAAAATAGGCAATGCAGCTTACGAGAACCTTAAAAATACTTATACCTCAATCAGAAAAAAAAAAAAAAAACGAAAATAGGAGGCGCACATTGCAAAAAAGCGAAAGAAAACGCTGAAGCGGCGCGAGGCTCTCAGAACTGATATTTTCCCCCATATCACTCTACGAGGTGTGGAACGTACGTTTCGTTTCGTAAACACAGAAGTTCTAACAGTAAAAATGGAAACTGGGATATTTCAACAAGCCTAGCTTAGCTATCGTGTAAAAGAAGTTGTTTAAATAAGAACAAAAATCATGCCCGTTTATTGAAGTGTTTGGCGGGCCGTCGCTTTGGAACGGTTTTCCCCACAGGTGCTCTATGAACTCAAGGGAAACGTTTAAAACTTCCTATATGCGTTTGTTGATCTCCTTTAACAACGCTTAAACATTATTTAGGAAAGTTTCGACTTCCGTAGTTTACTAAGTAAGCAAACTGGACGCGCTGAAGAACCCCTTACCATATTATACCGTAAATACCATCAATGTATACGTTTTGCTGAGCTGTGTGTGGATTTTAGAACCAATAAGAACTATGGTCATGTTACATAAACAATAAGTATTTAAGTGAAAAACGAAAAGATAGATATGCGTCGCATAATGGCGGTACAAATACGTCTTCTTTCCAAACGCACTGCTTTATATGGCGAAATCATATATGTCAAAGGAACTTTATTGCATCTATAAAAACAAAGAAATGTTTTCGTTTTCATTTAAAAACATGTTATATAAATAAAAAATACATATTTTTTAATATGACGTTGAATTTTGTACTTTTAGCTTTTCCTCTCATGTTTGCAGTCTTGTTTATTTTATATAAACTATACTTAAATTGACAATATTATAATTTAAAAGAGACTTGAAACAAGCTTTCATTTGATATGTTTCTTATGCCTAAAATAATTGTACATCGAAAGCTAGCTCGATTCAAACTTGGCCCATTATTGTCAAAGGAGAAAGGTAATTTTTATTTTATAAAATAATAATAATAAAAAAACTCACTTCCAAGGAACTTTAACCGTTCTGTACAAAGTACTAAAGCAGTAAAAATATTTATCCTTGTTGTCAGAAAGATAATCTAAACGTTGCGAGTCTCCGAAATATCTCACTCGAATAAGCGGCAAACATCGCAAAACCTATCTTCTGACCTTTCAAAGCCCAAAACTCGAAAAACAAAAATATTTTTCGTCGTTCTAATTTTCAGTTTTGTTCTAGTCACATATTTTCCGCCAACATGTATGTTTTCTAGAATTTTTTGAGGACCCATCATTTTTTTCCCGCATGATTTTAAATGACACCACCCAGAAACTAAAACAATGCCAGACCTTTTTTTAGAGGCGTTCAAATACAGGTTTGAATCGAACAGCGTAGTGTCATCCCTGCCTTTAGAACTGTTAAAAAATAGCTGAAGAAATTCTATAAAAAACAGTTAGAAGTGAATTCCAGAGTTTTTTTTTTTATCCCGTGACTCTGAATTTCACGTTCGTTTTCCCAAAAGATGTAACTAAATGCGAGAAAACCTGCACACAAAAAAAAAAGAAAAGTTCCGACCAGTCGTTATGTCCTACCCAGACCTTTCGGCCACCAAGCGCGTGTTACCCGTGTGGGCAGTGCGCGGAATTGCAAGCTTGCACTGACACCTGTCGTGACGTCTTTTTCTGACATTTTTGAAAATGGCAAAAGTGCGCATGAATGGATTTGATAGGCGCTGAAAATGCGCAAGAGCGGAGGTTCCGAGAACTTGGGATATGACGTCAGGCCCCGGGAAGGGGCTTCAGCGGTAAAGCCCTTCGATGTGCTCGCTTTTTTCTCGCAAGAAGCATCAAATAAGCCAGTGCACAAGGCCTGTGTCTACGGCGGCCCTAGATGCAAATGCCGGCGCAGCACTGAAATGAGCGGCACTTGGAAGGAAATGGTGGCTGAGCACCCGCTCGTGACATGTGTTTTACGCGTTTCCACGACAATGGTTCGCGGTACTTGGAAGCGTGTATTTTGTCAATGGACTTTATTCAGCGGTACTTGGAAAATGATGTTCTGCAGCCTCCGTGCTCCAAATTGAAAAATAATTTTAGAATTTGTGATTCTGAAGGCCAAATGAAGCCGATTTCAGTGTTTTTCCTCAAATACAGAACCGCTTTTGTTTCCTTTTAAAAACACCGGTTGCCGTGTCGGCGTTGGAGAAACTCGAAACGATGGCTACGCAAGTAGGCGAAATGATGAGACTAAGAACAAGAAACACGGGAACGAGGAAAGAGAAGCTGTACAGGTCTCACTAAAACCGTGCAGTACAGCCAAAGCTACAGGGGAGAGATCGTATGCAACCTGTTCAAGAGGAGACAAGGAGGAACGGGGAAATAGGCCTGGGATTTCCCCGCATTCATCGCCTGAAGACTGACATCGCCCTACACTCCAAGAAAAAATGGAGGAAAAAGGTAGCAACGGCGCGTCCTCCTCCCTTTTACTGACGCGCCCCCAAGCGGACACGAGAAAAAGGGAGGAACGAAACGTTTTTCTTCTTCTTCAGGCAGACAGGAGAAAGCTTTCGCCCTCCCGACTCATCTTCTTTCGGTTTCGCTTTTCGAGCACGTCGCGCACGTTAGTAAATGCTGTTGAGTGGATTGAGCTTCAGCGGCAGCGAAGGCCGCCTGTAATTCCGTCTTCTAGTCTAAACGTGCAGAACATTTCGGTTGCATTGACGTTTTTATCACTAATTTTATCAAACGAGTAAACGAAGCCGCTAGAAACTGCGAAGTTCCGGAGCAGTACCAGCAGCGCTACGTACACTGGGTAAGATGGCCGTCTCCGGATTGCGGAACCCACGCGGAACTACAGTAGCGGAACCACGCGGAACGTGAGCGGAAGTGTGTCGGCGTTTTCGACGTCATGGAAATCGCAGGAACTGCGTCCAAGACTGGCAGGTTTTGCTGCCGGCTGCCTGGGTGCCTTCCGTGCTGAGTTCGATTTTGTTTTCCGATGCCGAGAGCCAACCGGCAATCAACGTGGCTCTGTATTTCTGCGTGTCAGCAACATAGCAGCAACATCGTGATGGCAGTGTTGTGCGTTGTGAACAGAATACCGCACTTATCGCCGATGTGGCCGTGTGTTCACGTATCAGTGGTCTAACAACAATATAAGATAACGTAAACTGTTGGGCATTGATGCCGCTGGTCGGGCCGTGATCGGAGGGGGCGGGGTGTCGCAGGTTGACATTCCGCTTTACATTAAAGAGTTTAAGACCACTTGAGGGATTAGGTGCAATCGGCCGACGTGCGGATAGTCATGTTGGAACGCTGGTCTGAACAGTAAGCTCCTACCGTATACAGTGGCCAATGTGACTGCCGGTTCTCTCCTCCCCGAGAGCAATTGCGCTCTCGGAAAAGGACTGAACAGTACGAAATTATGACGGAAAGTACGTATATTTACAGTGTGGAAATTCAGCATTAAAATGAAATAGTAGGTAAAATCGAAAAAAAGCTTCCCTTTATTTTGCTGTTTAAATATACTACAGTTCCTGGAGAAACTGCCCTCCAAGTGGCGCGCTGGGATGAGCGTTAGAAGTTTTCGAGCTCGCCACGGCGTAGCTCCGTACACTTAACACCTGCCGCAAGTCGCGGCTTTGACAGCGTTCAAGTTGATCGAAAAGCGATTTCTCTGCCCGTGAAGCATCACTTCCAGCTAAGTAAATATCCGCTCTACAGCGATTAATTCAAGACTGCAATCGAAGCCATGCGCGAACAGCACAAATAGAAAAACAAACACTACAATAGAAATACAGGCTAGGACGTGCCGTGCGGGGAAACAAACGCATGTCTTCGAACTGCATTGAAGCGGCTTGATTTATTGGCTTTCAAAGAATTACGGCATGATCGAGTGTTTACTTTTTAATAGGAGATTAGTCCCCTGAGCCGTTCACAATACTCTCAGAGGTATGACATTACTGAAAAAAAAAAAAAGATCCAACATGCTGAGAATAATATTTATTGCTTAGGTGGTCACCGAAAAACTCCGTACTTTCAAAACGACCTGTATAAAAGGCGGAAACGCAGAGCACAGTGGTGGTTATTGGGTGTGCTGTTGTATTCCTGTTTGTTGTGCCGTGTATGCGCTGAATGTATATCTTCAGCTGATGCTAGTGGTATGCGTAATGTGTCTACATGGTGGCGCGAGTAAATACAAATATTTTTTGTAGCACATGAACTGGGCGATATATATAGCGCCACCTAGCCTAATGTAACTGACATGCGGCATATGAAACTGATATGAAGTAATAAGTTCTGATATGAAAAAGGTGTCCAATAAACATATAAGAAAAAAATTCATATAACTTTTCAGTAGGATATATATTGGCGGCATATAACCGACTGAAGATCGCATGGCCACTTTTTCAGGCTGCGATTTGAGAGCGTAAACAATGTTTGTTTTTCTCAAATGTTTGCTGCGACTGCGATTACGTGGAGAAAATAAACAATGTGTGTTCCATATGTTATAAATGTCAAGGAATAATTCTACGCTGTGGTTACTGACAGTACAAAGATTGTTGCATCGCCCCTTCAAGCTCTCCGTAACTATTGTTGTTGAATAGAGAGTTTGTCTAAAAAATTACGGAGGTACCCCTGACCTTATTGCGGCACCCACGGAAATTTTGATGAGCACGAAGTTTATTCGAAGTGCGCAATAAACGATCTCTACGATTGACTCTGATCAATAAGGGCTGCGCGTGACGTAGCACCGTCAATCCTAGGTGTGCCGCGAAGGTTTTTTTCCACCCAACGACACGCGCAGAGCAAACTAAGGGGTTGGAAATGTTAAAAATTATCGAGCTTTTAAGGCTATTTCGAGGAGGGGAAAAAAATAAAACAACAAAAACAATTGAACTTTTGAAATGATCGCGCTAAGACACTCGATGGCTTCTGAACTTTTTATTCGGCGAAGTGCAAAAGATCAAGGAACTTCGAACCAACTTTACCATGATAGTTTAAGATTATATATATATATATATATATATATATATATATATATATATGGAGTGGTGTAGTGGTTAGCATACCCGACCGGACATTGGGAGGCCCAGAGTTCAAATCCTGGCTCCGCCAATTTTTGGCTTTCGGCGGGTTCCTGAAAACTTGGATTCTTTAATTCATTGGATTAATTACGGTTCATTCATCTGCACATATTCGTTCATATCCTCCTCGGAGACCACGTACGATGACGTGAAGTGCCCGTGTTGTATATTCAATAACGTGGCTCTTGATTCTCGCAGATGATGATGATACCGTGTCTCTAAAGCTCATAAACAAAGAATACTACTACATGTACACGGGGCGAGACAAACAGTGGGAGGATTTCTGGAGCACAAACGAGCACGTACCACGTGACACTAAACGTCGTACCGCGTTCCACGCGGCGGCGTGTGTTTCCAGAACACCTCCGATTGGATACATTTCGTTTCTTGTGCATTAATAAGACAGGTAGGAAACGCGTGAAAGCCAAGGTGGAGTGGTGTAGTGGTTAGCATACCCGACCGGACATTGGGAGGCCCAGAGTTCAAATCCTGGCTCCGCCAATTTTTGGCTTTCGGCGGGTTCCTGAAAACTTGGATTCTTTAATTCATTGGATTAATTACGGTTCATTCATCTGCACATATTCGTTCATATATATATATATATATATATATATATGTAATGGGAGTAAAAGAAGCTTGAGAAGTCCTAAACATAATGTACGTATAAAACAGCGCAGATCGACAAAGACTAGAAGGAAGGAACAAACAGGACGGGAGAGGCGCTGACTCGCAGCTGAAGGTTTTATTACCGAAAACATAAAAAGTAAACACGTAAGGCAGCATTCTTCGCATGCGCCAACCTTTCTGCCACATCAGATAGGACACCGGTCATTCACGTGTCGCGTGCTTCACCCCCCCTCTCCCCCCTTTTTTACATTGTTGAAGTCAAAAACATTCCTTTCACAGATAGTGTCACCGACGGCTCGCTGATGCACTGCGCCCGCTTCCCGCTATGTGAAAAGCCTCTATCGACTCCCTCGTCACCTTGTCTTCGTGCCTATCTACAAGCGTGGTCTCCTCGAAGGACGGCTTGCACAAATAGCTCTTACAGCGCACCGCCAAATGCCCTCCGACCGTGGCTCTCAGTGAATAGTGTTCCCTCAGCCTTTCATTTAAACAGTTCCCCGTCTGTCCAATAAAGACCTTACCACAGGAGAAGGGGACCTTGTATACGACTCCGGAAACACAGTTCACAAACGGCTTTGCGTGTTTTTTTGTACACTTACTCTTTGACAACCCTTCTGCCTTGGCCCTTACCCTCGAACATGCAGAAGGGTTGTCAAAGAGCAAGTGTGGTAAAGTCTATATTGGACAGACGGGGAGGTGTGTAAATGATAGGCTCAGGAAGCTCAACTATTCAGTGAGAGCCACGGTCGGGCATTTGGTGGTGCACTGTAAGAGCTGTTTGTGCAAGCCGTCCTTCGAGGAGACCAGGCTTGGATAGACACAAAGACAAGGTAACGAGGGAGGCGATCGAGGCTTTTTACATAGCGAAAAGCGGGGCGCAGTGCATCAGCGAGCCGTCGGTGACGCTATCTGTGAAAGGAATGTTTCTGACTTCAACACTGAAAAAAAAGGAGGGGGGGAAGGGGAGGGGGGGGGGGGGGTGAATCACACGGCACGCGAATGACCGGTGCCCTATGCGATGTGGCAGAAAGGTTGGCGCATGTAAAGATTGCTGCCTTACGTGTTTACTTTTTATGTTTTCGGTAATAAAACCTTCAGTTGCGAGTCAGCGCCTCTCCCGTCCTGTTTGTTCCTGCCTTCTAGTCTTTGTCGATCTGTGCTGTTTGACCTACATTATGTTGAGCCTACACCAACTAGCCCAGCTTTCAACTTTGATTGAGAAGTGCAATTAAAAAAACAAATGGATTTCGGGTTGCAAGGATAGGTGGAAGCCAGGAGAGGCGTGAGCTTCCAGTAAGGGGCAAGTTGCTGCTTCCGGAAAGCCGAAGGAAAACATCGGAGCCGTTTCCACTCGAAACGATGATAATGACGATGATGATGATGATGACGATGATGATGATGATAATGATAATAATTTTGAGGCGGGCGGTTTGATTAGCATCCATACCTAGCCGAAGTTGTAACTGAAACGTTTCACTGCCCCAGTGTTTTTGCCAGAAATCTTCCACACCCCTTGTCGTACTTTCAACTGTGTTCTTACATTGGCAGTTGAACTTCGGCAAACTGCTGTGCACGTTACGGCCTCATTGAGGCAGCAACCTTTAGCATTTTTGCATGTATCCACACCCTCCACTGTACCGTTTACTCGGAAGCTGAGTGCTTTTACAAGCAATTGGTTATGTGGGAGGGCCTTGCCAGATTACTGCCCGTTATCTGGCGTTTTCCATCAATCAACCGGGTCTTCTGACAGTAAAACACGAGAGCACAATTGTTCGATGGTTTCAGCTGTTTTGCCACATGCTCGACATGATCTTGATTCCACCATATGATTAATCTGCTGACGGTATACTAACGTTTTCATCTTACCTACACGTGCTTCAAACAGCAGGCTTCTGCCCAGGCTATTGTTAAATAAGGTTGCCTCTGATGATATTTCATTTTTCCAGAGGTTGTACACCTGTAGGGTTGACATAGACCGGGCCTCCTCTACCCACTACCGAGCCTCCTCCTCATGCACTCTCTTCCTCAACTCCATTCCCCACTTCTGCTCTGTAATGGCAGACGTGGGCGTTGGGAAGAAGCCATACTTCCAGCTGATAATAATTATTCTTATTTATTTATTGAACAATACTGTCAGCCTTCACTTGAAGGCTATTACAGGAGAGATAACAACAATATATACACAGCCATATCAAAATATGAACTCAATACATATGTACATAATGGAAGACTGTTATACAATTTTTAATTGAAGACAACAAGAACATATCGCTACACTTTGTGAAAAGAAAAAAAAAGAAAGAAAAACACTGCTTTATATTTATTGCTAGATAAGTGTCTTTTATAAAGAAGACTATTCCTCCACTTGGTCATCATTGCCGTCAGATTCTCTAGTTGGTCTGCCTTCCTGTACACAAAGATTCGCTTGAAACACCGAGTTCGGTCCAGGAATCGCAGCACCCGTCGTATTTCATCTTACTAGTTGCTTCTCTGGCTTGATCCGATGACCATCCAAGATCTTCTTGGACAACCTCGTTGTCCGCCATACCCTGGAAGCGGTGCCTGCCTCCCGACTTTTCATTGCCGGTGCTTCAACGCGTTTGGCAGGTCTTCGGGAATGCAGACCACAGCGTTAGCAAATGTAAGCTGGTACCATGGCCGCTTTCCACAGTTCCTTTGTAACAAAAAATTGACTGCAGCTCCATTTATTACTCTTGGGAAGAAAGCTGGCTTTTCTCACTGCAATTTCTCTAAGGTGTAGATGATGTCCCACTTGATGTTCTGGCTTACTGGTGAGTAAAATACTCAGGTACTTGTTTCTCTCTTGCCCAGGAATTCGCTCGCCCTTCACCATACTCTGGCACAGATTTTGTTCTTCTGTAGCGGCCAGTTTCACAACTGCCAACAGTTTATTATTAAAGCGATGGCAACTCGCATCGGCCTCCTTTGCACAGATGACTAAAAGCTACTGTAACGCCTGTACACTTTCCGCGGTCAGCACTATATCGCCCGCAAATGTAAGGCCTGGAAGCGTTCAGTTCACCTTTTGTGCATCCTTTTAGTGGGCGAAAGAGAATTAAATTCCGACTGGAGCAAGCGCGTCTCCTGCCCTGACTTATAGGGAATATATAAGAGCGGAGTAAGAGAGCAACCCTGTCGTTAACCCCTCGTTACTGCCAATTTTTTGCCTTGGAACAATTAAGCTGAGTTTTCACCGGATTGCCCGAATACAAACATCGGGTGAGGGTCAACTACCCTTGTGGGATGTCGAGGTGTTCTAGGTGCTGGGGCAATAACCCGAGAGGCGCACTGTTGGAAGCCTCCACTCTAAGAAAAAAAGGTGTAACCGTTACACCCCTTGTCACATATGACACTCCAAAACTTCAGTTCGATGTACAGCGCACTGGTGTAGAACTGATGACCCCTACTTTTACGAAAGGCTTGATGACTGTGGGGCACACGATTCTAAAGAGCTAAAATACGTATCAACGACTACGAAAAATGACACTGAGGTTTTACTGTAAAGCCAAAAAAGAAACAAAAACCAATTACTTTTTTTGCAGTCAGCCGCACGTACATGAGCTATTTCAATAAGTTTCACAACTCGGCTATCAAACCGCTCGTGAAAGTTGGTACCGTCGATTAAAATTCAGTGCGCTTTACGTCGAACTGAAGTTTTGGGGTGTATTATATGGGACAAAAGGTGTAAGAATACATCCTTTTTTGTGTGTTGGCGATGTCAAGGAAGCTGCAGACCAGTCTTCTCCCCTTCTTATGAACGACCGCAATCAATTGGGTAATTGCGAAAAGGTTATCCTCCAGATGGCGATCTCATCAGAAACCTTCAGTTTTCTCCGTACTTAAATCCCTTTTTCCTGGCTATGCTAACATGTAGTCTTTCACTATCGGTGGCCCAGTGAGCCAGCGCACACCACCTCTGAGCACGTGGAGCGAAAGTTCGCGCTGCGAAACCCAGAGATGCTGGGTTCGACCACCACCCTTGCCCGTTTCGATCTGAATGAGTATCGTACCGGCGTGCGTTCGTTATATTATTACTGCATGGTTCATGTTAAGGGGTATTCACACGAGGGAGAAATCCCGGGGATTTCTTCCCGGCACGCGCGTCTCATGAGATGGAAACGCGAGGCTTTTGCACATCGCAAAGCCTGACGTTTGCGTCGTGGGATGCGCGTGGCGACGGGTGTGAGTTGGCGCATGTTTAAGCAATATATGAAACTGTGCGGTAAAGAACTAAGACCGAAAAAGCGAGCATGTGGCCCCAGGCTAGCGATTGCACCGCACTGGCTAAATTTCTCATCTACAGCTGAGACAGGAGACGCCCATTGAGGATGACTAACTTCCGGTTATATAAACATAAAAATATATTTTTATTGTTATCATTTCAATACACTCTAAGAAAAAAAGGGGTCTCAAAGGAGTAACGGCAGCATTTGTACCTCTAAACTCCCATTTGCTCCCCAAAGATACCATCTGGTTTGAGCTAGGTACTCGACCGGGGCTAGCCGAGACGCGCGCTCGAGCAAAAGCAGAAATTAGTCTTCCTAAAACAGGCTGCATCTATATTTTTTTATTCAAATAATAAACTTCGTTTCAGTACAGGTTTCAGCCTAAGTCCAGATGTCGCAGCCGATGCTACAAGCGCGAGCTCCGGGCTTGCAGTGCCCCTGCCAAGCACGCGCGCTCGTGCAGTGCAAACACTATTCAGGGCCACATGCTCGCTTTTTCGGTCTCAGTATTTTACCGCACAGTTTCATATATTGCTTAAATATGTACCAACTCACACACGTCGCCACTCTAATCTATTCAGCAATTCACTATTGCATAAAATGACTCGCCATCCTTCGGCTAAGAGTTCCCGGCTACGTTTTCATTATTCTAGAACGCTCATCCATTCTGTTCCCTTTCTCTTGCATTTTTTTTTATTACATTGTTAAGACGGGGTGTGTCACTCTTTGCTGGAGTTAAAACTGCGTTGTTTTTGATAGTTTCCTCCCCATCTTGTGCTGCTCATTTCTTCATCTCTGCTACGTATTCGTAGCCACATTTTATAATGTCTTCACACTTGCGCTTGTAAGCTAAACAAGTGCTTCGTAAAGACAGTGGCGCGATTGCCCATAGCAGGCAGTCGTGCTCTCTATTACAAAGTGACTCTGACTCCATGTCACCAGGCATTGCTTCCTCTTTTCGCCTAAAAGCGTTTTCCAACTGTTCAACTAAAGAACCTACCCTATCAACATTTGCAAGCGATAATGGATAAAAAATTTTGGTTACCATAAAAAATAATATTGTAGTGAAAAAAATAATGTCCTATGTTTTTAAGAACGTCTACAGTATTTTGAGGATTAAAACAGTGTACTAAAAGATGCGTGTGACAAGTTGGTGGCTTCAACCAATTGCTCATGGTTCGTTTATTTCCCCGTGGTTTGGGAGTTCTCATATTTCAATTGGTCCCGCAGTCAATTTAAAACATTCTTCGCTGAGTGTGCTGCAAAACGAGAAGGAAACAGAAAAAAAAGGTTAACGGAGGACAAATATCAACAGAAAGCGTGAAATCACAAAAAGCGACGGACTGTATGCTGCGTTATGATTTTGATTATTGCCATCAGGATTAGTTGTAGCGTGATATGGCTACAGTAAATGAAGGACATTCGATTAGTACAATCTTAAAGGGCGACACTGGTCAAAAATGATCCAAACGAAAGGACTGGTAATTTTGTCGCAAGAAATATGATCGCAGCAAAAATATTCTCATCTTCATGGCCGATTCACACGACGGACCGATCCTCGAACAGATTGATCATGTGACGAAACGTCTGCGGATCGTCCGTCTCCAAGCACATCCACACAGAGGAGATGACGAGCAGACGACAGCAAGGACGGACCGAACTTCCGACCCTACCGCGAAAGTTTACATCAAGTTGTCGCACCGCTGTTCAAGAGCGATCAACGTCTCCCGCCATTGTCGCTATGGTACAACGAAAAATAATCGTTGTGTGCCGCTGTTAAGTACAGAGGGAGACAGAACACCGTGATAGGCTTAGCGCGAAGCGCTTCTAGCTTTACTAATCCAAAGAATGACAGAAGCACCTCGAGGAGTCTTCGGCGTGAGGCGACGAAGTCGTGGACTCGCGGAGTTGCGTTTGAAGATCCCTTCAGACGCCCCACTCTCACAAACATCGCTTCAGTATACCACAGCCGCGAGAAAGGTCTTGCTGGTATACTTCGTTATACTGAGGTTAACAATTCCTTATATCGAGGTTAACGATTTAATATCGACGTTTAGACTTTTTTTTTATACCGAGGTGAAAACTTCCTTCAACCGAGGCAAACGACTCTCATGTCACAGCAGTTGAAAACGAAAAAATGACCATGCTGTTACCTTGCACGACGTCTGATCTCTTCAATACTGCATTTGGAGAAGGCCTTAGGTCCTCTGGCCCCCATAAGGTAGCCGTCGCCATTCTTTGGACAGCGAAGTCCTTTTTTTCCCCCACCTTCATGATTGACGCCGACCCTTCGAGACGCCGATGAAGATTTTGTGGGGAATACATGTAGTAGATCACTTTCAAGAAGCCGAACTTTTAAGAAGTTTTCTTGAGCAACCCTTACTAAACACCCATTTTCGTAATGCCCAGTCTATACTTTTCCCGGCATGCTATTTATCATCTCGAAATTTGAAATAGGTATTGAGAAAACTGCAGATGAAGTTTATACCAACATCTCCTTTAAAAAAAATTCCCGCGCTTTTTGCGGAGTCGAGCAGGCAGTCTAAAAATTCCACGCGTTGCGTGTTTTGTTTTTGTTTTTCTGGCATGAGCTTTCCCATGCGTATCATTAAACTTTTTTGTAACCCGCCGGGGACAAGCTGTACACCACCTCCATATTACAACATTTGACATCAGGCTTAAGGGGTTGCCAGAAGAGCCTTCTTTTCAGATCAAACTTGAAACTTAAATAACGTAGAGAAAAAAAGAAGTGATGACTTCTAATTAGGGTAACTCCTTTTTGTGCGTCTATTAATGTGTTGAACTACTGTGGAGGCGAATCAATGAGATAAGTATAATGGCACAGGCTAGCTGGTGAACGATCATACTTGTATTTGTAAACCCCGAAACAAGGGAACAAATGGCGAGAAAGAAAAAAAGGAGACAATGCAACGACGTCTCGAAACTCAAATACAAGATTTACTTACGGGACATCTCCGTTTATACAGGGCGGAGCACATCCAAAACTTCGAAACGTCACCCGTCAATCCCACAAGAAAAAACGTGGGGATAACCCATCTAACCGACCCACAGACGGAAGCCAAAGTTACAGACAAAAAAGACCATTTAACCATGTCCAAGGTCATTGAGGGCATGCTGATACAATTGCCCGCGCCTGTGAAGCGAAGCGTTTTTTTATTACTATCTTAAATCGATCCCTTTCTTTGCTTAGCACATTTTTTGGGGACTATTCTGGATAACAAATCTTAAATTCCTTTAAAGCTTTCGGGAGTTCTGAGTTTTCCGAAGAAGCCGTGACTGCCCTTTTGCGTTCAAGTAACCTGTGGTACCATACAGCGTCCATTTTGACGGACATATGAGAAGCCACATTTCATCGGAATTTCGTACAAAACCGATTCCCCACAAGCCGGTGCCGGATCCTTGTGCTTCTTTTTTCAACCTTGCTGACCTAGCAAACAGGGCGCCAACTTGCTTAATCTGAATTGGTTTTTAACGACAAAAATTATGACATGATTTTCTGCCACAGCTTTCACTTTGTATAAAAAGAGATGAAAAAAGGGGAAAACCTACCCGCTTATCAAGCTTTTTCACCTCTACAGCTGTCTTCCATAGGCCAACCAAACATTTCGCATCACTAGTCACAACTTTTAAATAATACCAATAATACCCTGAACCGGCAAACCCGAACATCCAAGCACTGAAACTCTCTTGGAGGTGTTAGCAGCACTATTTGTTCAAAGCATTTCTCCGAAGAGATCACACTACCCTCCGCTTTACCCCTTTGGAAAGGCAACTATGATACGGCAGCACGGGCTCAGGAAAATATTTGCAATATCTCCAACATAACTCTTGGAATTGATGAACTTAAATCTAAAAAAAAAAATGTAGAGCACCATTTACACAAAATTATGTGGTGAAGAACAGTTCCGGTGCTTGCGTTGTAAGGAAAACAATCCAATCATGCACATCTGGTTCCTCAAATTCCAAAATAGAAATACTCTACATACGTCCTGACTATTACACTGTTCGGCAACAAGGAGTGAACTCTAATATGCTCAGCGTGATCCAGCATACTCAAATAAATCTTCGAAAAAATTGGTGCCAATAAGGAGCCGATACTCACACCTTGTTTTCCTTTTGTTTCTTTGCGAAAGCACTTGCTTCAACTTAGCCGCTAATGATTTAAGATGCAATTCAAGCAGACTCAAGAAACTACCAACATCAATGCCCGAAACAAGCTTGAACTCCGCTAAACTCCCTTCTAAAACTGGCACAGCCTGCCCAGAAGCGCAGATTTGTATATAAAAAAATGTCTTTAATGTCTAATTAGTCAAAGCTACATGGTTTTGAGCGGAAGGAATCCAGTCGACGAATCAACTTATCTGACTTCCTTACTTCCAGCGCGTTATCACCAGTAAGAGCGTTAAGACACGTTCGGAAAAAAATCCGATAGGGCACGTTGCCATGACCGATTCTCGTTAATAACAATCTTAATAACAATCTTGCAGTTTAAGATCTTTTGCTAGAAACTTTACCATTGAAGCTGCGGACTTCGTCATAATTTAGACAACGCCAAGGGATTTCTTTCCCTTTGCTCGTTCACTTGTCTCGGGGTTTATGTGTATACGTAGAATAAATGACTATAAAAGTTTTGCAATGACTGGTTAGATAATATGGACAATTAATCCGAGACAGGGCCAGTCTTGGTTCATGGTCTCGGGTTAAATTCATCATGGTAAATTCCAGTCTTGAGTCTAATCAATCATAGTAAACTTCTACCAGCTCGCCCGCGCACTCACTGTATTGTCTGTACGGTTAGATACTCACACGTGTGCCAGTTCATGTCCAATTAGTTTAGAGGACCTCATGGGATTTCTCCCTTCCAGAGCGAGTGTGGTCACACCATACATTGAGCAGACTCCTCCGACCATAGGGGCGATTCCTGGAGATGCACAAGAGTACGATGTGTGTACCTACTGGTTAGCCTACACACGTGACGGAAATATATATATGAAAAAAATCTGACCACAGGTTTGCTTTAAGTGTGGTTTTGGCTTGAATTTGGAGAGACCTTTTGCAGTACGTGCAACGTCGTCCTCGGCGCGGCAAGGAATGCCGGGGACAATAGGTACAGCCGGTCCTAGCAAATGACAGACGCCACCTTGGAGGCGACGGCGAGTAGACCAGGGCGGACGGCCAACTCCGGTATTTTCCCGCTTTTTTCAGTGTCACGTGAAGATACTGCGGTGGCAAGGGGGAGTCTACGCAGAGGACTTTAAACGTGGTGTTTTTTTTAATAGTTTATTCTTATATAGGGTTTCAAAAAAAAGTCCACCTAAAATATTTTCTCCGTTCAATGACCAACTCCCAATGCAGGACCCATTTTACGCTGATGACACTTCGTCCAAATTCATAATTTGAATTTTTAATTCAAATTCACAAATCTAGCACACTGATTTTGTATTTTGATTTAGTTTGTCTATTAAACATTTATGGTGGGGGTCCCTATTACTGAAGCATATTAAATACAAAGTTTTCTTAATTTGGTTCGAAACCGTTAAAAGATTTTTCCTGTAAAGTTAACTATGCGTTTTGACATAGATGCAATATCCATGCTTAAAACAGCGGTGAAATCCAATGGCAATTTGCCCTCTTCCTAAAGTGAACTTTAACGCAAGGAAAAATATGGAGGAAAGAAAGCTTTAACTAACCAAGTACACCATAGTAGACGGTTCCATTCTTTTGTGTGGTTGCAGGAACCAGCCTGTGGTAAAGAAATAAATATAAAAATACCGTGATTAGTTTGAGTTGTTTCTGACACTGATTCTATCATTACCTTCGGCAATTAGCACCGCAGGAAATATAAATTAATAAAAACGAAAGTAAACAACAGGGCTTACGGAAAGGAAATCGTTTATTAGCTGCTATCTTGGACTTCGTTAATATATATTGTTTTCGACTCTTATTTGTGCCTGGTTGTGAATGCATTTTAAATTTAAAAAAATGACCGCATCTCCACGTAGTGAATGATGTGGATTGGGGCGAAGCTCTGGTGGTGCTGACGATACTGATTTTATTGTTCATAGGTTGTGCTGATGGTGCTGATTTTTTTTTATTGCTCATAGGTAGTGCTGAGTTCCGGGTTGCGTTTCGACATCATTATTACTGATTTATGGTCGGTGAAATGCAGAGCCAGTGGTTCTTCTAGCGGATCAGCTTGGATCCGCTACAAGCCGTGGGAACGCATCTCCACCGCTTAAGTCAACGGTCCATGTCAGAAAGAGAATGTGTGGTATGGAACGTGGTTATATACGCATTTGAGCATTTGACCGCAGCACCCTGTCGTCTATAAACGTCGAGCCAATGCATGCAAAGTTTAACGCGATTATATACGCATTTGACCACAGCGCCCTCTCCTGCATAGACGTTGAGCGGCTACAAGCAAAGTTTCATCCATGAAAAAAACCCCAGCTCTTGAGTTACTACCAAATCTCAGAACCCCCTACTCGTCCCGCAGTCGTGGCCGAGTGGTTAAGTCGATAGACTAGAAATCCACTGGGGTCTCCCCGGCGTCCCCGCACAGGTTCTAATCCTCCGACTGCGCAAACATTTTTTCTTTTTATGTGAGCACGGACGCTGGCCGGACGGACGGACGGATGGACAAGGCTAGACCCTAAGGAGCTTCGCCCCTAATATTTTTTTTCGTTTTCGTATGTAAAAAAAAAAAAAAAAAACTCCTAGAAATACTTTTGGTATCGTCATGCTCTTTTTTGTTTTGTTAAGTTGTGCTTATCTATAATTAAGGAGTGCATGAGTTTTATGATTTAAACGTTTTTCACGTGTATTGATTAATTGGCTTGCTAATTTTGTTACTAAACGTGCTTGATAATAATTGATGCAGACAAAAAATATGAAGGAGGGGATGAAACTTTAAAGGGTGCCGTCTTCACTAGGTGTTTATCAAGCTCGACCAACGTTAGATAAAAAAGAGAACAGTGACTGTAAGTTGACGAATTAACGAAAAAACATTGATTACCTTATCCATTCTTGGTTTTGTGAACCAGTACAGTGGATCGAAGGTAGACCAATTTCCGTTATGAGTCATCCACATGATGGTGTAGCAATGTGAAGCTAACAGGCGTGTGAACATAAGAAACCCCTCCCCACGTTTCTTAAGCTGTCAGTCACAATACGGAGCGCAAGTTCGTCTGCTTCTTTTCCAGGGGTTGTGGTGACGTCAGAACGCCGAGCTTTGATTGGTTCCGAATGAAGGTTAGTGGGTAGACCTCAAGGTAGCTTGCTTTGAGGTCTACCCACTATCCTTCAATCATAGCCAATCAGAGTTCAGTGTCTTTTTGACGTCACCTCAGCTCCCGAGCAAGGAGCAGACGGCTTGCTCTCCGCATAGCAAATAACGGACCGGTAAACCGTAAAGAGATATCCGCGTGCCGTTAGCGGACAGGGACCGGACCAAGAAAGTAAAGGCGTGCTTTATCTATCAGCTATCGTCACTGGCAGCTTAGGAAGCGCGACACATGGGTTATTACCATTATACTCCTCGCTTCATGATTCGTTCTTGTGTGTTCTTATCGTTCAATGCCAGGATCTCAATGATTTGAGGAGCGACATTGAGATGCACGTGGGCTCGCCGCTCCCTGAGGTTTTTTAACCGTCAGTGGCTGTATGGACCTTTCCAATGATAACCTACTGTGTGCTGCCATTTTTAATTCGAAAGCATTAACGGTCCCATGGAACGTTGTCTGTAGCAGCGAAACGGCACCTAAATTCCCATTGGCTGTGACGCGTCATGTGGCTCCATTGCGACGGCGTCATCGTTGCTAGGAAGCCAGCCGAACTGCTGACGGCGCAGTAGGAGGGAGTGACACGGGTATGCGCTGGCCTGATAACGTTATGCTTTGAGGTCTAACGCCCTCAACCGGTACCCGAAGCTGGGGCGATGATGATGATTAGAGGACACGTGATTTCAGCACGCGCCGTGCCGAGCTTTGCACTCCCACCGCTGCCTCACCCAGCGGCGTAGCAGTCACCAGCGAGCCAGGACGGTCTGCGCGGCGCACCGCCGCACTCCCTCCCTGCGCTGCGGCCGCTTCTGCCCTTCTTGGTGCTGAGAATGCTTTCGCATTCACAACTTATAAGAAGTGCTTAGGTGTGCTCAGAATTTTCGTCTCCGTGACTGTGAAAGTCGTTCTGAGCGTGCGCTGTAAACTCTTTTCCGCAAAATATGAGATGCTGCCGCGCATGTGTACACAGCCCGGTGTCTCAGCTTTTTTCGCTTGGCCGAGAGCTCTGCAAAGGTCTGTTGGCGCCGAGATATTTCGGTGGCGCCCTCTTATGGGTTTTTTCGTGACGTCACGACAAGGATTTGCCTCTGCCTTACCGTGATCGGCAGGCACGCTGTGCACCGGCGATTGGGCAGGCATGGTCAGTATACAGGAAGCGATTGTTTAGCCAATGGCGAACTTCGACCACAGCGACGCTTTTGGTCGCGTACGTTTTCCGTTTAGTCGTCGACATCTTGAATGGCAAAACTTCGGGTAAGGAAGAAAAGATCGGTTTGCCCTCGCCACACTAATAGAATGTGTTCACGATTTTATCGCCACTCTCAATCCTTCTTGTTTTGCCTCCTCTATATTATTTTACTCAATCCAGGTTTTAATGTCTCGCCTCTTTTTCCTTTTTTTGTCGCCCAAACCTTTTGTGGGGATAGTATGACCACCTTCCTGCCGGTGCAATGCGGGACATCCTGACCGGGGGGGGGGGGGGGGGTGGTGGAGGGGGGAGGAGTAAGAGGAGGGCGGTACTTTCACGACTCAAAAATAAGTATTAAGGGAAATTCACCAACGCGCACACCCCAAAATCCTTTGCTGTCCGAAAGCGTGTTATACACCTGAAAATTCTACGCGGCAATTAAGCTAAGATAAGTTTCACTCACAGTGATATATTTTTGTTTACTTGTAAAGGTAAATATTTGATCTAAAGTATCTAAGTTGAAAACATAAAGATCGACTGCACCAGACTCCATTGCATCAAAAGGAAATAAAAATAGTATATATTTTTCGGCTTATTGTTTCCTGTCGATACTTACTCTTATATTAACATGCTCCTACACAAAAATAAAACCTTATGTTGTTGTTGTTGTTTTTCTGACCGTTCTGAGTTGCCGGTTTTTTGCCTTGTGTGGCCGTCTTCACTAAAAAAAAAAAGCTTTCCACAACAACCCTTTCGCATGATACAGTATGATTTTGAACTAATTACAATAGTTTCTTTTTGAGCTTTTGGCGAGCAATTTTCGCTTGCAAATATTTTGCCATAAAGAGGAGAGGCAGAGCGGCGCATGCGCGTGAATATTCTGCAAGAACGACGGTGGCTTTGCGCAGTGCTTGGCAAGAAAATGACATACCATCGAGATTCACACATTTATCAGCGACTTCCGCGGTTCCCCGTTGCCTGTCGTTCGGAAGCGCCATAATTTGCGCAGTCAATGTTACGACAATGCGAAATGCGGGACATTTTGAAGATTTGGGAATTTCTTGCGGAACGCGGGACACGAGCCCTCAATGCGGGACAGTCCCGCGAGTCGCGGGACGTTTGTTCACCATGTGTGGACTACACGGCTGGGGACGAGGGTAAGCGTAAAAGGAATATAGACCAACTCAATTCTCCGGCGTCACGCCATTGCGGTGGCACTGCTGTCGGCAGTGCGCATGCGAAGATCCTTAGCCTCAGGCAAATCTGGTTTCCGCGCACGCGCAGTGCCAACACTCGTTGCGAGCAAACGCGGGATTGTTTATTTAAAAAAAAAAAAGAGAGTGTTGGTTGAAACCAGGTTTGCCGGGTTGGCTGTAGCGAAGTAAACAGACATGCGACAAGAGACGACGGGCGATCGGTGTTCGGAGGACCTCGTTTCACTTTCAGACCTGCCATTGCCCACGCTGTGAATCGGATCAAACCAATCAAGCCTGTGCTTTTTTCTTTGTGCGTGATTGGTTCGGCAGGCGAGGGCTTACCCACAGAGACAACGGCCGTGACGATACACTTTTGGCGCTGGTTGGCTGGCTCCGTCCTTCGGTTGGACTTAAGATGAAACGGAGTATAATACGCACAGGCAGAGCCTTGCCCCAAGTCCCACGTCCCTTGCATCAATGCACCGTTTCAGAAGTGTAGCGACTAATCAACACGCGCACGACCGGGAAAGTTTTGTGGGAACAACATGGGACATTTCAGCTCATTTGTCCTGCTGTACACAGCCATGTGCTTCTAAAATCACCTCCATAACCACATCTTTATTTAGAAGTTTTACCGTAACATCTTTGGACCTATATGCTATGAGGTTCGTTATACCGAGAATGACTGTATTATGTTCGCTGTGCTGCTTACCCCGTGTTGAAAACCACTGCGTCCTGCTTTTTGTGTTGTCCCGTCCTGTTCAAGGTGTCCACTAGATACTTGAGGGTATCATAGAGCAAGGTAGACGTCCTGTTTTTTTTCGTGTCTTGAACAACGCGAGCATACGGTTCTTTCTGAAAACAAAATTTCGCCAAATACGTGATGAAACTAAGATTTCAGTTGCAGGTTAAGAGATCTCCACGATGTTTAAAGGTACCATGTTTCCCCGATAGCTTTTCTCCTCAACCGAAAGTCGAAATAAGAAACCAGGGTGTCGTGACGTGGTATTTTACCGGATGCGAAAACTCCAAGCTTCCTTGGAGAACATAATAGCGCTTCACGACAGGGACGAAGGGTAGGAACGAGACAACACAATGCGCTAACTTCAACTGGTTTAATCGTCAGAAAATCAAAGGTATAAATACTCTGCATCGTCGCGCCATTCAACCAATCCCAAGCCACGCTACTGATCGCAAGAACTGTATCTCTTTGTCTGCCAAATCGATTGACGCCACGCTGACACATCGATCCCCGTAGTTTCTTATCAGGTCCGCCTCTATAAATTCCCTTACCGTCTTATCTCTATATTTTCTAATGACAGTGCACAAATTAAATTCAGGTTTGCACCCACAGTCATGGCAGTGCATCGACAAATGACCGTCACGCTGTCCGCTCACTTTTAGGTTGTGCTCGCGCAATCTGTCATTTAGACATCTTCCCGTCTGTCCAACGTACTTTTTACCGCACGTCAGCGGGATCTCATAAACGACGCCTTCTGCGCAATCTACAAACGGGCTGCGATGCTTCTTCACGCAGCCAACCGGTGGTTTGCGGTAAGGGTCCGTCATTTTGCACAACTTGGCAAGTTTTTCGGGTGCAGAAAAAACCACCCGAGCGTTTAGGCGGTTTGCTATCCTTTTGAGATTGTGTGCCGTTTTGTGCATGTAAGGCACAACCGCCACTCTTTGTTTCTTTTGGGCCACATACTGGTCTGGACTCGCTACTACTCGTAGCTTCTTTAAAACCTTTTCTGCAACCGACACCAGGAGCGTTCCCGGGAAACCGGCAGCCACCAAGCGTTTTGACTGCTTCTTCAGACTTGAAGGCATCGCATGATGACACGACCTTCTGATGGCGTTCACAAAGCACAAATTTACAATTCCTCTCTTGACAAGTTTTGAATGGGATGAATTGAAAGGCAACAGGGGCTTATTTGCTCTTGGTTGGTATTTCCAACACACATATGTTGCTCCGAAAGTGTGAGCCTGATATCTAAAAACTGTATGACGTTGTCCACAGGTACCTCGTGCGTAAGCTTGAGAGGATCTAGGACGGTACTAAAAACTGTTAAAAGGCTGTTCACCACCGAGGGAAAGTGAGAAACGTCATGGGAAGAAAAACTAAATAATCGTCGACGAATCTAAAAACCTTACTACCATTAAAGCCATTCAGGCGTTCCGAGAGAACTCTGTCATGATGGGCTAAAAATATATCGCTTAAAACTGGAGCTAAACACGAGCCAATACACACCCCTCGCTTCTGAATATACACTCCGCTGTTCCACTCCAGTGGCCAAGTGTGACATCAGATCAGTGAGTGACGTGCAGCTTCCAGAAAATGTACGACGAGTTCTTGCTCTAGGACCAAAGTTTGCGGTTGAGCCGAACATGAACGCTCCGGAACTCTTGGGCCTGGTCCGCCAAGTCGCCAGGTGCGCACCAGACGGCGAAGTTGAACGTTGTATCTCGGAGGGAGTGGACGTGTTGTCTAGGAACAATAACAAACCAGCGAAGCCCCATATTCCGGTTAAGCGTGTGGTGTCGCTATTGAAAGAGCGTCGATTGTCTATCATTCCCGCCGACAAGGAAGGAGGGTTTGTGGTCTTAACAGAAGCCGAATTCGGGAGTAAGGCCCTTGAGGCTATTTCGTCAGTGTTCAAGCAGCGTCAAAAGGTGTCTTTAACTAAGCTAAAGGCGGAGGGGAAAAAATTGTGCCAGAGGTTAAAATTAGACAGGTTGTCACAGAGTATTGACAAAACCAAAAGCGAGTGCCTACAGATGATGTTCAGCGCTAAGACGCACAAAGTTGATTGTCCGTTAAGAGTGATAGTTTCGGAGAGAGGCACATGGCAGAAATCGATAGCACTCTTTCTGCAAGATAAACTGGGAGCCATTTGTATTGACGACCCGTTTTTAGTCAAAAGCTCGGATGAAGTCGTAGATTTTTAAAGACAAACGCGGACAAAGGCTTTCTAGCCTGCTCACTTGGCATAAAGGATTTATACTATTCCCTACCGCACGACAAACTAGTGACCTGAGGAAAGCATCGATAAACACGGGGTGGTGGCCTTTCAGAACGCAGCAGGAATGACTGGTGATGACTTTCTCGAATTGCTTACATTTTATCTAAACTCGACCTTTGTTGAGTGGAACAGCGGAGTGTATATTCAGAAGCGAGGGGTGTGTATTGGCTCGTGTTTAGCTCCAGTTTTAAGCGATATATTTTTAGCCCATCCTGACAGAGTTCTCTCGGAACGCCTGAATGACTTTAATGGTAGTAAGGTTTTTAGATTCGTCGACGATTATTTAGTTTTTCTTCCCCATGACGTTTTTCACTTTCCCTCGGTGGTGAACAGCCTTTTAACAGTTTTTAGTACCGTCCTAGATCCTCTCAAGCTTACGCACGAGGTACCCGTGGACAACGTCATACAGTTTTTAGATATCAGGCTCACACTTTCGGAGCAACATGTGTGTTGGAAATACCAACCAAGAGGAAATAAGCCCCTGTTGCCTTTCAATTCATCCCATTCAAAACTTGTCAAGAGAGGAATTGTAAATTTGTGCTTTGTGAACGCCATCAGAAGGTCGTGTCATCATGCGATGCCTTCAAGTCTGAAGGAGCAGTCAGAACGCTTGGTGGCTGCCGGTTTCCCGGGAACGCTCCTGGTGTCGGTTGCAGAAAAGGTTTTAAAGAAGCTACGAGTAGTAGCGAGTCCAGACCAGGATGTGGCCCAAAAGAAACAAAGAGTGGCGGTTGTGCCTTACATGCACAAAACGGCACACAATCTCAAAAGGATAGCAAACCGCCTAAACGCTCGGGTGGTTTTTTCTTCACCCGAAAAACTTGCCAAGTTGTGCAAAATGACGGACCCTTACCGCAAACCACCGGTTGGCTGCGTGAAGAAGCATCGCAGCCCGTTTGTAGATTGCGCAGAAGGCGTCGTTTATGAGAACCCGCTGACGTGCGGTAAAAAGTACGTTGGACAGACGGGAAGATGTCTAAATGACAGATTGCGCGAGCACAACCTAAAAGTGAGCGGACAGCGTGACGGTCATTTGTCGATGCACTGCCATGACTGTGGGTGCAAACCTGAATTTAATTTGTGCACTGTCATTAGAAAATATAGAGATAAGACGGTAAGGGAAATTATAGAGGCGGACCTGATAAGAAACTACGGGGATCGATGTGTCAGCGTGGCGTCGATCGATTTGGCAGACAAAGAGATACAGTTCTTGCGATCAGTGGCGTGGCTTGGGATTGGTTGAATGGCGCGATGATGCAGAGTATTTATACCTTTGATTTTCTGACGATTAAACCAGTTGAAGTTAGCGCATTGTGTTGTCTCGTTCCTACCCTTCGTCCCTGTCGTGAATCGCTATTATGTTCTCCAAGTTTCAGTACCAACTCGCCCAAGAATCCGCACTACTCAACTCCAAGCTTCCACCGTGCTTTATAAGCACACAATAGAATTCATCATTCGCACGTGATGGTAAGTGTCGTCACGGCACTCATTGGCCACAATCGAGAGTCCAAATATTCGTCGACGGATTCCAGTGCGTGAGCTTGGGTTGGCTGACGTGCTTTGGTTACCGCGCATGTATCACGGTGAAAAGGCGGAGAGCTTTAGGATGAAAAAATGTAACAAATTGTCCGCGTTTTTTTTGCAATTTTTCGTACCAAAAAGCTGGTTTTTGGCTGTCTATCCTTGTGTACTATTTTTCTTTTGGCCCGCTAAAAGATACGCGTTTAGTAAAATCCCACTCTAAAGTAATTTATCTCAGCCAAAAATTTATTTTATGGTCCTTTTCATTGATAATCAAAAGCTACTGCGAATTACATAACCTTATTTGATTTGGAGCTTATACCCGCAATATTATATTTCACGTCCATCCTTGCTGTTACCAAACTGAAGCTATCAGTAAATGTAAATAATAAAAGGAACTCCGAAAATGTGTAGTTCTACAGCTACGCCATATATAGCCAATGAATTTTTGCGTTTTTGTGAATCCAAAATGTGTTATCACAAAATCGCATTACTAGTATTGGGAGGCTTGCGCAGTCGGTACATAATGCGGTGCTGCAAAAATGAAATAAGGCGACACCCATCAATACGTAAAGGTAATAACTTCACCAGTTGTGAAGATATATGTGTGCTTAATTTGAGGTATATTTTTTCGGAGCCCAATCTAGACCTGTAGTCGAACTATAATGGGGAGCCTTTTTTGTCATCTTGAACGGAGTTAGTATGGTGGGAATGAAACAGGTGCTTTAATCAACGTACCTTGCTCAGTACAATACCCACGGTGAGGAACTTTACCCGGGGTGCGGTGACCTGCTTGAAGTGATGATTGACCTTCAAAAGAAAGCAGAGATCTTCCGTAAACTATGATGGTCACATTAACCGAAAACAAGACTCCTCGAGGCAACGGTGCACGCATATTCGCTTGATGACCCGAAGGATGCTACAAAAAGACGGCTATAAACAAAAGTCTAAGCTGAAAACCAAACAAGCTCCTAACCAGGTTCATTCGGACTCCGTAGTAATCGATAAGTTCTTTTTCAGTCTTGCCCTTGTTCATGTGATGATCGGAAATGATGCGGGTCTCGACAAGGAACTCTTCCGGGACCTTTTTGACTCTGTGTTCGACCACTGGAAGGAAACGTTAAGTTGAGTTGAGAACACAAGCATATTAGACTATTCTTTGCCGGTAGAAAATGGATTCTGCTGAAAAAGTATTCCTCCCCGGAAGGCCAAAATATGGCCTTACGTGTATTGCGATTACGAATTCATGTAAACTGAAACTGAACAACCTAAAAAAAAGAGCATGTGCTGACGCGGAAAATTTCTACAGCGATAAAAATAATTATCCTCACTGTACCTTGAGGATACCCACCATTTGGGGAAGAATCGTCGCTTTTCAAAGCCGAAGACATCTCAAGTTGGGCTGTAAAAGGAACCAGATGCAATACAAAATGTTTTCATCTCCAAAAAAACAAAAACAAAAAAAAAACAATCAATTGAACATTTTGTTTTTGAGCTGACAGCACGTGAACTAAATCATATCTTAAACAAACAAATTTAAACGTTTTCTTGAAAAAAACAAACAAGAAAACACGAGATTGCTAAACATGTGTGTTTGGAAATTTACCACGAGACAGTTGTATTAGAGGGTGCTTCCTATATGACATTTATTTTTCTGTGCAATGCCTGATTTTTCTAAAAAGAACCAAAAAACTACCCCTAGGTTGTGTGCAACACGCTGCATATTGATTAAATTAATTAAGTGTATTTGAATGTTTTTTTTTATTGTGGCACGTGTCTCGCTTCCAGTAAAATGCAAGCTCTACCGAATACATCTCGGTGAATGAACTGAGCTTTTAAGAGCTAAGCTTTGAATGACTGAATCTCAGTCGGCGAGTTCGCAGTCAGTTTATTGTTAGTGGTATTACACATAGTTTAAAAACGCAGCGCCGTAACTTATTATCTTCGGGCTTTTTGCTTCGCGACTATTCTTCGGCGTTTTTATCTGCTAAAGCCGCCATTGTATTGGCTGCGTAACGTTGATAAGATGGCCAGGTCTCGTCATGTGTTGCCCGAAACAACCCATTCCCGTTTGAATCCATCCCGTTTTGACCCGTTCCCCAAACTACCTTCCCATTTGAACCCGTCCCGTTTCGACCCATTCCCGAAACAACCTTCACGTTTGAACCTTTCCCGTTTCGACCCGCTCCCGAAACGACCTTCTTATTTGGACCTGTACCCGAAATACCCTTTAGGTTTCAGCCCGTGCCTTTTGAACCCATTGGTATAAAGCCCCGCACATCTCAACCTCTTCGGGAAAGTCCCCATCGTTCTAACCCTGATATTCCCTCCTTTTTCGCTTAAGAATATGTCCCGAAATGATGTTAATGCAATTAATGCAAAGGTGCAGGCGAGCTATTCAGTTATGTTGTGAAATATTTTGTAGTCAAAGTATTCTTAAAGCATGCAACACTTTCAGACAAGCTTCAAGGAAATATATTTCTACTTGAGCCACTTAAAATGTTTCTTTGAAGATGATCCCCAAAACATGCAAGCGCGAAACGGACTATATACACTGCGCGACAACGTTACCGCGAACACGATGTTGACAATTTGATCAAATTTTACTTCGAAATGGCAATAGGAGGTACTAAATTTGACCACTAAGGTTTGTGGCCTAGATGAGCACTTTCAAAGACACTAATAATATTCATGGCAGTCTTTTGATTCTTCGAGAGAAACAGCGAAAACCAACAATCACTTGTTCCGGCTAACAGTGTCGCCCTCTGTACAATAATAAAGTCTAGTCCTAGAATAACGTAGGAAAGCGCTTTGAGTCAGCAAAAATTATTGTTGTCTTGGGTTCTATATCGCGATGGCTATTTTGAGGTTACCCAGAGCGCTCGCGTACGATATGCTAAAACTTCTTTGTAGTGAACGGGATATTTTGAAAAGTGGTAAATCAAACAGGTTGACAGGCATATGATTGCGACTTTATTTTCTTACGAGTTCAACATAGAACTTTCGCGCATACAGGAAAAAATCATAAACCACAAAATGCTATCGCCTGTGTTGAGGAAGTCGAGCAGGAAAATCGCGCCATCAGAAAGGTGACACTCCAATTTTGATATAGTTCGCGGCTGTCTCCTGGACCGCACGGCACCACCATTTGCAAGCTGCAACAGACATATCCTTGTCAAGGCCGCATTCCGTTTGATCAGATTGACGAAGCTGTAAATGTTCAGGTGAGCCCTCCCTGACACGAGCGTTTATCTTTGGGTGCCATGTCTCCAAGGTTGTTTCGGGGCGGTGAGAAGTGATTTGAGCAAGGAGGACAGACATTGGACACTTGAACCTAATCAACTGTTAACGAACAATACAAACGAACTGATCTAACTGATGACGTACGATGGCCGAAGCGGAAAGGTTGTTTCAGGATAGGGCGAAGTGGGAAAGGATGAAACTAGAAAGTCGCTTTGAGACGGGTCGAAACGGGAAGGTACAAATGAGAAGGTTGAATTGGGAATGGGTCGAAACGGGAACCACCCGTCTCGTCACTCCTTGCCTTAATTAAATTGCCGGCGACTAGAGAAATGTCGCGACAAAAGTAAAGGTACCAGGCCTGCCTTACCGACGTCCACAACACTGTAAGGCGGCGGAGGAGGGTAAGAAGGAGGGCTGCGGGCTTGTGCCTCGTAGTCGATCTCCAAAAGTATGTGGGCAATGCGTCCGTCGCCAGATCGGGCGATCAGTGGCAGTGGTTCGATCGCTAGCGTGTGCTCCAGGAACCCCGTCTGCAACGCACACAGTCAAATGTGAATGCACAGCTAGGAACAAAGTTTAGAGGGATCAGAAAACACGAATGTGCCAATAGAAAGCACGCAGTGTGCGTATAAATTGAATAGCGAAATAAAAGAGAAAAGATGACGTCATACCACTTGTACAGTTCCATTCGCGTCTTCGACCTGAAGGGCGGCTGTCCCCTGCTCGTCGTGGAACAAATTATTTCCGAGATCCTCGCCTCTCATCTGGAAAGAACCAAGCGTCAACATCGGGACCGTCAAATGCTGAAGGATAGTTGCCTGGTTTGTTATCATTGGTCCGCATGTAGGCAATGAAAACTTAAGAAAATCAGAGTGTGGCTGAGTGTGTTCACGCTTATTGCTTCGCGGTGGGTTTTACTGCTTTGTTTTCTGACAATGTCGCGATCTGATTGACTAAGGAGCGATAATAAATGCTCGAGGACCGCCACGCCGGGCGCATTTTAATATATGACAGATTATGTATTTCTCTTACTCTAATTTTCGGGTTAGATTGGCGTAGTACCTCTGGAATCTAGAATGCACACTTACAATCTTATCGGTTTGTGTAAGGCCATCGTCCACGGTGAGGACGAAGTTTTCCGCAAACACCCTGCTCTTCTGGAGGCTTAGTGTGAGTCCATCGTGAATGTAGAGCATCTTTTCTCCGCGAAGTCCTCTTCCTTCGAGGACTCTTGGGTAGACAATCCTCTCTTCAGCGGGGCCTGACCGTGAAAACATGTAGTCGTGAATCAGAGAAACTTTAAAATGGCCTTGGGGCAGAAAAAAAGGATAAGTATCATGCCGTACCAAATAAAAACCCTAGATAAGAGCTTAAAAGTAGCAACATTCTTTGAAGCGCCGACTGCGTGGTGGTGCGGGTTTTATGAGGCGAATTGCGCAGCACAGCAGAGGTCTGAACTGATTGACGCCATTTTGTTCCAGCAGAATGTGCTTTTTCATTTGTATTGGTTGTCGTTACTTGTAAAAAAAGCATAAGGGACTTTAGTCCCAACCAGGCAGGGTGCATCGGGTAGATGATGCGCATCGATCAAAGAACAAGATACGTTCAAACAGAAACTCTTCAAGATCAAAAGTCCTGCTATTCATTTGTTTCTTTACTTAGATCGGCTCATTGTAACTGTCACGTCAGAAAATCGCCAAATCAAATTCAACCATACGCAAGGTTCGGGCGCTGGTTGCGTTTCTTGTGACCGGTCAATCACGTATCTCTGAGAGCACTGGCGAGCCTATATAATTATAGGCGTGATTGGACGGTGGCAAGGGGTCAGGTACACGCAAAATATTTCTTACGCGTTATTTGCCCCGTGTTAACTCCGACCGCAGAGAACGCTTTCCCCCGAGGAAGCGAACAAACGACGCCTAAAAGCGCATCGCCACGGCGCCAGTTATCCTTCTGGGTTTGATTAACACGAGCCAAACTAATGCACGTCGGGCTGAATCGACGATAGCAAAGGCACAAGGACGTCGAGTGCCGTGACGGTGCAGTTTTGGCATTACTTGACTGGCTCCATCAGGTTGTAGCGTAGGTTGTGGTTGGAGTTGAACGGAGTACAATGCGTCTGGTTTCCAAGCGTTAAGCGAAAATAAAACCATGAACGTGCGCTCACTTAATGATTATCGTTGACAATATGCTAGAGGAAGAGATAAAATTCGGCAGAGAAACTTAAGACTGCTCACGTGTAGGAATGCCAAAGCATTCTTACACGCAGCGTATTTCTGCAAGCAGCGCCCCACGTTTTCCTTTTTCACACGGCGCTCCGGCGGTGACATCACGCTACCCCACTTCGCAGGCGCGGCGAACCCCGGCGGTTACACGACGGCTTCCTTGACGAAGCATCTGCGTTGCTGTGCTTTTCTTTGTGTTTTATTTCTGAGGCGCGTGCTTGATGACGTATTGGTGTGACCATCTCTCGGGCACAACGCCGCCGCTTTTTCGCCTCGTGGGACAACGGAGGATTTCGCCTTAAAAATCCCGGATTAATGAACCGCTCAGCAATTATTATAACTTCACTCCTAATTATCTGCCGAGTTCCGCTCCGGAGCTTATATCCATAATAACGCGTCAACTTCACGAAAAAAAAAAAAAAAAAAAAAAAACAGACAAAAAACGGAAGCTCATAAAAAAGTAATTAAAATTTTATTATAAGCTTACTTTTTTAAATAGCATAGTTAAATGAACCGTAACATGTGTCGCATATCTTAGGTGGCTTCTTGTTAATTCCCTTAAGAAAAATTTACCTTCATTATCTGCAAGCAGCCGCGCTTTTAAAAAGAATCCGCGGCTTAAAAGACGCTCGACCGGGGCTTAGTTCTAGCTACCCTGAACACGACCTTGTCGGACTTAAAAAATGGCGCAACGCACAGACAATCGACCTTTTTCCAATGTCCATCGAGCAACATTGGCTCGCGACACCAACGAACTATAGGTGGCGCCACTCGTTTTCCGAAATGGCGGTTATAGAGGGAGTCGGGGAGATGAGTGCTGCTGCTGAGCCTGTCTAGTGTACTGGCTTCACTGAGCGACACAATTTATTTCAGGTAATACGAGGAAGCTAGGGTGTTATGAGCGCAGGTTACCTCTTTACCCTGAAAACAAGAACGGTGTTTTAGCGTAATACTTACTCCAGAAGGCACGTTTTAATTCTGGAGCGATACCGAAAGTAACCTCTATTTCGAATATAATTTCCCGGTATATGTCTTAATTTCGAATTCTTTCATAACTCAAGATGTGTCTCACATCGCAAATATTTAGTTAAAGAAGCTGTTCGCGGAAACTTTCTTTTATGACATACATATTCGATTCAGGCACTTCAAAATATTTGGAAGATTTCAGTCTCCCTTTAAAAACAGGGTCTTTCATATACCTTAGAGGTAACATAGAATGTTGTAGTTGTTGAAAAAAAAAATGTTCTGATATTTGTGCGCTATCGCTGCCTTTTCTCGCTCAGATGATTGCCATGTGAAATAATGAACGTCGGGCCCTTTAATGGGTTTTGTGTATTTCGATGATTCATTGTAACAGAATAACGTTATAACAGAATAAATCAATTTTTACAATATGTCCACAAAACGTATACGCCTCGCAAGTGGGCTCATTTTCGTCTTCTGCGCAGGAGAAAGGAAGTAGTGGTGACGTCAGAACGCCGAGCCCTGACTGGCTGATCGCGGCCCCCTATCTCAGCGTCGTCTGCTCCTTTGCAACGTCGTCTGCTCGCAACATCGTCTGCGTCTGTCTTACCTTTCCTGCGACTTTCGGAGCGAACTCGACTTCGCCTTTAAGGGAGGGCAGACGAAATAACTCGAGCGGTACGTTGTTTTTGTCTAACAACTAGCAGACGAGCATCAAGGAGGGAAGTCAAAGGACTCACTGGCGAGGTGTCCCGGGGCGCCGAGGTTTGTTTGCTTAGAACCGAGAGGTGAGCGTGTTTGTGTCCGCAAATTCCCTTCCATATACTTTTTCCCTCCATTCGTGTGCGGCGAGACCCCTCACTCTTTAACGGCGCCGGCGGGTTGGCGCAGTTAACGTCGTCTGCTTTTCGTCTGCTAGTCAAAGCGATGGCTGCTTTATCTTTCCTACGTCTGTCGGAGATTCACCGCTTTTTCACCGGCGAGTCACCGTTGCCTCGGGAAACAAGAAGATAACAAGAGGAAGAAATTGACCTTTTAATCTAAAATTGAGGTCGGCGATCAAAGTATAACACGGGAAGGGTTCACAAGGGTCGCGCGGGCACATTCCATTCAGCACGTCAGCCGGTCGTGGGCAGACGGTCGCCGAGTCGCGGAGTGCCTGCTAGGCCTAACTGCCCAGCTCGTTTGGTCGCGTTCGGTCGAATCGGGGCCGTTGGAGCTTTTCCCCGGTGTTTGCGGATCCAGCGTTCTTGTTCATCGTGCTCTGTTTCAAGTAATTTTTACTTTCTTCTTGCTGCTTGAAGTCAGGACGCGTCAGAAGCTCACGTAGAAAAATAAACGTCCGTGGGTCGTCGCGACCGCGACGCTGTCGGCCATGCTGAGTTGAGCTGTCGTAGGATTTCGCCGTAACCTGCGCAAAACTTAGGAAAATTTCGTTTCGCGAATACGAATTTGTTCTTAAGTTTTGTCTTACGCACATTTTTGGCGTAAGATCGTTTCGTAAATCTGGCCTCTGCACTTCCGAAAGTCTCAGGAAAGGTAAGACAGACGCAGACGACGTTGCGAGCAGACGACGTTGCAAAGGAGCAGACGACGCTCAGATAGGGGGTCGCGATCAGCCAATCAGGACTCGGCATTCTGACGTCACCGCTACCCCCTGCGCAAGAAGCAGACGAACTTGCCCTCCGCATAAATTAATAAACGCTGTACTCGCTACAACAACCCAAAGACAGAATTCGAGTCAAACAGCTGAAGTGGGTGTGTATTTTATTGAAACGTGTGGCGCATAGAATTTTATATTGCATCCAGTGTTTGACTGTTTGTCTACCTTGATAACGATGTCAGAGTTTTTCATATGCTAAAAAAACAAAACAAAAAATATACCTTTGTGGAAAGACTGCTGTGCTTAAATGGCGTATTTTTGTGGTCGTGGCCTTAATTGGAGGCATACATTGCCGTGAATTGTATTAATAATAATAATATTAAAAATCAGATATTTTAACATGATGAACAGAACAGCGCACACAAAGACAAGGACAGAGAAAAGGAACATGCAGGACACACAAGCGCTGTGTGTCCTGCATGCTCCTTTTCTCTGTCCTTGTCTTTGTGTGCGCTGTTCTGTTCATCATGTCATCATACCAACTCGCCCAACTTACTATACTTCTGCAGATATTTTAATACGCAATTTTTGAAGCTCTAATATAATTTGTTGCCCATGGTCTTATTTCAGACGCGCGAGCAAGCATGACAACAAAAAATGTGCTAATCATCATCAGTGGTACCAAATGCAGAATTTCTAATTGCCAAGCTATAAAATTAAAATACTGTAAAATAAATCATAACATTCTCGCTAATGTGAGAAATCCATGTAAAATTACATTAATTATAGGTAAAGCATATTTTGCTATGAATGTCGTTACTTTTGACAATCTGCAAGAGTTACAAAGTCGCCGCCAAAATCCTTGGAGACCGAATGCCCCAAAATAAAAGAATAAAAATAAAAGATATTTTTTTAATCATCAATTTTTTCATAACATTTAGTTACTTTCCTGTTTACGCGCCGTCGTTTTGCCAATCTGAGCCTTTCCAGTTTGAAGGAACGCCTAACCGCTTGCACGTCTGCTCAATGCAGCACGTTGCGTTCGCGTTGGAAGGCGGTGAAACAGTTGTGAGTTTTAGTATTGTGTATACGAGCGAACGCGGGCGCTGTGTGTTTGCGTTATCGCGTGCGCCGAGCTCAACATTACGGCCTTGGATTGGCGTATGGCGATGAGGCGCACGAATAACGCAGGGCACGCAACTCTAACGCAAACGCACAGCGCTTGCGTTTGCTTCTATACTCAATAGTAAAACTCTCTAGTAAGGTACACTCTCACACCGGCTGCAGCACTACGTTGGTGCAGTGAAGAGCGTTGTTGGCGTTCGGAAATGACATTTTGCTAGCCATGATCGCGCGCAGTTCCGCTGTGCCCGCTGAGCAGGAGAATCGGGGAACCCTCACTAGAGCGCTTCCCGTTTCCGCCGCGGGAGGGCGAGCAACGAGCTGGAGATGCAAATGGGACCCAAGTCCTTGCCGAACGCTAACGTCACCCTCGTGTCCAATACATGCTCGGGGTACGTTTTCCAAAACATGGCGGTCTCGGATAATCGAAGCACCAGCTACTAGGAGGCGCACACTCATGGAAATAGTCTGCATTCGAAGCAAAATAACAATTTCCCGTGGCCGCATACTCGCAAAGGTGTAGAGATTCTCTGTGAAAACTTACCAGCCAGGCATACAGCCAGCATCACTTGGAAGGCGAGAAACACTCCCTGTCGGAACATCTTGTCTCGATGGCGTTTTCGAAGACATTCGCACCGTTTTATAGTTTTTTCCAAGAGCAACGTATGAACTTTGTCCGCCAACTCCTTTCTTTTTTAGCGATGAAATAGGTAGCATGATTTGCGGAAATTTTCGGTGTGTTTGGTGACATTTTAAGGCATCCTTAATACGCAGGTTTGTGCCCCGTCAAGATACGTCTTTGTCAAGTCGTCTTGAGCAGGTGAGACGTGGGACACTTGGTACCTGACTTCCACCCTTCTTTTCAAGATAAATTTTCATTTTTTCTTTCGTGGTGTTTTGTCACAGATATTAGGAGATAAAGGTCATCTGCGCACCGAAAAGGTAAGGAAAGTAACGGCCCCATGACTTCTTGTGGGACGCGCGAGTGACTTCAAACTGCGTCACGGACATGACGAGGAAAGTAAGGTGTCAGCTTGTTTAGCAATCAGATATGCGGAAGAAAGGTGGGGTGACACATATATGAAAAAGAAAAAAAAAAAAACACTAGCTGAAAGACAACAGATGTTGCATCCTAATTAACTGGCTCCCGATTTTTATTTACAAGACCCTTTCGCGTGCCAGCATTCCTTTGCTCTTGTATATATTTTTTTTTTGCGTGGAACTTATGGGGCAAAGCTAACTCGGTCAAAACTCGAGGGGTTTAAGACGTCCCGCTAGAGGTGCGATCTTCTCAAATGAACCGGTGATATTTCAAAATGTCACTCTCTTCAATCTTCAAGGAGACATGCATGCGCTGAGGTGCGCAGTGCCTCTTCTTGTTTACGCTTTCAATTATGTCAGACATACCGTGTCATATACAGCTCTGATGTTTGGGAAGAATAGTGTCCTGCTTTTGCGTTCGCGTTAAAAAAATGTAAAGGTAAAACTTGAACGGGCCGTTTAGCGTATAATGTCAACTTGATACGAAGAAAGTTCATTTATTTATTATATTTTATTTCAAAAATACACGGATATTATATTACCATCCTGCAGGAGTAAATCAGATAAGTTAATAGAAAGCAAACTTCAAAACTGCCAATGGTTTCAGCGGGTGCACAGTCGGACTACAATAAAATTCAGTCATTGACAGTGCGTAGAACAAAAAAAAAAAAAAAAAATTAAATCCGCTATTTTTAGGAGTAAGTCAAGTAAGACGATCAATGGCCGTGTGAGTAAACCCATTGCAGCTCGAAGAGCGTGGAACGAGAGCTCGGGATCCTGGGTTTAATCCCCACTCCTGCCCATTTCGATCTCGATGATCCCCGGTTATACTCCGTTTCACCTTATGCTGTACCGCAGCGAAGGCTAGAAGCGCGAGCTTATAGCATTGCCAGCTGCCCTTGGTGCACGAGAGCTTGTGCCGCCGAGATGTGCCCTAGAGCAAGGAGCTCACGCTTGTAGCCTTTCCTGCGGTATAACACAAGGTGAAACAGAGTATAGCAGTTGTACGTACGTCCGAAAGGCGACCAGACTACGGCATATGCTGTGACTTTAGAAAACACGGCATCCGCTGTGTCCTCTGGGCATCCCTTCAGATCGATATAACTTAAGTTTATTCGAACAATTCCTTGCACGCAGCACTCTCTCCACTCGCCCATATAAAGAATTTTTAAATAGTTCTATTTAGCTACGTTCGAGACATGTTATCTGTCTTGTGCCATTTATGGGTTCTCTTATTTCTGAGGTTTTAGTTTTGTAACTTTAACTAGTGCACGGACGCTGTAGAGGCTGGATCTGAGGCAACTGCTTTTCGATATGACCGTCTGCATTACGAACATATGCGACTGCTCATGACGAGGGTTACCATGGCAACCGAGTGCCGCGCACTCTGTCGTAATAGGATTATAGGGGTATCCGAACAAAACATGGCATTTTCCGTGTTTTCTAAACTCACAAAATATGCCGTGAAAGTTGCGGCGCACGTGTCTGTTTTCAGTTTGGACATCAACCACGCAAAAGACATGGCTTTCCTTCTCAATTCCTCGCTGTCGCTTCTTCCCCTTCCTTGGTCTCGGGAGATTAAGGGGCTCACGACAACGGCAGAGCCATTGACGATAGCCAGCAGACCGTGTGACTGGTTGTACGGACCCACGTGATGAGCACGATCTAAGCCTTCTTTGCAAAGACGCAAGTGGGGAGAAGTTTTCTCTCCGGACAGAAAACGAACAAAAGCGGACCGGACTGCGGCATATCCAATGAATTTAGAAAACACTTCATCTGCTGTGAGGAAACACGTGCCATCTCCTGTGTCCTCTTTGGAAAACCCATAAAAAGTGAGTTGCAAAAATTTGTCTGCTTTCAAGAAATACAGCCTAGAACCATTCCTTGGCATATATGACCCATGAAACATAGGCTATTTTTTTTTCTCTACGCACTGGCAGTTGAAAAAAAAAAGAAGAAAAAAAAGAAAAACGAACAGCGTTTAACCCCACAACTTGCAGCCAGAAAAAGTGGCCATGTGATCTGGAGCCGATGATATGCCGACAATGGTTTTAACATAGCCAAGCGCTGGGGTTGGCAGAGCACAGGGCGCGAGCTGTATTCCACGTATTGTTAAGGGTCGGCCATTCCCTTGATCGCAGCGATTGTGCAGGAGCCACTACCGGAATGCATGTCGAGACATTGACTGTTGCGAGCCAAAATCGAATGCGCATCGAGTATTCGCGTCCACTCCATGAGCTGCATTCAAATATTGTAACAGCGGCGATCGCAAGACTCGATGACGCACTCCCGGGGATCACATTGTTGTCATTGTCTCCACCGCTCGGTCATCAAGTTTTGCGAAGGAGAGAATGAAAAAAAAGGTTTGCTTTTATCCTTGGAGTTATATCGCTACGAAGACGTTTCTTGGTCAGTGGCGTCGCGTTCGTTTATTCTTGGGTCCCACTAGCGCCAGAAAGCTGGTGTGTAATGAGAAACGTTTCTACTCAATATCGTTGCACAGCCCTTTGAACGGAATGCAACGCTTCACAACGCAACGTAGCGCAGTCATCGGATATGTATGATCCATACCATATCGGGGCAATGCAGCAATGTTTTTACTTTCTGCAAAATACTGCGTAGAAGTAAACCTTCAGGTCTAAAGCCTATAAAACGTGCATTAGTTTTTCTTTTAACGTAATGACAGCTTTAGAGAGAAGTTAAGGAAAACAAGCAGGGTTCACCCCCTCAACTGTTTATCTGCACCCCGTCCTTAGTTCTGGCCTCCCCGCAGCCATCTTCTGACCCCAAACGTTCTGTCAGATCAACTTTGCCCTGGATCGAGCGGTGTTTGAAAAACTGTTCTCGCACACGTCCTCTTGCAGTCAATGCTTGCTCCCAGTGCCGAAAGAATGCCACACACTCTCTTGGTGGCATAGGAATGCAATAATAAAATAACGAGCGAACGAAAACAACGAGCGTACCGTACGTACCGCTCATGTCGATTTTATTCCAGCGATCATCTTTGTGGGCACTTGGTTCGTTGCTCAAATGCCAACGTTCGAACACGGTTGAATTATCAGTCTCGATGGTCTCGATCAGTATTTCCGCCGACGCAACCATGCCAGTGAGACAGCGCCATTTGCACACGTTGGGAACCCCAACAACTCTGGCGGCCACTCTAACAACTCGGGCGACTCGGACAAGATGTATTGTCAACACACGCCATTTACTCCTTTCGTTCTGACTGCCTGCGACTGCTTGGAAGCTTTTTCTGCGCGGCAGAAGTCAATGCCGGATTGACTGCTTCCGCTGTCGATTATGGCCGTGACGGTTCGTCCGCTCTTCGCACACCTCGTGCACTTGTTTCTACCCTAGATGAGGCAGATGCTTTTGTTTCTCTCGACCCGACCAATGAAAGGGCGCTATTGCATGTCTCGTCATGGCGCGTTCTCTTTCTCGCATTTTGATTGACGTGCCCCTCCTTGCGTTTCGAATGCACCAAAGACCCGTTTTCGATCCCTTGCTAGCAGTGTATTCCGTCGCCGGTGCGGCTATATTCCCTCCGGGGGTCAATTTCCCCGCAGATTTGCCCGCGTACCCACTAGGGTAAACGAGCAGTAAGAACCTAAAGCCCTTAAAGCTTCTTTATCCTGGAAAAAGTGGCGCCATTCATTGTTGCAGAAATGCTCGAGGCACGTGCCGCGCGCCACTATTGGGAAATTCATGGCGTCTGAAATCTAGCTCAGTGCTGCTAGAGTGTACTAGAAGTACACTTTAGTTATGGTGCACTAGAATACTGGGCAGTGTAGCGAGCGCGGGCGAAGGGGGGGCTCTTTCAGCGATGACCAGATCAGTGGCCGCGGGAGGGCGCAACGTGTAGTAGGCGTGCTGCCGGAGGGCGGAGCGCAGGCAGCGATAGCGCTTGGCTGGCTTGGCGTTCCGCACGGGTTCGATTGTTTCGTATTGTTTGGCTAATTCTTTACGGTACTCTTTATTTCTGCTGTTTCACATATTATTTATCGCCCTGATTCGTTGTCAAATGCTTCGCCCAAAACGTGCATCTTCGGGCAGGACGCCACAGTAGACATCGCAACACTGCTAGCGCGAACACGACATTGGCACTTTTTCGCATTTACTTTGAAATAATATTACCGAAGACGAAATTTCATCACCTGCATTATAGACCCGAATGAGCTTTTTCCCCAGCAATTATAAGTTTGCTGAGATCCTTTGGTTTCTCATAAAAAACCGGCGATCGCTTGTTCGCGCTAACATTGTTGCGTTCTGAATAGGCGGAAAATCCATCCACCCCGGGAAACGTTCGGGAAGTCTCTCTAAAAAGACGTCCCAAACGTGTGTATTCCCCTGGATAACGTAGGATAAGCATGCTGATGGCATGGTACCTAAACAAATGTCTGCTTTTGTGACACTACAATTTCGCTGTGACTGTAGTTGTGACCAATGAATTCCGTGGTTCAAGCGCACACTAACATAATGAATTGTTCCAACGTTTGGGGAAACAAAATAGGGCTTACAAAACGGATTATATCGTCTACTTCCGTAGGCTGCATGGTACCCTATAGAGGTCAGTGTTGGGAAGTACTTTAAGTACGTTGTACTTAAGTACAATGTACTTAAACACAATCTACTTGTATTGTACTTGGTACAATGTACTTGGTACATTGTACCAAGTTTTTTACGGGTTCTTATTCAAGCAAATCCATGATCTGCAGCGACGAGGGTCCGTAGTCTGTGTGCGTTCGCCTGGGCGGTCGATATGTTTCGGGCGCTGTTGATGAGGCGTGGTCGAGGTATGCAATTAATCAGATGGACTTTCGATGCTTTTACATCGTGATACCCAAACCCAGAGTGAGTAGTATTTTGTTGAGATGCATCAAAGTCCACAAAAAGATATTTTATTCTTGGGCTTCATAGTCGACAATTGGTAGGTCGTTGATTGTAGAACTCTTTTCCTGTCTTATAATTGACCCTTACATTTATTTTACAATTAAATATGTACTGAATGATTTTTTTTTTTTTTTTTGAGCGGCTCAAAAAAAAAATTTTCTTGAGAACTCGTATGCATAGCGTCTGAGCCTGTGTTACTTGTGAGTGCGCTTTTCGGAAGACAGCAGCTGACTTCTACTTTGCCATGTTCGCGCTCCATTTATACAGAGCCTTGATATTTTGTTTAAGTATAATTGATTTGAAAGGCCCGATCAAATCAACTAACTTGAAAGCTTACAATTTACTGGAAATGCTCTAGAGTGGCTGAGGCTAGCTGCTGCCTTGGTAACGCGTGCGGTGTTTAACTGATCCGTTGTCGAGCAACCTATATCGATGCAAACGCTCTGATAAAGGTAAATCGTAAGGAATATAACCGTGAGACTCAAGACAAAACGACAGAGAGGCGTAAAACACATGTAAAATAGATTGCAAAAAAAAAAAGAAATGCGCAACGGCAGTCAGTTGTTGGATCAGCTGGGATGTCTTCCCCAAGCGGGCCAGTGAGCGGTGAGTCAAAATTACACCTAGTAGTATTTCGACCGTTATCTGCACAAATAGTAGAAACAACATCGTACTATTTTTTTTCATGCACGCTCTCTCGACGCGAACCTCCCGGTTCGCTTTCCCCATCTTGTATGCACGCTCATGGTCCGTAGCGGGAGTGCCATTCTGCCACTGATAGAAAAATTAACCATTGAGAAGGATAAAAAAAAACACGATCTTATTCGGAATATCCTGAACTGATTTGATAGGTTACAGCCTCTCGCTAGATGATCGTGAGCCAGTAGCGCGTCTCTTTCAGCACTAAAAGTTAAAAAAAAACAAAAACACAAAAAAAACAACATAATTTCGATGAGGAGAGACTGCGGAGCACGCTGCTCTCCTCGTGGACGTGGGCTGCGCAACGCCCCCATTATGCGAGTTGTAGGACCAGGTAACTATTGAAATAGATTATTAATAAAACATGTTAGCGTAAAGTGCAAATATATCATTATGAACGCGAGTTGAATTTCAAGAATCTTTCTTAATTCGGCGGACCGAGGCGACCCACTCTGCTCATCTCCCATTCTTTTAAGTTCTTCCAGGGAACCTATAAAAGCGTACAGGTGTCCCCCTGCCTCTTGTGTTCACGGGGCTCCTGCGACATCCGACGATACAGCGCGGCTGGAAGGCATTTCTAATAAAGGTTCTAAGGCGGCAAACCACAAAAAAACTATGATCGCAACACCTCTTAGCCGGATCTGGCAGGATCTCTACTGCCCCAATGGTTCCAGAAGTCGCCGTGGCGTGCCGCCACCCGTCTCACAAACATTTTTTTGTGCCGGAGGCTTATAGTGGAGGAAAGAGGTAACTGTTGTAGGAGAGCTCGCATAAAGAAGGCTCCCTTACAAGTCATGCGCTTGCGTCCGTGCCTTTGCAAGCCAAGCTAAAGTTCCTGGAATGCAGCATACATAACAAGACCATACTGCTGGATTTTAACTCCACTTACCGGAAGCCTTTGCGGAACTCTACGTTACTGCTTGGATGATTCTCGCGTTCAATTCGTGAAATTACAAGTGCGCATTATCGAAGAACTCGCAACGAAACGACCCTCTTGTTACTGCCCTCCGTTACACGATGCATTGTTACTTAAAGCTGGTGATGGCATCCATATCATATATTTTTCTTAAAAATTAGGGTATAACACATTGCCAGCACGTTTTTTTATCAATCAAAGCCTGTTGTGTGAGAGCTCCTGGCTCAATTATACAAGATACCAATCACGCCGGTTTTTAATTGTGTCTCTACCGATCCGCGCAGGCGAAAATGGCGGAACTCTTATTAGTTCAGTAAGTCACGTATATTCTTATGTCAAATTCATAATCAAAAACTACAAAAATGAGGCAATCACTAATGCGTGCCAATGGCGTTGCCTTCTAAGGGTTTTAAACAAGGAATTTCATAGCTAGGGACAAGAATCAGCATTCTAGAGGGAGCTGTGTTTAGCTACGAAAGAACGGTGAGCACATCTACTTAGGAGAATTGGACTTCATACCCGTATTTGTCGTCGCCAAACATTTTTCCTTGTCGAAATACTCGCGCAGAAACGCACCATCTAGAAAAGGCGCGCAGCAGGGGTGATTTTACTCAATCGTTATTCTTACACGAAGACAGCTTTTTTTTCAAACTGGAAAGAATTGATTGTAACGTAAGAATGTGAAATGAATTTTATCGACAACGCATTCAGACGGATTTCTGGCTGCAAAAGAATACGGCGCAAGTATTACTGGAGTAATTTCGCGGTGAGATCATTTCAGCCTCATCAAGGCGTCAAGTGTGATAATATCTTGAATATAAAGTTTATCTTCGTATAATATTTTGCTGGTACTCATCCTGCATTAAGACAACTAATAATACGGTGCTTAAACGTTTGATAGTCGAGAGACAAGTTTGTGAAAAATATCTTTCCCAGATGCGTTTCTGACTTAATAGAACCAGTGTCACGAGGTCGGATATTGGCGTGCCAGTTTTCAGCATGAAGTTTACTGTTGTTCTCAGCGTCGTCGTCATTGCGACAAATACTGACTTTGCCAAGGAACTAAAAAGTTGGAAAGATGTCTTACAGGATGATATTTTTCGGCGCTTCCTTACTTTCGCGGTTGAGACAAAGAGGCTTGATATCGTGTTGTCTAATCAGTGTCTTGTTGACAACAGGGAAGTGATGCAGCAGTTTATGAAGGGGCTGAACTTCACGGTTCGCTTATCATCAAAATATGCGGGCTGCTGCACTGAACACACTTGCTACGATATACAATTCCAATCCAGCAATAGTCTAATCATCATATGTGAAAGCACAAGAACAGAATATCTAGGGCCTCAGACACACAGTTGGTACATAAACGCCATCGTTGTTGTACCGGAGAAACTGAAATCAAAGCCGCTGAGTGCTATACTGGGACGGCCCGGTTGGAGCTCTTACGAGAAATTAGTATTCGATTTCTACATCCTTATAACTACTGCTAACGACTCTATTACGCTCACAAGAGGTGGGAAGACGGAATGCTTAACCTGTAATGACAGCCCACTAATTGGTAGTAAGGCTCCGCTCCTCCTACGACAAGTTGCTCTTCGAGGTAACAATTTCACGGCGTACTGCGTGGATGCGCAAAATTGCTTGCATCCGTCCTACGCAACAATTATTACAGCTCTTAAGCACAGAGGTGGTCAAATATATGCCAATTTTGACGCTGATATTGGTGTCGTAAAAAAGGTCGATGTATTGCGAACTCAGTTGCTCTTTCATTCCGTTGATAATCAATATGGTTATCCGAGCAATGTGTTAGTGGATTACCACCACCCGTATGGTTATCTGGCTTTTTGTAGAAGGAGGCAACCGATCCCGAAGGAAGCTGTTCTTCTTCTTCCCTTCACATCGTACGTGTGGTTCACGTTGCTGTCGGCTCTACTCTTGAGCACGCTATCGCTTTATCTGACATTCCGCTTAATTGTGGGTAGGGCTGCTCACGTCAACACGATTGCCTTTTCTACTGTGGCCTTGTTGCTTCATCAGAGTGACCAACTTCCACGCTCATTTCGAAAACATTTCTCGACCAGAGTCATTATCAGTCTCTGGGCTCTCATGAGCCTGATCATCGGCACCGGATTCAAAGGTTCGCTCACTTCATTGCTCAGGTACGCCCCTGTGGAAGGCGAAATTCCGCATGTTTCAGATGTTTGGGGCCTTTTATATGATGGCTACGCCATTTGTATGATAGGTGATTCCAAATTCCTGTTTCAAGGGTTCAAGTTGAAAACCGTGGTGAATTCGAATTATCCAGACATACTACAATCTTGTGTTAATTCCAAAAAAGAAGTTCTTAATGACGGAACCTTGAAGGTGATACTTATTGCACCATCGCCGGCGAGCCCAAATACAAAACGCATCATCGAGGTCGTTCGTGGCATGGGCGATTTCGTACCTTTGCGTCATTATAAAAGCTTGAGTTACACCACAATGGTTGCGACATCCCCATATAGAAAGTGGGTCGCATCAACGCTTCGCAGGGCGCGAGAAACTGGAATCTTTGAGAGAGGAGAAAAGCTGAAAGCTTTTGAGATTGATAATGGAACGTGGGACGTTACTGTCAACATGAAACAAGAAGTGTTGACATTTAATGACGTGAAGCCTTACTTTCTTGCTCTATTCTTGGGCCTTGTAACGGCTTCTGTAGTGCTCCTGTTTGAACTCTACACAATCCGTCGTCCAGCTTGTTTGAAATTGAGAGCATGGAGAAGACGCCTTCGGAGCGATATAAGATTCCGTCTTTGTTAAACACCCTTATACTCACAGATGTTACCTGCAGACGCTTTGAGGCTCGATTCATATACTGTAAGCGCTATCGGTATAGTTTCCACGAGGCCGGAACACAACTTTCATGCATCTCCACGCTTTGAAGACGTGAACTGTCAGCCTGTTACAACCCCCTTTTACGCATCATTTATCTAGGCGCAGCTTTTGCCTTCTAGAGCTCCACCAAAGAGCATCCCATAAGAGTCCTCTGCACCCGCACAAGGGATTACGGGCGGTCCACGTAAAAGTGCTCAACAATTTCCTTTTTCAGGGGTCCCTCTGATGGCCCTCCCGCGGTTCCCTCTACGCTTTCCGTCCACTTTTTTTTTTCGCACTAGAAAAATAGGAACAGAATTTGAAGCATTGGAACACATTAAGGAAAGGCATTTCCACAGACGAAACGAGGTACGTCACCTAATGCTCACTAAGTGCGGGATTTTTTTTTTATTTCGTTCTGTCTTTGCCGTCATTGGAGCAGAAATTTTAAAGCTTGAGTATTTACCACTAAGTGACTCATATCCATGATCTAATGTGTACGGCACACATTAAACGTCTGCCGTAATGTTTGGGCGACAGAGAAAAAATCACGCATCAAAATATTTGACATGCGGCAGCGTGGATGGCAATAGGAGCAGCTCTTCCATCTGCGGGTGTTCCCATATTCACCTCCTCGTCATTAGGTGAATATTGTACATCTTGCCCAGTCGGACGAGCCTGAGTAGTAAAATTCTGATGTGCGTTTATTTAATATAGTCGTAGAGCGTACTCTGACTGATGTCAGCATAGTTTTCAATGTATGTGGCAGATACATGCTCAAGAAGTGACTCACCGAGGAATGCTACCTCGTATGACTCAGTCTTATCCAGCGAAATCTGCGGTGTGTAACACAGCATACAGTATATCATGAAGTACACGTCCTTCAGCGTTGTATCCTGGTGGCCGTGCAGGCGATGTAGGCACTGTTCTCGAAGATACAAGTGGACCTGGCTGCCAAGGATCCGCGTTTTCGAAAAAGACACACCGAGACTTCATGCACTGCGTAAGGTGTGTGTTTTAAAAAGTGTGGATTATATTGCGGTGAGACTTTCAGTGCACTCAAGTCATAATCTTAAGAAATGCTGATTTATGAGCTTCAATTTTTATCTTGCTGCGATCTCTCTATATGGCACGCTTTGGAGCTTTGATTATCATTTTGAGGCTTTCTGTCTTTGCGTTTGTAACTAATTTGTAGGTTGACATACTTGTTATCGCGCATTATAATATGATGTATTTCTCACTGCGTTTTACTAGCTTTACGGGACTCTCAATATGCTAACGTAATTATTCTTCTGTGTGATCAACGTGCAGTTCTTGTGTGATATGTGTCATCAATGACTACTGTGTGATGCCCTTTCAGGATCTCACGCAGCAGCGGTGCTGCACTGACCTATTTTTTTCATCTACAGCGTAAACCAGTTTCGCCGTACTTTAAAGGCAGACCGAACTTACACCTTGTAAACGAAGGCGTCAAACTTGTTCGATTTTGCTTTAGGTGAAATTTGTTCCTGTTTTCGACGCGCGGTACATTTGCATGGTTAAACTGCTTCTGACTGCTTTGCTCAGGATGTTCTGGGGCATTAATACTCGTTATATTTGTAATAGTACTTTTGTTTAATTCTTATGTTTGCGTTTTTCATCTCTAGGTTATCGTACATAGGGTGTGTGAAATACAAAGGCTTGGACTAAAACAGGCCGTAAAAATCCGCGTCTGCATGTAGCGATTTCAACTCTTCGTCAAAGGTGTATTTCACTGTCAGCTTAATCTCGTAAAATGGGAAAGGGTAGATCCCTCTCTATAAATAATAGGCCCAAAACCTTGCCAGGGCCAATGTGGGATTTCGACGCAGACTACCGTGTCGATTTTCGGTACGGGTTTGGCCCACGTATTGATAGATGGCGCAACCTACTTATCAAGGCTAAGGCCCTTGTATACGGAAGGGTAGCGCAATTCCTCCTCTCCCTTCGTTTTTCTCCTTTCGATCGAGGGTAATCCTCCTCGCCCAATGTCCGCACCACGCCCCCCGCCGCCATGTCTGAGCGGGGCCCACAAGGCGCGCGACTGCGCCCGCCTGTGTGCCTGGCACAACCGGGGGTCGGGCCAAACTTGTTATTGCATACGGCGGACTAGAGATTTCTTCTTTTTTTTTTTTCAGATATGAAGACAGTGTTGTTTTTTCAACGTGAAGATTCTCGCATTTGTGCACTTTTATTGGAGTTATAAAGCGCGGGAAGGCGTCTCTATCGGCAAATATAATAGTACGAGCAGAGTTGGAATCACTCGGGCGTGAAGACGAAGAAGAATTTCTCCAATTCTGCTAAACGCAAACGATTAAAAAAAAAAAAAAAAAATGTAGTCGAGTATTTTTAGAACACCGGCATGCACTGCGAAAATATATTTCTTTTACCCGTTTATAGCAGCAAATGCTGAGGGCAGGCACACGATAGAATGCACCTCTCCCTGTGTCTAAATAGGGTTTCGTGGGGAAGGACTGCGTTGCTTGCGGGAGCTCGTGCCGTACCGCTTTGAGCATGAATATGGCACGCGCCCGCAAGGCTCGCAGTCCTTAACGTACGCTTTACTAAAACTTTGTAGTATCTTGAACGAAGTGCATTTGGAGAATCGGCATCGCTCGAGTTAGGCACATAAATGACACAACAACGCGTGTAAAACAGGGCTTTTCGGCGATGTTTAGCATCACCGATCGTTTTGTCAATCCTGCAGCTTGGTTTACTTCATACCCATGTTATAAGCTTCGAATACTACCTGCAACTGTGAACATGCGCGCGGAGGAATATGCGACGTCTGCCTATTTACGCGCCTCGGGCATATAACCACCCATCAAATACACTCACTTGTATCCCCTCCGTAAAACAAAAAAAAAAAAAAAAATAGCGCGTGCTCGCGGTTGCCTTGCCAGCACGTTTCTCATTTATCACTTATATTAGTGTTTTGACGTTCGTACACGCAAGGTACACCCTTGAGTTCACACTCAAAGCGTATTAGCTTCGCCGCACACCCGCGGGCGTACCTTACTGCGTGAATTACAAAACGAGGACAGAGATCCTTCAGCAAAGCTTTCTAAATACAAGAGCCATTTTTTTATTGTCAATAATTGATGCATTATTAATGTATTATTATTGATGTACAAATCACCTACAAAGATGAAGACAAGAAAATATTTATTGCTACAATGCCAAATATTGCATATTCGGAAGAGGTCGGTGTGAAAAAATGGAAGAATTAATCTGCATATGGCTTGAGTTTCTTGAGACCAGTCTTTGCCAAGATCACTGGCACCAACTGATCGTTCGTGAAGTGATCCTAAAAAATAAATGCAGCATCGCATATTTTTAGTTGCCATTTGCGAAGCACCGATTGCGAAAATATGTTGCACAAACAAAATTGCCAGGTGCTCGATCGTTGGTGACTCTCCTTTCACTGACGCAAGAGGCACGCGGTAACACTATAAACCCCTTTATTTTAGTGGCGCCCTAGCCTCTCACGCATCATTCTCAACTCGGCCGACTCAATGCAAGCGAGCTAAGAGCGAGCGAGTCGGTTTTCAATATCAAATACGCGGTAAAAGACGTCTCAAAGTCCTTCGTGCCGGTAATATAGTTCCGTGTTTGTCTCGTCTCATGATCGTACTAGGTGATCTTCATCGGCGATACCAAAAGGGACAGGTAATACAATTCAGAGGTTGACAATAATTTACCTCGCAAAGTCTCCCTCGGAGGCACTCGAAACTTTTCCGACCGATCCGGTGGAGCCATTGTCTTCGACGTTAAGGATTTTCCTTTCCCGTCGGGACGGCAAAAAAGCTTCTTTCTTTTCGCAATGCTGTTTGTGCAATCTACAGCGCAGCATGATGGCATCGCTTTGCCGCCGAGCACGTGGTAAAATATATAAAAAAAAACCTACGGCCGGGCCGCGAACAGCTGAGCCACCGCTACGCCTCGCCCAGTGATGGTGTTGGTTTCGAGCAGACGACGGAATCGCGCGGGATCATGGGAAGACAACGGTCACGTGTCGCGCCAGATCCATTAAAGTAAGGGGAAAGAGAACTTTTGAGAGGGAAAGGGCATCGGCGAGGAGAAATTTCTCTCCCCCAATTCAGACAATGGTTTGCGCTACCTTTCAGTATACAGGGGCCTTAATCAAGGCTGCTCGCAACGACCGTGGTATATTAAAATAAACATAATATTTTTTGTAATGTGCTTCTGAATTAAAAAGTAATAAGTGAAAACAATAAAAGTAAAACTTAAATAAAAAACGGTTGCATACCGAAGGCCGTCTTGCTGCCGACAGATTTCGTCTGCGTGTTGTCTGCTTTCTTTTGCTATCGCTACACCTTCCAACGCATTGTGCCTCGATTCTCGCGCCACTTCGAGGGTGGAAACACCGGTTGACCGCCGTAAATAAATCAATCTGACTTTAAAGGGCCATTTTGGGTCCTGCTTCCTTTGGATTGTATGGATGTAATTAGTGGGCGGAGAAGTGTTTTTAGTGTAATTTGTACTATTTTGACTCAAGACAGCGCCGACAAGAGGAGCTAAAAATTCGACAAAATATGGTAGCTGTCCTTACCCTGGACGCGGCGCTGGTAGGTAGGCACCCTATTCCCGACGCTGCTCCCGACGCCATCTATCAAGACGTGCGCCAAAAGCGCCCCACCTCTCGAATCGGTTCATTGCTTCGCGGTTCATCGTTGACGCTGGCAAGTTTTTCGGCCCAACTGTTTTTAGAAAAAGGGAGATAACATTTTTAATATTACAAGATAAAGCCCACCTAGAAAATACACCTTTGACGAAATGTTTAGATCGCTACGAGCCTAGTATTTTCTGATACGCTATATATGAGCTTATTTGGATACATAAAGTGTGATGGGATTTTTGTCCTGTTATTTACCTTACATCTTTGTAGGCGATATTTATAAGCTTGTATAATTTGTTGTGATCATCATTCTTTGTTGTCTGGCGTAACATTCGTTCCAAATGCTCTAAGGTGTTAATATTGTGGATTTGTTTTATATTTTGTGCTAATGGTCATTGTATTTTGCTCGCGTGGTATTTGTCAGGCTACAGCCTTTTTTAAGAAACACGCCGCCAGTCTGTAATTTAGAGGCGATTGTTTTTCTCACTTCTCTGCTACCAGACTCAGCCTCTTTTTTTTTTCTTTTAGGCGTGACCATGGTGTGCATACACCTCTATGATTCACCTTGTCGTGTTTGACTCGCGCAATACTTGTTGTGATGACACATATTACCTTACTTTGGTGTATTTGTTGGGTGTGATTATCATTGCTGTATTTTACTTAGTATTGTATGTTTCACTATTTTTATGGCTTATAATGCCACGAAAATGCGTGTGTCTTGTCAAAACAAATTTATAATTGCGACCGTTTTGGTCCTATTCGCATGACGTTTTGTTCACTACTTTAAAGTGGTGAATACTTTCGCTCTCCGTTAACTTTGGTTGGGTGTCTTTTATTCGTTTTTGATTAGTATTTATTGTTGTGGTGTTTTTCCTCAAATAATTAGGATGTGACCTTCATGTTTTTCGTAAAACAAAAAGTTTTCTTTTCTTCTTGATGAACACTTTAATAAATATTTATCAAGCTTGTGGCGAAAGCGCTCAAAGTAAAAAAAAAACAAAAAACAAAAAAAAAGTTTAAGCATGAACTTTATGTTGAATCTAAGGCGATACCTAGAGATGTTGATGCCTCTAGGCTACTAACATCAAGAAAATGTGCGGCCTCATATGGAGCTATATTTTAACCTATCTCTAGCGTATTCTCGACTTGTATATTTATGGCAAATATGCTCAGTATATCTATGTGTGAGTTTGAAATCTGCATAATCTGTCCCCTGTTAAATTTTTATCTAATCGTTTATTAAACTTTAATTATGGGTCCTTTGTCCTTGTGGCGGTTCTTCCTTGTCTTCGTCTGAATTTACTCAACTCCTCGCTTCTCTCATGTGACAAGCATTCTTCAGCAGCTGTGAGGTTCATCTTTGTAAACATATACTCAGCAGTTCGTTCCCAGCATCTTCTGCTGAGAAAAAAAGTTGATTCAATACATAGTTTTCTAAACTCTATGTAACAACACTCGATATTGCCATTTCCTGAGCAAAAACCACGTCATTGAAGCGGCGTCCTCCCTGAAGTCGGCTGCCCTACTCGTGTTCCCTACAAACCAACGTTACTAAAACACTCAGTTGAGAAACTCACCCTTAAAACTCGGGCAGTTCGCGTTCGCCGAGACCAAACTAATACGATAACAGCGCCACCCTTTAGCGATAAGTCAAAACATGAAAGTTGATTTATAAAGCTACTGCGAAATGTCACGGCGAGATGGCGCCACCAGCCTTTTCGCGACTCGAGATCTGAACTAATACCACTAATACGGTCATGTCTTGCCGTTCGCGGAGTGGCCGCTGCGAAAGAAATGGCGGGGTTGCGATCGCTTTTATTTCGGTTCTCGAGTACGGATAGGAGACACATTAGCAAAGCAGGTCTCTATGGCAGTTTCCCAACTAAGTGGTTCTTATAACTTTGATGCCAGCTGAGCCGGCATCACACCCTACACATCCGTCGTGCAAAATACGTGCTCAAAGTAGATGATAGAACTCTGGTGGACTCGATGGAAAATATGCACAATAGAAGCGCCCCTAGCGGTTCAGGTGCACTCTGGAAGCAAGAGGCTGTCAACGGGTAGTTTCGGTTTAAGTTTGGCCGGGTTGTGCATTTGTCGTCTACTATCATTTCCGCACCGCCATTACTCACGTCGTATTGAATTTCTCGACACTTACGCGCTATGAAGTACCCTTTTCATTTCGTCAGTAGATACGAGACCAAGAAATGACGAAAGAATCACAATTTTGCTGGCACTGAGAGCGGTCGAAAACGCCACAACGGCGAAGCCAAGTGAACGCAGATAGACGTACGACAAATGTGGTGCCAACTCGCGCCGTGCATTTGTTTGGAACCTCAAGAGCACCCACTGGGAGTATGACTCCCGTTTTGTGACACCCTTGCTTCGTCGATCGCTATTTTTAATCAGGCTAACGCGCTACATGACGAATTTTGCTGTACGAGAATGTATTCAAATGCGAACATGGAACCCTTGCTACGTCCGTGTGAGGAAATTGACCCCGGCAATTATTAAACGGTAAGACGTCGATATCCACTTTTCAAATATTTTTTAATAATATTTTGACGTCCGTGACGCCACTTCATGAAGGCGTGAAAATATTTTTAAACACCTATTGACGTACACGTAGCAGAGCGCGTTGAAAAACTACAGAATACACAGAAACAATAAAGCACGCAAATTTCCTTTCTTTTCTTCTTCTTTTTCTTCCTTTTTCAGGGGTTAATGGACCTTTTCCACATACCAACGGCACCAGGTGGTGGCTGCACGAACTAAAAATCGAGGAGGTGACCTACCTGCGCTACCAATCGATAATGGGAGCTACGCTACCAGCTTCTTCGCTCTCTGAGCAGCGGCTCCTGCCCAACGCGACTTTAAAGAGGGACATCCGTGGCGTCCACCCAAACATCGTGTTTTCCTTTCCGTCAACGTTCTTTTTTTGTGCAACACAATTATATATATGCTGCAGTTGCGTGTTCTACTCGCTGATATACAGCCTCCTTCCGAATTTCCTCGATTTTTCGTTCCGACTTCTGCCGCTTGGCATCGGGCGCCTCCGCGTGCGCAGAACGCTTCTCGGAAAAGGTCCATTTTCTTCCTTTCTTGTCTTTTTCCTTTTCCCTCTTTTTAGGGGTTAATTTCCCAAGTTTTTTCCTATAAATTTAATTTGGTACTTTTAAATTTTGTGAGTAATTTGGTTTTATTTTAAATTTTGACTATTTTCGTTTTTTACATTATTTGGAGTTCAAGACCGCAGCGTCATGGGCATCTCATAAATTTTCGTTGCTCATTGAAAGAACTGTGTGTGTCTGTGTTCGTCCTCTACGTGTTTTATTCTTTCTGTGTATTCTCTACGCATTGACGTCCCCCGTCAAAATACTTTTGTTGCCATTTTCACATCTCGAACTTAGAACCTTGGAGGTTCCGTGTCCGTAGTGATGCGCGATCGAAAGTGGTGTAAAAATATATACATAATCTTGCTCGCAGGCAGCGTCGCGGTACGACACTTCTTTTGTTCCGAAAACAAATGCTACGCTGTCGACTGCAGTTTTTTTTTTTTTTTTTTGTAAAATTTAGGTGATGTGGAATACAAAAAAAAGTACTTCTCAATGTACATCAACTATCAGGCCTAACGTAACGTTTGCTTGGTTGTGCCCAAAATTACAGAAGGCTGCTACCCTGCTTTTTATGATCTATTTCACGTGTTTTGTATAGACAAAGGAGCAGTATGCCATGTCATAAAATGTGCAGTTGATTGAAAAATGCGAGTATCTCGTACAACCGAGCATGAACCTTTGTTCATTTGCAGCGGTCAACAAACAAGCAGCCAATGTTCGCAGTCAAAACCTTCTATTTAACATCCTGATGGTTTCATGATTAACCCAGTTAACCGGCTCGTTAAGCAGTTTTCATTCATAAGTGTGGAAATAGCAGATCATTGTGACTAAGAAGCCCTAATAGTCAATTTTAGCCAATTCGAGACAGTGAGGTCAGGAACGGATGCTTGCCTGTTAATAATAGTTGCAAATGTTTCAAGGTTGGCTAAATTATTGCAGGACATCAAAAAACGTTGCCCGTTCCGTTAATAACATTAGATCAAAGCGAAGGTAAAGCCAATGAAGCTGAACGCAATAGAGCCCATGTAGTAGACATTTATTGAAAACTATTCTCTCTTTTTTTGGAGTAGAGCAATGCTTTCAAAATTTATGAATGGTCGATTTCTATTCTAGGTCGCCCATCCTGAAAAGACGTGGGCAAGGAGGTGCGGCTTCCTTGGGTACGAGTCTCTGAAGTTGCCCGAGCAAGCACTTCAGGACCTCTGCGGTGTTATAATGACGGTCTTCAGCATCTTGCTCAACCTTCTGTCCGATCAACGGTACAGGTAGTCAGATCTGAAAGAAGAGGACAAATTGGTCCTGTTTTTGATTAAACTTAAGCTAGGTGTAAGCTTAACGGCACTGGGTTTCATTTTCGGCATAAGTAAGTCGACCGCCTCACGGGTGTTCAGGCTTACACTAGATTGTCTTAGTGTAAAGCTGGGGAAGTCGATGTCTGTTCCCCTGCGGTCTGCAATAAAGGACACTCTCTCGGAACGCTTTGTTCAGCATTACCTCCAGTGCACATTTACAATTGACTGCACTGAAATCCGGACGGACCCTCCTACAGACCCAGAAGCACAACATTACCTCTACTCGAATTACAAGGGATTGTACACCTTGAAATTCTCTATCGCAATACTTCCAAATGGCATGGTGTCATTTATTTCGAAAGTTTACGGTGGCAGGCACTCAGACAGTTTATTACTCGAGTTTCGGGATTTCTGTCACTTATCGAACCGGGTGATGTGGTGCTCTGCGACAAGGGGTTCCCTGCTATAAAAACCACCATGGCAGACGAGGGCGCTGTTTCAGTGATGCCTCCTTTCAATGTTGGAGGAGGGCAGCTTTCCAAGGAAAGCATGGAGACTACTTTAATTATCGTTCAGGTACGCATTCACGTAGAGAGAGCCATTCAGAGGCAGAAACTGCACAATGTGTTGACAAACCGTGTGCCACTGACTCTAATTCCACAGATGGAAAAAGTGATGCAGGTCTGCAGTGCGCTCGTAAACATGCAGAGCCCAATCATAAAGTTGTAAAGAATCAAGATGAGCTGTTTGGGAAATGACGTAATCGTAAACCACTATACAACAATATAAAATATTTGGTAACAGCAGCCATCCTTGGTAATTGTTTTTCCAAATCTCCGGTTCAGAAAAACTTTGGCCAGTACCAGTCAGTCACGTGACTAAAAATGTTAAAGCGTGACATACAATTTTTAAACATTTGTCAAATGTACGGGCAATATTTAATTGGAACACTTTGCTATGAGTAGTGTAAAAAACAATCACAAATGTAAATCAGGTCTTTTTTTAGTGCATTAATCTTGAAAAAAAAAATATTTTGTATTTTTTGGTCAGTGTAAAAGATGTGCCAGCAGTACTCACGGCTGCAGAGGGACAGCCGCAGGATCTTCCAGGGGGGGGGGGGGGGGGGGGGTGTAACGATATCCGGACTTCGGGAAAAAATTTGCGGGAGTTGCCCTCTGGCACTTGTAAAGTAAAGGAAAAAAAAAAAAAGGAACGATTTTGCTTGCGTGTCCTAGTTGTTGTGTAAAAGAGAAAAGGTAAATATTGGCATTTCTGGCACCCCTCAACTCATTCCCAGTCTTCAGGGTCACACCTGGTCGCACTCCTAGAGACGTAATTCTGGGTGCCGTGTAGCTTCTCGTGTGCTATCTCGGAGGACGCTTCCTCTCCCTCTCTCTGCTGACATTAGCGGGCGTTATGCTGCGGCTTCGAGCCGAGTGAGGTCACGTAAGCTTTTCGCCGTAGTTCCTTCGGCTGCCACTTGCGGCTGCAGGTGGGGGAAAAAAGCTCGACTTTGGCTTTGCGATTATGCAGCGGAATCGCGATATTTTTTTATTGAAGTTGATATTTTCTCTATACTCTGGAACACGATAAACAACGTAAAAATGACAAAAGGCAAATTCTTTTAGTCTTAAAATCGTTGCACTGCCCCTTTAAGTGTTTTTTTTTATTCTTCTAAACTTCACTGACATTTCATTGCGTTTTCTCGACCGCATGCCAGCATCACTTGGTGGTAAACAAAGAAATGTTTTTTTTTTTTAAACCAAAGGAATGAGAGACGTATGTCAATTTTAGCTCATATGGTGAAAAGATGTTTCCCATTCAAGTCGTCTTCGAGATTTTCTCAAGTAGATAATAGAAACAAAAGAACTCTAGTTTTGGAACGACCTCTAGAGAAATAAAAGAATTCTAGTTTTGGAACGACCTCTGAAAGGAAGCTGACGTCTCTGTCTACAAAAATAAACTTGTCGTCCTGCTGGGGTCTCCAAGGATAAAACACTGCTTGACTGAGATTCATGATGTAAAGTTGGAGCTGTAGTTGAGTATAGAAGCTGTAAGATTTTTTGAGGGTCAGCTTGCCAGCCTGGAAACCGATTTACTCCACGACAGTCTTTCCCTCATTGTCAATGATAGGTGCGTTCTCACACATTTCTGGACACCATGATGTCCACAACCACAGTGTTTCCCTGGTACTGCATGAGCCCGTCGGGACTGCAAGGGAGCCATGGCTGCTCCGGCAGCACGACAAGTCCAGTCTGAAAGATTTAATAATTTGAGCTGATGGTGGCCCAAACAGTTGGACAAGTTTGGCTAAACACAAAGCTGCCAGGCCCTGAACTATTGTTTATTTTCTTCCTAACAAAAAAGAAGAAGAAAAGCTTTGAAACATTTAAAATAGTGTTACAACATACTCTTGCACTCCAAAATACAGATGTAGGGCAGACTGAACCTCTTATGGATCTGAAGCAGTTTTTATGATTTCATGTGACAAGATTCAATAACATCTATGTAGGCCATTAGCAAAGACCCATTTTATACAGATGTGACGACAAACCCCAGCTGCCAAAACAATGTGTTGTTTTTCTTTGCCATGCGAGAATGTATCTTGAGGTCAGCAGCTACAAGATGCTGTGTTTGTCTAGCTCTGACGCCCAAAGGCAACAGCTCTTTCAAGAAGTTGACAATTCTTGTTGGCATGCCGTCATAAAAGGATCTTCGAGAATTGCGGCACACATACCTCAAGAATGGGAGTCTGAAGTTTCTGCTCCAGTGCCTTACGTGCATTGGGTTCGTTTCGAAGACCAACGTACAATCAACAGAAATATTAATAATGTAATGTTGAATAAAAAAGAACACAAATAAAACATTATTCCAGGCAGGTGGCCTTCTCCAACATCTCTGTACGTCTCTTTAATTGTGCCGGCAGCAACTTTAAGGTTTCGATATTATCATACTTGTTGCAATCTCGGCTGATGGCACATCAAACTTTTTACCATATCGAGTGACTGCAGTTGAGAAAGGTTTTTTCTGTGTCATCTGCTTCGCCAATGCCTGGGTAGCTTTCTCCTGGTGCGGATAGAATGGCAGCTTGAGCTCGTGAGGCGATACTTTCGCTCTTCATGCCATCTGTAGAGGGAAAGATTTATTTGACACAAACCACTGTTTAAATAATATAATTGTGCTTCACGTGTAGGTTAATAGCAGTGCGAACGTGACAAAGTTTTGCATTTTAAAGTATTAGAAAATTGTTATATGTTCACTGAATTTAGGGCACCTGCCAGTGTGTCAATTCTTTGATTATGATAACTTTGTTTAACATGCTTAAACAAAGGGTTAATTAAAGCATTGTTATTCTGCTGCTTGCCAGCACTGATGCTACGCAAGAAAGGGATTGAATGCTCAAAGAACTATTTTTTGCCCAGCCAAAATAGTTGTCACGATGAAGTATGTTCGTATGCAACATTATTTCTACTATTATTTTTGTTAGTTAGCCCTGTCCTCGAAAGGTCCGAGAATCTTCATACTGCAGTCTGTGCATTCCTGTGATTACATTCAACTAAAGTTTAATGCACCTTCTAAATGCCCCCAGGAACAATTCAGTAATGAAGCCGCGAGTCTGATGTTGATAGTTTCTAGCCCTTCAATTGAAAACTTTGCCAAAAAACTTAAGTCCAAAGGCTTTCTTATAATCATTATCTGATGAGTTAATTGCGAGTTGGAGAGTTTTCAGAACCCCAGCTTCGTTTGGATGACAACTCCCTTCTATACAATCCTAATAAAACTTTTTTCCGAAATAAACATGACTCCCAACTTGCCGAATATTGCTTGACTGGCCACGGGTTACCGTGGTGAGGTCAACTACTTCATCAGCCAGTCACACCTCCGATGAATAAATGATCATGGCCTCACAGGACAAACCACTCATGAAGTCTGTGACAACTTGTTGTGTTCTTTGACTATTGGCGTCATGCACGGTATGAGCGTGGTGAAAAAGAGTCTTGGCAACACTCATACTTCCAAGAAGGGCCCCTAAGTGTTCCCTTTCGATGCCAGCGGAGATCATCGACACTAGACTGTCCACTACCAATTTGGTTTCTCGCTCCCCCTCTGTCATCTTCATGGCCTTTAAAACACTATTTAGCGGGCAAACTAAATCTTCGTAGCATGCCATGACATTGGTGGGCGACTCTGGCCTTGTGTTCTTGGCACACGTGAGGGGTCCAGCTGGAAGGAAGGGTTCCGTTCAGGTATGCAATGGTCAATAAAGACAACATTACACTCTTAGCTGCATCCTAGTTTTTTTAGCGTACTTAGCATACATTGGGCATGATTACCTTTTAAATAGCTATATAAGCATGAGCATTTCAGAATCTCCTGGTTAAAGGTGATTGGAGGAAAAAGGAAAGTTTGAAACACTTCCCTTGTGCAGAGAGACTCTAGAAATATTCAGATGATTGTGCCTAGAAAGTTAGGAGAAAGACTTTGTGATTGAATTTTTTCTCAGCGTAGAAATAACGATTTTGATGTTGCTTTCACGAAAAAGAATGCGACGCTGCAGGCGAGGAACGACTGAGCGTTCACTCGTTTTAACAATAAAAGTACGAGGAGGCTTATTAAGTAAATGAATCATGTGCGCGAAACCACGGTGAAAAAGGGAACCGAACAAATGTATTCCTAAACAAAATACCCAGAAACAGGCCCGCGATGCACTTTTTCACGTCCCGCTTCGGTTTTTCGGAGGGTTTCCCCCACTGCTGTGGTCTGTCTGTGCAGGTCTCGTCGGTTTGTTGATTCACGTAAGTGCACACAGCAGCGGCATGCTTACAGCGGCCGGTAACTCCGGCCTTACGAGAGCATTTGCTGGAGACGACCGGGTGTGACCGCAAATCTGCATGCGAAAAGTCAATCTAGTACCATGACCTTTTCATGTTGTGCCTAGCATGGTGTGGTGGAACGCTTAACCTCGACACACATTCGATATGTAAATAGGAGCACCAGCTCTGGACTTACAATATCGTCTTCCCAGTTGTGGTCTCCTCCCTGGTGCTTCTCACGCTCGGATGGTGTCTCTGGATCATCCCGAGAAAAACTTGACAATTTGAATTACTGTCGAAAGATGATGTGGCCATGCAGAATTAATACAAGTTGTTTTTTCATCTAGTGTGCCAATATAGACAATGCAGAGAGTGGTGACACTTTTTTCCCGTTTTGTGATTATTTTAATTTAACAATTCTTTATGAGGATATCAAGGAAGTAGTGTAGTGGAGACGACACAATAACACACACTTCTTTATGTTTTTACGATCGCACTACTAAAAACCGAGAGCCGAAAAAAATATTTTTGCAAAGGAGCTTTAATCAATTTTAAATCTTTTTTGCATCGTCAACCTTTCAATCCGAACTCTCTTATTTGCTATCCGCGGCTGTTTTCCCTCCTCCTCACTCGAGTGTTTAAAACTTGGACACGTCGTGACGTGCTTCGGAGAGGCTCTGCGTTCGATCGAGTTACTTGTCGGGCGCCCGGCTGCCTTTTGGTTTCCGTCACCTGATCCACGGGAATGCTTCTGGCAGATGTGAACCTGATGCTTGGGGAAACCGGCGGATACGATTGACCACAATTTCGCAGTACCCAGTTTTAGTGTTGAAGCTCGCGATAGCCAGCGTGAATGGCACAACTAATTCTAACACTAAGATATCGGAGAATAAATTGCTTACCTCTCAGGGCCCTTTCCGCGCTGATCCTGGTGGAAGTTCAAAGTGAAAAGTCGGAACTTAACCCTTCTCGGGGCGTTTTTTCTTTCTTTCGAACCCCAGTTTTTTTTAAACCTCTCATGACGTGATGGACGGCGCGCAGAAGTTCTCGGAGCGCTCACGATGGGGCTGGTTTAGGAACTTCGAGTTAGAGCACAGTCGAAGGGCTTACAACCAGCGACTTCGGCCGTGATCTTTGCCAGGCAGACGATGCAAAGAAACACCCGCATCGTAGTGCGTACGGGTGCAACCACGTAACAGACACTTCATCGGAGTCGACAAACCTAAAGCAAGGGTGTCGCCGTTTCACCTCAGGATCATCACAGTAATCGCTTGCACGGTCTTATTGCCACGCTTCAATCGAACTGTGAAAAGTTTGTTACCGAACTGAAAGCAAATAAAGGTTCTCTTGCCTTTCTTTTCTGATTTTAGTTGCCCGGGATTGGGAGCGGACCATGAAGATTAAGAAGCCACTGGGAGGCGGGCATAAGACGGACGTGTTGACGGGGCGTTGTTTTCGCCCTTTCGAACTATAATTTTCATTTAGCAGCTCTATAAAAATCACTTCTTCAAAACATAATGACGGTTCGCGATATGATATACTTTATCTCCCTTCTATATACCTCTGACGGCTTACGCCAATTACAAAATCCAGTAAATGTGACGTACGATGAAATTGACCGCCGTTCCTCGCGCGCGTCCAACACTCGCGGCCCCACAGTCGAACAAGGTGTTTCCGAGTTCTGAAACAGAGATATATTGCGCTAATGCTTTCAAAGTATTTCGACGTCCCCTGGGCTTCCGGGACCACTAGCGTGCAGAAAACGCAAAAAAAAAAAAAAATGACAGATGCTTTAATACCGTTGGAGGTTCCCATTAAACGGACACTGACAGGGTATTTATGCTGCAAAGGGTTTTATTCATGCATGACTTAGGGAGACGAACTACCCAGACCACAATTTACGGCTCGAAATTCGTTTTCTTGCTGCCCGAAAACCGCTGATCGAGAAATGGCCGGTTTGAATCGCGCTAACTCTCTTCTCCGTGGTCGCTTGCCGTTCTCTGCGGTTTAGACCAACGTTACTTTTTGTCAAGGGTCATGGACATACATGCAGGCCTTTTGTCTGCATGTACGTCAACATGCAGGCAAAACATATCTGGTTGTCTATGACGTCCACTCTAATTACGCCGAAGTTGAGCAACTAGAAAGCACCACAGCTCCTGTCGTTATTTTAAAAACTTCGTCTGTATTCGCTAGATATGGCATATTGCTCGAGGTTTTGACGGATAACGGACCTCAGTTCAGCTCCAGAGGCTTCATGACTTTCGCAGCAGACTACGACTTCAGGCACATCACCTCGAGTCCTCAATTTCCGCAATCCAATGAGCTAGCCGAGAAAGGTGTGCAAATCATCAAACGTATGACAAAAAATACTTGCTCTGCAGGAGGAAGCTTTTATCAAGGTCTGCTAAACTGCAGAACTTCACCGCTCGAGTGGGGCCAAAGTCCAAGCGAGCTGCTGATGGGACGTCGTCTAGGCTGTGGCCTACCAGACTTCGCCATGTCACCGGGTGATCCTCCCACAAAGCGGATGCAGCGTCGCGCCACCAGAGGAGCATTACCAGGACTGCGCCCAGGGAATGTCGTTCGAATGAAAAGTGACAAAGGATGAACGGCAAAAGCAAAAGTCAATGACCAAGCTGCTCCGCGTTGCTATAAGGTTGTCATCGAGGATGGTGAGGATTATCGCAGAAAAGGCAGCACTTGCGAACCACTCCAGAGGCCTTCACCATCAACAGACATTCCGAGGAGTAGACCACAGCGCGAGCTGGACAAGAAAGCCCTATGATAGACTCTTCAGGAGAGACCTCAATGAAGTCGGACCCAAGAGACCCGTCGCTTCAAGACCAGAACGGTCCGCAGCCCAACGTGCATCTTGTCCCTCCACTCATCGCTCGTGCACTTGATCCAGCACCAGTCCAACATTCTAACTGGAAGCGTCGGGCTCCCCCCCCCCCCCCCCCCCCGAACACTCAGCTATAACCGTAATTCGTATCAAGAAAAATATTAAACACCTTTAATTAAAGAAAGGGAGGTGTAACGGCGAATGATAAGGCGGAAAATTTATTTAGGCTTCAAAATTAAGTCTGCACTGTGGAATTACGCAATGCAAGCATGACGCTTTGAATTGGCATTGCGTAATTCCACAGCGCTGACTTTATTTTAGAAGATCTAAACGGATGTTCCGTCCCATCATTCGTTGAGCTGATTTCGTAGATCGAAGAGATTGGCTCTTTGAGTGTTTTGTAAATGAGTAGACCCGCAGGCATTTCTTAGTGTGTAGGCGGTGTTGATTCGTTAAGGAGTGCCTATGTGGCGTTCTTATCTACAAAAATATGATAGTACGATGAATGTAAAATTGAGGAACTAAGTTTGGGACCCTTTGTCGGTCATCAGAGGACGCGAGCATTCGCCACACCTCTACATTCTACCCATACCAAATCAAAACTGTAGCTACTTTATACTGACGGGTCTCTGGGCAAGCGATCGGGCTGCAAGCCTAAACAGTCCGCGCTCGCCGCGGTTCTATCCCAGCACAGCTGCAGCTCGCTGCCGTAAACTGTGCGGACGGCGATCCGGCTCGATGGTCATGCTTCGTGCAATCAGAGCGCAACTCAGCCCAAACCGAAACATTGACTGCGATCGGTACCATGGCTTCCGTGTCGGCACTACCTTGGACTACTATAGCTACGTTCGATTTACCTGCACCTCCTGATCGGGTGTACACAAGTGCAGGGAGGTGTACTTCCGGTATGTGTATTGAGATACGACCGGAAGTGCACCGGCCTTCACTTTTCTGCACCGGTGCAGGTGGCACAGGTAAATCGAACGAAGCAATTGTGGTACATGGAATGACGTCGTGTACCGCGTGTATGCCCGAGCAGACGTGTGCAAAGGCAATAGAAGACATTCGCGTTACAGTTACGGTGCTTCCTATCTTGCCAAAGCAATAGAAGAGGGGAAAAAACGAGATCCGGACATTTTGGTGTAGGACGTCTTGGTGCACGGACATTTCGGAGCACGGTCAATCAAAATCGCGAGTTTTATATTTGTTTTGTTTCCTTTTATTTTAGCTAAAATGATTTTGTTCGCACTTTATAATTTTGTAGACTTGGACATTCATTTACGGTCACCTACTGATATACGACCTAAGTGACTTTGTTAGGCGCAGCACCATCCTGCGGGAGGGCTGGATCGTTGAACGTTATGTTTCGTTTTATCGGTATCTCTGTTCCAACCTATGCATCACATCGTGTTTACGTGTTGTGTCGATGACGGCATTCTCAGCACCTTCTGGAAAGGTGCGGGCTTTATTATTGGTAGTATGTGTAGAAAAGGACACAACAGGAACAAGCTTGAGAATGGTGAAAATTAGCGGAGACATGTAATGCGACTATTGCGTACGTTGAAAAAGAGACACCGATAAAACTTACAATAACGTCCAAATCTTCAATTCTCACGTAGGATGGCACGACGCCTAACAAAGTCACTTAGGTGGTATATCAGTAACTGACCGTAAATGAATGACCAAGTCTAGAAAATATAAAGTGGAAGCAAATTAATTTCTAGCTAAAATAGGGCTTATTACGTCTAAAGAAAAAAAAAAACAACTCGCGACCGAAATGTCCATGCACCGAAAAGTATCGAAAAGTTCCGGCACGGAAAGGTTCGTGCACCGAAAAGTCCGCACAAAAACGTCCTACATCCAAACGCCCTACACCGAAAAGTCCTAGACCCGAAAAGAACATATCGCAGGAGTAATTACGAACATGGAAAAAAAGGGGGGTGACTGTGGGTCAGAGGCCTATTATATCACCTTCTCGTCATGGGAAGGGTTGTGATAAAAGGTGATTGGAAAAAATGTCGAGCAGGGTGAGCGCCTTTAATTCAGTGCGGCGTCTCGTGTGGCTGACGTGGCAAAGAGAGTGCCTCTGGCTCCCCTGTAGATTCACGTCCCACTCTGAACCTTGTTACAGATCTGTACCAGCTTTGGGTTTGGTAGGCACGCTTGGTCGCTCTGATAGATACGGTTAATGCTAGTTTGAAATAGGGGAGCCAGGAGAAATTGATTTTTCGGAATTTAGAACTCGGGCGAACCAAGTCTAAAAGCGAGAAAAAAAAACAAAAAAACACGCTCTCATCCCGCGCTTGAAAGAACCATGCAACGTAAAGCGTAGCCGATCCTACAAGCCAAAAGGGCAAATCAGGCAGCACCAATTACGCTATATCACGAACTTAGTTGTATTTTTGGTTTTATGCTATCAACGACTTAACCAATGGAACACAGTTAAATGATTTGAGGTTAAGCCGTCTGTCTATTTATTTTGATATATCGCGTAGTACTAGAGTGTGCTCCGACTTCTGAAGAGACGTCCGTAAAACTGGCGGAACACGCGGTACTGGGCGATAACATTGCCAGTGTTGAGTTTTCGAAGACCTTTATTCGACTGCCGCTCTCCTGCACTGCTTGTGCCGAGTACAACTCAAAAGTGCCGTGCACACCGGGTTTCGCCCGGCCACCGCCCACGCGCTCGCAGCGCCCCCTGCACACCACATATTCTCCACCCCCCCTCCCTTTTTAAACAAACATACCCGGCAAGTAATTGTTTAAAAAGCTTGTCGTTTTTTTTTTTGTTTCTTACTCTTCTATAAGTTTTCGAGGCTTGCGCCGATCTCGCACGGGATACCGTCGCTCTCTGTCACTATTATCTGCATCCATGAGCGTCTCAGCATCTTGGGTTTTTACGGCTGTTCTTGGCCTTGGGACTTCGGATGATGCAGGCCAATACGCCTCTGGAAGGTATCCGTCACCTGCGGTGTCTTCAGGTGCGCTGTCTGTCAAGGCCGTGGCAGACACCTCTGCTGTCTCGTCTGAAAGGTGCTCGGAAGGTTCGTCACACCTGTCCCGGGGAGATTTGCACTTGGAAAGACACTGGGCCAGTCTGGGCAGTGGCTGTTCCTGGCTGCCACTTGTGACCACTTCTATAGTCTCTGGCATAGACGTGGTCTCCTACCGTGAACGCCCGCTCTTGCCCTGGGTGTTGCCGCTGTTGACGGTAGTGTGCATCAGCCACACAGTCTGTAACTGATGGTTTCAGGAGGTCCGGTCTGGTGCGGAGACTCCACTGTAGCATTAACTTGGCCGGAGACTCCCTTGTTGTCCGGTGCCGGGCGTTCCTGTGCGAAAGAAGAAAACGTGACAACCTTGTTCGCAGGGGATGGCTCGAAGTTGTTTTCCGCAGGTAGGTTTTCATGGTCTGAATAAATCGCTCAGCCAATTCATTTGTAGGGTGATGGTATGGTGTCCACCTGACCTGTGTGATACCGATGTTCTTTAAGAACGCTCGAAACGCCTCAGACGCGAACTGAACACGTTGTCAGAAACCATGGTTGTGGGCAAGCCAAAACGTGCGAAGCACTCTTAGGCGCACTGGATGATGACCTTCGACGTCGTAGGTTCTAAGGCAAACGCCTCTGGCAATTTGGAGTGAGCATCCACTAGGACGAGGAACATTTTTCCCATGAAAGGTCCCGCCAGATCCACATGCAGTCTCTCCCATGGATGTGTCGGCCATGCCCAAGTGTGTAGGGGAGCATGGACAGGTGGTTTCGGTGCAGCTGACACATGGTACACCCTCCGATTTCCCTTTCAATGTCTTTATCGTTCTGGGCCCCAACCATGCTTTACTCTTTCCATAAATCTGACTTAGGAGCGGGTCTCTGGATGTCGCTCGTGCAATGTCTTTACACTTAAGAGGTACATTATCGAAGGACTTATTGTAGAATGCGCACCATTCGTCGACAGCGTCGGTGTTGGGGACATCCGTTGCTTTTGGCAGTCTTGACAAGCAGTCTGCGTTGGCATTTTCCTCGGAAGACCGGTAGACGAGGGTGTAGCGGTGTGCGGCTAGCTGACAGGCCCATCTCTGAAGCCTCACTGCTGTCATCGTAGGGATCCCGGTCGTTGGGCTTAGGATTTTCTGTAAAGGAGCATGGTCAGTGATCAGCGTGAAGTGATATCCATACAAATAGTAGTGGAATCTTCTTATTCCAAATATGATAGCTAGGCCTTTTTCTAACTGAGAATAATTCTTCTCGTTCTCAGTCAGGGTCCTGGAAACAAAAGCTACTGGCCGCTTTGTTCCATCTTCAAACACATGGGACAGGACTGCCCTTACTCCATACGCCGATGCATCGCATGCCAGTATGATGGGTGGACGCGAGTCAAAATACGTAAGAACTGGTGCTGACGTCACAAGCTTTTTAAGCGAGTCAAAGGAGACCTGACAGTCTGTGCTCCATTCTTATGCTGCATTCTTCTGCAGTAGACGATTCAGTGGATACAGGGTAGTTGCCAAGTTCGGTAGAAATTTGCCATAGCAGTTAGCAAGCCCAAGGAATGAACGCCACTCTGCCTTGTTCTTTGGAGTGGGTGCATCTCGAAGTGCTGCTAATTTATCCTCCATGGTTCTTAGACCATCCCGACTGATGACATGACCGAGGTATGTAACTTCCGTATGAAAGAATTTGCACTTCTATTTCTGAAGACGCATTCCTTTTTCTTGTAATCATGTTAAGACAGCTTTTAAGTTTTCAAGATTCTCACCCTTTGTTCTGCCCGTCACCAGGATGTCGTCCAGGTAGCAGGTGGTCTGCCGCAACCCTTGTAGTACTTGATCCATAGGAATTTGAAAGATGGAGGGTTATGACGGTATGCCGAAGGGGAGACGGTTCACTTGGAACAGCCCCAACTGGGTGTTGATGATGAGGTAGTTCTGCGCTGCAGGATGCATCTCCATCTCTAGGTAGGCTTTTGAGAGGTCCAGCTTTGAGAAAACTTCCCTCCTGCTAACGTTGCAAACATCTCTTCTATCCTGGGGAGTGGATAGTTGTTGACCTCCAAGCAAGGATTGATCGTTGACTTGTAGTCGCCGCAGGTTCTTATGTCTCCATTCTTTTTGACAACCGGCACGATGGGCGATGCAAACTCGCTGCTGGCCACCGGGGTCAGGACCCCTGCCTCCTTTAACGCCATCAGTTATTTAGAGACTGCTGCCTTCAGTGCGTGAGGCACTGGTCTTGGCTTGAGGAACTTTGGAGTGTACCCACTTTTCAGCTTGAGGTGAGCTTCAGACACTTGAAGACGGCCCAGTTCGTCTGGGAACACCTGAGCAAAGTCCTTCAAACGCTTGTCGACTTGTTCCTTGCTCCCCTTTTCCAAGCACTGGACAGCCTTGATGCTAGTCCAGTCGAGCGTCAGCACTTCCAGCCAGTCACGTCCCAAAGGCGGGGGACCTTTGAAGTCCACAATCTATGGCGGCAACTTGTGAACTGGGTCGTGGTACTCCACTTCCATCTGTGCCTCCCCTAGCGGCCTCACCTATTTACCCGTAAATGCTCGAAGGACGACTCCACTTCTTCCATGTGCCAGATTAAGAAACCTTTTCTTGTACAGGTCTAGCGGGAGTACAGAGACCGCCGCCTCGGTGTCTACTTCCATCGTCAGGGGAATCCTGTTCACTTTGAGTGTTACTTGCAGAGACCTCGGACGTGTCCTCCGAAGTTCGAAGATCTCGACCTCGTTTTCTGTGTCGACGTTTAGGGTCTTGAATTTTTCCCCTTGATTTCTCCGGTCTCATGTAAGTGCTCCGCGGTGCTGAGAAGCTGCTGGCCCGGACTGCTGGCTCGGACTGCTGGCTCTTTCACACTCGTTCAAGCTGTCCGCGTCTTCGGCACCTGCGACAGTCTAAGCCTTTCCACCTGCAGTTAGTTGCTGCGTGATTCGTAAGTCCGCAGTGCTTGCATTCGGACTTGTCCCGCTCCACCTTGAGCACTTCGGCGTCCGCGCTCCGGCCATGTAAAACCTGTGCGTTCGCTGAGGCGGCTTCCATTGCCACTGCGATTCCTAGCCTCTTCTTCAACGTCATGCCAGCTTCCGACAACAGTCGCTTTTGAAAGGAGTCGCTGATGATACCGCATACCATGCGGTCGCGTAAGGCTTCGTTCAAGGTGCCGTCGAATTCACATGTCTGCGCCAACTTATTCAGTTCGGCTACAAACTCGAGGATACTTTCCTTCTCATTTCGGTTTCTTTTGTGAAAACGGAAGCGTTCCGCGATGACGAGAGGCTTCGTCGTCAGGTGCTCTCGCAATACGGCTACCAGCTCGATGTGCGACTTGCTAGCCGGGACGTCCGGAGCCACCAAACTGCGACGAAAAACTGGTCGAGTCGCTCGATGTAGGTTGGCCAGTCCGTGCCCGCTTCGTCGAATGGTTCAATTCGACCGAGGGTTGCCATGGCATCGCGGCGTCACCGGCGAGCAGTGCGGCGGGTGATTCTTCGACGGGGCTCGCGTCGATGAACGCTCGTCGACAGTTGTTTAGTTTTCGAAGACCTTTATTCAACTGCCGCTCTCCCGCACTGAAAAGCGCCGTGCGCACCGGGTTTTGCCCGGCCACCGCCCACGCGCTCGCAGCGACCTCTGGACACCACAAACAGCATTAAACGAGGCGTATGTTAGGTAGTTTCTTAACATAAAAAAACTAACCTTTAAATCAAGACTGCTGAAACTTAAATCTAAGAAATGTTTAGTCAATTTCGAGTGCTGCACCGGCATTAGGTGAGGACTCGGATCCATTCACGAAGTTCACGCTCAAGAAATGGCAATCTCCAGTGTAGTTTGGCTGGGTTTAGAAAGATGTCTATTAACTCAAGCTATATTTACTTGAAAAAATAGTTACAGCACAAAATATTTCACTATATTATTTTTATGAATATTAGTCGACGTGTATTCCAATGATAATATTGTACCGGAAAAAGTCGCACAGAGAATTGCCCCATAGGCACTTTTAATGTTTACAAACATGAACCTTTGATTGCCTCCCAAGCGACTTCCCGTCAACCCGTCTTTGCAAGCCATTAGAGCTTGTTTATGTCGCCATGCAAGGAAGCATAATGCTACATGGTCAACAATGTTTCAAATTTAGCGAATGTCTTCGGCTCCACGATTTAACGACTTGGATAAAACAATTAGGTGTACAAAAATGTTCGAGAAAATTAAGCAAATCTCGCGAGTCCTGTTGTTTCTTTTAGTCGTGTACTTGAAGAATTGGTGGTTAAACGTTGCATTGACTTTTGAAGTAGCGGCATTAAAGGGGTACTGAAGCTAAACTTAAAATTTAGAGAAAACATCCCGAGAAGAGTTGAAAAGGATGAGTTGAATTTGAAAATGATAATCACACGCTTGTATTTCAAAACCATGGCTGTATTTTTCATTTTCAATGTCTGATTCAGGCGAGCGCTTCAAAATCAGCCGTCGAAGAGCGCAGTGCATCTCGGGATATCCATCGCTCCCGCGACTTGAGCGTGACGTCAACGGTCTCGGTAGAGCAAAGCGTACGGTAGTTATGAGCTTTGACACGTGATAGCGTCAACGCGTTGCAATCTCCCTTAGTCAGGGGTGTGCAAATATTCTAGGAGTGTGCGAATATTTAATTGAATTGAAGTCTTTTTTCCTTTTGGATCAACCGAAAGAAATAAAGTTTAGAGTTTTTAATCGAATAATGATAGTTGGGATATTTTATTTGACATTCAGATTCTTAGTATTTGAGTACGAGCAATTCCCAGACCAGAATTCGAGCCTATTCAAGATCGCTATTTATTGTTAAATAGTCATCACATGCCCTTGTTCGATATAAATCAATCCTGCATTCCAAAGCTTTGACGAACAGATTATTTGCACGAGCAATACATGGTTTCGTTAGTTTCTAGAATGAAGTAGTCATGCTTTAAATGTTCTAGACGCTCTCAATGAAAATTCATTAACCATGCAGATCGCAATTTTAAATTTAAGAATCTTTTGTCACATATATCCGGCTCTGTGCTATTTAAATAAACCTTTTCTCAATTGTTACCTTTGTAACATAACAATTTATTATCAAACCACAAATGGCATCGCTAATTGAACCAACAATTTCTGCTAGCGCCTCACTCCCCACGGCTTCGAGCGAGGCGCCAGGACTAGGTAGTGCTAGGTCAGACTTGTGTCCAGTCTTGTACACATTACTTAAAAAATACTTCATGACAATGATGACTACTCTCGGGTTAAAATTCTTCAATTATAATACTGGAAACGAAAAAGCACTCGTGGGTTAATTGAAAAAGTAAGCTTTGCTTTTTCCATTACTAATACGCTTTATGTTGATTTTAATTGCTACATAGAGGAACTCTCTATAAAAATAATCAAAATAAACGAATGTAGGAGGTAGAGGTTTCCTCCTTGTGGCACGACATATGTGGACAGAGGGCTGTTTGATTGTAAAGATGGACTGAACGTGGTACCGAAGGTGTCTGCACTACTTCGCGGTTTTTTCGCGTTCACGTTGTAACAAAAAAAAAAAATCTGACGACCCCAAGTGTCGGTGAATTCAACACAAAGCGCTTATCGCACAAGCAGTCGTGATCCAGCGGCGTCTGGTTTTCTCTTTCGCTGCAGTTATTCATATTCTCGGACAAACCGAGCTTGCAGAAGTCACATGAAAACTGAACCTTACACTTTTCTCAGCACTTTTTGCACAACCCCAGTCGCGGTGTTTTGACGAGAAGGCCGGTTCTAGTATCGTTTCTTCCAAAAGAACACATGAATTCCCGTTTCGCATGGCGACTTCCACCCATACCATCAGACTTGAAGTGCGCTGAAGCACCGCCAGCGCTGCGTGACTTTCGAAGCTGCTTTGCTTATTTCACATTAAACAGACAGGTGGTCTTTAGAGTTCCAGCTGAAATCCCAAGAGACTGCTATGTATATTGTCCAAACAAAAGGTCAGCCATCCTTTCTTAAAGCTCGGTGGCTCCGTGACAATCGTTTAGTCGTTTGTTGCAAGATTTAGAGGTTAATGATGTGGACATATCACAGCATTTGTAACTTAAAATGTTATTGACTAAATACACAAAATCTAAAAATCTAGCAATACGTTCCCGTACCAGTTTTTGAATATTGCAAATAACAACCAATGAAACGATTGTTACTGGGCTGTATAAGAGGAGATGAGAACCTTTGTGAGATACGTTTGTAGTTCGTTGAGTAACGAGCTGGGGTATCAAAGTTGGAGTAATATAAAAAAGCCTTTGAATGCAAAAGTTTAGTGGTCAATGTAGTAATTGCTTCTGTAATGATCGTTCAAACAGTCTACGCCTCCCCTCTTTAAAAATATTTAAAACCGGCTCTAAAAGCTGTGGTCGGTTTGGCTTGCTGCATACCCGACCCGGAGGAATAACACGGAGCCAACGGTTTCAACAACAAGAAACTACATTTAATGGGACATGGACGAGACGATTAACCTTGCTACCGGCGGTGCCGGAGTCCAGGCAGCGACTCCCCGTGCGCCGCCTCTGATGCGCCTTATCAAGGCGGCGCACGCGATGTGCGCGTGGCTGGCGTGACGTCGCCGCCACGCGGGAAAAGTTCGGCACCCATGCCTCGCAGTCGGGCAACTGGGCTGGGGAGCTGCCAGGGTGCCCACAAAGCCTCACCACTGTGGTTAGGGGTTGATGCAGGAATTTCCTTGGGGGGGAGGGGGGGGGGGGGAGCAGGTGTTGGTCAGCGTACCATATGTTTAGGAACCCCCTCCCCCTCTCCCTCGTTTACGCCTTAAATTTTACGCATGCACAAATCAAGAGGGGGGTCAGGATATCAGGACCCCTCTCTAAATCCGCCCCTGACTGTGGTGCCCAGAACATAACAAAAATCAGGTAAGGTCAAAGTAAGGTCTGGCTAATATTGCAAGCGACGACACAGTGTGCTGCAATTGACAGCGGAAGCTGCGGCATTGTTAAAATATGTCATTTAGGTTATTTTCTTTTATTCGATGTGTTTTAAAAAATTTGTCTGAAGAGTCGGGGTGCTGCTGGCTATCCTGTTCTTGTGCTGCTGCAGCCTTCCACTTTATCTGCTCAGCTCGTTGCGCTTGCCATTCCTTATCCCCGGAATCAGAACAAATCTTCCATGATTTCCTCTGATTTGATCGCATGATTTGCATGATTTGCTGTAAGTGGCGCATGATTTGCTGTAGGCAGAAATAGGCGGGGGGGGGGGGGGGTGGAGCAGTGGCGAGAAATAGCCTAATATCTCAACTTTTTGTCAATGATGTTGTGCGAGGGATGTTGGCGATGAGGAGAAATTGATAATGCGGCACCGCTGTCACTCTTTCACTCTGGTCATATCTGTGTTTGCATATAAGTGCCACCAGATTCCGCTAGCGGGACACCAACTGCTAGCTTTTGAAAATCAGTATCACGACTAACACACAGAATTTACATACATGGGAGCCTACTGTAACGTGCGCTTAGAAAGCCCAACATCCCATCGCATGCAGCCAGACAAGCGAAGCCCTAAAAGGTCTAAGTGTTGTGAAAATTCAAATAAAGTAGCCAAGTACACCAATTGGATTCGGCATTCAACGTTTTGGCCACAATTCAATTCGAGTTAACATTTCAGTATTCACACACCTTTAGCTTTGACAATGTGCAACGGTCTTTTAAGGGGACAATATGAAACGCAGTGGACTCTCAGCAAGATTTCTTTGTACCTTTACCGCTGTGACCGGAAATAACACATGAGCTTTCTGAACTGGAAAGAGGGAGAAAGGGGGATCGATAAGCCTGCAGTGCTTTCAAAATGGGCTTCACCTCCAGTCCTCCTTTTGTAGTGACAAATATGAAGATCCTGTTCCAAAATTTGCGGGAAGGAGGAGTCGTTAGGATGATCATCTCCAAGCGGATCTCCACGAGGAGTCGGACAAGTCGTGTGGCATGTGCAAGGCGAATTGCGACCGCCTTCAGCAGCGAACAAGACACTCCATGTGTTCTGTCTCGTCAGCCCTGCGTCATATGGTACCGTAGCATGTATAAAATTAGAAGAATTTTACAGCATTTGTGATAGCGAAACACAAGAGTAGCTCCCGTAAAATTGCTTCCAACAGTTTCGATTTAACAACCCGGAAAAGACTGTTGAAGGCAACACCTTTAGTCCAGACTGGAATAGCCTGCTCCTCTTGCAACCAAACTTGAGTGCCTTCAGAGGGCTAAACGTATAGTTGTGAGTAAATCATAAAAAAACTAGCCAATGCTTTTTCTCGGGAATTGAAGCGGGAACAGTACTTTTGTACCAGTGGTTATCTGTTGCAACGCTCATATGCACTGGACAGGAAGGAAGGAGCATCCTGGTCGTGGTGTGTGATAGAAGCCTTGTACGACGGTATGAGGCTGCAGATTCAAGCACAGCTGCCATCAGCTCCGGCACGTATTGGGTAATGAAACACTGGAATCAATTCAAGAATTTGCACTCGTATTAATACACTAGTATAAATGCTGTAAAATAGAATAGGTGAGGGTCCCTTGACAGCAGCGGCAATGGCCTGCTTAACGGCCTTCGGGTATTTCACAGCATATGTTTTCGTCCTGCCTTTGTTGTTGCCTGGGGCCTTGCTTTATTTTCGTCCTAATGCAAGGCTACCAGGTAAGTTCCGCAGCTTAAATGTAGTCTTTATAAACATCTGAAGAACAAATGACTAAACTCCCTACACCGCTTGCAGTCATGTTCCGAAAGCCAAAGTGCATCAGCTTTGTTGCGAATGGAAACAGAGTGCTGTGAAAGCACTCTGTAGTAAATGCCCCTGCTAGCGGCAAGAGTCTCGGGATGTCCCGGACGAGATGCTTGGACAGCATATTCTCATTCAGCTTGTGATGTCAGTGAGAACCTACAAGAATATGGGGCATATGAAAAGGTGGCCATTGTATTATGATTCCTCAAAGATATGTCTTTACACCTTGGAAGCTATATTCGTACGGCTCCTTGCGATGGGACTCTAAGACGTGGGGGTCAGCGTGGGTGTGCGCGTTTGCCACATGGAAAACCAGGGAGCACCATTTGAAAAGGATTAAGTGCTGGTCGTCGGCATTTGAACCAGCGCGCCAGTAAAAGCGGTTGACAGCCACCTTGGTCCAGGTGGCAAGGTCCTCCGAATGGCGCGACTTCCCAGCTGCAACCAGCTTCGTTTTGATGTCTGAAATTGAGTGATGCACAAAAGATAAACATACGTGCTTAAAAAGACGGTGGCAATGCTACTAGGCTCTTCAAAAGACAACGTGAGATGGAACCTCTCACATATACTTCAAACTATTCAGCAATACTAACAGCAGTACTAACAGGTGGTTGCTGGGTTCTATTGGCAATGAGCTTCATCATTTTGGAGCAGGACACAGAACCAAGCTTTTCTGGCCATTGCGACAACAGAAGCTTTCAAATGCGTACTTTGATTCTTACGGTTTGGGAATTTTATTTCCTTTGGACCTCAGTCGTTCCCCAAAGACGGCCTGCTGCGTCTTTCCAAGAAGTTGCACAATCAAATTTGAGAAACGCTGTCCCAAATTTGTAGTTCATGTGATTCATAACAGCAGCCAGTGTATTTGCAAAATCCCTCACCACTGTCAGAGCCAGGTTAGTAAGGGATTCAATTTAGCGATCTACTAAGCAACAGAAACTAACAGCTAGTCTTCATGTAAGTTCTTATTCGTATTGTAGGTGTTGCAGTTTACGACGAAAGAAAACAGGAAGGCTTATTACACTTGGTTGGCTCAATGCAGCAATATTGGGACTTAGGGGCTGGTATGACTCTCATATGTCTACTTTTTTCGACGTGCCAGCAGTCGAAGGAATGGAAAATGTCTGGGTGCTCAAGTGCCATCCAAGCATTCAGCTGAAAGTTGCTATCTGTGACAAGCACGGCCACGAAAAGTGAGTAGGTCTTAAAAATGTTGAGAGACATTCAAGGCCTTCTAATTCCACATGATGGCATCTACCAGTTTCGTTTCTCTGAAATGAAAAGGGGAGAAATATTCTTTAGTACAAATGAAATAAATGTGATATTCATACTCATGTGTTGAAACTATTCCTATATCACAAAAGAATTAAAGGTGAGCTATCTCCTTTCTTTATTATTCACAAAAAAATTAGTTAGAGAGACGGCAATACAACCTGGCACAGCAGGTGTTCAGATTAATTAATCCATGCATGAGACACTTCATGCAGAATTTTACCTTTTTTGGCTGGCAGTAAAATGTGCGAGCTCATATTGCTTCTATACGTGCACGCTGCGCTATGATTTTGGTTGTGCCGATGAAGATGACAAAGCTTACAAATAAATGTTACCGGACATGCTAATTGAACCACCCCGCATAAATTTATTACGTGGAAAATAATAATGTATGTGCTTCTATCTCCAATAGAATTTCAGTACATACCTGGAAGATTACAAGATGGAGGACCTTGCTTCCTCCGACTTCGAGCGACGTGTACATGCCATACTTGGCAGAGTAACCAAGGGAGTCTGCTGTCGTATCCACGGCGAGGATAAGCTGCCTCTCGGCTGCTGCGGAGAGCGCCTCCTACTTGTGCTTGTACCGCATCTGGTCACGAAAAACACAAGGCAACATGGTTGTCACACAAGTACAAAATAACATCTTACCTTTTGTTTTCATCGTTGTCATTCTAGCAACTTTGAATTATGCCTAAGTTATTTTGATTATTATACCTAAGAAAACACAGATGAACATTACAAAGCAATTTCTGTTCGCACTATACGAACACAGCTTGCTCCGCAAGAATGGTCAGGCAAAAACAAGTAGACCTTTGTTAAATTATCCAGCTATGTGCATTTCAGCATACCATTACAATACGTCAAAGAACTAATGGGGCAATCTAATTAAATAGAATCGGTATTCGACCACTGAAAGCCGCAAGGAATGCACAGCAGTCGCTTTGTGATTGCAAATATCAGGGTGTAAAGAAAAGCTGATTCGAAAATCACACCAATCCCTTTCGGAACAAGATATACTCCTCTCCGAGGAAAAAAAAATTCGATTCCGGAGTAAGCACTTCCATAATGATCTTTGTCGCTGAGTTTTAGCTTGAAAACTTTAAATGGCTCAGTAATTTCTTTTTTAATACCTTCTCAATTTGCTCGAAGCTGAAAGGCCTTCTGAATAATAAAGAAGGTCATGTAGGAAAAGCGGGCAATTCACATGCTGGTAAGCGTCTTCAGGTTCTACTTGATGCAGCACCCAGTGAGCAGAAATGCAGCAGCCACCAGGATGTTGCCAACTAGTTTTTTTCCTGACACTCAAAATCTGCAGCCTTGAACCGCCCTGTCGACGTGAGTACAGACGGCATCACGCTCTCTGCAACTCTCCGGTAGCTGACACAGGCAGGATTCGAAACCAACGAACTTTCGCTCCTGCACCTAGGACGGAGATTTTCTTCTCGGGCCTGTGATGCAAAAATAAACATCACCTCGACAGGCCACTTAACCAAAAAAAAAAAAAAAAAGTGAATTACTGCACAAAAGCATACAAATCTAGTAAAACTAATTTTGACAGACAGTAGCTTGAATCTGCTTCTTCCGTTGGCGGACAGAGATGTAAACGTATCAGATGGAAACATCTGATATGTTTGTATCTCTGTCCTCGTGGATCGTCACCAAGCGTCGGTGAGAAGCTCCAGGTCATGGACCCAAAACATCAGTCTGCACGGACCGGGTCCTTGATGGCGTATTTACAATGTAGCGCAAAGACACAACAGGAAGGAGACAGAGAGAGTGCGATGAAACTCAGAAAAATGAACATACTGCGATCTACACTGATGATCGACTTAAATTACTTCAATTAAATTAATTAAGAAGTGAGAGCCACCTTCCTGTTTTGTCTTGGCGTTACATTGTAAAAATGCAAAAACCAACTAGCCCAACAGTTCGTTTTGATCCTTGATGGCGGTTTGACGCACGCCCAGATAACTGGTGAACTATGTGGAGCTCTAGAAACAGGACTTTACAGAACGGATAACTGGTGAACGGCGCGGAGCTCTAGAAAAAGGCCCTTACTCAATAGAATGAAGCCTAATGTTATAATTAAAGTTTTCAGGAGGCATTACTTAGAACGCTTTAAATATGCCAAAGCTTCCAATTGAAGAACTCTCATTTTATCCTATAAATTGTTAAATCACTTTTCTAGAATCACTCATGTAATATTTTAAAGCACTAGAAAACCGGTAACTTGGCTTCACCTCGAGCCAGGCACGTAGCCCGCGGGAATAGGGGGGGGGGGGGGGGGGGGGAGGGTGGAGTGCATGGGGCCCGGAACCCTCCCCCCCCCCCTTTCCCGCCCCCCCTAGAAATCTTCCATTTGCTGGGGCCTCCGCTCCACCCTCCACCTCAAACAGCATTTTGTCATGGGCGGGCCACCCCTCCCCCGACCCCCCCGAATCAAAATCGTGGCTACGTGCCTGCCTCGATCTATGCATGACATTCGTAGGGAAACATCGACGTTCTGTGAACGGACAGAAGCACCGCGGAGACTCTCACTCGAGCGCATTCTTTGCACACCAAGCTTTTATCTGAGCGAGTGTGGCCTTTCGCGCTCTGTTACATCACTTCCCCAAGCATCATGACTGCATCGACAGAAACGCTGCCGTGATGATAAAGAAGGCAGCTGGAATGCTGCCGCTTATGAGTGTGTAATTCTTAGTATAGAGCATAAAAATGATTAGGTACATCGATTAGCATTCCGAAAAAGGTTTGCGTTTGTACCTTGCCCGAAAAAAAAATAGAGAGTACTTCATATTGAACGGCGGCCTGCTGATCGCTTATCGGCGGTTCTTCATCTCGTGTCGCAAGAGGTACCCCCCCCCCCCCCCCCCCCCCTTGAACATCCCTGAAGTTTACAGTGTCCTCGGTCGACAAGCCAGTCCAACAATGTATTGATTTATAAATCTGGCCATAATGGGTGACAAACAGACCTGTCGCAGCAGCATACTGCATTTTTGCACAAAGCGACGGAGCCTGTCAACCTTTCAAGAGTATTTCAATTATTAAAACTTTCAAGACTGCATAGCGTCACCTACTTTTTTACTTTATCCTTTGCCGTTGCACACAGAGGTATAGGGCGCCTTGTTTCTCTAGAACAGTTTAAGCCTCTGCCACACATGTTCATGTCATTCGATGTCCGTGTCATAACCTTACGGCCAGAATCAGCGTGTGACAAGTTAATGATTTCGGCAGTTTCAGGTTTCGGTATGTACTAGAAATAAAGACCTCTCTTCTTCGAGTATCTCAGTAGGAGTAAAGCAATGTAGACTTAACGTGCTCAATGAGGGTATGGTAGCACTCGAGTTTGCTTTTAATGAGCTGCCTTCTCTATCCGCATTTTGCGGAGATATTGCCCCTGTATAGCAGGAAATTCCAACTTCACATCACGTCACATTGTGGCATCACATGACACACTTTATCACATGACGCTGACGTCGCAGGAGATTGCGATGTCACAGGGTGCTACCAACATCATCATGAGCAAAGAAGGTTCTTGGCGGGTTTCCAGATAAAGCTATCGCTTTAACACTTAGACACTCCAGGACATCAAGTTCTATCGAATGGTCACACGTTTATTTCTGTAGAAGTTGTCTGTGTCATTGCACACCGTGTCTCGCGACGCACGACCGTCGACGATGGAGGGGACTTTGCACCAGATGTTGCACTCGGGTACGCAATGGAAACCGAAAGAGAAGCACAAAAGAAGCATAGCAGAATATATAAAATCTCATTTTATAGATGAAACCAGAGGCATAAAGTTATGCAATATGGGCATGTGTTTGGAGATATTTCTCTAGGTCAGCTATTGCCATAGGGTAGAGACTCAGTTCGCGGTCCGCACGTACCGGTGGGAATCGGGGGCTCGCCGTGAGACCCGTCACGTTCGGCGATGCCATCGCTGCGAGCTGTCCTGCAAAAGCTGTACCAGGGGTAGCTGTAGACGGTAGAGAGCAGAGAAGCACAGCATTATTCAAGCAGCTAGAAAGTATTCAAAAGGACACCAAAGATCCATCCAAAACGGTCTCATGGCTTGAGTTTAGTGTATTCGATTCCCCTCCACTCAGTTTGTGGCGCGCACGCCCGGTGATCATGCGGGAGCTGGCCGCGAGACCAGTCCCGCTTGGGGACGCCGTACCTGCGACCTACCTTCTAGCCGCCGTATCTTGAGTAGCTGCAGACATTAGAGAGCAGAGAAGTACAGCACCATTGCAGGTGCTAGCAAGTATTCAGAATGTTCTCCCAAATATAGTTTCCCAGTATCATATTTTTACAAAATCATATAACAGAAAATTTCCCCAAAGTTGTCAACATAACATAGTGGGTCTTTCTTGAAGTCATCCCCACTTTGCAGGTACTTATTCACAACTCTCTTCTCGACATGCTCCACTTTTTTAGTGAGCCACTAACTCTAATCAATCCCAAATTTGTAAAGAAAAACAAGAATATGAATTGACTTGTGGCTTGGCAAGCACACTGCATAGATATCAATCAATAATACTGCTCCAAACAAATATTATAGCACAATGGTTAATGGATAGGGTGTGGAGCATAGGAATCAACCGATTGGGGCTGTTGCCAAACACATCTCTGTCACGTTTTGCTCAATCTCATACCTACTGTCACCATCCTTTTCCAGGGTGTGGGTGGCGTCATGCAGAGGCGTCTGGTGCAAATGAGGTACCCTTAATCGGAAACACGAGACCAATATAGATTTGAATTGTTTAATCATTGCATTCTCTAATTCGGGGTTTTTTTGTAAAGAGAATGCTCACTTAGCACTTTGCTTCGCACTTCGATGTCTTTACTGAGCTGTTCAGGTTAGCGTTTTTTTTTTTTTTGTAAACCAAACACAGACGAGCTTTTGGTTTGATCGATAGTACCTTTTCGGCCAACTCACAATCTGCAGCACACTTCGGGTTCCTGACTCGAAGTGCCCGGAAAGTTAGCTGCACAAGAGGCCACATTTCTTGGGAACCCAGGTGGGAAAGGACGGGCCCCCGAGACGACACCACTGGTAACAGGGTTTCTAGTCCTTCGGAAACTTGTGTACCGGAGTCTCACAATTCGCAGCTATGTTCCCACATCCTTCCGCCACGCACTGTTTCGGCATTCTGCCGTAGGCTCATAAAAAAAAAACCCGCCGAAATCTGTTGCGAAAGGAAAGGTGGCAGAACAAACGCATGCAGCTCAAGCATCGGAACAAGCGGAACCGCGGGACCGACTGTGAACAAGACACCAAGACGACCAAGAGCCGATACAGCCGAGAGCTGAATTCAAGGTGGCCAACTGTCCTTTGACTTTCTTCCCCGAAAATTCGCTATTTCGCGAGGCCTAGGTAATCTGTACTAGCGAGCGTGCACCGCATATGGTGGCGCGGCTGCCGAAGGGCGATGCCGTAACGGAATTCCATCGATGCTACATAACCAACAACCAGGTGGTTTTTAGTTATCGATAACAAAATATTGATGTATAGGAGGTCGTATTATGTCAAGTAGAAGCAAAGGAATTCGCTCAAGAGTTTGGTTTCTGTATACATTTATGGTGAACTTTGTTCAATATTTTTATGAATCGGACGTTCGTTGGGATGCCAATGACTGGAGCACCGACCGGTGGCTTTTGCAAGAAAAATGTTCCTTAAAGAATGCTTTCGATTTTAAAGAAGGTTACTTTATATAACATCACAATTTTATTAATATTGATAATACAGACAGGATAGATTGCGATCTGGAATTGGACGTGTCAATTACACATTATTTTTTAATTGCTCTCACAACAGGTCGAACGACTAGAGTATAAGCACATGATTCGAATAATCAGCTGAGTAAATGGATACGAAGAACAGGCACAACCGCAACAAGGGCGAAAGACCCCAAAAAACTTAAGTGTAATAAGCGATTAGCCAGACATTCCGTGGACGACAGTTTAACCGAATTACAAACGAACAGATAGACATACTGAGCGTTTTCACATCCAATACACAAGTCGAGAATGCGCTCATGATAGGTGAAAAATTAGCTCCGTACGAAGCCGCACATTCTCTCGTTGTTCCTAACATTGAGGCATGAAAATCCTGGCAACCGTCTTAGCTAAAAATAATATACAAGTTAGGAAATTTTCATGATCTTTTTTTAGCTTTGAGCGCGTTCGCTCTACATGTGTGAAGTATTTATTTAAATACTTTATAAAAATTGTGTAACGAAACAAATGAAGGACACGCATTAATTTGTCGAGAAAAACACCCACGACAATAAATACAAAACAATGAAACTTACAGTAAGCATAATTTAACGGAGAGTCAATTGATTCTTCAGTTCTAAAACAGTCAGCTAAAAGTTTTGTAAATCAAACCAAACAGCGACAATCGTAAACAAACTTATGTTAAGAAAACACCTATGCATCACATGCCACAAAAATAGTGAGACATAACTTAAGTTTACGGAAATGTGCAAAAATGACAATCACATAGAAGAAATGCGCCAAAGCAAGCTTATGTATGTCATCACAATAAGTATTGCGCCGGCCAAACAGCACAAGGGGAACCACAGAGGGGTATGACAACCTACAAACTAACCACGTCCGAAAAAGAAACATAAAAGTGGCGGAGTCGGATAGCAGAATAGTGAGAAAAAGAATCGTTTAGAAGCTATAAAGTGGCGGCCGATGTCTTCTGATAGCAGTCAACATTTGACACATTAAAAAATGCACCAGTCACGCAAAAACACGCGAGGAAGATACAAGGACAATAACAATAAAATATTGAAAAAAACCCACTCGTAAGATAGACACCTGATAACAATTTAGACCAATGTTGCGCAAGAAAACGAAGAATGATAATCAGAACAAATCATACGAAATTACAAATATTGCCTACAAACGTGTGTGATAAATATCACGTGAGTAAAATGCAACAATTAAAACACGTTATGCACCCAAACGAGCTCATATATACGATTACCTGCCGATGAGAAAGACAAACATGAGGTACAAAAACACGTACAATGACTATTACAACATTATTGCTTCAAGACGAACTCAATTGTGCAATCATAAAAAAAGTTAATAAGGCAACCATTCCGCGAAAAAAAAAAAAAACAGAAACAAAATTGATGATAAACTAAAGAAAAATATTTACCACGGCAAGACTGGGGTCTTTAACATGCATCACGCAGTTCTGATCACTGAAGCACATCACGCAATAAGTGCACAAGAATTACTCTGGGAAAATATCTAAAAATAAGAAGAGCAATACGATGCAACAAAAAAAGGCATGAAGAACTTTCTCTTTAAAACGCAATAATACGTATGATAAGCTACATATTAGAAACAAAACACAACTTCAGTAATACCCCAAACCGACAATCGCAAAGAGGGGGCTCCAAAACTTGTCATCTCAAAAAATTGCCCCCCCCCCCAAAAAAAAAAAAATAAATAAAAAAAAAAATGGAGTCGCCGAACAAGCATTTTTTATGATAATAACCGAAGCACACTGGGAGTCACACCTGAGTGAGCATAGTCCACACCCTAAGACCCCGGTGGGTACACAGTGTATGAACACTCGGGATGTCTTTTTCTCAAATGCAGATTGTTAGTAGCGAGGCCAACTTCCATCTTCGATAAGGTCACTCTCTTCGAGAATCGTCCACACAGCGCGCATGGCCACCAGGGTACAAAGCAGAGGACGTGTACTCCATGATCTTGTCTGTTGTCTTCCGCACCATAGCTTTCGGTGGAGAAAATGGAGCTATACGGGATAGCCTCTCTAGGTAGGTCGCTTCCTCAAGATGTGTATGTCAAAATTATTAAGAACTTCATTCATACAATCGGTTGAAGTACTCTAGAACTTTCTTTAAATAAACTCACGAGCGTACTTTGCTTCTCACGTTTGTCCGATGGGCAAGATTTTCAAAATACACCAAATCACGAAGAGGTGCATATGGGCACACCCATATACATATAAGCAAACCACCACCGACACTGCGATATGTCGAAAATCTTCAAACAAGATTTCATTTCTCCTTTACCGTGACATTATGGCAGGCGACTAATATGTGCCGTGCCGTACACGGGAAGTTAAGAATGAGAGCCCCTTTGTAGTAAAGGCATAGCCATTGAAATGTGTCCTGCAAAGACGGTGAAGGGAGCAAGAAATAGACTGCATGACGCATTTCGTAAGCTGTAGGTGAAGTATTTCGTTCAGTTTGTTGGAATCGTCTTTTTTCTGATTTGTTTCAATGCCCCAAATGTAGTTGCGTTTTTCTTTTTTTTTTGAGAAGAAGTGGCGAGATTATTTAGGGGAGGGGAGCCTTGGTAGGCCTGGATACGTTTATATGTAGAGCACTTTTACGCAAACTCTCCGTAATCCTTGGGTAGGTACAGACAACTGTTGCAGAGTGCTTTCTCGGTGAAGCTCTATAAGGCAGAATGTACCAACATGTAAATTCCCCGTTAAAAAAAAATAGTGTCACGACTTGATAGCGCACGTTTTCAAAGCGTTTCAAAGTTGTTTTGTCCTTGCCCCTCCGCTCCCTGGAGGGGAAATAAAGGATTATTATTATTATTATTATTATTATTATTAAAGGATGCATGACCGCTGGATACCGGCCACGTAAAAACTAAGCCGATAGCGGCTACAGTAAATCAATCGAAGGTTCAAAGCGTTTGCAGATAATATCAATGAGTGAAAGAGTATTTAACAGTAACGGAATCTAAGACCTTTCCACGGGCGTCTTTTCAACGCCCTCAATTTCACACATGAAGGACGACGGATATTGTTTACTTCAATCAGGAGCACGAGCGAAGCCGTAACCAGGCCCAAGAACAGGGCAAGAAAGTAAGGCTTCACATCGTTAACTGTTAGCACATGCTGTTCGATTGTTACCATGGCACTCTGCATTCCATATTCAAACTCGAACAATTTGAGTTTTTCTCCTTTATCGAAGAGTCCAGCCTCTCGCGCCCTACTGAGCGTTGATGTGACCGCCTTCCTATATGGGGAGGGCGCGGCCATTATTGTGTAACTGAGGCCTTGGGAATTACGCAGCGGTAAACAACCGCCTATGCCACGAACGACCTCAATGAGGTGTTTTTTTTGTGTGTTCAGCGGCCAACGCGAGATAAGTATCACCTTTAAGGTTCTGTCCTTAATAAAAAGTTTCGCTGAAGCGGCGCAAGATTTCAGTTGGTGTTTGTAGATGGAATTGACCAGGGTTTTTTCGAGCTCCGGACGCATGTATTCCAAATCGGTCAAATCACACACGGTGTAGCCATCACGCATCATGTTGAAAATAGATACACTACGCGGTATTTCACTTTCCAAAGGAACATACCTGAGCAAGGCAGTGAGCGAACCTTTGAATCCGGTGCCGATGATCAGGCTCATGAGAGCCCAGAGACCCATAATGACTCTGGTAGAGAAGTGTTTTCGAGATGAGCGTGGAAGCTGGTCCCGTTGATGGAACAACAGGGCCACAGTAGAAAAGGCAATCGTGCTGAGGCGAGGAGCCTTTCCCACAACTACGGCGAATGTCAAAGAAAGGGATAAGGTGCTCATCAAAATAGCCGACATCAGCGTGGTCCACACCTCCCATGTGAAGGGAAGGACGAGAACCGCTTCCTTTGGAATCGGTTGCCTCCATCTACAAAAGGCTAGATTATCATACGAGTCGAAGTAATCCACTATCATTTCCCTGGGATAGTTAGTTACATATGGAAGGGCATGAACGAGCAGGGGAGTTTGCATAGTATTGACCGATTTCACGACGCCATTCTTCAAAAAGGAACCGGTATATTTATTACCACCGCTGTGCTTAAGAACTGCAATAGTCGTAGTGTAAGACGGCTGCAAACAAGATTTCTCATACGCGCAATATGCTGTGAAATTGTTACCTCGCAGAGAAATTTGTCGAAGCAGAAACGGAGCCATGCTAACAATCAGTGGACTGCCTTTGCAGGTTAAGCATTCCGTCTTCGCATACCTCATGAGCGTTATGGTGTCGTTAACCGTAGTTATCATGGTGTAGCTATCGATAAATAGTTTCGCGTAAGAGCTCTTACCGTGTTGTCTGAATATATCACTCATCGGCTTAGATTTAAGGTCCTCGGGTAAAATAACGATAGTGTTTATGTACGGTCTGTATATCTGAGGTTTTAGATCTGCTTTTAGTTCGCGTTCACATAAAATGATTAGAAGGCTTCTGATTTCGAACTGTACATCATCGCTAAAGGGAAAAGGGCTAGGGCCGCTATATTTTGATATTATGCGAACCGCAAACGGTAATCCCTTCATAAACTGCTGCATCACCTCCATGTTATCAACTAGGCAATCAGTAGGCAATGCGATATCTAGCCAGTTTGTTTCAACCGCAAACGTAAGGAAGCGCCGAAAAATATCGTCTTGTAAGACATCTTTGAAGCTTTTCAATTCCTTGGCAAAGTCATTCTTTGTCGTGATGAGGATGACGCTCAGAAGAACAGTAATCTTCATGCTCTAAACAGGCACGCCAACCTCCGGTATCGGGGCACAGCTTGTATCCACTCTGAAACGGATCCAGGTAAGATATTTTCCACAAATCTGCTCTTTCTGCAATTCCACGTCGAAGTTCACCGCATACGAACAAGCTCGTACACCAAACTAGTTGTTTTAATGCTAGACTAGTACTACCAACTTATTCAAGTAACGAAGATAAACATTATATTCAGGAAACTATCTTGCTAGGCATATTGATGAGGCTGAGATGAGCTCACCGAAATTTTACCCAGGTAGTAGTTGCGCCGTATGTCTTTGCAGTCAGAAATCCGACTGAATGCGTTGTCAATAAAATTCATTTGGCACACTCTCGCTGTCTTCGTGTGAGAAAAATGATTGTTCGAGAAGATATCATGCCGCGAACTTCTTTAGATGGTGTCTTTTTGCGTGAGTGTTTCGACAAGAAATAATGTTTGCCCACGACAAACACGGGCGTTCCGTGAGTGCTAAGTGCCATTTTCCCTACGTAGATGTGCTCGCTATTATATCGTAGCTGAAGACAACTCCTCCTAACAAACTGATAAATGTCTTCTGGTTCGCTATCGTTTAACACGTTCAAAAGGCGATGCGGTTGGCACACTTTATTGATTGTGTCATTTATTTAGTTTTCATTTTTAAATTTGACATAAAAATAGTGGTACTATTTCGAAGAACAAAGAGTTCCGAATTTCCTGGACCTGACCCCGCCACGATCGTTACAGACATAACCCAGAAACGGTTCGAGTGGTATTTTGTATGGGTACATGAGCCTGACTCATTAAAGTCGGATTCCCTTAATAAAACTGGGCTGTCAATTTGTTAAAGCTTAATTTTTAACAAAATATGTGATATATTGCTGGCTCTTTGCGGTTTCAAGTATGGCACTCCTGAAACGGATGAAGGTTACAAGAGGGTTGCATCGTTGTCCCTCATCTGAACTTCTGAAGACACGAATTTTTCGAGCAGTGAACACCCCTGACTTCACAGAATGAACTGGAATCTCCTTCTAGAGATAACGTAACAGTCGTCCACTCGCGTCAAATTTGTTCGTCACAATGACGTCCGGTAGGTGAAGTGTAAAATCCACCAGTAGGGTCTCGCTATGCATACCCCATTCCGGAAACATAACCTTGGCTTGCACAGGCATGGACGCAAGCGCATGGCTTCGGAAACTTAATATATGAAGCTGATCTTTGTTCGCGTCAGAATTCTTTTTTTTTCAGATATCATGGTCTTCAGAATGTCATTTTGTCGATTTTGCTATGGCGTACATTTGCATTTAAAAAAAAAAAAAAAAACATTTCGAAATATTGTGCAATCAAACAAAGGGGGTAGTTATTACGCACTGCGAATCTTAGATTATATGTCGAGGCCGTATCTGCGTCAACATATCTGCCTTATAAATGGAGCGGTGCTGTGGCGCAAAATTTCCTGGGTCAGTTAAAAAAAAAAAAGTTTCTTGAATTCCGACATGCACCCGGCAAGCCATCAAGCCTGATTTTCGATTCCCGGTACGACCAGCATTCATTCTCTCTTCCGATGTGTTTAGGTGGCACGTCGCAGGCTCACTGCAGGGTTGAACGCATATTTATCACGTGAAACGTGATTTGTCTAGTCAGGGGATGTAGAAATTTATGAAGCCGAAAAGTGAAGCCTTAGTTAGCTCGATCGATTCTGATTGGCTGAGCCAGGTGATGATGCCACACTCCCTGTTCGGGACACTACAACCATTGTGAGCGGGGTTGGGGGGGGAAGGGGGGGGGGGGGGGAATTGCAGCAACAAAGTTATCTCGTCAGGCTGGGATCGAACGCATGCCAGTTAGATTGTTAAAAAGACACAAACTGGGTATTTATGAGCACTAAGGTTTTTATTTGAACGTATCCTGTAAGAGCCCAACTACCTAGAACACAATTTGCGGCCCGAGATTCGTTTTCTTTCCGCCCGAAAAGAGCCGGTCGAGAATTGGTCGCTTTTTATCGCGCTCACTGTCTTTTCTATGGTCACGGGACGTTCGAACTAAAGCGTACCAAATATATTCAAAGTCATGGGTCGTAAATGCGCACATTCAATATTAAAGAAAAAACAAAAAAACATGAAGCCTAGGTTTGTGGCCTCCAGAGACGGCAAATACATTGCTCGAAAAAATAAAATTTTGCACAAATCACAGGAAGTATATGTGTACACGTCACTCTCAATATGGCAACGTACCGCGCGCTGGACGACGCGATGGCGGCGCACGACAGAACAACGTTGCGACGGACGTGGGGCCGCTACTTCGGAACTGTCGTTCGTGGTACCGGCCAATCGATTTTTAAGCGCAGAGCATCGAGCGCAAGGGATACAAGTGTGAAACAATCGCACCACCAAGGTTGCAGGCAACTTCGTCGTCTGCTTCACACGCCGGAAAAGCAGGGGAAAAAAACAAAAAAAAAAAAAAACGCTGTCGGGTATAGACATGTATGATACATATTTGATATATTTCAATGTGCACCGACGTAAAGGAAGTTATCATACCTTTTATTACCTTGCGGTGAATTATACTGAAAGATACAAGCCGAAATTTCCTATAACGAGTCAGTTAGAGACCACACGGTATATTGATGAAAAAACTGTTAAAGTGCAGGCGAGCTGGTGTAAGTTTTACATGATGATTGAAAACCTGAGACTGTGGTTTGAAAAACGGAAACACGTGAAGTAGAATGGATGCTTGGGCGAGTTGAATATACATGATGCAGGAGGAGCGCTAAATTAGACTCACTCACCCTCACATTCACACTCACACTCACACCAGAAAAACGGTCACTCACGTCGCGCTGACTTTCAACTCAAATTGTATTTTCGTCTTCTTTAACACGGGTAAAAGAAAACCGAAAGAAGACGAAAATACAATTTGAGTTGAAAGTCAGCGCGACGTGAGTGACCGTTTTTCTGGTGTGAGTGTGAGTGTGAGTGTGAGGGTGAGGGAGTCTACTTTAGCGCTTCTCCTGCAACGTGAAGTAGGAAGAAAAGGGACAGACAACGTCTTAGTCTGTCCCTTTTTCTTCCTACTTCACGAGTTTCTGTTTTTCAGACTACAGCCTCCGGTTTTCGATCATCATGTGTATACGATATACTGCCCTGGCGAACGTATGGACGCGCCGTTCTTCGGCGCATTTCAGAGCAATACCAGATGCTTTTCTAACTGGCTTCTGATTCAACATGGCGGCACACAGCTGAGATTGTAGTATATCCTAGGTTGAGAGGAGGCATAGTAAAGCAGCTATAAAACGGTCAAGCGAATCACTGAAACCACAAAAATTAAACCCTGTAAAAAAAAAAAAAAAAAAGAATAAGCGTTACGAGGACACTATCTTTTCTTTGACGATTCCTGTTTGTTCTCCCCTAAGCTAACAGTGGAATGGAAGCCACGAACTCGTTGGACCAGTCCTACGCCGGTATTTCACCACGCGACAACGCTTTCGTGCTCATACCCACTTGAAAGCAGGACCAAGGGTTGAACTGCAGCAGGCTAATTGTTCCGGTGAGCGCCTGGCATCCACGACGCTGTCAGCTAAGGGATGAACTGAGCATGGATCTTTCCAATAATCGCGCGTCCTGTGAAGTGCTATCTTTACGTACAGGGCTGTGGGACACGTCTTGAGCATGCGCAGCTCTAATTTACGAAACAAAATTTCAAAGACGGAATTCGAGTCAGACTGCGCAAATGTGTTTCTGTGTTTTGAAGCAAAGCGTGACGCATAGGACTTTATATTGCATCCAGCATTTCACTGCTTGCCTATCTTGATATCGATATCAGAAATCTCCATATGTTAAAAAAGAAAACAAAATGAGTTCTTTCTGATAAGGCTATTATAGTTAAATGGCGTATTGTAGTTATTGTAGTGTTGTTTGGAGGCCCTACATTACCGCAATTTGTAGTATTAGGTAAGATATTTTAGTACGTGGTTTTTCAACCTCTAAGATAATTTGTTGCTTATGATCTAATTTCAAACGCGCGAACAAGTATGGCAATCGAAAGTGTGCAAATTATCATCACTGCTGCCAATTGCATCATTTTCATTTATCGTTATTAAATATATTTAGTGTAAAATCAAAGAAAGCATTCTAGGTAATCTGAGAAATCCATGTAAAATTGCATTAATGGGGGGTAAAGAATATGGTTTTAGCAAAGTCGCGGCTTTTGAAAACCGGCAAAACTTCCAAAATCGCCGCCAATTCTTGCCGACCAAAAGACCCTCCTCCTCCCTCCCCCCCCCCCCCCCCAAAAAAAAAAAAAAAGAAGAAAGAAACAACTAAAAACGAATGCCGTTTTTTTTTTTCATAACAGAACTTCTTAGAACATTTAGATGGAAACCGGTGAAACAGTAGTGAGTTTTAGTATTGCGTATACGAACGAACGCAAGCACTGTGTGTTTGTGTTAGCGTTGCGTGTGTCACACTGCGCGTGTGCGGAGCCTAAAATTGCTGTATTTGATTGGCGCATTGACCCGACGCGCATGCGAGGCACGCCACTCTAACCGAAACGCAAAGCGCTTGCGTATTCTTCTATTAGCAATACTAAAGCTATATACTAAGATAAATCCGATATCGGCTGCAGCACTACACGGGGACGAGGAAGAGTGCTGTTTGCCCCCAAAAATGACATTTCGCGAGACAGAATCACGAGCAGTTCCACCGTGGCCCCTGAGCAGGAGAACCGGGGGACCCTCACTAGAGCGCTTCCCGTTTCAGCTATGGGAGAGCGAGCAACGAGCTGGAGACGCGAATATACCTGAAATCAAGCACAAGACCTCGGAAGGACCAAGTTCTTCAGTACAACTGCCTCTCAGTCACACTTTTTGTAAGTCAGTGTTCTTCTTCCTGTTTTTACCCCAGCAGGACGCATCTTATCTCAAGCAGATATTTTCACAAACTAAACATATTGGTGTCTAACGTAGACTTTATATTCTGGGCTTGAGGAGAGAGGGAAACTCGTGAGCGCGGGTAACAGTACTCTGCCCTTCGCTGCCTAGCTGTGGCATCAGTGGACGTCTATTTGGTGAACACCGGAGTAAACTGTAGTCTGTTCGTGCTCCGTGCGTTTTTGAACGGCCTCAAAAAGGTACGCTGGGCAAACGTACGTTTATATTTCCTTGTTCTAATCGACGTTATAATTAATTGTCGTTATGAGTGTACTTTTTTCGATTACTTATATTTATTTACTGGGAACTTTTTTTTTTATTCACCAACGTCTCAACCGACGCTCGACATGTTCAGAACCAAAGGAAGAAAAATATCGAACCAAACCTTATTTATTATTCAATTATCACATTACTGTTACAACAATGTTTTGCAATTGTCTGGCAAAATGGGCCGGTATAGTAAGATGGATATAAATCAATTCTTATCCTGGTTTTGGCTAGGTGTATGATGACTTCTACTGCTTCGCGATTTCGACAATGGAGAATTTTAGTAGATCGGTCCGATGACTCCGAGAAGGATACCCGATACTCCGCCGTCGCCTTTTCGCATTCATCATATTGTTAACGGTGGCATCGGAGGTATCGGAGTGATCTACTTAAACTCTCGAATATCAGGCGCTGGCTATAACGACGAAGCTTTGCTCTATCTTCGAGGTAAATAGCACTTTCATTGCTTCGCTGCAGAAGCCCAATGCAGAGCATAAAAGATTCGTGAGGAACAATAGGGCACTCCCATCCAGTGCCTCAGTTCAAAGGGTGTTCAGCGTAGCAGTTTACATACTGAGTAAGAAATAACGCATAATATCTGACAAGACTTTCTAGAGTCAGCTGTTGCTCAAAATACTCAGGGTCATTAAATGGAACATGTTGCAACAATAAGAACTTGAATAGCCGGTTCCCCTTTGTTTCTTAACTGAAGACAATATTGTTGAAAGTAACGCCACGAAAGTAACGGATTACTTCTTTAGGTAACGGTCACTTACTTTTATGGGAGAGTATTTGTAATTGTAGTAAATTACAACTTAGCCTTGAGTAATAATTGTAAATGTAATTCCTTACTATTTTTCAGTAACGTGTACAAGTCTGCACTGGCTGGGCAACGGAGGGTGCGTCTTTTAGGAAAAGGGTGCATCAGCTCCTGATGCACCCGACTACGCCCTTTTTTTCTTACAGTGTACCTATAGTCCGTTGCAACCTAAGAACGAAGGGCAAGGGTAAGACGGGCCGGGGAGAAGGAAGCAGACGGAACGCTACAGAGAGAAGGAGGTTTTCCCCTCTCTTCTCCAGCGTTCCGTAAAATGGGTAGGACAACAAAAATTGTTGTCCTACCCATTTTAGATGAACACATCATTGAGGCACCCAAATATGTTTTCGTTGTTGCTGAACGGCCTCAGAAAGTTGTCGCCAAGAATAGAACCAATGAAAGGACTAAATATGTCTTATTAATCTGATGATAAATAGAACTACAAGTGTGTACGGCAAGGAGACCTGAAAAGAAAGATTCAATTGGCCTCAGAGGAAGAGCCGAACGGTGGCAGCCGCTTGAATACTCGCGGTCTTGTTTGAAGTTCACGGTTTTCGGGTGAAAAATAAAAGAAATGAAAGATCAGTGTTAACAAATGACACAAATATAATTGTCGAGTCGGTACCCCCAAGCGGAGGAGGGGGTCAGTCAAAAATAAAAAAAAGTACTCTCTGGAGGAGCATCGTAAAAAGAGAAAAAGGGGTTAAAAACATATTGTATTGTAAAGGCTCCTTTGCTCCGCATCTTCGGCACAGACCAGACAGCGTGATCCCGCGAAACTACTTCATTTCAAAATCACTCCTGCCAGAAAGCGCGTTTTGGTGGTGCCAGACGCTCGCGCCGTTCCTCACGGGGCTGCACAAAGCAAGCATTTTTTTTGTCTCTGAATACATGAGCGCGAATCTTCTGCAGCGTGCATTGTGCACCACAGGATTTCATTTTCTCAGCAAAAAGAAATCTGAATGACCAGTAGCATATAGTGCGATGGTATCACGTGCAAACCATGTTAAAGACTCCAGTTTTCTGGTAAAATGTGATGTTCTCACAACAATACTCTCTTTCACTTTAAGTGTGAGCGCAGCAGAAGCTACAAGAGCGAGCTCCGGGCATTCAGCGTCCTTGCCAAGCACGTGCGGTCGTGCAATGCAAGCACTGTTCGCGCTTGTAGCATCGGCTGCGTCCAAACTTAAAGGGGTATTCCCGAGAGAGAAATCCCGGGAATTTCTTCCCGGCCCGCGCGCATCACGAGACGAAAACGCGAGGCTTTTTGCACCTCGCAAAGCCCGACGTTTTTGTCGCGCGATGACCGTGCACTGTTAGCAAAACTAACACGCCCAGACGTGTAAACCGTTGTCCCATAGCGGACACGTCGAAACGTGTTCGTTCTACACGAGGCCATCTGTGTTTTTCGTCTACACATGAGGTGCTGTGTAAACTTAACACGCTACACCGTGTCTGCCTTCCGCAAAACCGTTTCGAGCGTGTTCCTTATGAAACATGGCGGCCAGCGGCCGAGAACAGGCGATAGACGAGCCCAGCGAGCCGCGCCTTTCAGCCGAATTGAAAGCACACAGGGCGCGTTAGTTCTCGTTCGATGTCTTTTATACACAGTAGTCTCCAAGCGGCGGACGTAGCTACTTGCAAAGGTACGTACGTGCGTTGTCGGCGGTCGGCGGCGTCAGTAGCTTCAACAAGCCGCTAAACAAAAAAAAAAAAAAAAAAAAAAAAAAACGAATGCCGAACTCACATGGATAAATAACTTGAGCAAACTATTTAGAATCGGGCGGTAACTTGCGCCACCTATCGAGATTTCTAGCAGCCTGTTTAAAAAAAAAAAGACGAGTCTGTTAACACTGCAAACGACCACGACTACACAGCAACCCTACATGCAACGCAGGCAACACAGCACACAGCTACACAGCACCAACATGTACACAAACACAACAACCGACACTACGCCCGACACTTCCTACTCGATATCCATTTCTCCCCGCGGCGCATATAAGCTTGACATGTGCGGGTGAGCTCTTTGGTCGCTGACCATTACAGGTTTATAGAAGAATACACAAAACACGGCGCAATGGACAGCCGTGTGTTAGAACTGTTTGCATTTAAAAAGTATGGAGGCAAAATCTATAATGTTAGTCCGTTGCAATAAATAACGATATGTTAACAATAAATCTTAAACCGGTCATGAAAAAGTTCAAATTTTTGTTATTTTCTTGCTTGACCAGTGTAATGAGCAGTCCGACTAGCTTGAATCAGATAGGAAAACAAATTATTGGGATTTTGTCATTACGTATACAATAATAAATGAAAATGATCCTTGCGCAAAGCATTCTTTATATATTTTTGTGAAGGACACCCGGACATCCGCCCAACACTTTACTTCCGCTAGTTGCAGCAGTTGCAGTACGGGAGCAGACGCCTTCACTTTTGGGGCGTTTTGATGCAGTTTGTTGTCGTATGTCGTGTCGGTGTCGAGAAGAGCGATGGGGCTCGGGAGTTTGTGACCGGTGTTATTCGTGAACACTGGTGTGGGGCGCTGATGCGTCTTTTTTTTTTTTATACTGCCACCACCCCGAACTTTGAAGATACACAGGCCCGTAGCAGTGCATTATGCTGAATCGCGAGCTCCTTCTCTGTTGACGTCGCGTCGCTTTCCTGGTACCACTCGTGGATACTGCAAGCGTTTAAACAGTGTGCACCGTCTCGCCTACATCCCCGGTGACGTACTCGACCTGTTGAAACTTATTGCTTCCGTCATTTTAGAGTACGCAAAGCAGTTATCTCGTTGGTCTGGTTTCGGTTATAAAAGCAAGGCAAAACGCTCGTAATTCCCGCCCTCAGTACACGTTGGACACCTTCCACACTTTGACACCGGATAACTGAATGAACGAGGATTTACATTCACTTCCGAGGTTACTCTCGCCGCTTCCTCACCGTTGAGCAGCAGGATGAGCTGGCGACAAGCCGCGGATGAAAGGCTTGAGCATCAACAGCCCTAGCGCACTCGGTGCCGATGCGGGCGACGCGGGTTTCTGTCAACCGGGAGGCCAGCACAAACCGTGACCATTCCAGCTCTTCGTCATGACACGGTGTTGCAGAGAGCAAGGTAAAATACAGCTACACGGATCACCGAAGCAAACGACTGCTATCTTAAATCTTGGCTTGTGATTGCGCCTTTGTAGTAGATCATCTTATTCGTTTTGCTGGAGAGACGCAAACGACGGGCGTAACAAAATCGCTTGCATATTCCGCATATCTCACAAAAGCATTTACCCTGTCACCTTGCGAAAAGCGCGAAACACGGAGTCCGCACCGTCCTAAGCTTTCCGTTTTTTACCTGCTTTAGAGCAGTTTTTTACCTGCTAGTAGATATGCCTACTGAAACTGAAACAGGGCAGTGCCAGAGAGAAAGAGAAAGTTGAGAAAGCTCGCTCGCTCTCCAATTTCTCAACTCTCAAGTGATTGCACCATAATAAATGCACCAACGCGTCTTGCAAAATAAAAAAAAGAGCACTACGTTCACAACATAAAAAATGGTCTCAGTACATGCATCTGCGGGCAGGTAGGAAACCTTGCCCTAATTTATTCACGCCGCATGATTGGCGCAACAAACTCGTTGCAGGACCGAATCATCTACTCGAGCGGTGTGCGTCGCTATGCAAACGCAGTCCAACACGAAGCATAAAAAACGGCAGATTTAAGACAACAATCCGGAGTCCATTATTCAATTAAAACAACGTAATTTTGTTGAAAACGCCCGCTGCTTCTTACTCACGGTATGTGTCGGGATACTTCGACAGTTTGAAACGGAACGAGGGAAGATTTACTTTTAAAAACGCTCGCTGCGTCCTCCCGGACCAGCTGGACCGGATCAGCTGACGACGACGGGACTGTACCCGTTGAACCTCCACCACGCAACAAACAATTTGTGCTCCGTGTTAAAAGCGTGGTTCAAACAGACCCGGAATACAAAGCACCGCACCACACACGACGAATGTTTCAGCTATTTTTCGCATCGCCGGGTTGCACCAAACAGAACGAGATCGCCGAAGTCAACGCCGCGCTGTCGTGAACCTTGGCTTGTGGTTGCGAACTCGTGGACCCTGTGACTCCCTTCGCTTTCAAAGGACACACGACGATTACGAATGCTACTTTCCGTCTTCCAGGAACATCACAGGGGCACTTCTCCGGTCACGTCTTCACTGTGTGCTCGCAAACTCCGAAGCTCTATGCGAAGCTTCTCGCGTCCCGTCAAACCAAAACAGTAGCGGCGCCATGCGTACTTGCCAGATTTTCTCCGGTCAAACAAAAACAACGAAAGCCAACCGGCGCTTGCTTTTAGCGTACATCGGCGTTGCGCTTGCGCCGTGGCCAGATCGCTTGCAGTTGAAGCAGTTGAAGGTTGAAGCAAAAACGAAACCAGCTGCAATGTCACGTGTACACATCGAGGACACGCTTTTTATATCCATTTTAACTGTTTGGAACGAATAATTAGACCCATAACTTTATCTGTGGTGTCTAAGAAACTGTTATCAGGACCCCTAAACTAAATACAAACATGCGCGACATGAGGGAAGCCGCATTGCCATCGAACAGAAAATGGCGGCGAGCACGGTAAGGGCTGGTTTCGCCAACGTCCTGCGACATGGCGCAATTACTTTTGGTGCATATCTGTCTCCGAGACATGTTTCTTTCCGCGGCATTTGTCTCGACGGTCCTTTCTAAGTGTGTCCCCAAGCATTCCGGTGCTTCGATAGCCGGCAATGCCGCGGTCGTCACCGGGGGCGATGCGTGTTATCGAGGTCGGCTACACGGTTATGCGTGTATGACCGAACCAAAACAGGTTTTTTACAACCTCGCATGATTTCTGAACGAATTATCCGTTACTCATCGTGTAAATTTATGGTAATTTGTGTAAATAGCGTGTTTTTCACCCCAAATATTCGCCAAATACACGGGACTTGCTAACAGTGTGCTGTGGAGAAATCCCCGGGATTTCTCACTCGTGTGAACAAAGGGGTCCTGCAATGCCTGTCCGGCCATTTATTAATTTGCATCGCGTTCGCTGGAACTCGTGAGTGGGACTCTAGCAACACATAAAACATAAAATAAACAATAAATCTTAAGTATTTTGAATGTGATAGGTGAAAGAAGTTCAAAATTTTGAGCACATTTCCTTACGTTAATGGCGTCATTGGTCTAAACCAATAGAGAACCAAAACGACAAGAGCGTCCAACAACCATGCGCGATCTTCCTAAGTATTGGAAATTAATATACAGTTATGAATATGCGAACGTCCCACCGATTTACGGATGTTCCAAGCAAAAATTTGATTGAGTGTCACGTGCTTGAAAGGATCAGGATTGGCGACGAGATGTTACGGTGGCGCCTTTTTATGTTTCCTATCCTATAGGGAGTATTCACTGGCGGCCATAGCTGTGTGCGTGAATGCTGAGCGCGTGCTGACGGCGAGCTTCCACAGTTCCTTTGAAACGTGCATTCCGCACCATCAAGAGTGCCGGTCTTAGCCGCTTATTGATGTGAGCGAGTATGCGCTCTAAACAGCACCCACAAATATGGCGTCCAGCGAATACTTCCTATAACGTCACGGCGGATAATATTAGTAGCGAGTGACAATTTCGATGGTGGGTAAAAAACGCATTGGAAGAATGGCCATCGCGTTCCTAAATCAACACCTTCGGAGTTGAGAGTCTGACTCAATTGCTCTTATTTCGGTCGACGAGAGCAGAAATAATCCTACTCAAGATGTCGTAGTGAGCGTTTGACCAATCGCGGAAGGCTGATGACAGCGACGCTTTTGGACGCGAACGTCTCTAATTCAGCCAGTTGTAACTCTAGAATTTTACGTTGTCACTATCCGACGCTCTAGACCAGGGGTGGCCAGGCTGACCCGGCCTAAGAGCCGCAGACAAAACCACGAAACTTCCAAGAGCCGCCGGGGGGAAAACTTTTGTCCTGGGCAATAAACGAAACTCGAACTACTTTCAATATATCCGAGTCAAAAGCAGTCCAACACAGTAATGTAGCAGTAGCACAAGACTACCGAACCGCAACCCATATTTCAATTTAAAACGCGTTCAATTTGTCTTTTTGGGGAAGTGCTCCTGTGAAAGGAAGGGAAGCGGGGAAGTGTGTGTGTGTCAGGCACGTAGCCAGGGGGAGGGGAGGGGGAGCGTGGGGCCCGCCCCCCCCCCCCCCCCCCCCAGAAATCTTCCATTTTGCTGGGACCTCCTCTCGCCCCTCCCCCTCATACAGCATTTTGTCATGGTTGGGACCCCCCCCCCCCCCCCCCCCCCTCCCGAAACAAAATCCCGGCTACGTGTCTGGTGTGTGTGGAAGGGGGGGGGGGGGTTAGGGGAGGGAGCTGCGAGCCGCACTTCAACACGCGAAGAGCCGCATGCGGCTCGCGAGCCGCAGCTTGGCCACCCGTGCTCTAGACCAATGCCGTCACTCGACGCTCGTGTTTGACAATAGAGAGTTTTAGTAGATCGTTACGATACCTCCGATAGCCCCGATAGCGATACTATGCATGCGCAAGGGAGGCGGTGCCGAAGTATCGGTTATCGTTATCGAAGTCATGGGAACGATCTACTAAAACTCTCTAGTGATAGGCACACTTTTCGGAGCAGTATTTAGTTTTCTTCGTAACTTTGAAATGTACCTTTAAAGGGCCACTGGAAAAGAAAATACTATTTTATAAAGAGTCTAGTCAAGACACGCTTGTCGAGAAATGAATTTTATTCGAAACATTTTTCTTGCAGACCAACATTGGCGGTGCGAGACGTGATTTAGTCGGTAGCCACGTCCTTTCCGCTTGTTTTCTTCCTCGGCATTTCGAGCGCGTGGAGGAGAGGTGGATAGGTTTGGCCATCACGTTGACGTGAGGAGAGTGTATGGCCGTCTTGTTGATGTGGCGAGAGTATATGACCATTCCGTGACGTCATGGACTTTGCGCGCAGAATTTAAAATAAAGCTCGCGCCGTCGAAATTGCTCTAAAATTTTTTTTTCGAGTAAAATTCATTTCTTGACACGCTTGCCCCAACAAGACTGGTTAAAAAAACTTTTTTTTTCTCTTCAGTGGCCCTTTAATTGAAACAAAGTATAGAAAAAGGGGATGTCCATTTTGAAAAGTTGTGCAGTATATATAGCTGCGTCGCTTTGATTTGCGCCAGCCTAATAAAATGTTAGAGCGCGCAGGACTGATAAAGCACAAAGTTGTAAACGAAAGCTTCCAAACAAGTGCATGTAAAACTAAATATAACATTAGCCTCCCGAGACAGTACTCTGCGAAGTTTCAAGCTCGTGCAAGACGATGTCCAAATATGATTTAAATTGGAAATATATGGTCTTTTCTTCCTGCTATTTATGTTTAATTTGGAACATCATTGCACGCACCTCTATTAGAGAAATACGTATCCGCGGTGATTTCGAATTTGAATGGAGAAAAACGAGGATGACGACGAGGAGGAATGCTGATGTGGCTGGTTGACTGTGTGTTTGTGTGCACGCAGAAAATTCGACGCGATGGGCCGGTGGTGGAAAAAGAAGAACTGAAGCGTGGTTGGCACGGCTTCAGTTCGTCGCCCACAAATATAGGCCTGGTCAGCGGGCCTCCGAGGCTGCCCGGACGCTACTTCGAGCCAGACCCTTCAAGCCATCCCGTCGTCCACTACCCGGCCTCAACGCACCAATCTACCTATCATCGAGACTTCGGAATGTCATCCATGATCAGAACTCAGACCCGCTTCACTGACACTGTGATGTACTTTTTTTTTAATTACCCTCTAAGTGATAGATTTTCTGATAATTATTTTTGACTTTGCTCATTCACTAGTTTTTTAACGCTTTAATATCTTTTTCTCCTGGCCCAGAAATGTCGTCTCTTTGCCCATACTCTTCGCGTCGCACACCCACGCAAGCGTGAACACGGTCCACTACATATCTAGCGTCCGCGACAGGATATTGCTCTTAACTGACACCCTAAAGAGCTTCAACCTTGCGAATTGGTGCGATGGCTGAGAAAGGATACCGAGAAATTAATGAAGGTTGGCAAGGAGTTGGGGTTGTCCGGGGCGGCTTTGAAACAACGAATGGATGAAGAGCGAGCGCGCGATGGGGACCAGCGTACAGTAGAACGCCAGGATACTAAAGAAGCAGAAGCCCTTACTCGGGCTCCCTAAAACGCGGAACGCGAAGCCGCTAGAGATGCGGATGGCCATACTCGTGCGCGCCTAGAAGCAGAGCGCGCGGTGCTGGAGCTCCAGTTAATATTGCAGGAGCGACGAGAAAGTGCAGTAGAGGGAATTTCGAACGAGTCTGGCGCGGGTACACCTGCTGGCTTTGTGCAGGGGTACCGGAGCCCACAAAAGCTCATCCCCGCTTTCAGTGAGAAACGCGACGAGCTTGACGCCTACATTCAACGATTCGAGCGCGTGGCAACGAATCATGAGTGGCCAGAGGATCAATGGGCCTTGTCCCTGAGTCTATGCCTGATAGGGGAGGCATTAAATGCAGTCGCACGCATGGCTACTGACTTTGCTACAAACTACAGTGTGCTTAAGCAGACTCTTCTCCAACGATTTCGGTATACGGAAGAAGGGTACCGCACCAAGTTCAGAAAGTCAAGGCCAGAGGAGGCAGAGACAGGCAGACAGTTTACTGGTCGTCTGCTGGGATTTTTTGACCATTGGCAAGAAATGGCCAAAACGGAGCGTATTTATGACGCACTCCGGGACAAAATAGTGTCAGAACAGTTTCTCAAGAGATGTCACGAAAAGCTGACCATCTTTTTAAAAGAAAGAGGGTGCCAAGGACTTGACAAGTTGGCGGAAGCTGCCGATCATTATCTTGAGGCTCAATGACTAGTCCATCTTGGCAGAACGAAACAATAAGGACAAAGAGGCGAAGCCATTGAGGCAAGCGAAAATTTCTAAGCCTCCAGATGCAACAGGGCGACCCGCCTGTTTTCTTTGCAACAAACAAGGTCATCGTGCAGCAGACTGTTGGTCCAAGTCAAGAGGATCCAACCCAAAGTCGACTGTTTGCTGGGAATGTCGCAAAAGCGGGCATAAAGCAGAGACTTGCTCTAACAAGACAGACGCGGGTGGCCGAGCATCGTGTTCCCTACCGCCTCCGAATGAGCCTGGGAAAGTTGGTTCGGACAGTCATTCGCTTGAAAGAAATGCGCATGCAGAGGAGGATGAAAGAAGAATCGATGTTCCAACAGATGGCATGCCGACGGCTGAAGGACTGCTTGAACAACGCCCTGTCATTGTATTGCGTGATTCAGGGTGCAACTTGGTCATCGTAAAGCGATCCCTGGTTCCTGATGACAAACTGACAGGAAGTAGTCGATCATCTACCTTCTCGATCGGACAGTTCGATGCCTACCTGAAGCGGAGATGGACATCGACTCTCCTTATTTCACGGGCAGAGTAAGGACGACCTGCATGGAAAGCCCGCTGTATGATGTCGTCTTGGGCAACATCTATGGCGACGGGATGCTTCTGCTCCCGATGTCAAGTGGAGAGCAGACCAGAAATTTCTTACCCTGCAAGAAAAGCCCCAAGAAGGAGACAGAATATTGGACAACCAACACATCTGGAAAGGGACGACCTCTTCATCGAGCTCCGAAGAGCATAAAGGCGAGCTTCAGGCTAGTGTCGTAACAATGCGGGCCTCGGCGACCACTGCTGGACTACCAGTTGCAGATGTAAATCCACTGTACATCACCCCGCGGAGCTAAGCGCCGTGCAAAAGCAAGATGCTACACTCCAAAGATGCTTTGAGGCGGTGGGAATCAAGGTTGCCTCAAGATCAGCCGACATCGAGTTCGTGCTGATGAACGGGATTCTTTTTCGACGGTACAGAGTTCCATCGCAAAAGAAAATGAAACAACTCATCCCAAGTGGTCTCCGAAGATTCGTTCTCAAAATGGGACACGAAGGAATACTATCTGGACATCAAGGAATCAAAAGAACGACAGATCGATTGCTCGAAGAGTTTTACTGGCCAGGGGTACAAGGGGATGTCACGCGGTTTGTGATGTCATGCGACACCTGCCAAAGAACCGTTCCAAAACACTTGGTAGGCCGCGTGCCTTTGGGAAACATGCACGTGATCGAGACGCCCTTTCAACGGGTAGCAATTGACATCGAGGGACCACTGTCACCAACGTCAGAGAAGGGCAACCGTTATGTACTAACCATGGTGGACTACGCGACCCGCTATCCTGATGCAGTTGCCCTACCAAGAATTGAGACGGAGAGGATTGCGGAAGCTCTCCTCGAGATGTTTTCCCGCGCGGGATTTCCTAGAGAAATCATCAGCGGTCGGGGCAAATCATTTCACATCCGGATTGGTGAAGAAGTTTAGTCGTCTCCTATCTTTAAGCTGATGCCAACCACGCCGTGTCATCCAATGGCCAATGGCCTCGTGGAACGGTTTAATGGCACACTGAAACAGATGATTCGACGAATGTGTCAAAAGAGCCCGAAAGAGATAGGACAATACTTGGCACCACTCCTATTCGTGTATCGCGAAGTGCCGCAGGCCAGTGTTGGGTTTGCGCCATCTGATCTCCTGTATGGCAGGGATGTCCGAGGAGCGATGTCCATATTAAAGAAAATCTGGACAAAAGAGCACCTTGACGAAAACATAAAAGCCTCGTACGGCTACATGGTCGAGCTCCGCCAGCGCTTGGAAGACACTTGCCGGATAGCACAGGTGCAGCTCTGAAATGCGAAGATAGTACAGAAGAAGTACTACGACAAGAAGACGAGAGTGCATCAGCTCTCTGTTGGGGACAAGGTTTTACTTCTCCCCTCCGATAACAACAAGCTGATCCTGACCTGGAAGGGCCCCTTCAGGATTTTGGAGAAAAAAAATGACATCGACTACGTCATTGATCTGGGAAGAAGAACCAGTCTATTCCATATTAGCATGCTGAAACGGTACGAGGAGAAACCGGTTTCTAACCAAAAACCCCAGCATGCCTCAGCCGCGATTCAGCACGAGGAGGTAGAGGAAGAGGACATACCTTCTGTGACACTCCACAAGAAGGAAACTCACCAGGGTGTGAAAGTCTCGAACGACCTAACAGCTTTTCAACAAGCGCATATCTCTATTCTCTTGGCTGCGCACAAGGAATGTTTCACAGATGTCACAGGAAAGACCCGCCTAATGGAGTGCAAACTGAAGACCACCACCGACATCCCTATTCGAGTACAGCAATACCCGATACCGTTCGCTATCCAAGAAGCGGCGCAGGAGGAAGTCCAACAAATATTACAGCGGGCCATAATTGAACCCTCCGAATCGCCGTACCAATCACTCATAGTGGTGGTAAAGAAAAAGGATAAATCAATGCAGCTGTGCATTGACTTCAGGCAGTTGAACAAGGTCCTCGTCCCCGACAATGAACCCATTCCAAGGGTGGACATGATGTTCGCTAAGTTGGGAAGCAGCCGATACTTCTCAAAGTATGACTTTTCGAAAGGTTATTGGCAAGTGCTTATGCATGAACCATCAAAGCAAATGACAGTTTTCCCTACAGCCTCGGGACTTTTCTAGTTTCGATTTATGCCTTTTGGAATAAAGACTGTACCGGCGGTGTTTACCCGGCTCATGAGAAAGGTGGTCCAAGGCTTGCCAAACGTCTACCACTATTTTGACGATGTCCTCATCGCCACCGAAAACTGGGAAGTGCACCTGGAAACACTCAAGTTATTCTTCCAGCGGGCGAGAGATGCCGGTCTGACGATATGGCCAACAAAGAGCGAAGTCGGCTTTCCATCAGTCAAGTTCCTCGGTCATATCATTGGACATAACCCCCCTGCGACCGCAAATCGAGATGCTAAAAAAGATTCAAGTTGCCAAGCCACCCGAGACAAAAAAGGGCGTCCGTTCGTTTCTTGGCCTGACAGGCTACTACAGAGATTTCGTTCCGCAATATTTTGAAACTTCACAACCGCTAACGGAGTTGACACGAAAAAGGGCCATAACAAAGTGAGTTGGGGGAAAAAGGTACAACATGCTTTTGAGAAACTGAAAGAACTACAGTCCAGTCGACCCATCTTAAGGGCGCCAGACTTTCTTGAATCATTCGTGCTTAGTACGGATGCATCATCCACAAGCGTGGGGGGGGGGGGGTTCTCATGCAGCGGCATATTGGAATACTTCATCCGCATCGTCATCGTCATCATCACTGATGACGTCATCAGTGATGATGACGATGACGATGCGGATGCCGTTTGACGTCATCAGTGACGACGTCATCGGGGAGGTCACGTGACCTCGGCGGGGGTCACGTGACCTGGGGGTGTCACGTGACTGGGGGGTCACGTGACTTCGGGGGGGGGGGGGGTCACGTGACTTCAGAGGGGTCACGTGACTTTGGGTGTCACGTGACCTTGGGGGTCACGTGACCCTGGGGGAGGGGTCACGTGACCTTGGGGGTCACGTGACCTTGGGATGACCTTGGGGGGCCACGTGACCTTGGGATGACCTTGGTTACGCCGACGCCGACGCCGACGCCGACGGCGACGCCAACGGCGACGCCGCTCAAGCCGGGAACGGGCCCCTAAGAGCTGCGCTCTAAAAGAAGTAGGAGGAAGCCAGGAGGCGACAGAACAGGACAAGCGATCAGGACCCGGTGGACGAAAAAACCGACCCGCGACGATAGGCGTGGTTGGCACGGATTCAGTACGTTGTCCATAAATATAGGCCTGGTCAGCGGGCCTCCGAGGCTGCCCGTACGCTACTTGGAGACACACCCTTCAAGCCATCCCGTCGTCCACTACCCAGCCTCAACGCGCCAATCTACCTGGCATCAAGACTTCGGAGTGTCAACCATGGTCAGAGCTCAGACTCGCTTCACGGACACTGTGATGTGCTCTTCTTTGATTACCCTTTAAGTGTTAGATTTTCCGATAATTAAATTTTGAATTTGCTAATTCTCTAGTTGTTTAACGCTTTAATATATTTGTATACTGGCCCCAAAATGTCGTCTCTTTGTCCGTAATCTTCGCGTTGCACACCCACGCAAGTGAGAACACGATTTACTACAGTATCATAACCAACCAAGTCCTAAACAGTTAGGAGCCCGACGTTTTAAAACCGATTCGTTTTCTGATCTGGGGCGACAATTTGCACGTGAAGAGCGGCAGCTTCTTTTCCACCTACGGTGTGTCGTTTGCTTCACTCACTTTTTCTTCGTCAGGTGCCCTGGTCCGTTGACATACGCCTATGGTGGAGTGCTGTCGACCTATTTATCCCGACCTATTGAAACGTCGGGCTTCTAACTGCTTAGGACTTGTTTGGTGAAGGTCTGTACCTCTCCAAGCCTAACCAGACGGAGTTTCATGAAGTGTGTTTACGCTTAAAACATGCATCTCTATATATTTCGTTTAGCAGTGAGGCATCGTGCAGGCACGTAGCCAGGAATTGTATTGGGGGGAGGGGACAGGGAGGGGACAGGGATGGGGGGAGGGGGGGGAGCCCATGACAAAATGCTGTATAAGGGGTGTTGTACTTCCAGGCGGAATAATTCGTTCGAGGTTGTTGAATCGAAAAGAAATACACTCATTTACTGATGGGATATTTACATATGTACAGGCAACTGTCCAGGGGAAGCTTTTCCGAGGTCCTCGCGCATCAGTCCATTCTTTTCCCGACTTCTTTTTTCTTCTCTTTTTGCCCGCAGTCCCACGAGCTATTTCGGCAATTCGCAACACGCTCCCCCCGAAATGAGCGCACCAGTAAACGCTCATTCATTCTACAAGTTCTAAGGGGTACACCAGTTGCACTGGTCGCTTCAGCACTTGTGAGCCCGGCAAGGCAACGGAGCATGAACGTACGACTCCGTCCCTCCCGTGAAAAAGCTCTTGGACACGTCCTGTGCGCCACAAATGTCGTGCTGTCTTTTCCTCTTCTATGAGCACTAAATCTCCAGCCTGTATTCCACTCAACTGACGGTTAGGCGACTCGTGCGCGGACCGCAATTGAAGAAGATACTCGCGGCGGCCATCTAGTCCAGAAGTGATCTAGCTGCCTTTGATGGTGCTTCCAAAGACGAGTGATGTCGTTGCTGGTGTCGATTTTTGTGTCTGGTTCGCATGATGTTGGAAGCGACGTCAGGCGCTTTCCGGTCAGAAAGTGTGCAGGAGTTAGCACTTCCTGCTCACTTGAAGAGGCATGCAGAAACGTCAGTGGTCTAGAGTTGACAATGGCTTCCACCTCATGGAGAATAGTAGTGAGTTTCTCGAAGTTGTAGCGATCTTTTCCCAAAACTTTCCGGAGGCAGGTGTTCACCGTTCGCACCATCTGCTCCCAAAATCCTTCCCACCATGCCGCTCGTTCCACGATAAATTTCCATGTTATCCGATGCTTCGAGTAGTGCTCCTGGACACTTTTGTCTCGGATTACATTTCCTAAGTTGCACAGATCTCTCGATGCCTTCTTAAACGTTAGGGCATTGTCTGTGTAAACAATCCTGGGCAGTGCCCGTCGTGATGTAAATCGTTGAAATGCCATGATGAAAGCCGCAGCCGATAGTTTTGAGACAAGTTCAAGGTGAACTGCTCTCGTAACCGCACAGGTGAACAGTGCGATGTAAGCCTTCTCGTCGGACGGCTGGGACTTCACAAACAGCGGTTCGGCAAAATCTATCCCAACCTTACTTCAAATGGAGCGGCTTCACTCACTCGCTCCTGTGGAAGGGGTGCTGTGGGTGCAGAGGCCCTCTTTGCTCTCAGTCTAGCGCAGCCATTACACCTGTGTATGATCTTCTTTGCGATATGTCATCCTCTCGGCACCCAAAATCGCTCTCGCAATTGTGCTGTGGTGTCCTGGATACCTCCGTGGAGAGTTCGTAGATGACAGTCGTGCACAATCAGCTCTGTAAAGGATGCTCAGGAGGAAGTAGGAGTGGGTGTTTCACTCTCACAGTTTCGTTAGCGTTCTGGAGTCGTCCTCCAACCCTCAAAAGTGCGGTTGAGTCGACGAAGGGGGTTAGTGAGTGTATGGTAGATTTTTCATTGTTCCCTTTGTTGTCGGAAATATCTTTCATATCTTGTGAGTAAGCCTCCATTTGGGTTCGGGAGATCCAATAAGCCTCTGCTCGCTCGAGCTCCGCCGTTTTCAAAGGGCCGTGATGTTGGTTCTGTTTCCTACAACTCTTGGCGAACCTCATCACCCAGGCAGTGATGCGAAGAATGCGTCCAAGTTTGCTGTAGTCTTTTAACGTCAGGAGGGGCGACTCCCATTCTGTAGTCGTTTGGAGCGCATGATGCACATGTCGCCTTTCGTCTTCAATAGCCGCATCCGGGACAGTCTCAGTGGTAGGCACACCTGGCCAAGTGTTTTCATTCATTGAAAGCCATGTGGGGCCTTTCCACCATACTTGACTTGTCAACAAGTCTTCTGCGGTTATTCCACGTGTTATTAAATCCGCTGGATTATCCACTCCAGGGCAGTGTTTCCAGCTTGATGGTGTCCCTTTAGCTTGGATCTCGGCCACCCTGTTTGCAACAAAGGGCTTCCATTTGTTTGCATTTCCCTTTATCCAACGGAGAACGATAGTACTGTCTGTCCAGTATAACGTGTCCTGACAGCTCAGAATGTCTTCGAGGTAATGCCCCATTCGTCTCCCGACCACTGCCGCCATCAGTTCAAGTCGAGGAAGTGTGAGCCGTTTTATCGGTGCTACACGTGACTTTGAGTACCAGATTTGCATCTACTTTCCCATCTCTGTCCTTGACTCTCAAGTAAGCACAAGTTCCGTAAGCCAGCGGGCTTGCGTCACAAAAGATGTGTAGCTGTAGTGAGTGAATGCATTTGCTTGTAGCCTTTATAATACAGCGACCTGTCACTACGTCTCGTATACGCTGTAGTTCAGAGCACCAACCCTGCCATTGTGACTCCAAATCGTCTGGTAGATAATCGTCGCAGTCAAGGCCCCTTTCCCAAATGCGTTGGAATAGTATCTTCACTCTCATTACGTATGGAGCGATCATTCCCAACGGGTCGAACACTCTGGCCGCTGCTTGCAGTACGTGACGTTCGGTTTTCTCGTTCGACGTGACGAAGTTCAAGATATTAGTGACGGGAATCATTAGCTGATCATTCTCGCGTCTCCATCGTAGCCCAAGAACCGTCTTAGGTTCGGCGAACAGTGTATCTGAACCTTCCTCAAACAGGTTTTGCAATTCTCTTGAATTGGTCGACCACTTCCGGAGCGTCATTCCTGCATCCTCCAAAATTAGTTTTGCTTGTTCATGTATGCTAGCTGCCTCTTCGGTAGACTGGGCCCGGCCAACAAATCATCGACGTAGAATGATTCTTGGAGGAGCTGAGCTGTGCTCTTCCACTCTTCCTTCACGTTTCGCAGTTGATGGACCAGCGTCGCAGTAAGAAGGAATGGGCTAGCGGATGTTCCGAAAGGAACGCGCGTCATTCTTCATTCTTCGATTTTCGGAGCTGTTTTCAATGAGCTCACCTCGTTCTCAAACCAAAGGAAGCGTAGTGCATCTCTGTCTTCAGGTCGTACACTGATCTGCAAAAACGCCTTCTCTATACTCGCTGTAACGGCGATTGGATGCAGAAATATCTTTCATATCTTGTGAGTAAGCCTCCATTTGGGTTCGGGAGATCCAATAAGCGTATCAAGATCTTGACAAGATCAGCGTTCATCTTAGGTCCTTTCTTAAGGTGTTCGTTAAGGGAAGTAACCCTTGGCTCATGCGAAGACGCGTCAAAAACTACATGTAGTTTTGTGGTCTCCGATTCGTTTCGAACCACTGCTTGGTGAGGCATGTAGTATAAACGCTTACATGGAGACTCGATATCTGATGATCTTGTGGGTACCTTCTCCACGTGTCCGGCGGTGATGTAGTTTCTGATGACTGTGTCATAGCCCTTCGCAAGAAGTTCGTTCCGGAGAAGTCTTTTTTTTCAGTCCTTCAAGTCGTTTGACAGCCATCACTCGGTTGTCCTTCAACTCCCCTGTGTTTGGCCTCCAACGCAGGCATACTTCGTACCGTCCTTCTGACTTCGAGATCGTTCGACAGAACTCTTTGTACACTGAACTGTGTTCTTCATTTTGAGCACAAGGTTCGTCTGTTATTCCTATACTCTCCAGTTCCCAAAAACTGCGCAGCGTCGGTTCAGTTTGGTTGTCTTCAAACGCTCTGATGTTCAGAACGCATGTCGTCGTGGTGGTACTGCAGGTCAAGGAACTTTGGAGTGATATTGGTCCATGAAAAGTCCAGCCATAGATGGTATTGGTAGCTGTCATCTTTTCGTTGTTACAGCAGCGTTGTACTTGATCTTTCGTGATCTTCCATAGCTGATCAGATCCAATAAGCATGCTTATGCCAGGTACAGACGGCATGCCTGGGAACAATAGTTCGTCCGCGATGTGCCCTTTTTTCTCCTCGACACCACGAAGAAATTCGTAGTCTGTTGGCACTTGCGTAATGTCCTTTCAGATGAACGGTATTTCTACCGCCTCAAGGAAACACTCAGTCTTACCATACTGACTACGTAGTCGTACTTGTACGATTCGCTGTTGTTGAGCTAGGGCGTTTGGGTTCCCGAAACGTATTCAGCCGAAGACTTGTCTGCTTCAGCACCTTGAGATTAAGTTTGCGGGACATATCCTTGCAAATGAATGTCCGCTGACTCCCTCCGTCCATGATGGCACGGAAATAGCAGCTATCGTCGTCTGTAACAGCCCATGCACGGAATGTTTTGAGAAGAACTTCGTTGTCCAGGCAAATATCTACCTTTTTGGCGCTGGTGTTCTGCACGCTTGTAATCACGGTCTCTTCACCAGTACCTTTTGAGCGCGGTTTCCAGTTGGGGTCGCACATTGACGTGACATGTCTTCCGGAGCAAGAAGAACACGAGACCTTTCCACGACAGTCCTTTGCTCGATGTCCTTCTTAGTGCATCGAAAACATCGCATGTCACCGGATAGTCGCGTTTTCTTTTGCACAAGGGGTAAAACGCAGGTCTCAGTTGAGTGCTTCGTTGATTTGCAGAAGCAACCAGGTTCCGGGTTTGTCTGCAGCACTGCAGCTGCTGGCTTTCTGGATCGCCGTGCTTGATCTTTCTGATTCTGTCTAAACGCTAGGCTTGTCGTCTCAGTTAACCCGGCTCTTTCTCTATTTTCTACCTCGGCCCGAAGGAAGCTCAGGATCCGTGAAAGCCCCCCCATCAACAAGCGGAGCTGTTGGGATGGTGCTGGCCGAGATAGCGGAGCTGTGACTTGAAGCTTGTGCTACTTCAGGTCTTTGCTGGATGACTTCAGTCGACGTTGTTGGGTATGTAAAGCTAGTTCGTCGGTAGTAATCGACGACTAGGTCTTTCGGTAGTGCTCTCAGTATAATGTCAGCCATCATGGTGGAATCACGACCAACTCTATAATGGGCGACCAGCTCACCTTCTCCTGCCACAGCGCGCCACTTTTTGTTTTGTTTGTTTAGTTTTTTTTTAGTTCGCCTAGTTCCCGCCACTCCCGCTGGCGCTGCTTAGAATCTCCACTTTCACCGCTGCTTAGTACGCTCGGGAAGCTTGGAGAGGCTAGTACAAGCTGTCTTTTGGCACGTGCACGCGTGGACGCGTGGTTTTTCTGGGTGTAAAATAGCTCAACGTTAATGGTAAAGTGGAACTCAACGACGGGCTGTGATGGTCTTCTGCTGTGTGCCGCTGTGCAAGTCGAGCACGCGGACTTTGACGGGGGCCGCTTTCCACGAGTTCCCGGTAACGGAGATCCGGAACGACTGGTTGAAGAAAATCTCTTGCCAAGCAGAAGGCGAATCAGTTACCCACCAAACTATGTAGCATAAAGAGAAAATAGGTTCTCTTCATGTTCATAACACAAAATAGGTCGTGGTACATATAAGTTTACAGCGTCATCCTTTACACGCCGTGTTGCCAATGTTGGACGCTGTTTATAACCTTCCTCATTTTGAGCGTTTAGTTAAATATGCAGTGATGCTGATACACCTACGTACCGGATCAGCCGTCATTCATCGGAAGGAATGATGTTCACGTGTTAATGTTGCGAGCTCGCGAATTTCAGATGACGCGGAACTTGCTGACAGGGTGTATATTTTAATTTTTGAGCATGTTAGATGTCGTTTGTTTATCTGATACTGTTTACTGTATTCGTTACTGTTTTCGATTTAGTGCGTCACTAATAAAGAAGTTAGTTGTCTGTGTCCTAGTGAAAATGAAAGAATAGTAAATATACAGCTTATCTCTATCTCTCCAATTTTAACCATTGTTATAAGTCTGCCTATTTTAATGGTCTATTTTAAATATTTTTATGCTTTTGCCCGTCCTACAGCATTATTTCAAGAGATTGAGTATGCGTTTTTTTCAGGTATACAATGGTATGTTCATTACTGGCCTGGCAAAAAATTTATGAGTGCAGAAGAGCCGTACCCTGAAACCGAAACTGATATCTTTTTATTGAAATTTTGAGTATTTCTGGGTGTGCATTCTTTACAAAAGGTATCAAACTGAAGCCGGTCGTATTAAGCGAGAAAAAACACTGTACGTCTGGCCGCACTATAGGACTGGAAGCTATACTGATAAGCAAACACTCCCATTGCTCTGCGTTGGCGTCACATAACTTAGCTCTTCTCAAAGGGGGAAAAATAAATAACGTAATTAATAGACCGGCAATAGAAAGCGCTGTCGCTTTACTCTGTTTACAGAACATGCCAAGAAAGCTATGCGGTTGTCAACAGAAAAGGTTACAATCAAACTCGTGGGTTTTATCAACACAACCGCCGCCCGTCGCGTATGACCGCGCGCGCATTTGGAGATGATACGTGGCGGCGCCTGACGGATTTCGCTGTCCCCAGCCGTGGTCACATGGTATTTTCCGGTACACGCGCTCTCATAGAGAGGGGAGAGCTGACCTGGTCGCCCTTTATAGAGTTGGTCGTGGGTGGAATACGTGTCTGACCCAACCCCGAGAGCCTTCAGTCCGCGGATGTTTATCTGTAGGTGGTCGTATATTCGTCGTAGACATCTGGTGTCGTTTGATGAACTGACGGATGACAACGTCCGCAGTGTTGCCAGATGGTCTTGTTCGATTCGTCGTCTTTCTCCGAATCGACCGGAAAGAATCTCTATGGCGTCATCGTAGCAGGCGTCAGTGGCTTGTAGCCCTGCGATCGCTGCAGCTGCTGGTCCGGTGACAAGAGTGCGCAGATAGTGGGACTTCTGGCAGCGCGGGACGCTCTAGTTATCATGGATTGCACTAGAGAACTGCTCCCAAAAGCTCTGCCATCCACCAATGTCGCCGTTCAACGTCTGGAGACGTAGCTTGGGAAGCTTGACTCCCGCGGCTCTATTAGCTTGTGCTGTTTCTCCGGTCGCTGTTGCAGACTGCGTCGACACCGATGGCGGAGGCGGCGGTTGTCTTTCCTTCTCCCGGAGGGTAGCTGCCCTACTACCCAGCACGGCGATCATTCTCGTAGCCTCGTCATCGTACTCGACTACTGCAGTGTATTCTGCTACGAGGTCTCCATCGCTGATGTGGTCTTCGGTCTCGATATTAGTTTGACGGAGCTCGTTGTTGCTCGTAGCCAGGCGTTCGAGCAGCGATGTCAGAGTAGCCAGGTCTGCAGTTTCGAGAACTGCAGTAGCTTCGTTGATGAGCCGGGTGTTTTGCGAACGTCGGACGGTGCGCTTCGATTTCAGGCGTTCCATATGTATCTGTCCAAGATCCCACAGCAGTAGAGTGTAGTCGATCGGCAACGTTCAGAGTTCCGCTTACGCTGTTCGATCCTCAGTCCCGGGTTTCGGCACCATGTTGTACTTCCAGGCGGAATAATTCGTTCGAGGTTGTTGATTCGAAAAGAAATACACTCATTTACTGATGGGATATTTACATATGTACAGGCAACTGTCCAGGGGAAGCTTTTCCGAGGTCCTCGCGCATCAGTCCATTCTTTTCTCGACTTCTTTTAGAGCGCAGCTCTTAGGGGCCCGTTTCCGGCTTGAGCGGCGTCGGCGTCGCCGTCGGCGTAACCGCGAGGTCACGTGACCCCCCCGACGTCACGTGACCCACCCAGGTCACGTGACACCCCTAGGTCACATGACCGTCACGTCACGTCCGTCACGTCACGTGACCCCCTGAAGTCACGTGACCCCCTTGAGGTCACGTGTCCCCCCTAAGGTCATGTGACCCCAGAGGTCACGTGACCCCCAAAGGTCACGTGAGCCCCAGAGGTCACGTGACCCCCTGAAGTCACGTGACCCCCGTGAGGTCACGTGACCTCAAGGAGTCACCTATCCCTCAGTACGCTTCCATCTTCCTCAAGAGCTGCGCTCTAACCGGCGTTACAGGGAATTGTAAACGGCTTTCATTTTTTTCTTCTCTTTTTGCCCGCAGTCCCACGAGCTATTTCGGCAAATTCGGAACAAGGGGAATGGGGGAGAGGAGGCCCCACCAAAATGGAAGATTTCGGGAGGTGGGGGGGGGGGGGGGGAGGCCGCACCCATCCCCCCGCCCCCCCCCTCCCCGCCCCCCTGGCTACGTTCCTGGCGTTGTCTATGGGATTATTTAGAAAAATATCATTTATTATCTCTCTTTCTGCACATTTCGTGTATTATTTGCCTTTGGATCTATATTGTGAGCAAACAGTCATTTTTGGCATAGCCCGCAACGCGGTCTTTTACACTGCCAAACAGCGAACAAAAAAGTGTATTGTCAAGTACCGTCCTCCCGTGTCGGTCTCAAGCGGTTATGGGAACTTCATACAGTCAAATTTATTGATGATAATAAAAAAAAATATTTTCTGACGGCTTTAAAATTTCACGACATAAATAAAAGGTCGATCACGGTGAAGATATGCATCATAATTAAATACACACCCAAATTATATTAAATATGCTCTGCAAATCTTTTACGGTGTTTAGGTACGTCTATAAGTAATTTGGGAGAACCTTAAACTTTTTTTAAGGCGATTTAAATAACATATGTGTTCCTGACGCATATTACACTTCTAAAAGCTATAGAAGTCTGTAGCCTCTTTTATGTGAGGAGCAATAATTTTACATGTCTGTGGGCTGTACGAAAACAAAGTACACAGTGGTGCGTGGCGGAACTACGCCGATTGCGAACGCAGACCGCCAGAAAATGACAAATTAAGTAGCTGCGATGGCGAGTAGAGTATGAAGTACTACTTTGTTCTATTTAACAAAAAATAGCAAGGGTGATGCTTATTTCTAAATTGATTTGACCGGCATCTTGTGAATCACAAACCTCAAACGCAAAGCTATGTTGAAAATGTTCGCTTCGACACGCGCTATTTTAGGCCAGATTTGATTTGAGTACAAAGGTCACTTTTTCCTCATGATTATTCGCCTACATCACGGTGCTGAGGATAAACAATATTGGTCAGGAAAGCAAGCGTTGTGGTTACCGCTCAGGGTTTCTATAAAAAGTAGAGTGAAAGGGTTTGTCGTAAAACTTTCCTGACATTTTGAAAATATTATTGTTCCTGGCTCAGCTGCGTCGTCATCATATACTATCTAAACGTATTTTGTAAACTAGATTTCAGGATATATATGGCGAGGACGGGCCCATTTTAAGATTTTATGCACTGTAATTAATTCCTAAGTTCAAGTGCGAAACAGGATTTAACCTTTAATACTGCGACGCAAAGTTGTACGAATCACGCGTAACTTAGGCGACCTACCACAGCAATAACCCTTTGATTCGGGTAAAATATATGCGACTGAGGTAAAAGCAGATGTTGAGTCATATATGACAATCTAGCAGTCAATGTGTCAAACATTGACTGCTCTAAGAAGACATCGGACGCTACTCTGTAACTTCCCAACAAGTTTTCCTCACTATTTTGCTATCAGACTCCGCCCCTTTTATGTTTTCTTTCGGACGTGGCTAGTTTGTAGGTTGTCATTCCCCTGTGTGGTTCCCCTTGTGGTGCTTGGCCAGAGCAATGCTTATTGTGATGAATTACATAAGCTTGCGTTGGTGCATTTCTTCTATGTGATTTTCATTGTTGTACGTTTTCGGTAGCTTATGTCTCACTATTATTGTGGCATGTAATGCAATAGAACCTCCTATACATCAATATTTCATTACAGAACGAAAGAGAACCTATTTTAAACTGAATTAAACGATAACCAAAAACAACCTGGATGTTGGTTATGCATAGGGTGTGTACTTTCCGGTGTTTATTTGTGAGAAAAATCGGCGGATGTTTTTCGGTGTTTATTTATTTTCAAAACACCGGTGTATTTCGGTGGAACGTCTCACGAAAAGGCTAAAGACGGTGATTATCGGTGAAAAAAAAAGCGATTGATCACAGACAGAGAGTTCCAATTGGGCCAGACACAATGTGGAAAAGGCACGTGAGAGCCTACCCTCCACTGTGTTAATTTTTCCACAAAAGGGGGCCATGGGAGGCACAATAGGAGAAAGGCGTATGAGAGCTTAGCTTCCACTGCGTTCACCAGACGCTTTTGACCCCCAGAAAGGATCGGACTGACGCCACCTGCAAGCCATGTATAAACACTGGAAGAATTCAGGATCCACGAGATAATACGTTTGACCAACCTCTACGGGGAAATGGTTTCGCTAGGTCGGAAACTAGCAACGACCGGTGTTTTTCAGTTTTAACCAGGGCGAAAATATCTAACCACCGGTGTTTTTCGGTTTTAACCGATTTTATATTTTCGTCACCGACGGATTTTTATCGGTGTTTTTCGGTTAAAACCGGAAAATGCACACCCTAGTTATGCAGCATCGATGGAGCGCCGTTACGGCATCGGCCTTAGACGGCCGCGCCACCATATGCGGTGCACGCTCGCTAGTACAAATTCCCTAGGCCTAGACGAAATGCCAAAGGTTTGGTGAAGAAAGCCAAAGGACAGTTGGCCACCTTGTATTCAGCTCTCGGCTGCATCGGCTAATGGTCGTCTTGGTGTCTCGTTCACAGTCGCTCTCGCGGTTCCGCCTGTTCCGTGCCTTGAGCTGCATGCGTTTGTCCTGGTACCTTTCCTTTCGCAACAGCTTTCGGCGGGTTTTCTCGATGAGCCTACGGCAGAGTGCCGAAACACTCTGTGGCAGAAGGCTGTAAGAACATGGTTTTGAATTGTAAGACGCCGGTACACAAATTTCCGAACGACGAGACACTCTGCTACCAGTGGTGTTGTCTCGCGGGCACGTCGTTTTTCACCTGGGCTCCCAAGAGACGTGATGGCTTGTGTAGCGCGTACTTTCGGGATAATACCTACGTCAGGAACCCGAAGTGTGCTGCAGATTGTGAGTTGGCCAAAAAGGTACAATCGATTAAAACCAAAAGCTCGTCTGTGCTTTTTTTTACGAAGAAGCCCAAACCTGAACAGTTCCGTGGAGACATCGAAAAGCGAAGCAAAGTGTTAAGTGAGCATTCTCTTTACGGAAAATCCCCGAATTCTTGAATGCAATAATAGCTGTCGAGTAAACATTTCAAATCTAAATAGAAGTCTCGTGTTTCCGATTGACGGTACCTTATTTGCACCAGACGCCTCTGTATGACGCCACCCACACCCTGGAAGAGAATGGTAACAGTTGGTATGAGATTGAGCAAGAAGTGACGGAGATGTGTGTGGCAACAGCCCCCATCGATTGATTATTATGCTCCACACCCTATCCATTCACCATTGTGCTATAATATTTGTTTGGAGTAGTATTATTGATTGATATCTATGCAGTGTTCTTCCCAAATTACAAGTCAATTCGTATTGTTGTTTTTCTTTACAAATTTGGGATTGAGTAGAGTTAGTGGCTCACTAGAAAAGTGGAGCCTGTCGAAACGAGAGTTGTGAATAAGCACCTGCAAAGTGGGGATGACTTCAACAGAAACGTACACTGTTATGTTGAAAACTTCGGGAGAATCTTTTGCTATGTAATTTTGTAAAAATTTGATATTGGGAAACTATAGCTGGGAGAACATTCTGAATACTTGCTAGCTCCTGCAATGATACTGTACTTCTCTGCTCTCTAACGTCTGCAGCTACTCCAGGTACAGCGGCTGGAAGATAGGTCGCAGCTACGGCGTCCCCAAACGGGACGGGTCTCGCAGCCAGCCCCCGTATGATTGCCGGTACGTGCGTGCCACAAACTGAGTGAAGAGGAATCGAATACACTAAAATCATGCCATGCGACCGTTCTGGATGGATCTTTGGTGTCCTTCTAAATACTTGCTAGCTCCTGCAAGGATGCTGTACTTATCTGCTCTCTACCGTCTGCAGCTAGCCCTGGTACAGCTGCTGGGGCCCTATGTTGCACGATTTGAACTCCCACGGCGACTACGGAGAAGGAAGTGACGTCAACAACGCAGCAAATGCAGATTGGATGTTGACTGATCTTTCATCAATCAACATACAATCTGTATTTGCTGTGCTGTTGACGTCACTTCCTTCTGCATGGTCACCGTGGGAGTCCAAAACGCGCAACATAGGGCCCCAGGAGGACAGCTCGCAGCGACGGCATCCCCGAACGTGACGGGTCTCACGGCGAGCTTCCGCATGTCCACCGGTACACTCTAAGAAAAAATGACTACCCTGTGTAGTCAAAATACCGTTTTGGGGCTTTGACTTCCCCCAAGAGCGAGTGACTAGCCTTTGGGCAAAGTGCCGACCCCAAGCCGCTGTGGAACGACCACATTTCTGCAGGTTACGCCGAGGGGTGGTCACTTTCGAATCTGATATTTACGCGCAGGCAGTCGTAAATGACATTTGTAACTGAGATAACTACAAAAACACTATAAAATATGTTCTTCTTTAACTTTCGTGATCCTTCAAGATCCGCTGTTGGGGAATTCGCGTAAATTGGTGGAATAGTAAGTTTGTCAGCGCGAGCAGGCAACACTGGTCAACAAAGACGCTTGGCTTTAGCTTGACGGGCTTGACGTGAGTATTTGGAGAAATGAAGTAAGGATATACTTTTTTCCGTATTTTATTGTGCAGCTTTTTTTTTAGTCACTAGTCGTATATTTGATTGTACTGAAATATTGAACACTGAGACCGAGGATTGGCAGGGTAAACATGCTCAGAGGTACGTGACTGTGTCGCGCGTACTGTTTTCCTCATCTCGGACGGGTTGAATTTCTGAGCTGCACCCTCTTTGATCTCCTGGTTGTACGTACGTAGCCCGTTAACTTTCCAATTCAGCACCGGGTTCCAGTTCAGTGGCAGTGTAGTAATTGGCTTTTACTAGATTGTGACTCCGTCACGCGCGCTATTTGTGCTGTTATAAGCGATAGCTGGAGCCCGAACTCTCGCCTCTTTCGCTGTTCGTGTTCTTCAGTTTTGATGTTCTGCTCTATGATTCCTTAAACCTGAACCTAAAAGTCGATCAACTCTGCCTCTTATCTCGTCAGGGCACCCCATAACCTGGCCGCTATACCGGCCCTTCTTAGATGTCTCCTGCCGCTAAGTAGCAGCCTGATCGTCGAACCATGAACATCGTCGCCTCTCCATTAGAGAATCACCAAACTTTTGTGCGTCGGCCGCTACTACGTTTTGGTGCGTTGGCCGAGCCTGTTGGCCCATCCCGTTCTTTCGACTGTTTAACTCTTTCCAGGGCAGAAAAAGAGCCCCCGGGGTTTTTTCACGACGTTCTTGCGCTCGTGCTCGTTCAGTTTTTTAGGGCAGTATATAAGGTTCTGAGGTTCTTTGCAGTGTTCTGACGCGTCTGTTCCTTCCGTTATTTCAGGGCAGTAAATAAGCCCCTGATTTTCTTCGCAGTGTTGCAACGCTCGTGATCGCTCAGTTTACCCGTCTGCCCCGCAAGACGTGGCCTTTCAAACCGTCTGATCTTTTCCCTTCGGCCAGTCGCTTTGTTGTACCCGTTTTCGGGTACAACCCACTTTTTGCACCTGCGCTTCCTGCACCGGTGCAGAAAAGTGTAGGGCGATGTACTTCTAAACGTATCTCAATACACATACCGGAAGTACACCTCCCTACAGTTGTCTGCACCAGATTAGGAGGTGCAGGTAAATCGAACGTAGCTATTGTAGTTAAAGGTAGTGACGACACGGAAGCCATGGCACCGATCGCAGTCAAAGTTTCCGTTTGGGCTGTTGCGGTCTGACTGCACGAAGCATGACCATCGGGCCGGGTCGCCGTCCGCACTGTTTACGGCAGCGAGCTGCAGCTGTGCTGGGCTAGATCCGGAGCGCGTCAGACTGTTTGTGTTTGCAGCCCGATCACTTGCCCAGAGACCCGTCAGTATAAAGTCGCTACAGTTGTGATTTAGTTTGGATAGAATGTGGAGGTGTGGCGAATGCTCGCGTCTTTCAATGACCGACAAAGGGTCCTACACTTCGTTCCTCAATTTCACATTCATCGTACAATCATATTTCTGTAAACAAGAACGCCACGTCGGCACTCCTCAACGAATCAACACCGCCTGCACTCTAAGAGGGTGTATCTCAAAACGTCCCATTCGAATTTGAACCTTGCACATTTCGACCCATTCTCATTTGGACCTTCTCGTTTGAACCTTCTCATAAGATCCGAATCGTTCTTTTCGCAACTGGACCCATTCTCATTTCGCCCGTTCTCCTTACGACTGAATGGCACTAGTTCGGAATGCTTCTAACGTCGTTATGCCTTCGCGGCTTTGTTGATGAGCCTTACCTTGCTTGGGCCCCCAACATACCACCAGATATACGTTATGTGTAGAGGTACGCACTAAGAATCGTACGTTCTTCCTCTACGCAAACGAGAAAAAACAAAACAAAAAAACGATGAACATTTAATTTGGAAACTTCGATTTAACAGAAATAGCATACATAATAGCAGTGGTTCTCAACCATTGATGTTTTGCGGACCCCTTGTAGAAAGGCGGGGATGATGGAGGACCCCGTTCGGGGTGAGGGGAATAGAAAGGTATAGGTTATCATGATAATGATTTAATAAATGGATATAACTAATTGCTAGTATGAAATAGACTTATCTCATTGACATACACACGAGAGTACTCTCCTGAAAATTGGAACGCTTCTTCTCAACGTGAAGAAAGACAACTAATATTGCCGTGCCTGACGGATGAGACAGGGCTTCGCAGAGACCCCTAGGATGCCTTCGCAGACCCCCTTTTGAGAACCACTGCATTATACAAGTGGTGGCGTTGTCCAAAGTCGAGAGACCTCAAACAACGTTTCGGAATATGATCTGGTTGCGATAAATAGTTGGTCTGTTTTATTGCTAGCTAGTAGCTTTTCACGACGACCTCGACGCACTGTTAAAATCCTTAGCAGAGAGAGTATGCCCGTAGTGTGGCGCGCACACGCACACACACACACACACACACACACACACACACACACACACACACACACACACACACACACACACACACAATTATATCAATGTATTAATATTACCCTAAAAAAACGATTCAAATGCGACGGGTCAAGGCGAGATATTTTTGAGAATGGATGTTTTGAAAAGGGCCAGGTGAAAACTGCGAAACGAGAACGGGCCCAAATGAGGAGGGTTGGAATGCGAAAGATGAAACGGGAAACTCAGGGAAGGACCAACTGCGACAGGTCCAAGAAAGAAGATCTTTTTGAGAACGGTTGTTTTGAGAAGGGCCAAGTGAGAAGGTCGAAACGGGAAACTCAGGAAAGGACCAAATGCGACAAGTCCAAGAGAGAAGATCTTTTTGAGAACGGTTGTTTTGAGAAGGGCCAAGTGAGAAGGTCGAAACGAGAACGGGCTCAAATGATAACCACCCCCCTAAGAAATGCCAACACGTCTCCTTACCTGCAAAACACTCAAAGAGCCAATCTCTGCTAACTACGAATTCAGCTCAGCGAAAAATGAGACTGAACATTCGTTTAGACCTCTTAAAATAAAGACAGCGCTGTGGAATTATGCAATGCAAAATGCTTGCATGGCGTAATTCCACAGCGCAGACTTAATTTTGAGGCCTAAACAGATGTTCCGCCTTATCATTCGCCGTTACACCTCCCTTTCTTTAACCAAAGGTGTTTAATATTTTTTTTATCAAAATTAGTGTTATAGCTGAGTCTTCGTGGGGGGGAGCACGACGCGTCCGGTTGGAATGTTGGACTGGTGCTGGGTCAGGTGCGTGAGCGCTGACTGGAGGCCCAAAATCCACATTGGGTGCGGACCGTCCTGGTCTTGAAGCAGCGTGTTTCTTGGGTCCGACTCCATTGAGGTCTCGCCTGAAGAGCCTTTCATCGGGGTTTCTTGTCCAGCTCGCGCTGTGGTCCACTGCTCGGGATTTCTGTTGATGGTGGATGCCCCTGAAGTGTCCGCAAGTGTTGCCTGTTTCTGCAATGCTCCGCACCATCGTGGATGACAAACTTGTAGGAACGCGGAGCAACTTGGTCCTTGATTTTCGCTTTTGTCGTACATCCTTTGTCACTTTTCATTCAAACGACATTCCCTGGGCGCAGTTCTGGTAATGCTCCTCTGGTGGTGCGACGCTGCATTCGCTTTGTGGGTGGATCACCCGGTGACATTGTGAAGTCTGGTAGGCCACAGCGTAGACGTCGTCCCATCAGCAGCTCGCTTGGGCTTTGGCCGCACTCGAGGGGCAAAGTTTTGCAGTTCAGCAGACCTTGATACAAGTCCCCTCCTGCAGAGCAAGTATTTTTCAGGATACGTTTGATGATTTGCCCATCTTTGTCGGCTAGCCCATTGGATCGCGGAAATCCAGGACTCGAGCTGATGTGCCTGAAGTTGTACTCGGCTGCGGAAGTCGCGAATTCTCTGGAGCTTAACTGGGGTCCGTTATCCGTCAAGACCTCGAGCGGTATGCCATGTCTAGCAAATATAAACGACAGTTTTGAAATAACGACAGGTGCTGTGGTGCTTTCCAGTTGCTCAACTTCGGCGTAATTAGAGTGGGCGTCATAGACAACCAGATATGTTTTGCCTGCATGTTGACATATGTCTGCTCCTACTCTTGTTCACGGAGAGACGGGAGATAGTCTCATCAACAGGTGTTCGTCGGGCTAAGCATACGAGTTAACCTTGCACGTTTCACGCCGGTCAATCATATCCCTGATCTCTTGAGAGATACCGGGCCAAAACATCAATCGACGAGCTTTTGCTTTTGACATATTTATTCCCAAGTGACCCGCATGCACCTTCCGGAGCATTTCGGGTCTTAGCACTTTGGGTATAACCACTTTGGTTCCTTTGAACAGCAGACCACCTATGACTGAAAGTTCCGAGGCATAAGACTTGTACTGCCCATGACTGTGTTTGATGATTTAAAAAGCTTCAATGATTCTTGACAAAAAATAACGTTGGTCTAAACCACAAAGAACCCACAAAGAACACCAAGAGACCACGGAGAAGAGAGTGAGCGTGATTTAAACAGGCCATTTCTCGATCAACGGTTTTCGGGCAGCAAGAAGACGAATTTCGGCCCGTAAATTATGGTCTGGGTAGCTGGTCTCTCTAAGTCATCTATAGATAAAATCCTTGCCAGTATAAATACCCTGTCAGTGTCCGTTTAATGGGATCCTCCAACGGTATTTGAGCGTCTACCTTTTTTTGCGGTCTCTTCACGCTAGTGGTCCCAGAAGCCCAGGGGCCGTCGAAAGACTTTGAATGTATGAGCGCATTATATCTGAAATTCAGAACTTGGAAACACCTTGTTCGATTGTGGGGCCGCGAGTGCTGGACGCGCGTGAGGAACGGCGGTCAATTTCATCGTACGTCACATTTACTGGATTTTGTAATTGGCGAAAGCCGTCAGAGGCATATAGAAGGGAAATAAAGTATATCATTTCGCGAACCGTCATTATGTTTTTAAGAAGTCATTTTTATAAATTTTAGTTCGAAAGGGAGAAAAAAGCGCCTTGTCAACACGTTCGCCTCATGCCCGCCTCCCAGTGGCGTCCGCGACGTGACATAGAGCAGGCGACAAGTGATATGTGCAGACAACGCTTCGTAATCTTCATTGTCCACTCCCGCTCCCGGGCAACTAAACTCAGTAAGGAAAGGCAAGGGAACCTTTATCTGCTTTCAGTGCGCTAACAAACTTTTCAGAGTTTGAGTGAAGTGTGGCAATAAGACCGTGCAAGCGATTAACTGTGATGAGCCTGTAGTGAAACGGCGACACACTATACTTTAGGTTAGTCGACTCCGATGAAGAGTCTGTTACATGGTTGCACCCGTACGCACTAGGATACGGGTGTTTCTTTGCATCGTATGCCTGGCAAAGATTCTGGCCGAAGTCGTTGGGTGTAAGACCTTTGGCTGCGCGCTAACTCGAAGCTTACAGCAGCCCGATCGTGTGCGCTCCGAGCACTTCTGCGCGCCGTCCATCACGTCATGAGAGGTTTGCAAAAAATCTGGAATTTGAAAGAAAGAAAAAACGCACCAACAAGGGTTAAGCTCCGACCCTTCACCTTGACCTCCCACCAGGACCAGCGTGGAAAAGGCGCAGAAGGGTGAGCAATTTATTCTCCGATGTTTGAGTGTTAGAATTAGTTGTGCCATTCACGGTGGCTATCGCGAGCTTCAACACTAAAACTGGGTACTGCGAAATTGTGGTCAATTGTATCCGTTGGCTTGCCCAAGCGTAGGGTTCACATCTGCCAGAAGCATTCCCATGGAAAAAGTGACGGAGACCAAAAGGCAGCCGGGCGCCCGGCAAGTAACTCGATCGAACGCAGCGCCTCTCCGAAGCACGTCACGACGTCTCCAAGTTTTAAACACTCGAACGAGGAGGAGGGAAAACAGCCGCGGATAGCAAAGAAGAGAGTTCGGATTGAAAGGTTGACGATGCAAAAAAGATTTAAAATTGATTGAAGCTCCTTTGCAAAACCATTTTTTTTTTTCGAATCTCGGTTTTAGTAGTGCGATCGTAAAAAAATGAAGTATGTGTTATGTGTCGCCTCCACTGCACTACTTGCTTGATATCCTCATAAAAGAATTGTTCAATTAAAATAATCAAAGAACGCGGAAAAAGAGTGTCACCACTTTCTGCATTTCTATATTGGCCAATTAGATAAATAAACAGCTTCTATTAATTGTGCATGGCCACATCATCATTCGGCAGTAATCCAAATTGTATTTTTTTTCACAAGATGATCCAGAGACACCGTCCGAGCGTGAGAAGCACCAGGAAGAAGACCACCACTGGGTCTTCACCATTGTAAGTCCAGAGCTGGTGCTCTTATTTACATATCGAATGTGTGCCGAGGTTAAGCGTTCCTCCACACCATGCTAGGCACAACATGAAAAGTGAAACTTCTTAGGAAGTGTTAAAGGGGCCCTGGTAGACAGTGTGACCTAGGTCGTCTCTACTGCACTGAAATCATTTGAAACTCAAGACTGCTCTGTGAGTGTCTTGACAGTGGATGATTGATTTGGAATGACAATGGAGGGGTAAATAATCAAAGTAAATGAATGACAATGTGTACGTGCGTGCAAAGAAAGGTTTCTTAGAAAGTAACCCCCACGGTTAAATAATGATTATTTAACATTAATCGTGCCAACATACCTATATTTATTGTGTTCAGTATTCACAAGCGTTTTGGAAGCGAAAATTTACGTAAATATTTGTGCTCGTTTATTGGCGGATATCCACCGTGTACAAATTTGGGTCTTAATGTACACTGTTACGCATCTACGATGTGAAGAACCGCAGAAGGGTCCGCTACCGCTCATTTTTGTCTTATTGCTTTAGCGGCTGCGACAGCTTAGAAGCAAAACATTCCCACATAATGCGTTTTCACGTTTCAGGAATTCTGCCGGCGAATGGGCGAATTACCTCATTCGTATGGACTAGTGCACGCGGGAGGTGATCAATTGGTTCCTGTGTGCACGTGTTGTCTCTTCATGGACTTGAACCATCACCAAGCGCGACTGCCTACAAAATATCAAATAAAAAAAAATATTGAATTTTCGTTTTCTGCTTTGATCGGTTTTGTTATATGTATTCCGGCGAGATAGCAGTTACAATATTTGTAACATGACAAATAGCATAGAAATTGTGTTGCAATGAAACGTGTGGCGTCTAAGCTCTCAGCTTCTTCATCAGTTAGTTTAGTGACTGGCTTAACGAGTGGCATGTACGCTCGATAGCAATTCATGGAAGGGAGACACCGGTGCTAACTTGAGTTTTAAAAAACGTGGGACACGGTTTCAAGTTGAGTGCCGGGCGAAGAGCGGATGCCCCGCAGGGCTTTCCCGCCAAACACCACCTCAACTCACGGCGACGTATCGTGGTACGCTTGAAAGACATGCGCTTAAAGGGGCAATAACACTCTCCTCCAAAAAAAAAAAAATACTTTTTTTTTATGGGGGATTTATTGTGCTGTCAGGAGACTACCCAATCAACATACTGTAAATGACTTACTTTTCGCGGGCTCAATATTTCGCGCTTTAGGCGAAAGCTAAAGTTTTTTTTTAAATAATTCGTGGGTTATGATTTTCCCGACGCGGTGGGATCTCACTCGCTGCGTTTGATTTACTTACACCTCCTGCACCGGTGCAGAAAAGTGTTAAACGGTGTACTTCCGCTCTTATCTCGATACATATACCGGAAGTAGACTGCCCTACACTTTTCTGCACTGGTGCAGAAGGTGTAAGCTGGAAGTAAATCGAACGAAGATAATATAGATTCTAATCTGTTTATATTTTACCGGAATTGTTCGCGGGACCTTTTTTTTCGCGAATTCTAGGCAATTAGCGAAATTAGCGAAACTTGAGTTCTCCCGAAAATCAAGTCGTTTACAGTATTGCTACAGAGCGACTAATATCTTTAAGAGAGCCAAGAAACTGAACTGCTCGAAAACAAAACCGAAACACGAGAGAGCAGGCTCATGGCCGGAAGTCACGTGGCTACACCCGATCACGTTTTTTAACCCCATCTTTTCCGGCGTCTGAAGCAGACGACGAAGTTGCCTGCAACCTTTGTGGTGCGGTTCTTTCGCCGTGATATCCCTTGCGCTCGATGTTCTGCGCTTGAAGATCGATTGGCCGGTACCACGAACGACAGTTCCGAAGTAGCGGCCCCACGTCCGTTGCAACGTCGTTCCGTCAGGCACCGCCATTGCATCGCCCACCCCACGGTACGTCGCCATATAGAGAGTGACGTTTACACGTATAGTTCCTGTGATCTGCGCATTTTTTTTTTTTTCGATCAACGTATTTGGAATTTTTTTGGAGGCACACAAATGGGGTTCGTGTTACTTTCCATTTTTAATATTGCATGCGTGCATGATTTTGAATATATTTTGTACGCTGCAGCTTGAACGCTCCGTGACCGTGGAAACGGGAGAGAGCGTGACGAAAACCGAACAATTCTCGGCCGGCTGTTCTCGGGCAGAACGAAAACGAATCTCGAGCCGCGAATTGTGTTCTAGGTAGTTGGGCTCTTACAGGTTACGTTCAAATAAAAACTAGAGTGCCTTCATGTGCGCTTCGCATAGAGTGATGACAAATGCCTGTTTCCCTTTCCCACACCCTCTTCCACCGCCATTTTGTTTCTCTCATTGTGTCCCCGTGCGCCGGAAAGTGGCCTTTGTGTCCATCGGTAATCCCATCCGAGGGGGAAAATGCTAATCCTCCCTCCGTGGGTTCCACAACGCTGCTCCGAACTTCTGAAATAAGCTGCTTGTTTCCGGGAGGGTTATAAGCCCCACGGATTATCGCCGAGGAACAAAATGGCTGCTGGTTTGTCAGCGAGTGGTATTACAAAGGGTGGCATCACCCTAGCAAAGCGCACATGAAGGCTCCCTAATAAAAACCCTAGCGCGCATAAATACCCTATCGGTGTCCCTTTAATAATCTAAATTGCTATAGGTTCGATTGCAGCCTGACGCGAACGCTTTGTTACTGCAAAGGCCCCCCCCCCCCCCCCCCCCCAATCCCGCTCAAAATGGTGGTGGTGTCCAAAATGGGGGGTGTGGCGTCATCATCTGGCTCAGCCAATCAGCATCGATCGAGTTAACTGGGGCTTCACTTTTCGGCTTCCCGAATTTCTACCTCGCCTCGCGAGACAAATCACGCTTCACGTGATAAATATGTTTTCAACCCTCGAGTGAGCCTACGACCTGTCACCTAGCCACATCTGAAGTGCGAAACAAGGCTGGTTGCAGGGGGAATCGACAATAAGGCTTGTTAACTTGGGGGGTACATATCGGAATTCAAGAAACGTTTTTTTTTTTTCACTCACCTGGTATTTTTTATTCTTTATTCTTTCCTTCTTTCTTGTGTCCGGGAACAGCCGAAGCCTGAGTGCTCTAACACTCGAATACACTCTTTGTACAAAGAGGAAACCAGGGTGTCGAACCGGAACCGAACCGAAAACCGGAACCGAACCGGTATTTTTTCCGGAACTGAACCCGAACCCGAACCGTTATATTGTGATCGCGATGAACCCGAACCGGAACTGAACCGGGAAAAAAAAATAACGGTTACCGGCTCCTGTCAAAAGGGTTCGGCCACGCGCTGTTGACAATGAATGTGCTATCAATGCCATTTGTTTTTTAAGTGCCGTCAACTGACACACACCTCGCTTACATATTTTTTTTCTCCACTCAGTCTTAGGAATATAAACGCTGCATCCATGAATCTCGACAAAGACTGCACCCATGAATCTTGACATAGGAACCAGTATTGCGCTGGTCGCGGCTTGCACGGAAGAAAAAGAATTGGAAGGCTGTGCAAAAGAAAAAAAAAAATCGCGTCACGGGATTTCATTTTCCTGCAATCTCGTAAATCCTAAATGCTGCTGTGTGCTCATTTCATAACACGTTTCTAGAACGCGCGAGCTCTTGAAGCTTGCTTCCGTCGGAATGAGAAAAGAAAAGGCTGTGGAGTTTGATAATAATGCATCCGGTTTCGTATAGGCACTTAGAAGCTAACATATTTGTGAGACAGCGAACTCTTCTATTTTAATATTTATCCTATTACGTCCTTCTGGCGTTGCGTTCGGTGAAGTGTTTTTCATATTCCGTATCTTGTTTAATGAAAACTTCTTTAAGGGTCTAATTTGAGTTACCGAAGGCTAGTTCAAATAAAGAAAGCTGTATTTTCTCCCCACTGTTCCTTCAATTGCTTACACGCCGAGGTGGCGGGATAGTTAGCGAGTTCTACTTGTCAGGGGGTTTGTAAAGAGGTCGCGGATTTTACAGCTACTGCGTCGGACCCAATTAGATGAAGTTCGAATGCGTAAACGTCGGTGAGGTAACCTTTGAGTGCACATAAAGAAACCATTCCTGGTAGAAATCCCTGAGCCTTACACTACGATGTATCCCGTTTCGTATGTGCTGATTTCAGATGTTTTATTTGTAATTTATTTTGATGTTGCAATTTGTCATTTATAATTTCCGAACCGGTTCGCGAACCGGTTGAGCGCCCCGAACCGGTTCGCGAACTGGTTCGCGGATTGAATTAATCGAACCGGAACTGAACCGGAACAAAATAAATTTACCTGAACCTGAACCGTAACCGAACCCGTATTTTTTTCGGTTCGACACACTGGAGGAAACACGAAAACGTTGGTCCTAATAAGGCTGAGGGCATTTTTAAACGAGCATTCAGTATCGAAGATATCAATCGCCACGCTGAGTAAATGAATACTATTTTGAATACGAAAAATGGGGGAAAGTGAACAGAGGGTCTTGCACATGGAGCGCATTGGGGTTGCCACTGCTCACGCGCGGAACGGATAAAAATAGCAGAGACACAAGATCAGAACAACTTAATGTTCCATGCACAGCTTTGTGCAAAAATACATAATCTCGAAAATTTCGGCGAGCTACTACTGTCTGCGAATTTATCCTGTGTAACATTGATTCGTGACTAAAGAAAATCCGGCGACCGTAATAACGGTCGTACACAATGCGTGCCAGCTTCTTCTGAACATGCTCTAACCTCTCAGAGCCTGCCTCACTCAAAAAGTTCCAGACCACGGAGCCGAACTCAAGTTTTGAACGCACAACAGAGGTGTAAAGCCTGACAAGACACGAGGGCTCCTTAAAATTGTGGGGTGTTCTCGAAAACTAACCTAACAGTCGGAAGCGTGAACTCACCTCATTTGACAAATGTGCATGAAAACTGATTGTGGAATCCATATAGACACCCGAATCCCGCACACAATCCACTCAACGTAATGGTTCATTATTTATCGTATGCAAAAAATTGAGAATACATTTTTTTGCGTGATAAAAAAATGACAAGCGTTTTTTTCCTATTTAAACGCAAGTTTTGCATCTCACATCATAACGAGATTGCAGATATGTCTTTTTGCAAAAGTTCGCAATCGGCATCCGATTTGATATGTCTGTAGATCTAAATGTCATGGGCGAACTGGAACAATTTGGAATGTTTTACACAACGATAGAGGTCATTAAAAAAATATTAAATAGCAAAGGTCCCAGAGTTGAACCCTGGGGAACACCAGAAAGGACATATGTATGATTTCGATAACTCACCGCTAACATGAACTCTGTTAATGCGCCCAGTCAGCTATGCTTTGATGCACAAGGTCAAAGCCCTTGCTCATGTCAAAATAAATGGCGTCGACCTGACTACGATATATTTTGCGCTACAGCATCGCCACATTTATAAGCCAGATATCTTCAAACATGTACGCCCTCGACACATATTTTAAGATATCGCAGTGCGTCATACTTACCCCCTTGGTTTGATTGCACACATTTTTAAACGTTTTTCGATATACATATGTGCGACGTAGCAGCACCGATAAAATTACATAGTGAAGATAATGATATTTGGACATCACTTTTAACGCGAACAAAGATCAGCTTGATATATTAAGTTTCCAAAGCCACGCGCTTGCGTCCACGCCTTTCCAAGCCAAGGTTATGGTTCTGGGATGGAGTATGCATAGCGAGATCTTAGTGCTGGATTTTCAACTTCACCTACCGGACGCCACTGTGAGGAACAAATTGGAGTGCTACGTAATCAATTATGAGATTCCGGTTCATTCTGTGAAGTCACAGGGTTTCACTGCTCGAAGAATTCGTGTCTTAAGACAGGGGAGAACGACGCCACCTTATTGTGAGTCTCCACCGTTACACGAGTACGCTACCGGAAACCTAAAGAGCCAGCCATATCACACAATAATTGTTACAAATGAAGCTATGACAAATTGCGAGCACGTTATTTTACGCGAATCCCCCTTTAACGGCCCAGCAGGCTCATGTACCTCAGCAGAATACCAGTCGGGCCGGTTCTGGGTCATGCCTCTATCGATCCCTGACGGTTCGGGGTCGGAAACTGCAGAACTCTTCGTTCTTCGGTATAGCGCCTATATTTTTATATCAATTATGAAAAAGAAAAACTAGATAAACGGGCAATCAATAAAGCGTGCCAAATACGTCGCCTTCTGAGCGTTTGAAACAAAAGATTTCAAACAAAAGGAAACGTATCCGTTTGTTAGGGGGAGTAAGTATTCTTCAGTTGCAAAAGAATACCGAGCACATCAACTTGGGGGAAATAACACCTAACGCTCGTGTTTGTCGTCGGCAAACATCATTTCTTGTCGAAGCATTCCCGCATAAACGTACCATATAAACAAATGCATGCAGTATGATGTCTTCTAACACAATCATTTTTCTCACACAGAGACAGCCTCATATAACTGGGCAGAATTGATTTTAACGTAAGGATGTGAAGTGTATTTTATTGACAACATATTTAGCCGAATTTCTGGCTGCAAAGAAATACGGCGCAAGTATTACTTGAGTAGTCTTTTTGGAGAGCTCATCTCAACTTTATCAGGATGCCTAGCGTGATAGTTTCTTGATTGCATTTTTTATTTCATTACTTGAATAATTTCGTGGTGCTCATCCTGCCTTAAAAAAAACTAATTTTGTCTACAAGCTTGTTCGCTGGCGGTGAACTTCGACGTCGCATTGCAAAGAGAGGAAATTTGTGGAAAATATCTTACCTGGATACGTTTCTGAGTGAATAGAAGCTGTGTCACGACACCGGAGGTTGGCGTGCCTGTTTTGAGCATGAAATTTACTGTTCCTCTGAGCATCATCCTCATCTGAGCATCATCCGCATAGATATACAGCCCGCACATAAACACCATCGTTGTTGTACCCGAGGAACTAAAATCGAAGCCACCGAGGGCTATATTCAAACGACATGGTTGGAGCTCTTACGATAAATTATTACTTCATGTCTACAGCGTTATAACTGCAGTTGACGACACTGTTACCTAATGCCGTTCAGACCATTACAGGAAGCTGAACCAAGGATGTGTGTTGTTGGCGTGAGACACAGAAGTGGTGCCATCTCTCGGCGAGGAGTGGTCAACTCGGTGCCGAAAAATAAATTTATATCAGTCATGTGCTCCGCTGTTTTCCCCCTTACACTATCTTTAAATATACAGTTGCCGAAGGAAATTGAGAAACACTTGGTTATGACACGTGCATATTAATTGATGCGTTCCAGAAAGTTTGTATGCAAGCCAATAAACTTCTTTTTACATGGATCTTGTGTAGTTGAATGCCTTTTTCAGGCTATTAATCAAAATTTGTAGTTGACTATTTATCTGTTAGCTCACCTTGAATTCGTTATTATTAACCAAAATTTAACAATATTGTGTTATTCGTGTTCTTATGGGTGAGGTTGGCTTCAAACGGCACATGTTTTTTTGGGGAACTTTCCTTGACCAGATCAGTTTCGCTTGGCTATGAATAACTTTTAGCAACTATTATTCCCACTTCAAAGTCATTGTTGGTTCAGGGGTGGGATTAAACTTAAATGTATATAATTGGCTATTGGTATATATTCGTGGTCAGATTGGCTTGAAATGGCTATTATTGCCTGCAAGCATCCGTTGCTAACCTCGTTCTCTGGAATTGGCAAAAAATGGCTATTAATGCTTCTTAGTCACACTTTTCTGCTATTTCCATACTTATGGATGAAAATTGCTTCAAGTGACTATTTTTGGCAATTATCAGCTCATAACAAAATCGCCTTAAATCGCTTCAGAATGAAGTTTAGTGACTACTATTAACATGGTATTTATGAAGTTTTAAACATGAATGGATTCAAGTGGCAACTACTGGCTGTGGACAGTTCTTGTCTAAATTGACTTAAAATACTATGCATGAATATCAGCAGCTATTAATGGCAATTTATGTAATTGGAATGTTTATGAATTTGATGGACTTCAACTGGATAATATTGGCTATAGGCATCTATTCTTGACTTGGTTGACTTCAAATGGTTATTATTGACTGTAAGCATCAATTCCTGACGTGGTTGGCTGGAACTGGCTACAAACGGATATAATAGATTAGTATTGATAATTATTAGCTATTTCTCTGGCTACAAACATGAATGGCTTTATGCGGCTATTTCGTTGTGATGCGTAGCGTCGGGAGAGTGGGAGCGCTCCGTCGTTCTAGGAGGATCTTGGCGTCGGTCGTCTTCGGCAACTCCACCTCCAGGGGTTGCCGCACCTAGTTTCCCCAGCGAGGAGCGAGGGGTGACAGGCTTTCACGTCGGGGTCGGTGCATCGGTGAAGCTAGACGTCGTGGCGATGGCGATCGGAACTCTTGGCGGGACGCAGGCTCGTGCGACTGAGGTCGTCGCAGGTACTCGTCGATCTCCCGAGGGTGTTCACCATAACGAGGGTGTGGGTCATTCGGGTGGAACCCCCGCAGCCCAAGTCGTCGGTATTGGCATTGGCGGTAGGTGTGGTTTGCTTCCCGGCAATGGAAGCACAGAGGCCGTCGGTCGGGCGTTCGCCACATATCGGTCTTCCGAGGTGCGCGGGGCTCTTGGGCGGCGTACTGAACCTGGTCGTTGCGGCGGCGGTCGTGCTCCGGCGCAGGAAACTCACGTCGGGCGGCGCAACGTAGGCTAAAGGAGGAGGCGGTGGCCGTCGGGCCACTGCGGCGTAGGTCAGGGTGGGCTCCTCGGGTGCAGCTATACGCTGGCAGGAGCCTCCGGTTGAATTGCCCGCTGAACTTCTTCGCGCACCACTTCGGCTATCGACAGCGAAACCGGCTGGTTGGCAGCAGGCAGCAGCTTCCGGAGCTTTTCCCGGACAACGTCTCGAATGACCTCGCGGATGCCGGGATACTGGAGACAAGATCGCAGCCAGACGGCGCGAGGGCAGCGAGGCCGGGTGGTCGATGGTAGTGACTGGCTCGGGCTTGCAGGTCACGCTCGTTGTTCGTCGCCTCAGTGACAAAATCTTCGAATGTTGTCGGAGTGCTACGAAAAAGGCCGCCGAAGATGCTGTCGCTCACGTCCCGCATGAGGATTCGAACCCTCTTTTCTTCCGAAACCTGAGGGTCGGCGCGGGCGCTCAGACGCAGAACGTCCTCCACGAAGCCGGTGACGCTCTCGTTTGGGGCCCTGGGTTCGGGTTTGAAGTACGTCTTCGGCTCTCTCTCGGCGGTGCTGGTTGAAAAATGTTGCCTTCAGCTGGCTCTTGAAAACGTGCGCGATGTCAAAGAAGGCTCGTGATTTTCGTACCAGTACCTGGCAGTCCCTTCGAGCGAAAAATACGGGTTTTCCAGACGCTGCTCGTCGGTCCAGCCACTGTGGGGGGCGACACGTTCGTACTGGTCAATCCAATCCTCGACGTCTTCGTAGAGTTTACCGTGGAAGGGGGCAGCTGTCCGCGGTGCGGCGGGCATGAAGATGACGGGAGAAGCGGCGGAGACTTGTGACTGGTTGGCCATCGTCGTCTTCTTCGGCTTGGGCTTGTCCAGCAGCAAAGCGTACTCAGGATCCTCTCCCTTAATTGGTGCGGCGGCTGGTCCGGGTTTCAGGTTTCGCCTTGAGTGGTCTTCTCACCGAGCCGGCAATCGGACTTGCACTGCGGGGCCTTGGAGGGGAACGCTGCACGGCGTGCGGTACGTGGCACCTCCACCAAAATGTCACGAATGACAAGTGATGAGGCGATAATAACTGAAGAAACTAAACGTTTAATGGCGCGAACTTGTGCCCAAAAATAAAAAGGGAACAGAAGAGAACACTAGAGCGTCGCGGGCGTCGATGTCGGCAAAACCACAGGATCGAGCGCGGGGGCGAGACTCACTCTGGCTCGCCACGCGAAGCCCCTTATGTACACGCGTGGGGTTCTGGAATAATCGGCATAGAAGGTTCGACGCGTAGAAAATTCGTCTTGAACAGCCGGAATACGTCCATACTAAGTTTTTGGTACTGGTCGTTTATTTTGTCGGAATCCATGGAATTATTTTAGTGTGTTTGTTGGACGCGTTTCGACAAAGAGCTGCTCATCGGCGGTCGCGAGACTGCCGCGGAATGTGATCGACCGCCTTCAACCTTGACTTTTTGTTTGCGTTGTTTTGTGCTGCCCGAATCGGATTGTGCATCTATCACGACAGAGAGCTGCTCATCGGCGATCGCGAGACTTCCGATGGATGTCAACGACCGTTTCATCACCGACGTTGTGCTCGTGAATCGGTCTGTGCTACCCGAATCGGGGATTATACATCTATCACGGATTACATGAGATCGCTGTTTTATTTGTAAGTACTCTGCAAGCATGCTTCTGGTCGCAGTCCTGCTTCGGTCTCAATAGACCATTTTACTCTTTACAAGCATGAACTCCCGGTCGTTCCGTCTTTGCCAGCCTGTCGAGTTTTGCTTACGTCACCAGACCTAGAAAGCATTAAAGTAGCTTTAGGCGAAGGAAAGCCTTACTAAAAGTTAGAGTGCATTCTAAGAATTTTGTAGCTTTGTCACGAAAACTTAACATTAGGTCACGAATCCTCGCGTTTGAGGTTTGACATTGGTTTGTCGCGAATTCGCGACAGAAGAGAAAAAGGTCCACGCACATTGTTTTTTTTTCAGATTGGGGAGAAAATAAAGTGGTGCACATGTTTCAACTAGTTCGCAATTATTTCTCTGTAAATACTTTTTGATGAAGTGCTGCGGGGGTCTGCGCCCTGTGGATGTGTTACACATTTTATATTACCTCTTCTAGTTGAATGAAGTGAGAGTTACTGCGCATGCGAGCTGGTGAAGGATCATGGTGAAAAAAAAAAAAAAACCGAAACTAGGGACAAAGAATTGGAACAACAAAGCACGTCTCAAAACTTTTTGAGTTAGTGTGGTGTTGTCCCAATTTTGTCACTAATCTCGGTTTTTTTTTTCACCATGCTTTTCTCGATGCAGTACACCATTTTGGAAGGGTGTACTGCTGCCATCACACCCTAATAAAATGGTGTAGAGCAGAATCACACCTTTCTGTGAAGGGTGTAAGAAATTACACTGGTTCTTGAGGGTGTGAGGAATAACGACTTTTTTAGGGCGTTTTTGTACACCAATAAGGGGGTGAGTTGTGACCCATGCCATTTACACAATAAGGGTGTGAAAATGTTTAGGGTGTAGGGTGAGAGAAACTGGACTCTTCGACAGAGGAGAAAAGTTAAAAGCGTCCGAGAGTAGTGATAGCATGTGTGATGGCACGATAAACAACGAGTAGGGAGTGTTAACAGTTAACGACGTGAACTTTCTTGACCTATTTTTGGGCATTGTAACGGCTTTGCTCGTACTCCTATTTGAAGTATACGTAACCCATCGTGCTTTGTGCTTGCAATTGGGAGCACAGAAAAGACGCCTGCAAAGGAATATTAGATTCCCTCATTGTTAAAGACTCTTACACTCACTGGTGTTGTCTGCGGTCGCTTTGAGCCTCGATTCCTTTAGTGTGAGCGGCGCTATCGGGTTAATTTGCACGAGTCAGGCACCCTACGGTCAGGCTTCTCTTGGCTTTGAAGACGTGATTCATCAACTGGTTGCAATCGTCTCTCTGGCAGAATGAAGCTAGGGGCTGATTTTGCCTTCTAGTGCACCGCCAAAGAGCATTCCTTAGGAGCCTCTTGCACCCGCACAAGGATTACGGGCGATCCAAGTAAAAGTACTGAACGATTTACCCTTTTCAGGAGTGCCTCTGCTGGCACCTCTAAGGTTGCCTCTACGCAATACTACAACTTTTCAGCATTAGAAAAATAGGAACCAATTTTAAAGCATGGGAAAAAATGGCTAAAGGTATTCCCACAAACTAAACGAAGCACGTCACCTACTGCTCATGAAGTGCGTGATTTATCCAATTTCGTTCTCCCTCCACCGTGATCGAAGCAGAAATCTTAAAGCTTGTGTATTTACTACCAGGTGACTTATGTTCATGATCTCATTTGCAGGTCACACATTAGACGTCTGTCATAACGTGTGGATGATAGGGAAACCTAATTGTGCATCAAAATGTTATATGTGCAGCAGTGTCGGCGACGGTGGGGGAAGCTATTCTCTGTAGGTTTCCCCATATACGCCTCCTCGTCATTAGGTTTATCATCAGCAGTCGGCCAGTCATGAGCAATGAAATGCGATGGTGAGTTAATTGTAGAAACGTTTAAAGTGCACTTTGACTGATTGTCAGCACGACATTTTCAATGTCTGTAGCAGATACATGATGAGGTAGTCACCCACGTAGGGAGGCTAGCCCGTATCACTCAATGTCATCCACCGAAAGCTGCGGTGCGGAAGACAACAGACAATATCAAACAGTGCGCGTCCTCACATTCGTACCCTGGTGGCCGTGCAGGCACTTTGGACAGTCTTCTCGAATATGCCAGTGTACCTAGCTGGCTACCAAGAATTCGCGTTTTCGAAAAGGCCCCTCGATCGTTCATGAAGTGCGTGACCCGTAGGTTTTAAAAGCGTGAGGTATATTCTTGCGCGACTCCCAGTGCGCTCCAGTCTTGATCTTAAAATATGCTGATTTAGTAGCTACAATTTTTTATTTTGGTGCCAGCTCTCGAAAGGGCATGTTTTGGAGCACCTTTTTTTATGATCGGGTTAAGGCTTTACTGGCGAAACATTTCATTACTAATTTTAGGTAATCGTACGTGTTATCGCGTATTATAGTATAATTTTATTCCCGGTGCTTGCACTCTCAACACACTATACTCTCAGTATGTTAAAGTTATTATTTTTGTGAGCGATGTTTGTGGAGTTTTTGCGGGATGTGAGTATCATTGATGACTAGTGCATGATGCCATTTAAAGGCCTCACGCAGCCGGGGTACTTCACCGGTTAATATTTTCATCTATAGCGTAAGCCTGTGTAGCCGTACTTTAAAGACAGACTAAACTGAACACGACCGTCAAAATTTTTTTGTTTACATTTTTTTATATTGACATATTTCTTGCAGTTTTTCACTCGCGATACGTGTGCTTGACTAAGTTGTTTGTGACTGTACAATTCAGTACGTCTTGGAGCATTACATGTTATGATAGTCGTTATTGTATTTCCCATCTACTGGTTCGCCTCTTTTATCTGTTGACTCTCATATATACGAGCTCGTTGGATTACATAACGTGTGATAGGTGTTCCATTTAACGCATTTGTATCACACATGTTTGTAGGCGATAATGATAATCATGCATAATGTGTTGTAATCATCATTCTTTGTTTTTTCGTGTAACATTCGTCCCGATTGTTATAGGGCGTTCATATTATGACGGTGTTTGTTCTTTGTTTTTTGTAATTACGGTTTATTTTTCTCGCCTCGTATTGGGAAGACTAGAGAGTTGTTTTCAACGAGACATCACCCACCAGTCGGTAACTTCCAGGTGGTTGTTTTTCTCACTTTTGTGCTACCACCCTCAGCCACTTTTATGTTATTTTTTGGACGTAGCTAGTTTATAGGTGTTCCTGTCCCTCCGTGATTCCCCTGGTGGTGTTTGGCTCGCGCAATACTTCTTGTGGTGACTCACATGAGCTTAGTTTGGTGAATGTGTCTGATGGGATTGTTTTTGTTGTATTTTACTCGGACACGTATGTCTGACTATTTTTCTGGGTTATAATTCATATGCATGTGTTTAAACGTTTCTTTATAATTGTCGCTGTTTTTGTAATATTTGCGTGACGCTTACATCTCTACTTTAGAAGTGGTATGTAGTGGGTCGCATTTTTGCTCGCCACGGGGACGGAGTTTTCTTTGAAAAATTCGCTTAACGTCCGGATACAGGCTAAGCCTATAGTTTTTCCACCACGGGCGGGGCTGTGCCTCTATACCACGGCGGGTCATTGCCGGCGGGTCTTCCCTCCCACTCTAGGACACAAATCTACGCGGGCGCTCGAGGCATCGGGGTGCTGCTATCAACGTCTTGCGCGCCATTGCGTAAACTGGGCCGTGTCTCGAGCTCGAACGACCTTGTCGAAAACCTCGGGCCGAAGTTACAGTGGTTTCTGACGTTGGCTGGAGTGGCACCGGGCACGACTGGTGCGTACGCGCCGGCGTGGACCGAGCATCGTGGGATTCTCCGCGAAGCGGCTTCCTGGACGCCCAAATGTGTCTGGCACGCCTTTCGTTTACTTTGAGGCTCCTGCCCGTGACCTTTGGTGATGAAACGTTTGCTGGTGAGGCACTTTTTGAAGATTGTCGCCGAAACCGAGAATGAGTATACTTTCCCCGGAACATAGATATCTCGGGCGTTTAGACCTTCAATCGCGGGACACGATCTTAATGCATCATTCGGCAACAGTAATGACCTCCCGTTTGATTGGTTGAGAATGCGTCGGGATCTGTACCCAATGGGTACAGACCCATTGGGTAGACCCTGATTGGATGGGACAGGTTTTGGCACACCGTTATAACCCCTCACCGGACGGAAAATCGTCGAGTTTCAACGAGGCCGTGTGGCCCAGCAGTTCTCTCCCGCGGTTCGCCGCGTTACTTCTCTCGTGCGCGACAGCCTCTGCTCTGCGCCTTAGCAGCCGTCCTCGCCGTGCACGAGAGGACACTTGACGCCGAGGCATCAGTCGTGCCCGGCAGTTAGTTGCAATGAGCAATTTTCTTTCGTGTAACTTTTTTGTTGTTGTTGGAGTATAATTATTTTTTATCTGTTGTATTCATTACAACTTCGCCTCCAAGCCTATTGACTCTCCGTCGTCGGCTACAACAAGAAGAAGCAAGAAGTCTTCTTCAACCCCGACCAGCATCAAGACCACATCTTCCACGATCTCCCGTCTCGGATCCCGACGGTAGCTCAAGGTGCGCCTTCGAGGTCCGGGAACACAAACACCCTGATCTCTACTTGGTGAATTATGCGACTGTCCGTTAAATTAGGTTTACTGTAATTTCAGTTGCTTTTTTTTATTACTTGTAGTCGTGGTGTTTTTTCTTTATATGTGCCCTTGATTTTTATTTCGGTCTATAAGAAAAGTTTAATCTTTATTGCTTGCAGAATACTCAAACAAATACTTGTCAAACATTAAAGCAAACGGGCTCAAAGTAAAAAAAACAAAAAAAAAGATCTCTAGTGAACTTTATCTGGTGCCTAAGACGAGATCTTAAGATGTTCATCCACCAGAGAATATTCGGCTGTATACGGAGGTACATTTTCATATACCTTGAGCGTATTCTCGACTTGGATATTTCCGCCGCAAGTGCTCAGTAGGCCATGTGTGTGTTTGTAAGCTGATTAATCTCTTGTACGTTAAATCTTTGGCTAATCGTTTATTAAACTTCACTTATGGGTCCCTTGTCTTTGTCGCGGTTCTGCCTTGTTTTCGTCTGAATTTACGCAGCTCTTCGGTTCGTTCATATGCCAAGTCTTCTTAATAAAAAAAGAAAAAAGGGGCAATAAAAACAAGGTCACAGATGAGAGAATCGCACACAGGATAAGGTGCGGTTTTCGCTCCTTGTTCTGTATTTAATTCCCTCTTCCGCGTCCTTGTGTATTTCGCGCGGCTTTTCACCATGAATGTACACCAACTAGCCCAATTTTCCATCCCAGTGAGTATTCTTGAGCAATTCCGAGGCCCATATTTTTGTGCATTTACTCAGCTTTTCGTTCTCATAAACCGAGTTTTCTTTAGCTCTTGTCAGGCCTATTTTCAACAATGAATGTAAGGGTGACAGATTACAGATACATTTATATCGTGTCGATATCCTCAATAATCTCGTAACTTCTAGGTTTCAAAAATTCACTCATATCAAAACTAAATATGTATTTGTAATGCTATTTTTATTAGGGCTTTTTTCGGAACAAAGAAATAATAAAACGAGAAGAATATGTTTCCGATCCCGTGCATAAAATATTGATAAAGTGATTGTTGTGGTAATACTATTTCTGTTCGTAAAAGAGCATTTGATCCAACAGATAATTTTCAAAACTCCATCAAACAACACTGGAGCTCGCCATTTCTTGAGCACGAACCGTATCATTGAAGCGGAGTCCTCGCCGAACCCTGACGCAAAAATCGATTTCTCCACGAGCTCAACCGAGCTCACGCCGAACGCTTACAGACCCCTTGCGTCAAATATGTGCTCAGAGTAGATGCTCAAACTCTGACCGACCCTGATAATTGCCGTAGCAGCCATTGGAAGGCGCGTATATTTAAAAAGAAGCTAGGGTTCTGCATACCTGCGGTAGCAGAGTTGCGCGTTCATCCTCGGTGGGTGGCCGCAGTCATGACAGTGACACGACAGATCATGACTGCGGGTGCAAACCATTATTTGCTTCGTCTACTGTTCTTGCTAGGCACAAAGATAGGACTGTTAGAGAGATTATGGAGGCTGACGCTATAAATAGTACCAGCACGTGTTGTGTCAGTGTGGATTCAATTGACTTGGCGGATAAGGAGTTGGCGTACGGCCCGTTGCAGCGCCACGGATTTGTTGAGATGTGGTGCGGTGACGCGTAGTGTGTTTCTACGCTGAGGTTCTTGAATTAAATCAGTTGCAAGTTAGCACTCTGTGGTGTCTGTCATTCCTATGTCCCCGTCTTCAAAGCGCAATCTTGTTTTCTAATGTACCATACCATCTTGCCCAACAACAGCACTTGTTAAAAAGTGCTTTTGTGTGTTAAGCAGCTCGCACCAAATATTTTCTGGAAATACATAGGTCATGGAAGTTATTATGTAGATGTTGGCAGACAGTCATGGTGAGGCCAATCTTTAATGCCAAGTGGTCCACTTATTCAGAGTTGGTTGAGTCTGTAAATATTGTAGGTCGCAAATTAAATTTTTATGGTACGCAATGGGCACAATCATCCGTAATGACTAGCTCTACCTAGGGGAACTTTATACGTTTACTACGGCAAGATGGTTTCACAAAACTAAGTATTTAGTTTATTCAACTCCTACACTAACCTTATCTCTAGAAACTTTTTATATTCTTTACGATGCTGAGATAAGATTCTGGAAATAGTTTTTCTAGAACTACTCTAGATATTTCCAGTTCATAATTTTTCTCGCAAAGCATTCGAGAGGGCCAAACCCTGTAATGTACGGAGGGAACTCACAGAATGATGCGACTGACAGTTTGAAGCATTCGGCACTGTAACAGTAATAATGACATGTCACTTATGTAATGCTCATTGTCGCAGATCAAACTGCTCTTTCCGTCTACACTCATTTTCGGTATACTTATTCAGCGAACTCCCACCTGAGACTACAGCGCTGGTTTCTGCGAAGTAATTTGAATGAATATAGATGCAACAGGTTTCTTTGAGCGTGCGTCTAACACATATTCTTCATATTGAATCTGCTAACTGTATTCATGACCATATCCATAATTGTATCCACATTCTACCTAATTTGTATTTTGACATTTGAGTTTTCGACAGTACTTTTTTTCAAACATCTGTGCTTGTTCAGCCGTACTCAAGCTCATACACCTTGTCTTTCGCTATTACATCTATATATAAAACTGTTGATGCCGAGTGAGAATTCAAGGTACCGAATCTGTTGTGCGAGTTAAGTAAGAACCAATAAAAAGTTCTAGAAATAATTTTTTTTAAAGGGGGCTGTATGGGTATTAGAATAGCACATGCCATGCTAAAAAATGCAAATTCTTGTTAGGTATGCAAGGATGAGAATGCTGTACCGTTTCTGATGTGTCACCAAAAAAAAATATGCCATACAGTGTCGCTTATGGAAGTTCAAACTGTTGAATTCGAAGGCTAGAAGTTTTATTCAAGAATGTTGCTCACTACAAATGTATTTAGAGATCTGAGCCACCGACTCATGCATGACTATGTGGCAAACATTCATTTTCATGTGCATTATAGTTCACACGGTCTAGTCTGCATTGATTTATTGCATTCAAGCTGAAACTGGGAGGGGTTCCCTGGGTATGAATATAGAGATAAACATTTCTTGAAATCAAAACATTTGAGAACGGACAAAAGGAAGGATCTGAGAACGGCATCTTAAATTCTCTTTTCTTTGTCTTGTCTGTAATTTTTGCTTTATTTCACCTGAGGCATTTAGTTTTTTGAGCGCAGCTCTTAGGCACCTGTTTCCGCATTTTGCGGCGTCCCTGTCGGTGTAACCGCCCGCCCCACTAAACTTGGCAGGAAATTGAATTAATGTTGAGGTCATGTGACGCTAATATTTCCGCTAAGTCTAGCTGAGAAACTGAATTTTTTTATGGATGACGTGACACGGTCATGCGACGTCATTTTCGCCGCTACTTTTAGCGGGAAAACTACATTGATGTTGAGGTCACGTGACATCAATTTCCACGCTAAATTTAGTGGGAAACTTAACCCGCTAAATTTAGTGTTGAAAATTTTCCGCTAAATGGGAGGGAGCAGAAGAGGAGGAGGAGAGGGCGAGGAGGGGCCATACCCTCCCATCTTCCTTTTCAAGATCTGTGCTCCAATTTCACATTAGAGAGAATTGTAAACGTCTCATTTTTCATCTCATGTTTATTGAACTTTTATATTGCAGGTGCGCTCGCAGCACAAATCTGGGTTGTGCTGATCCTCTACGCGCAAGTTAGGAACTCCTGAGTGGCAAGAGTGGGAGTTCGGACTGACAGCTCAAGGGACACCATTGTTCAGTATTGAATTTATAATTATCTTCTTTTGAGCAAACTTAAACTTTGCTGTATGCAATTCTTCTAAAAATAAATACCTGCAACCAAATTTACCAGGTCACTACATTTCGCCTCTGCTTTTAGTGCTCCTGGAGGGCCTCGGATAAGAGCTTACTGGTGTGCAAACATCATGCTTATTTGAAACCACTGACTGGTTTAGAGACTCGCTGACATCCAGCATTCCAATAAAAGGCTGGATGTCTGCAAGTCCTTCTTGAACGGTACAAGCGGGGAAGGAACCATACAATCGTATCGTATTGGGGGACATTCTACAGGGTGTTTTTAGAGCGCAGCTCTTAGGCGCCCGTTCCCGGCTTGAGCGGCGTCGGCGTCGCCGTCGGCGTAACCGCGAGTAACCCTCGTAACCCTCGTCAGGGTTACGAGGGTTAATCTCACGAGGGTTACCCTCACGAGGGCTACGAGGGTTACTAACCCTCGCAACCCTCACGAGGGTTACGAGGGTTACTAACCCTCGTAACCCTTACGAGGGTTACTAGGGTTATGAGAGTTACCCTCACGAGGGTCACGAGGGTTATGAGAGTTACCCTCAGGAGGGTCACGAGAGTTACCCTCACGAGGGTCACCCTCACGAGGGTCACGAGGGTTATGAGAGTTACCCTCACGAGGGTCACGAGGGTTATGACAGTTACCCTCATGAGGGTCATGAGAGTTACCCTCACGAGGGTCACGAGAGTTGCCCTCACAAGAGGTACTAGGGTTACCCTCACGAGGGCCACGATGGTTACCCAGGTCACGTGACCCCGGGAGGGGTCACGTGACCTGGGGATACCCCCGAGGTCACGTGACCCCCCGTTGACGTCATCGCCACTGATGACGTCACCGGCATCTGGATCGTCATCGGCATCATCACTGATGACGTCATCAGCGACGTCACTGTTGACGTCACCGGCATCCGCATCGTCATCGTCATCATCACTGATGACGTCATCTCTGACGTCACTGATGACGTCACCGGCATCCACATCATCATCAGCATCATCACTGATGACGTCATCGGTATCCGCATCGTGATCGTCACTGATGACGTCATCAGTGACGTCATTGATGACATCATCGGCATCGTCAGGTGACCCCCAGGTCACGTGACCCCCCGACGTCACGTGACACCCCAAGGTCACCTGATTCCCACAAGGCCACGTGACCCCCCCAAGGTCACGTGACCCCCCCCCGCCCCCAGAGGTCACTTGACCCCCCCAGTACCCTCCCCTCCTCCTCCTCAAGAGCTGCGCTCTAATTCGGCGTTACAGGGAGTTGTAAATGGCTTTCATTTTTTTTGTATGTTTTACAAATTTTTTTTTTAAAAGCCATAAAAGCTACATTTACGCGATCTGTGCACGTGGGTTATATGGCCAGGGCAGCATAGTATAAAAGGCTAATTCGTAATGATCAGTCGGCTTATTACAGAGAAGTGCCAAACTTCTTTCAGAAAACTAGATGGAGGTTCATTCTAGCGTAGTTTTATCCCGCGAATCTAAATATCTCGTTCGTTTTCCACAAAGATATAACTAAACGTGAGAAAACACAAAAAAACATCCTATAGTGACATCGTTAATAGTGACATCGTAAGAAGACCTTTCAGCCGCCAAGTGTGTGTCGCTTGAAGGGGCAGTGCAACGGTTTTAATGTTAAAAGAATTGCCAGTTTGCATTTTTTATATTGTTTATACAAGCCCAAGTGACCAAAAACGCGTCAGCTTTCCCCGAATAACTGCTAATCTGCTGCGTAATTATGAGGCAGAAAACGAATTATTTGCCGATCTGCAGCCGCCTGTGGCGGCTACGGGAACTAAAATGCCGGCATCTCTGGGGGTACGTGGAAGTCAACAAACCTTGTCCCCCTCCGCTCCTACACTCGCCGTCAGCCCCGTGGCGAATCGTCCTTTGTTTCCATCGCGCGACCTTCGACGATGCTAATCCATTAAAAGTCGATAATCACGGAGGAAGTGGCTGGTCTCTGAAGAGAGAACCCAAGGGGAAACAACGTGAACCCCCAGAGACGTCATTCGAAAGTCGACGTGGAGAGTTGAGATGCACTTCGACCTTGGATTTGTTTTATTTTTTTAAAAATAAGAGCTAACACTCGCAAAAAATGCGGTTTTCTGTTTTTCGTTCCATAGGTGACGTAGATTAATTTCCGCAGTTAATTGGCCAAAGTCTGAAAATCGTTGCACTGCCCCTTTAAGGGCCGCGGGTCCAGTCGCAAGTTTTCTGGGTATATTCTCCCGCACTGGCACCAGTCGTGACATATTTTTCTGCCCTTTTAAAAAATAGCATGTGCGTGCATAGCTTTGATAGGCGCTGAAGATGCGTGAGCAAAGATTTCGAAAGCTACTTTTGTGACTTCACTCTCCAGGGAGGTGCCTCCAGCAGTACTTTAAAAATGATTCTATGCAGCCTCGATTAACCAAATTGAGAAATAATTTTGATATTTGAATATCCTGGAGGTCAAAAGGAATATTTTAATGTGTTTCCTCAAATGAAAAACCGCTTCAGCTTCCCTTTAAGTATAATATGTTTCTTAAAATTTCAATTTGTGAAAATAGATCCATGGTTTCAATTAGAAACTTGCTAAGTATCATCAAAACACACCAAATCAACTTTCTTTGTGAAGATATAAGACAAGAGCAGCATTTTACGGCGTTCTAAAAAAATAGTCAATTTGGACGCGTTTCCAGATTTGGATTTCTTACCAGAGCGCATCTTTGCGCCTGCGATCCTGCTGCCCGGTGGCCGCAGTGCAAAGCCACCCCCTCGCCTCCCTCGTAAGATGGAGAGAAGCAAGGCGCACGTGTGTTGCACAACTAAACTCTTGGGTAACAGGACCGTGGGCGCAGAGATGCCCTCCGATAAGAAACCGAAACCTAGAAACGAATCCAAATAAAGAGTTTTTACAGAACGCATAAAATGCTACCCCTACGTTATATCCTTCTAAAAAGAGTTGATTTAGTGGTTTTCGATGACTCTCGGCAAGTTTCTAATTGAAACCATCTGTTCATTTTTAGTAATTAAAGAGTTAATTAACAAATTGTATTTAATTATCCGACTGATTGTTACGGTTAGGTCCCTATACTCGTACCCCTGGCCGTACAACTCGCCTGCACAAACCGCATTAATTTAGCTTTCACGACCTTTCTAAACATATATGTAAAGCTTAAAACTAAATCGCCCTCTACAACAATGAAAAGGCGATACCAGCATGGTAGAGCCATATGGCTCCACCATGCTGGTATCGCCTTTTCGCTGGTATAGGATGTCCCATATTACGTTATGCATGTATGGTTCCGTCCGCCTACATGGTTCCGCCGTAATCCCCTACGCTGGTATAGGATGTCCTATTATACGACACGCTTGTATGGTTCCGCCCACCTGTATCGTTCCGCCTTAATCCACTATGTTGGAGCCGCCTTTTCGCTTGTATAGGATGTCCCATATTACGGTTATGCTTGTATGAGCCTTTTCCGTCATCTTTCCACATTCGAGATTTTCCAACAGGACACACACATCATATAAGTATTCAGCGGGGGACTACACAGGAATGTATCACCATCTTTCGAGTGTTGACTGGGCTTCTATCTTGGAGTCGTCTGATATCAACGGCCAAGTATATCTCCTCACAACTGTTGTTCAGGAGGCTATGGACATATATATCCCTCTTAAAACGTCTAAAAAATCTCGCTTCCCTATCTGGTTTTCTCGGGAACTCAGAACGCTTTTAAAACGGAAAGATTTTTTGCACAGGAGGTTTAAGAAAAGTGGTCTTCCAAAGTGGGAAGTTGAATTTAAAATTTGCAGAAAGCGATGTAAGATAATTTCAAACCGTGATCGCCAGGCGCATTCTGACTCGATAGAATCAGATCTTGTTAAAAATCCCAAGAAATTTTGGAGGTACGCTAAATCGCGATTAAGGAAGAATTTTGAGTCCTAAATCGTCTTGAATCAGCATAGCGACAGTGCGAAGGGGATGTCTGAGTTGTTTGCGGATCACTTTGCGTCAGTTTACATTAATGATAATAACTGCTCCTCAACTATTTTGCCTCACTCGGACGTTTTTTGTGACTCATTAGGTTCTGTGGTTGTCGATGAGGAATGTGTTAGAGTATGTATTAAGAAAATGAAACCCACATTGTCTGCAGGTCATGACGGGATACCCGCTGCAATTGTTAAGGCTTATCATGAATTACTTACGCCTATACTGTGCACAATTTTCAATAACTCCTTGACGTCAGGGATATTCCCTGACGACTGGAAACTGGAAGTGGTTGTTCCGGTCCTGAAATCTGGAAATAGTGGTGATGTTCTTAATTACCGACTGTTTTCTCTTCTCTCTTCTTTTTCCGAACTCTTTGAAATGGTAATCCATCAATTCCTCTCCTTCAAAATTCGTAGTATAGTCATTCCTAATCAGCATGGTTTTATGTCCGGTAGATCGACATCCACCAATCTCGTATCTTTTATGTCTGTTGCCTCTGAAGTAGTTTGTAATAGAGGTCAGCTTGACGTTTTTTATTTCGACCTGAGTAAGGCATTCGACGTAGTCAGCCACAACATCCTCTTATACAAGCTTTCCTCGTACGGAGTATGCAGTTGGGTTTACAATTTGTTAAAAAGCTATTTGTCTGGTGATAGGCAAGCCTACGTCCGCGTCAACAATACTACCTCGTCCTTGTACAAGGCAAGCTCTGGAGTGCCTCAGGGATCTGTCTTGGGCCCCCTTTTTTAATATTTTTGTAAATGACGTCTCTCGAGTTACATTAAATTCTTCATTTCTGCAGTACGCTGATGATATAAAACTTTACAAAAAAATATCGACCTTAGAGGATTGCATCGCGCTTCAGGATGACGCATATTCCTTCGGTCGTTGGTGTTTAGACAATGACCTCCGTTTGAATCATTCTAAAACAAAAATATTGACATATTCTCGCAAGACCCTTGATATATTCTTTCCATATAGTTATCAAGGCGAACTGCTGTCACGTGTAAGTGAACTGAGGGACCTTGGAGTTGTCTTTGATTCAACCCTGAGATTTGACACTCACGTTATCAAAGTGGTTCAGTCGGCCTTGCGTACGTTAGGTGCCGTGTCTCGCATAACGAAGGAGTTCAAAAGCCCTTCCGCTTTTTTTACGCTGTATTGTTCCTTAGTTAGATCCCAGCTAGAGTATGCCTCGGTTGTTTGGAACTACTTTTTTAAAACTAACAGTTTATCTGTCGAGCGAGTCCAAAACAAATTTATTTCTATCTTTAAATATCGTTACCTTGAGAAAGGTGATCCTTGTCTGAACGGTGTGTGTAACTCGCAACTTGTCAACGTGTTGAGCCTGGAGCAGCGTCGGGTGAAGGCAGATTTGTTGTTTTTGTTTAAGACCCTGCACGGCTCGATTAACTCTCCCAGCCTCCTGTCCGAGGTGAGCCTCAGAGTTCCACGTGTGCCTACACGGCTCCAATCACCTTTTTATATAGCTCGACATTTTAGCCACTTAAACCCGATCCAAAGATCGGCGGAGTGTTATAATCGCTACTCTTACACAATTGATATTTTTAACTCATGCGGGAGCAAGTTCGGAAATGCTGTTCAAATCTTCCTCTTGCAGGAAAAGGGCCGATCAGTTGAAGCGTTTATGTAGTATTTGCTTTTTTTCTCTCACACCTGGTGATGTCTCTGTTTTGTGCTTTTGATTTCCCTGGTTAATTTGAGTGTCTTTCATACTTGTTAATATTTTTATACTCAGACTGGAGAACTACGTTCTCCTTCTGCACTCGTGTGTATGCGTGTTTGTATGTGTGTGTTTTGCTCATTTTTTTAGTGTGCCAGCACTAAGACCGATTGGTTGTTCCTGGACACTTTAATAAACATTGATTGATTCATTGATTGATTATTCTTCTTCTTATTATTATAGCGCATTCGGCACATCAAATTCAAGAATAATTTTGATGTTTGTGATCCACAATACCAGATCGAAACACTGCCAGTGTTTTCTCTCAAATACAGAACCCTTCAGCTGCACTTTAAAGAAGAGCTATATTTTTTTATGTTTTGTGTTTTTATAATCATATTCGATTACATTACCTTTCTTTGGATTAATACGATTTCCTCCTTTTTCGTTCTATTTCCTGCAGAAGCGGTCAAATACACATCCTGGATACTGCTTTGATGAACTCGGACTACTGTACGGCCTCCATGGGAGAAGCTGATAACTGACAACTTAGAAGAGTGCTTCGGAATGTATAGGCAACTGGCTTGCTTCTAATATCACGTGTCCACAAGGCACATTTACGAAGATGAAAACAAAATACTGCTGAGGAGCACGCTGTCAGCGATCACTACAGCTAGCAAGGATGGAAACTAGAAAGATCTTCCCAAGCGAGGGTTTACTTGACGCCCTACCTGCAACGTGTTATACCTTCAATGTGGCCCTGGGCTGTAAAAAAATAAGACAGCCTCCCGGCCTTGGGCTATGTGGCCAGCCGTGCAGTTTATACCACCTTGAAAAACCTAAGGGGCGAAAAATGCAAGGCCGCATCGACAGCACGAAACAAGTTGGCTACAAAATGGTGAGTTGGGCCAGTTGGTTCATAATGGGAAAAGACAAGCGCCGAAAGACTGGAACAAGCTAAGAAAACGACGACGTTTTCATACCTTGTCCCGGTCTTTCGGTGCTTGTCTTTTCCCAAGTTGGCTACAGTTTGCTCGCACAGGAAGACTGACCGCCGAATTCAGAAACCTCACTCAAACTACACTCAAACTGAAGGGCCCCTCAATTTCCTCGAGGAAGGCGCGAGGGCCGGCGATGGCCAATCGCGAGGACGGATCCGCCGTCGCGATTGGCCAGCGCCGGCCCTTGCGCCTTCCTCGAGGAAGTGAAGGGGCCCTTCAGTTTGAGTGTAGTTTGAGTGAGGTTTCTGAATTCGGCGGTGAGCTCTCGCATTGAAACTGGTTATAGAAGGGCTTGTTTTTCCTGGTGTAAATGCTGTAGAACAAAACTATGTTGTTCACCAGTTGGTGATGCCCAGCCAGTGCCGACTTGTTACATATCTTATAATGGAACTACTTGCCAAAAAAAAAAGACTTCCGACTGTGAAAATTAACATACGAGTGAGCTCATTTTAAAACACGTGTTGACAAGAAAATGCGCAAGTATTTTCTTGTGACATGTTTGCAGCAAAATGAATGTTTGCATTAATGCCAAGAATGCCAAACAAAAAAAAAATGAAATGGTGAAACTCTGCAATCAAAGACACTCGCTGCCAACCGTTACGGATGTCAAGAAGCTAACTCTGACCAAGGAAGAGTATGTCTGGCGCCTGTGATGATGAACCCATCGTGAGTTCGAGCTGAAGCATGTGTTGGACTGCAGTGAAAACATTCAACTGAGAAACCTTCCTTGCAAGATGACAACAATATTATAAGTGCCAGGCAGCATCTAAAAAAAAGCTAAGGGGCCAAGGCTTAACAAACTAGTTCCTGTCCGGCCAGCAACATGCTTGCGCTTCATCCTCACGCAAAGGCAACTGCTCTCAAGTCGGTGAATCTGTGTGTGCGTGTGCGTGCGTGCGTGCTTGCGCGCGCGCTCGCGCGCGCGCGTGTGTGTGTGTGTGTGCAGATAGTCAGTGTCCTTGTAGCAGTCTCTTGGGTATCTTGTGATGCTACAGCGTAAATGCCAACATGCTGCACAGATATTGTGTGTCTCAGTGTCACGAAATCTACGGCATCTAAGATGCATGTGTATAAATGTTTTTCAAGACGGATATTTTCAGAACTTATGGATACCAGGAGGCTCGTTTCGCAGTGTTCAAAGGTGACCAATTTCTTATTTATGACTTTCTCCTCTATTGTAAATGCAAGAAACTTCGAATATGAAGCTCCCATGCCCACTTCTGTTTGTGTACAAAACTTGTTTTTAGCCTCCCTAACTGTGTCGTTTCACAGACTCGGAACTGTCGAAGTACATCAGCTTATGGGGCAACGCTCGGGTATTGCGGTACTTTTTTTTGTAAATATAAAGTTTTTACATTATGACAGTGCCAAGAAATAGGTTACAGGTGTTTTTTCGATGTAGTAACCAGATAGGTTGCTTGCTGCAGAACAAGTCCTACATTTGAGCAGGCAGAGTGCATTGAATTGCTGAACCTATGCAGGTTTCTCACAGGTCTAAGAAAAGTTTATCAAAATATGTGCAATGCATTTTTCAAACCAGCACATCACAATTTTAGAATGTTATTACTTTTATACTCGTCTGGCAATTTGCGTCCCGTTGCTGTTGCATCAGGTGTCCCTAAGGGTAGTGTACTCGGGCCTTTATTGTTTCTAATATATATATCAATAACCTACCATCATCAATTAAATCGACAATTAGACTTTTCGCTGATGCTTGAGTTATTTACCCCAAAAGTAACAGGCCTATAGTGAACACAATATTGTCCAAGGTGATTTAGATACAATATCATCATGGTGTTCCCTATGGCAGATGAACATTAACACATGTAAACGCAAAGAAATGTCCGTAATTAAGTCTTCCATTAAAACACTAACCCAGTGCTCTTTACTTTTCCAACCAATAGAACAACCATTGTCGTACATGCATTTGGGCGTGTATTTTACAGACTCGATCATTATCATGGATTAAGCAAATAAAAATAGCGCATTAAAAACACTTGGTTCGGAAAAAAGCCATGTGTATGATAAAATTATTGTGTTCAATAAACACTTGAATCATAAAAGGTATATAATAACCATATAAAAAACTATATGAGAACTACATAAGATACATAAGAAACTTCTTACAAGTTTCTTATATGTTCTTATATAGTTCTTATATCTTGTATGAATCATATGTGTATTGCACACAGAAATTCCTCAAACAAATGAGATTTTTCAGGAAGGATCTAGCTCCCATCAAGACAAAACCACTCGAATACAAAACATTTATCCTCCCAACATTGGAATATGCAAGCATAATTTGGAATCCACACCTAAGTTACCTAATCTCGGGGCTCGAATCTTCAGAACAAAGCAGCCAGATTTATATGCAGTGATTAATCATCCGAAACTAGTGTTTCCGCTTTAAAAGCTAGCATAAATCTCCCTAATCTAGAAAGAAGACGAAAAATAGCCCGATTGTGTTTTTTTCAAGATTTATATTACTCAGATTCCAATTTTCAATCCATTTAGTGCTGGGCTGCCAATTTATATCATCCATATTAGATAATTCCTGCAAGATTGAACCGTTTCAGTGCCATACTTACACATTCCTCTTTTCTTCCTTGGTATTTTGCAAGACTGACTGGAACAAACTACCTGACCATATTGTAGCTGATGATATCCCATTTCATTTAAAAAGAAGTGCATCAATTTGTGTAACTGAACCTTGATTTGTAAAACTGCATCATAACAATAACATGCTAATACGCGTTTTTTGTGACATTTTTTTGTTGATGTCTATTTTTTATGTTTAATTACTTTTTTGTTTTTTTTTTAATTTTTGAATCCCCCCTGATGTGATGCACCTTTGCATGCCTTTGAGGTGGATAAAACTAGATGTCATGAATGCCTCTGCGCCATTTATTCAATTTTTACTTTAGTTCATTTTATCTGATCCTACTACCTCGATTATTGCCATTTCATAGGAACTCTTTTCTTTATACAACTCCCATGCCGTTCAGAAATAATTACACCACCCAGTTTATCGCTTAATAAAATAACACATCTTTCTCAAGATATCACTTTCTCGTATTTCACTACAATAACCGTAGGTCATATTAATTTTCCTGGGCTCTAAAATTGGTTCTTTAAATCACTCGGCGTTCACAGCTCTCATGTTAGCTCATAAAAAATAAATAGTGCGAAAACCCGCGTTTCTACGAGGTAAAAGCTACGCGCGAAGCCTTCAGCTCAGCTCTATCGCGCGGCGCTCGTCAGCCTGCTGCCGTGACGTCACCGGAGGCGTGTGCTGGCCTTCTCCTCTAGGTGGTGTTGTGTTGGTTCGTTGTTGCGGTTGTTGCAACACCTCGTGACCTCGTTGTTGCCGCCTGCTCTTTCCATCTCTGTTGTTTTGCTCCGTGTCGTGCGACCGTACCGCGCAGCCGCAAACAGAGGTTGCAACAGCTATCGCCCTCGGGCGTTCGTCGAACTCGCCTCGGTGGCTGTTGACATCGTGGTCAGTGTAGTGTTCTGTGATGCATCAGGGCCTCATCAGCTCTCATCGATGACTAAATCGCCCACTTTAAGGTATGCAGTGTTACTTTATCCTTGCAATGTCTTGCTTACGTATTGAAATCGAATATTTCTTCATGTTCGCGGTTCGAGTGCTTTCGGTTGAAGACGGAAACCTCATGCACGCGTGGTAGCGCTCGAGGGTTTTCGAAATCCGCGGTCTGAGAACACGGGCGTCCACCGACACGCCGTGCTTTTGGTGTCTCTCTTTCAGCACGTTATGTTTCCGTTATAATATGCACGTGTTTATTTATACGTGCTGCAGCGGCGCCGCCTTTAACCAGAGCCCTGCGCCTTATCTCTTAGGAGAACTCGTGAGTGCGAGCTTTTATGGAAGCTTAGTTGCTGTGTTTCTTTTTGCAACAAGATTTGTGCAGCCAAACAACATAAGCGAGCGGCTAACATCTTTGTGACGATGCAATGTCATTGAACGACGTTTTAGCGGCTTCGAAAACGGAAGTTTCCAGTGCGCTCGCTTCACGAGTCCACAAGACGTACACAATGATATCGACCGCCCTCGTAATTTGACGGGAAATTTCTCAAGCAGTTGGGAGGGTTAATTGTTGTAAACATCTACTCTGCAGCTCGCTGCTGGCTCTGACTTTATATTTAACAGTGTGCTTCTTTTTTTATATCGTATTTTCCGGACTATAGTCCGCGGTCTATACATATTTACAACGCTTGCACCTTTGCATTTAATTGAATTATAATCATAATCTTAAATTGGAAGCTTCACCCTTGTTGGTGTTAGACTGGTGGCAGCTGATAAAACCGGTTTTCTCTACTGACGTCTAACCTAAGGGCTCACGTCAGTCGAGCCTCAGTGGGGTCACGTGACCCCCCTGAGGTCACGCGACCCCCGTGATGTCACGTTACCCCATGAGATCACGTCACCCCCGTGATCTCATGATCCCGTGATCTCTTTCCGGTATGCTATTTAGCATCGCAAAATTCATAATAGGTATTGTGAAATCGGCAAATGAAAATGGTGCAAAAACCAACATTCAAATATTCGCGCACTTTTCAGTGCCGTGACATCAGTGGCAGGCAGGCTTGCCAGTCGAGCAAGTAGTCTAGAAATAAAATATGCCAATCATTTGTTCCGTGCTGGAGCGCGGATACGGTAGCGAGCTTCCAAAGCACTCATTTGACACCAAGAAACTGCCCCAAATCCGTTAAGAACAACTTCTGTAGTCCAAAAAGTTAACCCCTGCCTTCCACTTACCTCACCTTGTTGTTGTTGCCAGTAGAAAATTTCAGTTTGTAAAACATGGTGAAGACCAAAACTCTAAATTCAATAACTTCGCGAAAAAACAACATTTTGACCTAATATGTGGGATACTATTTTAGCAATGTTTGTTGGTTGGTTTAGCGAAATTTCAAGCAAATCGGAGACAATAAAAAAAACGGTGGAGTGCCCCTTTAAGCAGATTGACCTCATATGAATGGATATTAATGACTAATGGTGACGGTTGTGTGCTATACGGATGTTTGAGTATGAATGGGCTAAAGCTGGCTACTACGGCCGTTGTTTATTATCATTAAGGTGATCGGTTCTAAAGTGCAACAAGCAACGATTTCTAACTATTGGTGACAATTCCATTCTCTGCACGTTTAGGAAGCAATTTGGGTTCAAGTAGCTATATACTGCTAGTGCCATCTGTTATTTCTAAGATTACCTGGAAATGGCTTTAATTGGCTATTTATTGATTGTTGTTAATAGTTCAGTGTTTTTTTTTCAGCTTTCAGGGCTGGGACAGGCTACGATTGGCTCTAAATCATCCATTATTTGGAAATTTGACTTTAAATCACTATTTCTGACTATTCGTAACGATTTAGTGTTTTTTGTGTGTGTTCAGGAGAGAGATCAGCTCCAACTAGCTGTAAATAACTACTGGAATCTATTATTGAGAAGCTTGGCTTCAAATGGCTACAAACAGCTATTTGTGTCTATTCGTTACTGTTAGTGCTTCTTTTTGCTCTGAAGACTGAGATTGGCCCCAACTGGCTATGAATGCCTACTGGCACCTGTCATTGAGCAGATTGCCTTTAAATGACTTTGGTTGGCTATTTTTCATTATTGGTCAGAGTTTGTTCCTTTTTGGTCTTCAGGACTGAGATTGGCTTAGAATGGCTATGAATGGCTACTGGCATCTACTATTTTGCATTGATTTCAAATGGTTAAAAATAGCTATTTGTGTCTATCCATGACTGTTTTGTGATATTTTTATGCTTTAGACTCAGATTGGCTTCAATTGGCTATGAATGGCTGCTGGCACGTATTATTGAGCAGACTGGCTTAAAAGTCTTTGATTGGCTATCTGTGACTGCTGGTGGCAGTTTTGTGTTTTTTTTTCCTAGTTATGGTTGAGATTGGCTTCGATCGGCATTGAATGGCTACTGGCTTCTATAATTTGGCAGATTGGCTTCAAATGGCTACAAACTACTGTTTCTGTCTACTTGTGACTGTTGTGCTTCGTTTGCTCTCAGGACTGAGATTGGTTCTAACTTTCTACGATGAGCTAAAGGTACCAATTATTGAGCAGGCTGGCTTAAAATGGCTTTGATTGCATATTTTTCACTATGGATGTCAGTTTTGCACTTTTTCAGTGTTCAGGGCTGAGATTACCTTTCATCGGCTATGAATGTCTACTGGCATTTATAAATTGGCGGATTGGCTTCAAATGGCTATTTTGCGTCTACTCGTGACTGTTTAGTGCTTTTTTTGCACTCAGGACTGAGATTGGCTCTAACTGGCCGAGAACTCTTACACCGTGCACCTGGGGACGACGCTGCCACCATCCGACCACCGCTTTCTCATATCCAAATCACCTTGCTGCGTTACTCCCCGCTCTGCAACACTATCATCCCTCTTCACCCTTCCTTTACTCGCAGACAGGCCGTCCCGTCGCGTCCACTCCAAACCAATACTTTCCCGGCCATCTCCTTCCACTCTAACCTCCACCCCTCCCTTCGTGCGCCTCAGTTCCCGCCCTGCGGTGAGCGGCCCTCCGTTTTCCACGTGGTCTGGCAATGCCAGGCCATTCCCTTCAGGCCGCCCCTCCCCAGCCCCATTCCCACCCCCTGGGAGAAGCGGTTGACCGATGACGTGGACACCGGCCAGCAATGGCTTGTGGACCGTGCCGAGGCGGTGGCCGCGACCTATAGGGTTCCGGAATACGAGCTCCGCCCAGAAAACATACTCATTTCATGATAATAAAGTTTATTACTTTATTCATTCCTTCAATTCACCCGAGAAACTCAGTAGTAAACATTGTGCCGCATTTCTTTGCAACCAGAAACTAGACTGTGTACAATGTCGATCGAATTCTCCCTGTGGGGAGAATTCGGTCGACATTGTACACAGTCTAGTTTCTGGCTGCAAAGAAATGCGGAAACACAATTCTCAAAATGAGAACAATTGATTTTAGAATAAGAAGGTATACCTTCTTATTCTAAAATCAATTGTTCTCATTTTGAGAATTGTGTTTCCGCATGTTAGAAACACGTGTTAAACGATCGATTGCCGTGTGAAATTTTTAAAGGGGACTTTCTCGAGGAGTATTTTGACAAGACCATAAGTTTGACGACGGCAAATATGATGTACAATTTGGATAAGTATATGTGCCGAGTGTTTTTTTCTTTTAGGTTCAGAACAATTTGATTTGAAAGACTGATATTTTTCCCCCTTTTGTATGAAACGTGCGTCTAAAACGTGCAAAATGAAACATGGTTCGCACGCAATACCGAATGCCTTGTGTTTGAAAGTTTATGCATTTTCCGCAAGAATTGATGACCAAGGCTAGAGCACTCAAATACCTTGAATTTAGAAGCTAGACCCGACCTCGCGCTCCACAGAAATCCTTTTTTCTTTTTTCTTTTTCTTTGCGTCTTAAATTGTATTTAGAAGTTCGCAGTAAAGAAAAGAAAGCACTATCTCTAAAGCTCAGTTCACTCTTTTTTTTTTTTTTAGTTGGTAATATAATAAGAAGTTCGTGACATCTCAACGTTAGGGGCCTAATATGAAACACGTCATTTCAAACGCCATACAAAAAAAAAATGAAAAGCAAAAATTCGCGTTCTAGCAGTGCAAAATTATGTGTCACATAAACGTAAGCAAAAATTGTCCCTTTCCCCCCTTAACTGGTCAGAGGCAGCACGTATAAAAAAATTAGATACAATGAAGAACTAGTTAAGATCTGCCAGCCTTCTACGAATATGACAGCGATGCCTGCAAGATGCCAATCACCTTTTACCACATCGTGTGGGAATGCCAGATCAGCACGGCGACACAACCCATCGAGAGACCCACCAGAGAGCAGTGGGAGAGACGGCTGACCAGCGTTTACCCTGGTGACCAGATCGAGCTGATCGACAGGGCGCGGCGGCCAGCCAAGGACCATGGCGTCCTGGACTGAGGAGACCACCCACCAGGTGACGAAGACAGCGTCTGCTCTTTAATCAATAAAGGTTATTACATTTCTTGCTCGCTCTCTCCTCTCTTCCAGTACCAACATCGATGCGTCATTTTTCCTTCCGTTTTATTGTTTGAGGAGGTGGCTCTTTTTAGATGTTTCGGCGCTTGTCTTTGAGGGATGACTTTGTCTTTTCTCATGCTCCCGTTTCACGTCAGTATTCGTTTCTTCAAAGTAAATCAGCTGAATACAGCGCTCCTTCTGCACCTCGCTTTTTCGTTGCTGTTCACTCTTCGTAACCATGCAAACAATGGCGTGATGCTCTCCACGTCATGTTTGACGCCCCCGCCCTCCCCTCCTCCTCTACTGGTGCCGTTGCAGGGTTCTGAAGTGTTCCTTGCTCAACTAGAAAACGTGCGCGGCTTCGGGCAGCACGCCTCAGACTAGAAAAGCCTGAGGGCTCCAAACCAGCAAGCAGTGCGGGGAAAAAATGAAATAACAGCGCTATTACGTGAACAACTTTTTTTTTAATTGCGATAGGTACACGTTGTCTGCTCAAGCAGGTCACGTGATTTCTACAAGCCTGTTTATTGGTTTTTAGTAGCATTTAACTGCACGATAAAGTAGCATTTATTCTTTACATAACATAGACGCAATATTCCATGTATTATCTAGCTTGAGAGTTCCAATTTTATATTTCTTATGATCAAACCGTATCCGAGAAACTGCAATGCAATTTCGCAGATCCGGTTTGAAAGCTTCTCGAGATCATCATCTAGTTGACGGCGAGGTCATTGCACTGCATAGGGGCTCCGAGTCTGGCGAAATTGCGTTGTGTGTGAACTGCGGAATGTCTCAAAACGAAAGCCGAGGTGTTGCAGAAAGAATGGATACGAGCAGTTTCAGAGTAATCGCTGCGGCGAACGAGACAATTGGCGTCAATGGCGCCCCTCTTTAGCCTTTCCTCCGTTTTCGTTGCAGTCTCTTCTGTTACGCTCCTGCACTGTGTGGTTTTCTTTTGTGTTCTGTTCATACAGACGAGTTTATGTGGATACGCGGAACAAGTCCTGTTGTTGTATGTTGCGTTTTTAAAACGCAGCTCTAATGGTACGTTTACACTTGCGGATCCGCCAGCGAATCCGCCCAGCTTTTGCCGCCGGGGCGAAACGCCGCGCGGAAAACGCGGCGGCGAGCCGTTTTGGTCCAGGACCTATTTCTGCCGCCGAACGAGGCGTTTCGCTGACCGGATGTGACATTCTTGTGCGGCGCGACGCTGCCTACGTCACGAGTACGCGTTCTTCCGGGAGCAGCAACGCCCGGGAGAGAGAGAGCCGAGGCGGAAATCCTCGCGCCTTCTCGTCATATTTGACGAGACGTTACGGGAACCGCTGCCGCAGCCGCCACTGCTCGAAGGAAATAGATGTAAACACAACCAGCTCGCCACCGCAGCCGCCGGGAGCGGATTCGCTCCCGCGGCCGCGGATTTCTTCTCAGGTGTAAACGTACCATTAGGCGCCCGTTTCCGGGTTTCGCGGCGTAACCGGCCCGCTAAATTTAGCGGGAAACCCGATGCCACGTGCCCTCAACGCCAATTAAATTGCCGCTAAATTAACCAGAGAGTTAAATTTGGTGTTGAGGTCCTCAAAATAAATTCAATTCCCTGCTAAATTTAGTGGAGAGTTGAATTTGGTCTCGAGGTCACGTGACGTCAATTTGCTTACGAAATCTGGCGGAGAAACTGAACTTGTTAATAGCTGGCGTGACACCGAGTCATGGGACGTCATTTTCGCCGCTACGTTACGGAAGGACACTGAATTGGAGGAAGAGGGGGAGGAGAGAATGGAGGAGGAGGAGGAGGGGCATACCCTCCCCTCCACACCTTTTTTTCCTCCTCCTCAAGAGCTGCGCTCTAATTTCGCATTACAGAGAATTGTAATCGGCTTTCATTTTTTTTGTTATTTATTGCGTCTCTTGCTTTTAGATGGTATGACGGGCGATGAGTAGTGAATCCGCACGAAGCTTATAAGTGTGTGACATTCGAAACTGATCAATTTGTGCCGTCTATGATATACCTTATGGTTCCTTGACATTAAATCGCCATCAGTGTAGGTGTCTTGGGTAATCTTTTTACTCAAGCAGCCTTTGATTCTTTTAAATCTGTGAATACATTGAATATGAATCTTCTTAAACAATAGGTAGAAGGTTGTGTTTTCTATAAAACTAGATTATTAATTTCCGATAGGTCATTATTTTATTTTTTTTTCAAATATTTTTATGAATAAATTAAAACATTAGAGTGAAAACGGACGTTATTTCCCCTTAGATATTTGAAATACCTCGCTCTAAATACTGACAACTTTATTCGAATATTGCCGCGAGCGCAGCTGACCAAGCAAACAGCGCGCTCGTGGCTGAACGGCTATCGCGCGTGCATTCCAGGCAGAGATCCAGGGTTCGATCCCTGGTCGCGGTGACGCATTTTTGTTGACTCTAACGTAATATTCTGGTAAATTCGAGAACTTTGTTGCATCTTCGAGGTTAGAATGTTCTATGCGCGAACCTTCTACGCTGATTGCTCGGGAAGCCCACGCGTGTACAAAGGGGCCCCACGTGGCTAGCCGCTCTCAGTCTCGCCCAAGCGCTCGAGCCTGCTGTTACGCCGCTATCGACGCCCGCGACGCTCTATTGTTATCTTTTGTTTCCTTTTTATTTTTGGACACAACTTCGCCCCATTAAAAGTTTAGTATACTTCACTTTTCGTCGCCTCACCACTTGTCATTCGTGACAATATCCACGCGCTAATAGCTTTGGCGACAGGGAAAAAGTTTACCCGGCCTGCAGGACAGGCTTATGTCAACACTCATTTCACTACTCTTTTTTATAAACATATAACTTGAACCTTTTGGTTTCTAGTTACTGGGGCTGAAATAATACAGTTTTACAGGTTAAGGGGGGGGGGGTGTTAGTCCTATTGTTTTTAATGGCTGTGCTGCTACGAGAAGAGCATCCCCCAAAAGGATTCTATGGCAAAGTCAACACCAAAGGACGTGGTACTTGTAGGGGGACGCTCACTACAAAAAGCGTATTTAGTACGTAATTGATATTTTTACTAAGAGCGTATTTTTGCAACCCTGATTCTATTTTCTTTATTCAGGAAAACCCGGCAGCGCCTCTTGGGCATTATTGCGGGGGGGGGGGGGGGGGTGCACCATGCGATATAAAATAAATTCGCCTTCTCAAGGCACAGGACTTGCGCCTAAAACCAATGCCACTTGATATGTCACACACACAAAAAATAAGTGTTTAAAACGATTTGTCCTGGTGGCATACAGTCGAACTTTGCGAGAATGACCTGTTCGCGGTGGGATATATTTTGGCTGTTGTAAGTATGATGAGGTAGAAATTCCTGTTTGTTTATGATAAATAGAATTAAAAAAGCTTCAGCAGGAGGCATCTATGACGCTCCTCCAAGGAAAGCCTGCCCCACCCCTGTTTCATTTCTGTTGTGATTAAAAAGCGGTGGTATCTCCTCAGGACAAACCGAGTGGCGACAGGTTGAATGCGCCCAAGTGCATTGACATAAGCACGCTAAACCGGATTCCACACAGGGCATGCATATTCCAGAATCCGCCTACCGTATGATTGATAGGCGGCTTTTTTAACCTCGCTACTAACATTTCCAAAAATGGCGCTGCAAAAAAAAAAAGAAAAAGAAAGAAAAAAAAGAACTGAAATTTTGGCTTGTTTTCCAAATAAACTGCTTACTTGCGCTGACCATAAACCGTCATAACACCCAAGTATTTGTATGGTGATTCTGTTCTTATTGGTTCACTGTAGAGAGAATACTTAAAAGTTAATTTCTTAATTTCTTGTTGGTAAAGCTCACGTGAACGCACTTAATAACATTTAGGGACATCCTATTATTCGTGCACAATACCTCAGTGCATCTAAGGTCATTCGCAAGCTGTTTGGAATCTTTTTCATTAGGCACTCCACTATACAATACACGATCGTCCGCGAACAGACGTATTTTAGATTGAACTCAAGAAGAAATAATATTAATAGAAACAAGAAAAAAAAAAAGAAAAAAAAGGACACCGATCGGGCAATTGTTGCGCTCCAGACATAACAGAGACCAAGCTTGAGCATATTTCATTTCAGGGATGGGCAGTATTTCAAATACAAGTCTTTGAAATACGATTTTTCAAATACTTTGTGTATTTTGCATTGGTATTTAATTACAAATCGGGTAATGTATTTGACGTGTGTATTTAAATACTAAACATGGGTATTTCAAATACAATAGTAATTAAATACAATTTTGTGGGCGAAAATACATCCCTCAAATTTATTGTCACTGCCCAGAGCAGGAAGAAGACTATGTTCTGCACCGAATGCAGTGTCTCTCAATCAAGCACAAGCGTTTAGTGACTGTGATTACGGTGCTAGTTCAGGGCAAGAATAGTGACGAAATCGACGTCCAGAGGCAGACTGGCTAAATAAGTGCCTGTGACGACTTGTCATGCTTTCCAGCCTGATTTACATCCATATTTTTGCACGGAACATTCTAAATGCGCGGCTCGTCCAGATTTTCGTAACTGGTGCGAGTTGCAATAATCAAATAATCTCTAGCTAGTGCTGCGCGTCTTTGTCGTCTCGGTTCTTTATTGGTCTATACCAAAATGTAATCGACAAAAAAAAGCTGCTTCAAGCTCTGTACTTTTTTTTACCTATTACGTCCAAGGTGATTGCATTTTTTTTTGTGATTATATTTCTATTACGTTACTAGAGCCTCGCACCGAGCGTGCGATGCAAAATTAAAATGAGATACCTAGAAACCCGTTGCAGGTGCCCTGAAGTCGCTGACGCAAAGTTTGAGGAATGTATTTGGAAAAGTATTTGGAGGAGACAAAATACATTTGGTTTTATTTGTAATTTGTACTTTTGGGGAAATGTAATTAGATTTGTAATTAAATACATTTTTGACGAAGTATTTTGTATTTGTATTTCGATACATATTTGCGTGTATTTTGCCCATCCCTGTTCATTTAAAGTAATAGACCGACCCCACCGAGCGTTCCACGCATGCGTGACGCCGCCATTGTTGTAGTTCATATCATGCGGAGGCAGCGAAGTCTGCGGACTGTCGTGGGCGCCAGAAGGCAGCTCTGTTGAAACGGTGTCGTCATCCAGTCAAAACATAGAATGTCTCAGACGTCTTCAACAAACGACGGCGATTTCTCCTGTGGATTATTTTCTGTTCCGTCTGTAAAGTGTAGGAGCGTAGCCCAGCAAAACTGGTTACTCCCGCCTTTTCGACCTAGCTGCCTTTACCTCGGACGCGGACCTCATCATCTCTCTGCGGGTCTTTGAGCAGCGTTCCAGGCTTGTTTTGTTGCCTCTTGAATTAAAGAATTCTCGGGTGCACTGAGAAGTCAGGAAGTTATGCCCGCAGTTTTCTTCCATACAACAACTCTCCCGGAGACTGGCCTCCTATCAAACGAGAACCCCGATAATTCAGGAGACCGAGAAATAATTATCCCCTGCTTCATCATATTTCTCTTATTTCTTTTTAATTTTCGACCTTTTTTTTCAGCAAGACAATTGGATTGAGAAAGGTTAGGGCTTGGCGTCACACAGTGGAAGTCGTAAACTCTGGAAAAACGTTGAAAATTGGAGGACAAGCATTTTAGCCTATTATCCCTGCAAACATTTGCTGGAATTCCATGCCTTGCGAACCAGCCTGATAATGTCCGGATGATGGCTTGTGAACAGATGTTTTGGAGTCTCTAAACATCCGGGTAGTTGGAATATTCATCAGACGTTACCGAAAAAGAGCAACCTTTATAGACAACCAGGTCAATGCCAAGACGATAACATGCGTACATAGGGGTCTCGTCTCTTGCGAATCACTAATGGTTCACGGGGCTGCTGATATGCAAACTTCTTACATGTCACGCATTCCTCAACAAAGATGTGAATGCCCTGCGCCATTTTGGGCCATAACATAAGTTGGCACCTCCTTACCCAATTTATTTACGTTTGTTTACATCTAGGTGCCCGTTATGGAACTCGCCGAAGGGATAAAGGGATCACCATCCTTGCTCCTTTAAGAAATTATACCGTTGACCACCTATAATTCTGGGTCTAGTGAGCTGAAGTTACCTTGCGGTAGGGTACCTTTTTTCTAGAGAGCGAAGGACATATTGCAGTGTTGTGCACGTTCCTCAAAAAAACTAACGAAATCTCGTTCCTCGTTCCTTGTGATTTTTGGAACGCGTTCCCGTTACAAGTTCCATATGTGAAAGAGGAACTCGTTCCCGTTACGGTTGAAAAAATGGAACGGATCGTTACATCTACGTTACATTTGTAGTTTGCTGATTACCATATTTAGTTAGATCAAGCAGTTTTCTTTTTTATCTGTCCCATCAAATGGCAACAAACGAAGTTGAATGCAGTGATGGAAGGGCACCAGAAGAAGAATACAAGCGGAAACAGGGTTTCATTTGTTAATATATTTACCTTTAAAAATCTCAACTTTCAACCATTATTTGTGGTGGGCGATTCAGACGCGCCAAATGTACTGTTACTCCACATCGCACGATCGTTTTACACCAACCTCTTACGTTTAAACCTAATAAAGACCCTTCTCCGAACTTAACTGTTGCTTCTCGATGTTCCTGTCCGCAAGACGAGCAAGTGAAGAGGTTAGGGTTTTTGGAAGGTCAGTTCTGAAAACTACAAGTCCTTCGTCAAGGTTGGATTCGTTGTTCAGTTTGAAGTATAGGGAACGAGGGGAGAAGAAAAAAAAATTTGTTTTTGTGTATCTTTAAGTGACCAATATTCGGGATACAAGAGTGCGTTCAATGTAAGGTAACCTGTTCTTTTGTTGTAACTCTAGGTCTTTTTCTTGGAAGTTCAGTGATGGCTGTAGTCGGCCTTATATTTCTGGGTGCATGAGGATTCGTGGAAGCAAAGAAAATAGCTGAATTTGGGACGTCCCTCTTTTTGTGTTTTTCCCTTCGACTAAACGTTTTGCTTTTTATACCGCAGGCTCTGGCACTGAAAAAAATAAAATAAATGTCCACTAACTCTCCTTCACCCGACTGTTATCAAGGGAGGACAACACAAAATAAACCATGTGATAAGTAACCAAAAAGTTAACGAGACCCTGCACTTCGTAAAGATATTGTTTTTATGCTTATAGAATTTCCCTCTTAGAAATAAAATGCAAATTACCCCACCGAACGCAAAGAAGGAACGCCGTTCCTTCTTCCGTTCCAGTAAAAATGGAACGCGTTCCCGTTCCAGTTCCATCGATGCAAAATGGAACGGCAGCGTTCCTTCGTTCCTCCTAAAAGGAACGCGTTCCAGGAACGCCGTTCCTTGGAACGCCGTTCCGTACAACACTGACATATTGTAACTCAAGATCCTTATGTGTTTCAGTTCTTGGTCGGTCTTGTGTAGTCTCGCCCACAAATGCGGCATGCACTCTCACAGCGTGTGTTTCGACATCCTCCAAGCTTTGTTTGTCTCGAGAATCTGGATGCACAGCTCTTGACAAAGGGTCCATCGGTTTACGATTTCCGCCCGCTAGAAGCTGTAGCGAGAAGTTATACTTCATTCGTCTGAAATAGAAATGTTGAAGGCGAGGAGGAATACTACCAAGCCTCTTTTCTGGTAAAGCGACCAAAGGGCTAGGATCAGTCTCGAAAAGAAATTGTTGACCATATCTGAGGTGGCGAAACCTCTCGCATCCAAACTCTAGTCCAAGCACCTCCTTTTCAATTTGAAAGTATCGTGGTTCAATGCCCGAGAGGGATCTGGATGCATAGGTTACAGGACGCCACGACCTGTCCAGCAGCTGCAATAGAGCTTCTCCGATTGCATCTTTAAATGCATCAGCCGGCAGTTTTGTGGATCTACTAGGGTCGAAAATTGCAAAGACTGGAGCACTGGTGAGCATGCGTTTAAACTGCTTCCACTCGCTGTTATGAGGCACCGTGACTCGAAAAGTAGATCGTTGCGAAGAAGTTGGCTAAGGTTGGCTGTGCGTTCAGAGCTGAAGAGTGAACGGAGTATCGACAGTGCAAAATATTGAACTACTCAAATAACGTGCTTCTTCGGAAGAACGTGTCATGGACTTTTTTTTCTTTCAAACTGGTGCTTTGCGCGAACTTTCGTAAATTACTTAGCTGCGAGAGCCCTGCAGTCAACCGTCGTTGATCTCCACGATCTGAAGTGAACAACCCCGGCATGTATTTTGCAAAGTTTCCTGTACGAGATTTCAATAGCGTGGCAATTTTTATTTCCTTTCATAATATTCTTGACAATCAGTATCAACCCTCGTTTATTTTGAACCCTAACATATAGAAACAATCTTGACATATTCATAGGTCTTCCGATTTCTATACACTTGTTATTCACTGTGTCTCTCTTGTATACACTTGGTACTCACTGTGTCTCGGTTATCGACATTTCTCCTGTTTACATTCAACTAGCAAAAATCTGTCTTCTTTAAGTATAACCTAATATCCGACATTCGTGCTGCATTTACCTTCTTGAGAAAACATAATTAACAGTGTTTAACTGTGCCGGCGGGTACGCTAACTAGAGCTGCAAAACAATGCTGATATTAATTATGCATCACAATGGTAAAACTGGATACCGGCGTGGGCACCTTCAGAGTTTTTAGAATTGCAAAAAACTGTCACATAATGTTTTTTCTATGTATCTAGCTAATAAAATACAGAGAAAGTAGGAATTCCCAAGACTTGCTCTGAGCTAGGATATCCACAGACTGGGCCAATGCGTGCTGGATGCCCATAGGCTCGCCGAAATCTAGGAGCCGCCTAGGGGGTATTAGAATGGAATAAGAAACGCTTCCGAAGTTAGGATGTGTATTGAACGTTAATGCGTGATGCTATGGACGTGCTAGTCACCACTGACCGCGATACAGGAGTGCCTAAACAGGAAGTCACATGTCCATAGCAATCAACCCCCTACCATAGAATTGCAGTAGTTAGTCCACACAACGTCAAGAACGATTTTTGTAGGGGAGATTCCAGTCCACACACCTAGTTTTGGGCAGACTTGTACGTAACGTGTTACAAGTAATGAATTACTTGTAATCGATTACATTTACTGTAATTTTGTAACGCTTCCATTACTTACATTAACGAGTAACGATCCCTGTAATTGAATTACTTTTTTGCTGGAATCGATTACAAAATTACCCGTTACAATATTCCTCAATTTCTTTTTTTTTTTGGGGGGGGGGGGGGAGGAAGGGGAGGGGGAGGGAGGGGTCAGATGTGCTGGAGTCACTCAACTCTGAACAGCGGTCAATTAATTTTTTTTTCTTTTTTGAAACTATTAAGCACGGGACCTCGAGGATTAGTAGGCGATTTCACTATGCTTGTTTTCTGGGTACATTTCTTTTGTACACCGGAGGCTACGACAGGGTATGCAAAATGGCCTTATCCAGCCTCTTGCGAGTAATGTATTTAAACAGCGCTTTTTTATTATTATTTTTCAGGAAAGGGATCAGGTGTGATGGCGTCACTCACTCCTTTTAGAAGGGGGGGGGGAGGAGGGGGGTGCAACGATTTTAAGATGAAAAGAATTTTCATCTTGTCATTTTTACGTTGTTTATCGTCTCGCGGAGGATAGAGAACAGATCTCCTCCTTTAAAAAAATGTCGTGAGTCCGCTGCATAATCGTAAAGCAGAAGTCCAGTTCCCCCCCCCCCCCCCCCTCCCCCCCCCCCACCAACCGCTAACCGCTAGTGGCAGCCGAAGAAACTACGGCGAAAAGCTTACGTAACCTTGCACGGCTCTAAGCTGCAGCATAACGCCCGCTAATTTACGCAGAGAGAGGGAGAGGAAGCGTCCTCCGAAAGAGCACACGGGAACCCACACGGCACCCCGAGTTACGTCACTAGGAGGGGGACCAGATGTGACCCTGAAGACTGGGAGTGAGTTGAGGGGTGCCAGAAATGCCAATATTAATCTTTTTGTTTTAATACAACTAGGACACGCAGGCGAAATTGGTTTTCTGTTCTTTACTTTAGAAGTGTCAGAGGGCAGCTTCCACAAATTTTTGACCGAAGTCCGGAAATCGTTGCACCTGCCTTTAAACAAAAACGGTCAAGGCTTTCTTTTTTTTTCGAAACCACTGAAGGCGATGTTCTAAGGATTATGCTACCGTAATAAAAAAAAAAGTTGAATGAAAAGTAACGTGGGTAGTAATCGATGACTTCAGAGTAATTTTTCGATTACTTTTTTGAGGCCGTAATTGTAATTGTAGTCGGCTACTTTTTTTCAGTAACGTGTACAAGTCTGATTTTGGGTAAACATCAACCTCTCTGAAAAACAAGTGGGACAAAGCGCCCTCTCTAGTTCGATATCCTCGGAAATACCAATCCTCCCTCGCACGCACTCTCCTTATTGCATCCTTATAGCACGCATATGCGTGCGTAGAAGGTCGCACCCGAGTAGTACTTGGGTCCGCTCTCGTCCATTTCTGCTTACTGCGGGCATGCGCTGGTCGATGAGTCACGCAAAACGCAATTGTCCCGTGGTCCCGCTTAATATGAAAGCAAAATTTATTCCGTCTTCTCAACCACGTATCGCAAAAAAAAAAAAGAAAAAAGAAAACGGGGCTAGTTGGGTTTTTAAGCCCTATCGCAGCGAATATTTCAGCAAGTTTTCTGACCATTCCAATCGGTCAACGACGAGCTTGATCTTCGCACTGTCGAATTACGGCTGTCAGAAGCTCGCCGACTTACTCGCCAAGTGTCTAGCTTAGAGCCCCAGAGCATGACATCGCTGAAGAGATGCTGCGATGCATTGAACTAAGAATGTTTCTCATGCAGATGAGTTGCCGGAAAAGAAAGAAGCCATGTTCGGCCTTTGAGCGAGGCATGCCATATGCCATTGCCATAATTACACATACTTTGTTTTAGCTTAAGTCCAGACGTAGCCGCCGCTACGTGCTGATGGGATCAAACAAGCAATGTTAAACGGACAAGTCACTGCGCCTTTTGTGTTTAGTTACACGACAATGATGGCGGCACCCCCATAAAGGAAGGCGGTCGCAACAACGCTCTCTAGGGCGCGAGAGACCGGACTTTTCGATAGAGGAGAAAGGCAGAAAGCGTTTGAGATTGATCCTGAAATGTGGGATGGCACTGTAACAAATGAACAGGAAGTGTTAACAGTTACCGATGTGAAGCCTCACTTCCTTGCCCTATTCTTGAGCCTGGTTACGGCTTCGCTCGTCCTTCCCCTTGAAGTATACGCAATCCGTCGACCCTCATGTGTGAAATAGAGATAAAGGAAAAGACTCCTGTGGAGGGGGTTCAATATTCCGCCATAGTAAGGCATTCTTTCACTCTCGCATGTTATTTCGTGGCGTTATTCTATTTGAACCTCAATTCACTTACTGTTGCCGCTATCGGGTAAGTTGGCACGAGGCCAGTACTCCGCGGTCAGCCTCTAGCTGTTCTCTTTGAAGACGTAAGCTGTCAACTTGTTACATTCTTCTTTGACGCAGAATGTATCCAAGCACTTTTTCCGCCTCCTAGACGTCCCCCAACGAGTGTCCCCTACGAGTCTTCTGCACCCGCACAAGGAATACGGACGGTCCACCTAAACTTGCTAAAACAACTGAACGCCTTCAGGGGTGCCCTCTATACGCTACCTCGATCAACGACGCGGTGCATTTAATTGCATTATATTATAACCTCTTCTCTATCCCGCCACTTTCTCGCATTATAGTCAGTGACAGGTTAAGAGTTCAGAGGAAACTCCTCCCCCTTTTCCCACTTTAGCGGAGCGAACGATAGAGGGGAGGCGACCTCCTCTCCAGCATTCGCTCTGCTAAATGGCAAAGAGGTGGGAGGAGTTTCCTCTAAATTATTACCCTGTCACCGACTACAAAAAAAAGAAACCACTTTTGAATACTTAAAAAAAAAAAAAGAGGTAGAACGGTTCCTAGAAGCTTAACGAAGTACGTCCCCGAGAACTCACAAAATGGCTGAGGTATTTTATTTCGTTCTCACTCCACCTTCGTCGCAACAGAAACCTTAAAGCTTTTGTCTTTACCACTAGGCGTCCCATATTCATGACCTCCTTGTACGGCACACACTGTCACCCGCTGTCACCCGCACATTTGCCGTAATGTGCGGGTGACAGAGAAACAAAATCTCGTATCAAAAGTTTCAACATGCCTTTGTGTCACTGCTGGCAACAAGCAGCTATTCTGTCTATTGGTGTTCTCTTACACGCCTTCTCATCATTAGGTGTATGTTAAATATTTTGTCCGTCGGACAAGTGTGAGTAGTAGCCATGCATTTGAGAGCTCTGTTGGCCACCATTTTCGCATTGACATTATCAGAAATAATTTCTAACTCGTAAATAAAATATTGGTTTGCGGTGAAACGTTGGCATTTGGTTCACACGTCTAGTGTTACCTTCGGGCGGAGAATGAGCGTTCGCCAATGCGTAGTTTGTTTTCGCGGTGAAAAAAAAGAAAAAAAAATGTGTAATTTTTTTTTGAGGGACATTGTGTATAACGAATTGCATTTCGGAGCGAATATGTGCAGTCCTACACTGCCTCAAGGTGGGTTAGAGCTATAAAATATTTGTCGTGCTATCTACGGAGCAATATTATTAGGGCGAACACCATACTTTTCCTATTACGCAAAAAAACATCGGCGTTGTGCTCAAAAGATGGTCGTAAAAATACGTCATCAAGCACGCGCCACTCAAGGTCAAGGCGGGCAGGTCTCAGAAATAAAAGACAAAGAGAAGCACAGCAACCCAGATGCTTCCTCACGGAAGCCGTCTTGAAGCCGGCGGGGTTCTCTGCGCCTGCGCAGTGGACGAGCGTGATGTCACCGCCAGAGCGCCGTGTGAAAAAGAAAGACGTGAGCGCTGCTTGTAGGAATGCGCTTCTTGTAGGAATGCTTTCGCATTCCTACACGTAAGCAATCTGAAGTGTCTCTGACGATCCTTTTTTTTTTTTTCATCCTAAAACGTGTTAAGGGCTGGGTAATGGTAGCCGAAATGCTCCGTATTAAACTGTCGTGAGTTCACGATACTTTATACATAGTTGTTAAGAAAAGTAATAGCAAATTGTGCAAGAAATTCGAAGTGAACAAAGAAAATTGTTGCAACTTTGCTCATTCGGCAAAACGCGATGAAATGCGCTCGCTTTACAGGAATATGGTACGGTGATGAAATGGTTGCAGCATGCGGTAGACACTTCGAGGACGGCGTCTAGGGCGACGTCAAAGACGGCACCTAGGACGACCTCTAGGACGACCTATCGGACAACGTCGAGGATGACGTCAAGAGCGACGGCTAGGACGAACTCTAGGACGGCCTCAAGGCGGCGTCTAGGACGACGTCGAGGTTGGCGTCGAGGGCAGCACGAAGGATGACCTCGAGGACGGCCTCTAAGACGACTTCAGGGACGACATGGAGGACGACGTCCTATTGGACGGCGTCAAAGACGACGTCTAGGATGACCTAGAGGACCACCTCTAGGACGACGTCAGGGACGTCAGGTCACGTCAGCTTTAGCTATCGGCGCTTAAAGGGTATTGACATGAGGGAGAAATCTGCGTGGGGATCTGCGTGACGCAGACAGCAGGCGCAATGTTTTCCTCAGCTTCGTCTTTCTTTCTCACATAGTGCCGGGGTGAGGGATGCCAGCGTTTGCAGTTCTTTAGAGCTGTTGCACACTTGACAACACTGCAGACGAATTTAGCGAGCTCTACGTTTGACAACAAATAGTTTCACGACAAAATAATATTGAAAACGAACTGACCCGCCGCCAAACGAGGATTGTGTATACCTTTCCAGCATACCTCCCTTCATCCGCCGCAGTGAGGACATCACAGCGCTGCATCGCAAAAGCCTGACGTATTCGTCGCGTGATGCGCGCGCCGAGGAGAAATCACCGGTATTTCTCCCTCGTGTAAATACCTCGGAGCTTACGCTTCAGCCACCATCGCTTCAGCCGCGAGCACTTTAGCCATGGACGTTACGTGACGTTGATTATGAGACCTTAAGCGTGGTTGACCTATAAAGCTTCCGCTTTAAAAGGTAAAATTTAAAAAAAAAATAGATTTGAGTTTTTTTCGCAATTTGAAAAGTTTAGTTCTTTCTGCACATTTTCCATTGTCCCAGTGTTTTTGGAAAGCTATATTTCGGGCTGAAAATCACTTCGTCCGAAAGCAAGTAGCAGGTGACCACGCCTTCTTTTGGGATACACTCCCTGCTTATCGATGAATTCTCCAACAAAAGAAAATCAACACAAGACCTAAAAGCTTGTCCAGTAACAGATAATCTAAAAAAATTATTTCGCAACTATTGCATAGCTTTTTTTCAACCAAGACAATCACGAGACGCGGTGCATGTTTTTCCCAGGTGTGTACCGTGTGTACACTCAAGCGTTTGTGTTTTCGTAACGACAAAATGGCGCCATTGAAAGCTGTTCCTTTATTCAATGGTGGCAGCATTGCACAAGCCAATGTTTTGAAGTTTTGTGGATGGAACCCTGTTTGCAAAGCCATCAAGTGGCTGAGGGAAGTTGACGTCACTCTAATATACTTTACGGACCAAGCGACATGGCAGGTAACAGAAGAGGCCCGGCAAGCAAGGCGATAAGCCTAAGGGCGAAGACATGACTTTAGCAATGCCTTTCAAGCTGGCGGCTATTGAAAAAATGACTCTGAGGCTGTTGGTGCGAGTAGAAATTCGTTATTCACCAGTTTTCTTACTTTAAACTCAATTATCTCAAAACAGTGTTTTTAGTACATAGGTACCATTTTTTCCTTAACCTGACATTATAGAGGGTTGATTTTTTATTCCTACCACATACATGGGTGTTCAAAAATACTGAACTAAAATTAAAAATGTGCACCTAGCAGTTTTTGAGTTGCAAAGTTTTAATAGATGAAAAAAAAACTAAAATTTCAGTACTAGAATAAAAAAATATAAAAAAAACTTATTTTAGATTGATTCAAAAATTCTAGTTCAGTGGATAAAACACAATATTTCGAACAAAATGATATATACACGACAGGAATACTCCTACTAGTCACCGAGAAAAATGTTCCTCAACTTGGCCTCAAATGCATGGGGAGTATAGGACTTACCCTGTGCCCTTAAAGGGGTACGGACACCAAACCAGCCGATTGCGCTAACGGAGTTCCCGGTTGGGCCGATATGTGGCGCCGCTTCGCTGGCTTCTTTCTTACACGTCCATACAAAGAGCAGATTCCTTGGTCTACCTAGGGTGCCTTCATGTGAAGGACATTGAGGCACCCTAGGTCTACCCAACCCACTCCCACCGGACTGGTATGCTTATTTTCGCTGTGCGCTTTTGAGCGCTGGCGTCGTGTATGTGATCTTCGCTACGAAACCGAAGCACGCTGGGCTCTTCCAACCAATTATCAGTAAGGGCAAAAATAAACAACCGTTTTTGTCTTTTAACGGCGAAGCTTTTTAGGGGCTAGCTAGAGCCACTCTATATGGCAGCGTAAGTCTAGCCTTGTCCGTCCGGCGTTCGTGCTCACATCGATCTTGCTGGTGCTCGTGCTCGTGATCGTGCTCGTGAGCTCCCGTGCTCACGAGCACGTGAGCACGTGCTCGTGTAGGGCAAAAAAAAAGATAAAAGAAGAAAAAAAGAAATGTTTGCGCAGCCGACAGGATTCGGACCTGTGCGGGGAGACCCCAAAGGATGTCTAGTCCATCGCCTCAACCACTCGGCCACGACTGCGGGACGAGTAGGGGGCTCTGAGATGTGATAGTAACTCAAGAGCTGGGGATGTCATGGATGAAACGTTGCATGTAGCCGCTCAACTTTTATAGACGAGAGGGCGCTGCGGTCAAATGCTCAAGTGCTTATATAACCACGTTCCATACCACACATTCTCTTTCTGACATGCATGAATGAAAACGAACGAAAGGCTCGGCATGCTGCGGCTCACCGTCTACGCAGACAAGCACCACCAGAGCTTCGCCCCAATCAACATCAAAAACAAGCGTCAAAGCAAAGAACAAGGGGGAGGGAAGGGGGGCGGCGGTGGCGCCCTTCACCAGTGAAGTTTAACACAAATCCGAATGCGTCTGCGCCTGTTGCATAGCTCAAAGGTACGTCATCAGTCGACGTGAACCTGACCCGCTGCTCTGGTGATCCGATACCAGGGGGGTAAAGGTGGGTGAGGAGGAGTGGCAAATATAGCGCGCCGACATCCTGGGTCCCGAGTGAAAGATCGCGAAAGAGAGCGACAGAACACGAGAGAAAGAAACCAATGTTGCGAGCCGAAGGACGACAGTCGTAATGGTAATCGCGAAGACTGAAAACTCTCAGCAATATAAACAGTGATAATTTAACGTTGTAAACTAAATTCTGAGCTATTCTAAGGTTTATAAAAAGCAGCATACCCATTACGCTGCATTAACTTCCGTTCTGTCGAAATCTCGGAAATTTGGTGGTTGCGCGGTTTCGTATTCCCGGGGCGCGGCCACCGGCGAAGCCGGTTATCTGGTTTAGTTTAGTGTTGACAGGAGGCCGCACATCTGCGCGCTATGCAAAAAGAAAGCTTCGAAAGGAACGCGAATATCTTTTCACCGGTAAGTTCGTGGATTGTTGAAGTTCATGAAACTGCTCTGATGATATAATTATATTTGTGAAATCGAAGGCAGTTGGTAACTATGTGTGGGACCCCGAGGGTCTGCCTGCATGCTCCGCCGCTTGCGGCAGCCATAATGCATGGGAAAATGGCGGACCTTTTCCTCTAGAGTTAGTATGTATAATCTTTATGTCCGATACCCAGGAAGGAGGCCAGACGTGGCCCGGCTGTGTCGACCCAGACTTCGTACTCCTGCGACTCGTCTCGAGCGCGCAGTTTCTCGGAGAGCTCACACCTGTGCCCGCCATCTCAGGTCGCAATCCACAGGTCTCTGTTTGGATGATGCTAGCCGAAACTTGACGACTGCCATTCATTCGTTGGAGGCGGAAGGTCGGCAGGTACGACCGTCACAACAGGGATGCCACCGTATCGATTTCTCAACCGTAACAGAAGATAAGACATGTGCTCCAGGATGCTTCAGCTGGTCCACCTTATTCTCGAAAATTCCAAATGCAACTGCCTGCATGGTCTTCAACGAGGTCACCTACAACGAAAGTACGTAATGTCCTTTCATACAGCAGCGTGGGTAAAGTTTCATGTTCAAGGCAACACCTACTGATACAAGAATACTAGCTCATTCCGCCGTGACGTGATATGATCACTGTTGACAGGGGCGCCCTTATTGGACAAGGAAGTGATGATGTTTTAATGGAATTTGTTTAGAGGTCGAAGTCTTTTCGCATCACTGGTCAGACAGACGGGATGCCAGGGCAGGGACCGCGGTCAATCCTTAATGGAACGTTTTTTGAGCCCATTGAAGACTCCTCTTTGTCCGGAACCACTACCTTTAAGGCGAAGCGCCAAGCCTGCGGAAAATAATTTCGGAATAACAAAAAAACAAAAAACGTATACTTCAAACTTAAAGCCTCGTCTCAATTGGCGTCTCAAAGAAATTTGAAAAATGTATTGCATTATCAGTGTTTGTATTTCTGCGCTCCCTTAAATGTATTCCTGTATTTGATTTTCCAAAGACTTTTTGACTCTTTTTAAAATGTATTTACTATACGTATCGCGATGCATTTTTACAGATATATTTGAGTGTCAGTATTTTATCTACTATTTTCATCTTTCCCAGTATTTGTATTTTCAAATACATTTTTGACTATTTCTGCCCAACCCTGCAACGCAATGCAGCTGTCAAGTGCCAATATTTACGTTTAGGAATTTGAGGAATGGAATGGAACGATTCAGCCATTCCAGGTGTGGGAATGGGCCCAGTGTTCCCATTCCTAGGAGTTGAAAATATTTGAATTATCGAAAACTCTAATTCACCGGAATGGAATCGGAATGGAATGGGGGTGCCCATTCCACAACACTGGCGCCATCTGGCCGTCTTTCGAGATCGAAACACTTGTCTCGCAGCGTATGTATGTTCCCCTTTCTGGCACTAGCGCCATGTAGCGCTGGTTTTTCCTTACCACGGTGGAGGCTGGTGCTGCACTCGGCGGACCAAACTCTGGAGCTCATTCCTTTGCTTCAACAGGACGCAGGTAGTGGTAGAACCTCAGAAACATCAATATTTCATTGTAAAAAAACCGAAAAGTTATCTTAAACCGAATTAAACGAAAACAAAAAAACACCAAGTTTTTTTCAGCTTTTGTGGCATGTCCTGACGACATCGGCCTCCGACGGCAGCCCCACTGTATGTGAAGTACGTTCACTAGTACAGATTACCTAGGCCAGTCGGTAATACCGAGGGTTTATTGAAGAAAGCCAAAGCACAGTTGGCCACCTTCGATTCACTCCGCCAGCCAATAGATTCTACTTATTCTTTGACGTCAATGATGTCAGGGACTGATTAAGTACCGTTTCCTACATGGCCCGCGTTGCTTTCAACGTCGTTCTCGGCAAGGGACGCGAACTCCCGAAATGGCCCGGGTTTACGTCGCAGAGCTGTGCCGGTGTTCGGTTCTGTGCGAGGTAGTTTCTGTGCTACGATGCGAGAATTCAGTTATCATCTCGTCGTCCAACTTAGACGACGTCGACGTGTTAAGTGCTCCCGCTTTGACGATCGCGTATGCCTCGTTCGATTGGACCGACGACAGCGGTGCCGATGGCTTCTCGATCTTCAGTGGTTTAGTGTTCGCCATTGAGGCAAGTCGCGTGGCAAAATCGTGGCGATCTGAGGGTTTTTACGTAGTAGTTTTTATTCGACGATGTGAGAATCGTGCAGTCATGTTCTCTGTCCTCTGTGCCTTCGCTTCAAAAATCGAGTCCCGTCGAGACCAGCGCAAGCTTCCTCTACGCCTATGCCTTCCTTTCGTTCGTTTTATGCTCGCTGTTGCGAGAAGGAATGGCGCAAAAATCGTCTGGGTGTACTCGTACCTCTGCGGTGCGGGGCAATGCTGCAGTCACACCACTATTGATGCGAAACCGTGCGTGAAATACTAGAGTCATGCAAACACCGTGCTGGTTGGCCGGACTCACCCTGCTTTTTTGCTCGCTTTATTAAATAAAGGATTCCCACTAGTATGGCGGCTTCAATGCGATATTTATTTATCCGCGAAGCTGGCGCCCTCGCTAAGGTAAGCAGCAATTGCCTCGCCCTACCAATGTGCAAATGATCCTGCCGTACCCTTTGACAACATAGCCAGGAATTGTACCAGCATTCCGCCTCGTGCGAGATAACAGAAGTAAGTTATCCGCCTCGCGATGATGTCGTCCTGCTCAAAAAGTTGCGAGCTCGCGCACTAAACCGACTTTGCTGACGTCGCCATATTGGCCAAGTTGCGGAGCAGACGACGCATTACGTGTTGCCATAGCGCACACGGCTCCGCTGGCTCCGCAACCCCCCGGTGACATGTAACAGCCCTCGGACAGTACAACTAAACGTGGTAGTGACGCGTTGACGCCGCCAAGTGTCGACGCCCGCAAAAACGGTACGCTTCGGTCTAGTCGCAGGCAAGTCGCAGGCAAATCGCAGGCAAATCGCAGGCGCGACGGATACCCAGAGACGCACCGCGATCTTCGGTGGTTGATTTTAAAGCGTTCGACAGACTCGAACATTTAAAGGGAAAAATACAGCCATCTGCTTAAAATACAAGCATGCGATGGTCATTCGCACATAGAGTTGATTATGTTTAACTTATTTCTGAACGTGAGAGGTGTATTTTACGTTTCGATGCAGTATCCTCTTAAAAGACTCATGCACCAATGGGACGCCTAATGGCTCAGTTTTTCGCCTATATTTGCTCAATTTAGAGTCAGACTGGCCACCCGAAATGGTGAAGCGTAAACAGGTGAGGAAGCCTCATGTTTGCGCCGCTCCGCTGTTTAGGGTGGCGACAACGTTTGTGAAACCTGTTGCCGACAAACCAGTGTTGCCTACCTCGTTACCATGGCAACCTCCGCTGTTTTCGTCGACCATTTTGTCACACTCGCCGGTCGTGCGCTCGGACTACGCCGCTAATCCTCGTTAGGGCTAGGGAGCGCTCACCGCTCTCGTCCCGACGGCTTGGTTTCGGCGTTCAATGCCGGTCTGTTGCGTTCCATTTTGTCGCGGGAACTCGCGTTTCGATAAATGCAACGCACACTTCCTGCTGCAACTTCAATATATGAAACACCGGAATAAAGAGAGCGACAGCCACGACGACCGCCATCCCGCTGAGCCTCCGACTCCTCTTATGAACGGAAACGGAAGTGGCCTCACAGTGTTGCCGGTGTGTCGAAACTACGAAAGCTCAACGTTGTGTACGTTTAGCCAAATAAGAAGTGGGTCAAAATGGCGGTGGGAGAGGATCTGGGAAAGGGTAACAAGAAGTTGGCGCCACCCTAAAGCGGAGCGGAAACATGTAGGCACTCTAATCCTTTCCAATCACCTGCTTACGCGATATAGTGCTATTTCTAAACAAAAATAAAGAAAAATCTTGTCTTTTTGTTCCGGTTATCAGCGAACGGCTTGACCCTGAAAGTCCCCCACCTGAACCCACCTATAGACCTTTTCACCCTCCACCGCATGGGCGCTGCCATCTTGGAATCACGTGATGCGGCCGCCATTAGGTTGCTTCAACTTGTTGCTCCGCTCTCCCGTCCGCGCATTGGCGGATGCATTGAATTCGTGTTTTTCGTCGCGTTTCACCGCGTCTCTTGCCTTACTCCGTAAAAGGTCGTCCGATACTTATAGTTACCATGCAATTGCATTAAATCATTATGCGCGCAAATTCTGTAGTTAATTTTTTAACTCGTTTTGAATATTTTTTACCGTCGGCGTGCGGGATAGATGTAAAAAGGCTTTATAGGAACAAGAATCAGCGTTAGCATTTGCGCACATTGAATACATATATGACTCGAAGAGAGCCTCGAGGGTTCAAATACCAATAACTTATAGGAACTGAGGTTTGGTTTCTAATAAGGGCGGAACATTCGCATTAGGAAGCCCAATGTTATTATATGTATGAGTGCGCATTGGTGTCAAGGAAGGAAACAAAAACACTCAGCGTAATTTGCCACGTGTTTTTCCAGAAAGCATAGTGTTTTGTAGTTACAACAGATCGAAAACAGTTTCTATTGATTACACTAGGGGACTTGTGGACAAGACGCGGGAACAAACGTTTAGTTTGGATTATTTTTTATGCTAGAAATAACGGTACCTTAACATTAGGCAACTTGTTTGTTCGCAATATCACACCTATATCTGTTTTACGTTCTTAATCGCGTGTGCGATATAAGCATTCGCTTTATCGGTTTATTTATGAATTCCACGGAATTGTACATCGTGCTTGGTCCCATGTCCATAGTCTTTCAATTGTTAAGTCATTTTTTTAATATATCGTTATATTAAAAAGATTTGGACTCCCCGCGTATGAAACTGTCACAGACAGCTTGATAGTGCCTATGATTCACAAAATATGACGCCGAAAATATCCTTCAGCATGAAAATCACCCGAGTGCAGCCGGTTGCCGACGGCGAATAGGGAGTTACTTTCAGTATCTGGCGACGTCAAAATGTGCAAAGCGCATCATTTCAAATCAGTGAACAGCTTTCTACACAGGTCCATTGGGTGGCGCCTGGCGTTCGAGTTCAGCCAAACTTATCGGAGATCATTTCTTTTGCGCTCTTCAATTTCATTCGGCAAATTTTAGGGAAGATGGATATCAGACTTTATTTGAAGTCTGGCATTCGCTTATCTCACTGTTCTCATACCTTGAGAATGTCGTAAGCAAATGTCCATATAACAAAAAGTTTATTTCGTAAGCCCAATATTTTGAAATGCTGTCAATGACTACTTTAGTTAAAGAAATTTTCTAGTCAGCCTAGGCTGGTCTATCAAAATATTTCTCGAGCGCTTAATTTCTTTAAATAAAACAGGCCGAGACGATATCACTTTTTAATATTATCTACGTGATTATATGAAACTTTTCTAGTCATTATAAAAGACGTTTCCAGTCTCGAAGTCAGAAGAGGTTGGTGTACGGAAACCAAACATCGAACAGTAAACTTGTCAGTTCATTAGTTCTTAGTGATTCAGCAGATTGTTAATCATGCTGTCGACCTGCTTTTTCACTAAGCACTCATGCAATATAGTCTGTTGGAATATAAGGTTAGCAGTAGCAGCTCTGACTTGAGCGCGAGCTGTCTACCTTCCGTACCGCTCGGTGCACGCACAGCCAAAGCACGGCGGCAGGCAACGAGCGCACGCTGCAGGCGGAGCTTGTCCTGCTCTTTATTTGTTTTGTTTTCTCCTAGAAATTAGTGTCCGCGGGTACGGCCGTGGACAATGGTACTCCTCCCTTTGTATTAGCGCAGTTGTTTCACCACCGAACCTCGCCGAAATCAATGATGGACGGAATCAGACGCCTACAGTGTTCATCATCATCATCATCATTTATTGTCCTTGAAGGCCCTTACGGGCATTACACAAGGGAGTGGTACATTTGTTATTATTTTTCTTAATCGAACACTTCCGCACGCAATTTTAACACAATAGAAGAGGGAACTAGTCGGATAATGAAGAGATGAAAGTGGTTACAGAGGCGGCAAATTTATGTGTGTCAGTTATGGTAACAATGTCATTTGGTAGTATGTTCCAATCGTTTATTGCCAAAGGTAAAGTTGAATTACTGTATGAAGTAGTTGACGAAAAAATGGGCCGCAACTTGCAGGAGTGGTCAAAGCGGGGGAAAATCTGCCACGGGGGTAAAAGCAGAGATTCACGAAGAGGCATGTTATAGTGAAAGATTCGGTGAAGGAGAGAGAGACGGGACACTCGGCGCCTCAATGAAAGTGTGTGAAGGTTAGCTGCTTCGCGCAATCCAGATATGCTCGTGAATGGTGAGTAATCAGAAAAAATAAAACGAAGAGCCCTGTTTTGGATGGATTCAAGTTTGTTAGATAGGTAAGATTGCCAAGGGCACCACACAGAAGAAGCGAATTCAAGCTTAGACCGAACCAAAATTGAGTATGCTAATTGTTTTATCTCTGCTGTTGCGGGTTTCAGGTTTCGGCGCAAAAACCCGAGGGTACGGTTTGCGCTAGCTACTATATTGCTGATGTGAGACGTCCATGAAAGGTCAGATGTTAAATGAATACCGAGATATTTATATGAACTGCAAACGGTGATGGGGGACGCGTCGAAATGGTAAGAAAAAGGTTGAAGAACACGACGAGAAAAGGAAAGGGATTTACATTTGTCGAAATTGAGAGTCATCTGCCATTTATTGCACCATTGAATGACTTGTGAAATATCTGTTTGCAAGGTATGGTGATCGTCGAGCGAGAGAATGGGCCTGTAAATTACGCAGTCGTCTGCAAATAATCGAACTGATGAGGAGATGTGCTCATGAATATCATTGATGTAGATTAAAAAGAGTAAGGGCCCGAGTACACTACCCTGAGGGACGCCTGAGGTTACCGGGCACGAGGGGGATTTAGAGTTATTAATGGTGGTGTACTGGGTGCGGTTAGTCAAGAATTCGGATATCCAATTTACGATAGTGGGATGGATCTTAAATTCGTTAAGTTTTATTTTAAGACGTTGATGAGGGACCCTATCAAACGCTTTAGAAAAGTCGAGAAAAATGGCGTCAGTCTGAATGTTGGTATTAAAACCTGCGTGAATGTCATGAAGAAATGCCGTTAGTTGGGTTTCGCAAGAGTACGCTTTCCGAAAACCATGTTGGTGATTAAAAAGTAGGTTGTTATTTTCTAAATAATTGATTATATTGGAGTAAAGTACGTGTTCCATGAGCTTAGATGATACGCTAGTTAGGGAGATGGGCCGATAGTTTGTAATTAGGTGGCGGTCGCCAGATTTGAACACAGGGGTTACGTTTCCAGTTTTCCAATCCCTCGGAATTTCAGAAAGTTTAATTGACTGGGAAAATATGTCACAAAGAAAAGCTGCGGAAATGTGTTTCGTGTTTATTAGAACCTTCGAATTGATTTGGTCGTCCCCTGAGCTGGAAGACAGCTTCAAGTTCTCAATTGCTTTCAGGACGCCGGCATAGTCAAAAGTGATGGGCCCCATAGGAGTGTGCAATGACTGGCGTATGACAGGAATATTACGCAGGTTTTCTTCTGTAAAGACAGAACTAAATAAGTTATTAAGTGAAAGAGCACTTTGGTGATCGGAAAGATTATGCCCGCTGTTGTCAGTGAATTGCAAGGGAGACGACGTAGAAGGATTAATAATCTTCCAAAATTTCTTTGGCTTGTTAACCAAAATGTTGTAGAGGTCCCGAGTATAGAATTTTGTTTTCGCTTCATTTATAGCTGTTTTGTATCCCGTTGCACAATCGTGGTATTTGTTCCAGGCTTCCAGTGTGTCGCAACACTTAGCCCGTCTATAAAGCCTTTTCTTTTTGTTGGAGTGCTTATGAATGGTTTTGTTATACCACGGATTGTTATTATCAGAGATGACACGAGTGAGTGGTATGAAAGACTCAATAAGTTGAATTAGTTTATCTTTGTAAAAAGATCGCAATTTAGGCTCGAAACCACTTCGTAGTTTGCCAAGTGGCTCAATACTATTCTTTCATTCGCTGTGTGCTACAAGAAAGAAATTTATATCGCAAAATTAATTGAAAGTGGCATGAAACAGCATCACAATCGCGTGCACGTTGAAACCGAAACCGACCAAATTGAAGCAACCTAATGGCGGCGAGTGCGCCAGCGCCCTCTGCCCGCCGGTCAGGCAACTACTGAAATGAAAAGGTCTATATATTGTGCCTTCACGTGCGCTTCATGAATGCTCCCTAAACCGACCCATCCCGTCACCCCGCCCTGCAAACTGCAAACATGTTTTTTTTTTTTTTTTGCAGTCTAGAAAGAGGATAGCATGAGGGTTGTGGGCCTCCAGCCCATCGCGAAAGACGATCTTTGTCTTGTTCTTACTGGATTAGACAAAAAAAGAAAAAAAAAAAAAAAACGTGGTTAGAGAACATCTTATTTCGCAGCCCGGTTTTACTTCGGAAAAAAATCTGGCTCAGTATTTGGGGTATTCCGTGCACGTTCCAAGATTTTTCGCAAGATACAATTTCCAAATAGCATGTAGATTGTTGATATCGTCAGTACAAAAGCGAAATATGCCATACATTTCTTTCGTGGTGTTGTGTCATAAATTAAGAAGTTGCGAAGTAATCTGCCACAAGTCGGAATGGCGTTTCGCCCTAAATAGCGGCCCCTCAGAGCCTACTTTTCATTCCAGCGAAGCAGTGCTTTCAAAAATAAAGCTACTCACTCTAAAAAGTGTCTGATCTCCATGTGAAAAAAAAAAAGAAACGAAATTGACCTTTTTCAGAGTTCGTTGTCGCGACCGTGCCGCACCCTCGTGGAGATAATTCAAAACGTTTGCGGGCTCAATCCGTCCTTCCGTCAACCCGTCACGCCGCCACTCTGTTCGCTTCCTCGACGCGACTGTTTTGGTTCGTTCGTTGTGAAAAGTTTTTCTCGCTGTTTTCCGGCTGTCGTTCTACAAATGGCTGATGACGATCCCGGAGGATCGAGTAAAGCAACCGTCTTCGACACTGCGGACTTTATCCGTCTGTACGCTTTTCAAGACGGATAGACTGCCGATGCTGCATCGGTACCGGTCGTCAGCACAGCGTGCGTCGATCGGTACTTCGCGAAGGACTGCAGGCAACTCCAACAAGGATGTGCCTTCAAAGAAGAAACCTACGTCAAGAAGGTCATGGTGAATAACTTTGATGCCGACCACACCGTTCACCTTGTAAGGAGCACGTCTGCACCGACTATGAAGCCGGGACATTACAGGCAACTGATATCGCTTTCCAAGAGCGCCGATATTGCGACTGCGTTGCAGGGTGAGTTTATTTCTTCGGTAAAACCCGTGGCGATGTAATAATGTGTCTTAGGGATTACAAGATGTGTCATTTGTAAGACGTGAGCTCCATAGTCTCTTTACTTTCGGCACATTTGTATCGAGATCCGTGTGTGCCAGTCCTTTGATCATATTGTATGCGTGACGCTATAGGTTATCTAAAAAAAAAAAAAGATTTGTCGTCCTTGTCTTTTTTGTGGTACTTCAGCATGGGACTAAAAAGGGCCAAGCTATGTCATGGATCTACTTATCGAACTAGATGACCTGTTGATATAAAATTCTGTAGTAGGACATTTTTGTATTCAATATTTTAATGAGTTTCAAACGTAAGTATAAATTTTGCAGGTTGAGCGGAACATTTCAGCACATAGCTGGCCTGCTCTTTACGCTGTGCGACATCCAGAAGCCATCAACAACAGATGTCAGGTGCAAATGGATCGCACCTGCACGAGGTGGGTAGTGCGAATCGGGTTTATCCAGAGTTCTTTAAACTAGTGAGTGGGGTGTGGGGAGCTTGGGAGGAGCTGAGGGTGTTTGCATGAATCATTCATGAGAATGAGTGATTTAGTTACCCTTGTGAAGCTGTATACCAGCATACGGCAATGTACTTTTCTATGTGTTCCAAAATAGGCTGCATTTGCAAATAGTTCACACCGGCACAAGTAATGTAGGCAAATAAAAAGCATCTACTGAGCGTATCAACCACGCATGTGTGCTCCTAATATACTCTACATTAATTTCCTAATGACATAGGTACCAATGTACGGCATGGGCATGAACTGTAGAGCGTGTGTTCCTCGTAGACCGCGGAACTGCCTTTTGATTCTACTGTAGTCTAGTTTCCTCTTGGCAATTTTTTATTTATTTATGAATACTGTTCACCCCAAGTATGGGGCTTTAACAGGTGTGGGGTATAGAAGAGCACTGAAACATACAACATCAGGACTACAATACAGTACACATTCAGCGACATTCACTTAAAATAAAGGGGCTGAAATAGCACAAACATTCAATATATTATATAGCACTCAACAAAATGAACTCTCAGCACTCGAAATCATTAACGAAGTTTCTAAAAACTATTTAGCTGCCATTTATCATTCCAAACCAGTAATATTCAAAAGCGCGCTCTCAAAATCATCTAAACAGTCCAATGACAATATATTTCGTGGGAGATCATTCCAGTTTTTCACAGTTCTAGGGAAAAAAGAAAACCTATAAGCGTCAATATTACATTTGGGCACTTCAAACTGATTAGTGCTAACGTATCTTAGTTCTCTCGATGCGCGATGTGTTAATCTAGAATCAGGGTTAATGTTACACAGGTGATGAGAAAACATAAAGAAAAACTTTAGTCGAGCAATTTTTCGACGGACAGAAAGTGAGGGGAGATTGAGGCTGTTCAGCATATCTGTGACAGAATCAAGTCGCTTGTATTTGGATAGAATAAATCGCGCCGCCTTCCTCTGAAATTTTTCGAGTTCACCGATTTGATTTTTTCTATAGGGGTCCCATACCGATGCAGCGTACTCCAAGGTAGGCCTAATATACGTTGTGTAGGCCATTAACTTCACTTTAGGCGGAGCACTGGCCAGATTCCGTCTTAAAAACCAAAGCTTTTTCATTGCTTTCTGACATATTTCATTTATGTGTTTACTCCAACTTAAGTCTTTAGAAAGTGTCACACCCAAGTATTTAAAACTATCAACTTCAACCAAAAGACTCCCATCAAGCTCGTAAGTATAAGAAAGAACATTCTTAGTTTTGTTAGTTATTCGTGCGAAAACAGTTTTTTGTTTATTAATTTTCATCTTCCATTTCGAGCACCAGTCCTGAATAGACCCAACAGATGCACTTAATCTGCGCTGGTCGTCTTCCTCCTCGATTTTTGAATATACCAGACAATCATCCGCAAATAGTCGCACAGTAACCCCTTGATTTATTTCCGCCGCGATATCATTAATGTAAATTGAAAATAATACTGGCCCGAGTACTGACCCCTGGGGGACGCCCGAAGGCACTTCAGATACAATTGAACGGTCACCGTTAACCTCTACGTACTGCACCCGATTAAATAAATACGCCCTGATCCAGAATATCACGTTCTGATTTACACCATGCAAAGAAAGTTTATGAAGCAGTTCAGTGTGTGGTACTCTATCAAACGCCTTAGAAAGGTCAAGGCATATCGCATCAATCTGTCCTCTCTCATTAGAAGAAGCTGAAAAATCGTCAAATGTTTCTATGAGTTGCGTGACCGTCGATAATTTCTGGCGAAACCCATGTTGGTTAGAATGAAAAATGTTAGAGGATTCAAAATACTTGTATAAAGCTTTAGAAATAATGTGCTCAAATAATTTGCATACTGTGCACGTTAAAGATACGGGGCGGTAGTTTTCAATATTATGCTTACTTCCTTTTTTAAGGATTGGTACGACCCTTGCACTGCGCCAATCGGGGGGTACTTGGTGTTGTTCTAGTGATGTTTGAAAAATAATAGTAAGGTATTTTGAAACCCATTCTGCGTATCTTTTTAAAAACTCGTTGGGTATTTCGTCTGGCCCGGTTGACTTCTTTACGTCTAAATTTAATAGTAATGAAAAGACTCCCTCTTCAGTGATTATTATATCCCCCATAGTACTACTTGTCGCATTTAAGCTCAAGTCCTCTGTAGCACCATCTGTATTAACAAATACACTATGGAAAAAGTTATTAAAGCTATCGGCGATATCTTTTGGATCGGTCACAATTGCATTGTTTTCAATGATATATTCTAATCGTTCTTTCCGAGGTTTTAAGTGACGCCAGAATTTGTCGGGTGCATTTCTCATAAAATTCGGTAGGGTTTCAGAAAAATAGCGCCCCTTCGCTGAACTCAACTTTTGCTTTAAAATACACGAAAGCTCGAGGAACTCTTCTTCGTTTTCCTTTCTTTTACGACGTTTGCGTTTTATCTTACGCTTGAGTTGTACGATCTCTCGGGTTACCCATGGATTCGATTTTCTTATTGATTTCTTCCGTTTGGGTATAAAATGTTCTACGCAATAGGTAACAATTCGTTTAAATTCAGCCCATAAAAAATCCACGTCACCCGTACGATCGAAAGTTGAAAACCGAGAAAATGACAGATCGAGGTAATCTAGCACACTTTCGTCGTTTGCTTTAGAAAAATTAGGCACTTGGATAGAACACTTCGTTTGTTTGAAGATTTTAGCAGTTTTGAAACATGAAAATACTAATTTATGATCAGAGATACCCTTGTAAACAGACACTTCATACTCGAGTAAATGACTACTTACAAATATTAAATCTAACAACGAGCAGCTGTTTCCAACTTCACGAGTGAAAACCGTAACAACTTGCGTAAGACAATTGTCAAACGCAATATCGAGACGAAGTTCGCTATTAAATACATCCATATGTCCTGCATCAAGCTCATCCCAATTAATTCCAGGCAAATTAAAATCCCCAGCAATAATTAGTCTGGTTCCGAGTCTAATGTTGGTACTAAGGTAGTCGTGTAGTGCTTCCAAGACCGAATTCGGAGCATCCGGAGGCCTATAAAATGCACAGACGACGTAGTGTGTATTGTAAAAGTTCACTTTGCACCATATACATTCAACGTCCTGAATGTCTTTCATTACTACATAGTCGATATTATTTTTAAGAATCAATGCTACGCCGCCTCCTCTCGTCTTTCTATCTTTTCTTACCATCTTATACCCCGGTGGCAGTAACTCTCCATCACTTATTTCTGGGTGTAACCATGTTTCTGTTACTACGACAACATGGGGGTTATAAAGCATTAGTACCTACTCGAGTTCAATAACTTTATTAGCTAAACTGCGCGCGTTTAGATTTATGACACGTAATTCCACGGTTTTTTGTTCAGCAAGTCACCCTTCAATATTATCGGATCTATTCCCTTTAAGTTTAACGCGGCAGTCATCCTCGTCATGCCACGAGTAGAAATCATCGTTTATCTTCATCTTATCTCCCACGAGCTTTACTCGGGCGCCATCATCCCTCTCTGCTCTCGCGCTTTCCCAGAGCAACTTTCGTCTAATTATCGTGGTCCGTGAAAAGTCATCTGAAATCGAGATTCTTGAGCCCTTCAATTTTTTGCAGTTACGAAAGATTTCTATTTTTTAATTGAAGTCTGCAAAGTTCATAATTACTGGCCGAATTTTGTTGGGTTGCTTCTGTCCAATTCTGTGCGTTCGTACGATCGACTTTACTGTAACTCCAAGGCGGTTTTGGAAAACATCTGTGACCACTTTTGCTTTTAAATCTTCGTTTTTTTCGTCTTGGTTCTCAGCGATACCAAAGATTACCAAGTTGTTTCTTCGACTATAATCTTCTAGGTCGACAAGTTTCTCCTGTTGGGTTTGAATGGTCGCATTCAACTTTTTAACGGTATCTTCAAGGCCACTGACTTTGGCGTCGCTGTTCTTGACAGAAGTTTCAAGTTGTTTAATGTTTTTTGTGAGTTCGTCCATTCTTTTATGGAAGCTATTTTGGTTTTCTTTGATTTCTTTAATGTCAAAGCTTATTCTTTTTTGGGTTTCTAGCATTTCGAACATCATTTTTTCAGTCCTTGTTTCTGGGCCCGGGTTTAGCTCAACATCACCTGACAGCAGGAGCACCATCATTTCACAGCAATGCAAGACACAACCGTAAAACACTTTGGGGCACGGCAGGACAATGAGGTACCGATTATCACTTCTACAAGTTGAGTATGTTTCAGTACTAACCTGAATGGTAAATAACAGTGGCATATCAACCGACGTGATCCTTGCAAAGTTGCCGTGCCCACTGAAGCTTGTCGCGTCTGGTACAGTTCTTATGACAGCTGGGCCGTCGTCCCACAATGCCGTAGTTGCAGTATCATGCCAGGGCGATGTTCCGCTGACGATGACCGGTGCAGCATCATGCCAGGGCGATGTTCCGCTAACGATGACCGGTGCTGATACGGGGCCTCCGCTGAATCCTATCTTCGTTTGGTTTGCTTTTGCCGCCGACGAAGAGCACTGGCCCAACAACAGCAGCACCTGAATGGTAAATAACAGTGGCATATCAACCGACGTGATCCTTGCAAAGTTGCCGTGCCCACTGAATAGTATAGCTCACGAGCTTGGACTCTACGGTTTCCACATATTGTTTTCTATACAGCAGTAATAAAACTTTAGGGTGGAGATACCCGCGGCCCGCCAGGTAGCAATCATTAAGGGTGCCTTTGCTTATACTAAAAGTAGGATCGTACAAATTTAAAAAGCACGCAACAGCATAAACTAACTTGTGTGTGTGACTGTGCGTCCCAGAGAGAAACTGAGGCTGCTACGACTGCAACAGTGCAGGCAACTGTACTCATTTATTCTTTTGTATGTTACAGTCAAGAAACAAACGGTGAGTGCACTGAAGGACGTCACCTTCAGAAAGCATGTCATCAACAAGACGACACCAAAACAACCGAAGCGCCGAACCTGTGCGGCCTTAACAACAGCTGTGCCGAAGAACCCCAAGACTACGGAGATTTTGAGGCAAATGCAATCTGCTGCTCCCTCCGCGCAGTGGAACCGCTATACAACCGAGGTTCCAAGGCCAGCTAAGGAACGACAACTCATAGAGGACACTGAAGATCTCTCGAAAACAAGCCTGGACATTATGGCAAGCCGCGTGTCATCAGCAACTCCACTAAGTGAGGACGAGCGAGATGCCGTGTGCAAATCTACTTTATGACAAGGTGACAATCCTACCTGGAAGTAAGAGAAGGTCGGCCGTCGGGGGGCATCAATGTTTCGCCGCATTGTGCACTGCACTCGCACTGAAAACTTGTGCGGGAAATTTTGTAGCCTCCCAAAGTGCAAAAACTGAAGCCTGGAGACCCAAGGCAGTATGGCAATGACGAACCGGTTGTCGTGTCTGCGTACGCATCATTTATGTCGTGCCAAGACAGGGAAGTCGTAGTTGAAGAGACTCCATGTACATGCCGAGTACCTGTGCATAGCAGTCTCGCCTGACGGCATCGTCTCCTCCTTGAGGTCAAGTGCCCACAATCCAAACAGAAGATGACTCCCACCGAAGCATGCAAGTTCCCCGACTTCTGTTGCCATGTTGTGGATGGGTGTGTAGTACTCAAAGGGACCCACCCCTTTTATTTTCGGGGGGAGGGACAGATGGCAGTCGTTGGAGCCCAGTGGTGTGATTTTGTCGTCTGGACAAACAATGGTGACCTATGGAAGTCTCTGTCTGTGGAGCGTGTGTGGTTTGACGAACTGTTTTGGGAGAGTGAGATTCTTCTGGGCCTGAAATATTTTTATCGGTTCGCGATTGTCCCCGAACTCTTGATGCGCCGTGTCAGAGAGCTCAATTTTAGTGTACACGACAGGGCGAGGCTATGTACCTTTTTTGAAGTACAGAGATGGGTTTTATTTGTGCAAAAGCGAGCCAGGAACATTGAAAATGTCTATCAGGCAGCTGAAATTAGCGCGATTGTAAGATGTCTCATAGGTGATTCCACTGACAGATTATTGTTGCACATTTTAGGCTCAACACCCAGAAATGAAGTTGTTATATGCATAAAACATTGGCTGCTTATAAAAGCTAACTTTTCAGATTGGCTCCGCTTGTAATATGTTTGCATTATTGGGATGTCACATGTTTAATTTCGGTTTGCACATTCCTCCATGCAAATGTCTAGTTCTGAATGTAGCATGTAACCATTTTCATTTAAAGAAGTGCTCCTGAAATACACTACAGGTTCAAACATGACACTGCACTGTGATTGTTTTATTTATATACAAATGTACAACATAGCATTCATTCTTTCAGCTGGTCTTGCTCTACTTTACTCTGCACCTCGGATCAGAGGGCCATGAAAATTTGAGAGCAGTGCACATGTCGTAACGATTTTATCTGCAATGTCGGCCATATTTAGTGGCAACGGGGTGTCAAAGATGTGGAACTCTTTGATACGTCTTATCGCTCTTTCCGCATGCACTCTAGCCCGAGCAACCTTTCTAGTACATACTACATCACTGCGTCTCATTTGCTTCTCTCCTGCGATACGAAATGGTGGGATATAAAGCTTAACACCGACTGGTAGGAGATCCTGCACTTTAAATCCTTTATCTACCATCACAGCATCGCCACTTTCCCGCATGCTCAGCACTCCACACTTCTGAACGATGGCACGATCACTTGTGCTACCTCCATATAAATCTGACACAAATGTTATGTTGCAATCGGGTGTCATGCCAACCAAACACTACATAGTGTTAGCATGTTTGTAGCTGGAAAATGTTTTTCGCTGTGCCTCCAGAGCAGATGGTTTCTGAATGCGAATCTCAGTGCAGTCCAGCACAATGCGAGTATCTGGGAACTCCCTAAAGCATTCTGGGAGGTACCGTTGGACCTCGTGCAAAAGTGGAAACCGGGTGATACCTCTGAGCACACTGTCCAGCATGAACACCCACGGAGAAAATGTTCGGCTCAAGGTTGATTCAGACAATCCAAAGTTTCGTGCAAGCTATTTGCAAGGCATCGCAGTTCTGAGTCTTACAAGAACCATAAAAAGCTGCTCCTCTGGTTTCTGCGCACGCATGTAGTTGCCTTTGCAAACGCTCGGATATGTTGCGACAACAAGACGACACAGATTTTGGAATTGTCCGTAGTTTGGCAAGCCTGTATAGAACATGAAGTCCTTACCTACTTTTATGTTTTCAAGGTTCAGTGCCTGACTAGACATTTCAGAACATTTCTTAACAAGGTCTTCATTTATCCAGTGTTCTTTGTTTAGCTGGAGGTTGAGTTGGTCATTTCGTTTTTTCTCCAGCTCCAAATCCCTTTCTAGCTCAGGTATTCTTTTTCGAAGAAGAACATTTTGCTCTATCACTACAGGCGGTTCATTTTGACCAACCGTTTCCGAGGTGGAGTGTGAAACAGCCACAAGCCCTGCCCGTTCCGCTGGTGCTGCTGCATGTGCGGTGTTGCCTATTCCACCAGAGGCTTCAATGTCGTTTACAGCAGGCTCTTCCTCGTCCATTCCACCAGAAGGCTCATCGTCGTCGTCCGGTAGCCCGCCTGCTGCACGTCCTTGTGGTACAGTAGAGCTGGTTGTAGCAACTGAACCTGCAGCATTAAAACTAATATTTGCATTCGAGCTTCAAATGCAGAGACATATTGATGGAAAATACAACACTATGCAGCTAAAAGATAGATTACATTCGAAGGGTTTGCACTCAGTCAATTTTCTTTCCTAGAAATGGGTACTCTCAGCAAAGTGTACCAGGGCACTTTTCGGCAAAGGGGGGGGGGGGGGGGGGGGGGGGTCAGAGGCTCCATACCTTCGGGTACAAATCACATGAGCGAATGACGTTATAGCGAACAGCGACATTTGAGCGAATCGACTTTTAGCGAATAACGGGGGCGCGCGTTAACCCCCCACCCCCGCGCTTCGCTTACGACACTTCGCGGCGACAGTCTGCGGCGCTTATTACAAAAATGTGAACCCACTTGCCGGCGTCCGACTGTTCGCTAAAGTGTCATTCGATGAAACGTGGGCGTTCGCTAAAACGTCATTCGATCAAGTGAGTGCCTCCGAGGTGGGTTCTGATCACTGACGCGGCCCAACGGACTTGGAACCAGTCGGCAACAAGCCCGCACATGAGAACAAATACCTTGATCTGTTTTCCGTGACCACGGCTTGGCGTCCCGCCTCTTCGCTGCCCTGCTGTACCGTGCAAGCAAACTCGGCGCGGAGGCAGGTGTCGGCTTGTATGTAAACAAGGAGGGAGCGAAGTCCGGGTGATTATGGTCTTGTGAAGATACGCCTGCGTCGTAAAAATCAGGAACGAAAACCTTGCTATGAATGACTAGCCTGCACGGAGTATGACGGGTATCTCCTAAGTTCAAACAAATGTATATGTTACTAACCTCCAATGAAGTGGACACTGCAAACACGCGAGTTTGCAGATGGCTGCCAAGGCGTCCCGTTGGAGTTCTGGCGTCGCAGCGCTTGAATCCATTTCTCTCTCTTTTTGAGGTGCACGGCAGCTTTCGGAAATCTAAAGAAGCTCACGTTCGGCGTCTTTTTCTTGCTGTTTGAACATCCAACAGCCGAGCAGCGGTGAGGCATCGCGGCAGTGCCGGACAGACGCGCCTAGCAATGCGAGCGAAGCTAGGCAGCGTACGACGCACGTCGGTGTTGCGAGAGCCCGCAAAGATGGCGCCTTTCCCTTTCCTACTTTCTCCTCAAGTTCGCGCCTGCGCACAAAATTCTCCGAAAAAGGTCAATTACCCTACTGAAAAAAAAAACATTTGAAATTCAAACGGGTGGCAAACTGGTAAATCAAAAGGGTGCAAACTTGTCGACCCGTTTGGATCAAACGTGGTTATGGGATACGGGTAGCCGTTTGAAACGGTACCCGCTCGAACCGGTACCCATTTGATACAGGTGCCCGTTTGATACGGGTGCCCGTTTGATACAGGTGCCCGTTCGATCTTGCACGTGACCAGACGTTTGAACGTGCCATTCGAATCGGGAAATTATGCGCTAGCCCTAAGCGGGGATCGCCTGGTAGGTTGGTTATATTAAACTTATTTAAGACGTTCCGAAACTCATAAACCTATTTATAACATGGAGGAAACACGTAGAACAAATGTGCTCACGTAGGTGCTTACAAATGGACAGGAAAACAGACACAAAGGATTGTTTTTAATTCTCCTCAAAGTTTATTACGTCTTCTGTAGACAAGTACAAACGTGCAAGCGATCTGTGAAATGTGAGATGCACTCTAAGCTTTTATACAACTGAGAAGATAGCAAACCAAACAAGAACCGAGGTAATTCTAGACTATGATCGAAGGTAGACTTTCGGGAAATTATTCGTCCGGCTGCCGCGAGAATAGTGGCTGCATAATTATATAGATAATCTGGAAGAGTACGAGTAGAAGAACGGTCAATCGTTGCCAAGAAGTAGGTTGCGGTGCACTTACCATAAAAATGCGGACTTGAAAGATGTAATCCGTGGTAGTTGTCGACACGGTCAAAGCAGGACAACCACACAAACAGAAATGAGAGGGAACGGCTTCTTGGAAGTTTCAACCTGATGTGGCGCACAAGCTGTCAGTTGCCGAACCCAACCAAACCGCAAGAATTCCTGACTTCTTCGAAGAATCGCTTGTTGCCGATATAGACGTAGGAATTTTCGAACACTGTTAGCTTTGGTACACATCCAATACGTTGTCGAGAGACATCCTAATAAGACCGCAGGGTTAGGCGACAGATCGAAGCAGGTGGCGCGCTAAGTTCGAGCTGAAACTGACAACAAGCAGACAATGAAAAAAGCGGCTGCTAGGCGCGCTTATGGCCAGAACATCCATTGGGTCAGAACATCCATCGAGTCAAAACATCCACAGGTCACCTGACACCAGAGTCAGAACATCCAACGAGTCAAGACATCCATCCGAGTCTAAACATCCATCGAGTCAGAACATCCATCCGAGCCTAAACATCCATCGAATCGAAATATCCATCGAGTCAGAACATCCATCAGAGTCGAAACATCCATCTGAGTCGAAACATCCATTGAGTAAGAACATCCATCAGAGTCAAAACATCCATCTGATTCAAAACAATTATTTGAATTGAAAAAAAAAAAGAAAACAATATATATGAATTTTCTCCGGCTCGAGACTGCAAATTTTGCCAAGTGCCAGTTTCGGGAATACACCTAATCAATTACTTTGGTCAGTGTCCTGGATGTAGGGTTCCTCGTGTTCGTGTTTTATTTTTGTCATTGAGTATATTTGTCTATTTGTCATCTGCAGTCCCGACATTTCAGGATGTTACCTATCTGTACAGAATTACAATCCTTGTAGTTCCTCCGCAGAATGAACTGAACAGCACACATGGGCCAGTTTTTTTGAATAAATTTCTTTGAATGCCTCACGATGTCTTGGTGTCTTATTCAACCAAATGACTTTATGCGAACGATATGCACTACGTTGTGTCTGGTAGTAGTAATCGTGACGAAAATGAGTGTATCGACACTACGACAGGGTACAAATACCTAAAAAGTTGTAACACATAAAAAAACAAAACTGTAAAATTTGTTCCAATAGTGCTTCCGTAATTTAAAAACTATTTATATATACAATTGAGCAAATCCATGTAGAGTGCTTTGTCTGAGAGTGAGACTGACTTTAAAAAAACACGAACTAAAGCTACGGTTCTCTCGGAATAACGTTACTGATCACGGCGAACGTCTGGGACAAGAGCGTCTTGAAACAATTCAGGGGCTTAACACAGAAATGGAAGCAATTGACTGGCGAGGTGAAATTAATTTTTCTGAAGGGCTTACGCTGCATAATTCACCGACAACAGTATTTTGGTCCCTCGAGCAATCGCGCAGACTCGGAGCCAGCCCATCGCGCACTCTGCTGCTCCAACTCATATGTAAAGAAAGAAAAAAAAAAGTTTTTTAATGAATGCGGCGAAGCAAAATACTTTTAAAGCAGAGCCGTTCTGGTTTGAGAAATCTTTCACCATCACAAGCTTGAGAGTGCTCTAACTTTTCATGTGAATAATAATATCGTTCTTTTCATTTGGATCATTTTTATCACGTTGCTTTTGGATGAATTGCAAAATTTGTTACCCCACATTGCCTGGAAAGAATACACTTTTCTTTCCGAACCTCTTAGAAACGCATTGACATACACCAAGCTAAAATTAAAGAATGGCTGTCACACTGGTTTCTTCAAAGGTGATCTAAATACCTATCATTTTTATATGGATTCAAAAGGCCTTGGCCATTGTCTGTGGGTCACGTAGCTGCCACGAACCGCAGAGTAGAATGCTCTCGAGCTGCACGGGTCAAACGACAGCGAATAAAACGCCACCAAGACGGAAAAGCAGCGTATTTTACTGGTAATGCAAGTAAATTACAATCTTAAACCACATCGCGTGATCACGTAACATTACCGATCGCCGCTTTCAAGAGCCATTGCCACTGCGCCGTCGTGTCCTACCTGATTTTATTACGGAGTGGACCACCAGAATACTTTCTTATTTACGCTCCGTCATGCTACAAGAAAGGCACAGGGCCACTGACGAGCGTACACCTCCTCATATGTGATAAAACAAAAGAAAAAATATTTAGGCCCATTTACATGCCTCTGATGATATTAACTTTAATATTTTGTTTAGTTATTTACTAATAAAAACAACAGACCCTGAGTGGTTCAAGAAGGGATCAAGAAAAACAACAGCAATCATCTTGCGAAAAAAACAACAAAAAAAAACAAAAAAGTAACTAGCACTGGTAGAGGAAAATAGAAAAATCGGGATCACAAAATACATATAAAAACCCACGTTTATTAATAGCCTAAATAACTGACAAGGTCTCAATAAGATAATAAAATCGTAAAGGGTAGTTCACAGCTCAAATAATAGTAAAGAAATAACAACATATCCTATCCACTTCCGTCAAATACCAAACTCAATTTTGTCCTTCATAAATTATTAAATATTATCAAGGAGCGTATGCAAACGGTCCTTGCTTAACATAACGTCAAAAGTCGTTTACACAACAGCTCTCTCCTTTCCGGCAAAAAACGATAGAGCATTCAACTCGTCAAAATATTCATGACAGCCATCCGAGTCAAAACATCCATCGACTCAAAACATCCATCGAGTCAGAACATCCATCCTAGCCTAAACATCCATGGGTCAAAACATCCATCGAGTCAGAACATCCATCCGAGTCAAAACATCCATCGAGTCAGAACATCCACCGAGACAAAACATCCACGAATGGATGTTTTGACTCGATGGATGTTCTGAGGCGTTGGATGTTCTGACTCGGAATCGCATTTTAGCACGCTCGAACCTTGGAAATGGCGACGGGGCGGCCAGAAACTCGGCTTGCGCCCGAGCGAAGAAAGCACTCAGCGCGAGCTCGTAGTTTGACTGCTGCATCGGCGGGCGTGCTCTCGCAATGCTCGATGTTCTTGCAGCCGCGTGTACGCGTGCTACCTTCGCTGCGTCTTGAATTAAAGTGAAACGGAGTCTAGACGTACATTCTTTCACGCGGTCGCGTCTTCTGCAAGAGAGATTCGAGCTGAATAAGTAAATTGAGGCAACAAAGATGGACAAAGTCTCAATGTTCTGTCAAAAATATCGGCTTACCAACGTCGCGCGTTTGCGTAAAACAACAACAACAAAAAAAAAAAGATGTTAGTTTTAGTTGCAGTGCAAGCGAACATCAACGCAATTGAAATATAAATATAATTACTTGCATTACGCGGACGATCTGAAATCGATGAACCGGCGCTCCCAGCCTTCCGGAAACATTGGCGGCCACGGCTGAAACGCTAGGCGTGCCCACGCCGCCGATCTGTACGTTCAGTATCAAACGGGCTCCGGAGAGCCGTTTTATTAAACCGGTACAGTTTGCAACATGGTCACCGGTTTGAGCAAACGTGCGACAACTTTGTCCAAACGAGTCACCCATTTGCCCAAACGAGCGACCCATCTGCCCAGACGAGCGACCCGTTTGCCAAAGGAGTGACCTGGTTGTCCAAATAGGTGACCGTTATGGCTCATACGGGGGACCCTTTGAACCATACGGGCGACCCCTTTGACAAACTGGTGACCGGTATGGTTAAACTGTTACCGGTATGAACCCGTTTATTTTCATACAGGCGCCAAATGGGTTTTTTCAGTAGGGTAACCATTTCGCGGTGCAATCAACAGCCATTAGAGTCCCAGCTTTTTTTTTTCGCGTTTGTGTTTTATTTTAACGGTCATCCTGATCTCAACGGTCACCCTAATATCTGGCGGTTTTGTCGACCTGGGATAGATGGCGGCACTAAAACTCCGTATAATAAAAGTTTTGTCGACGATACCAGGTTTTTGACGCATTTATATATATGTTGGAACGACAGGATTTATAGAAAAGTTACCTTTTATCGAGCAGGTATTCGCACAGCTTGTTATCTTTCTACAAGATACCCCATTGACGTCACGCCGCGTGTTTCTCATGGCGGCCACTCGTGGCTGCAGGTCGGGGAATATTCGAAGTTTTGCCTCGCTATTACGCCGCGGCATTGCAACATTTCGATGAAAGGAGGTGTGTTTTCTGCCATTTGTGACAAGGTGCACAATATCAAAAGCAGAACATGCCAATTCTTTCAACGTTAAAATCGTTGCACAGCTCCTTTAATTTAGTGTTTTAAACACATATTTTTGTTTTATTAAGTTGAAATTAAAGGGGAAACAGAAAACTAAGGCCTTCAAATTGTTGTTAGAAGCCGCTATAACCGACTGAGCGCATCTGCTTGCTGCAAGCAACATTAGCCATCACAACGGCAGGAAACGCACATGTGAAATGATACCTCGCGATCCGTGCCGCCGCGCCGCTAGCGGCCGCGATTTGGGCCGTGGAATTGCTGCACGTGAAACCCGCTTTAGAGGGTTTGTCGTGACAATAAAGCGCGACCCAAACCAACGCGGTTTTGTGCGCGCGTAGGCCGCGCGCTTCCCGGAAATTGCGTATTTCGTGACGTGTTTGCTGTTTCCGGGGCGCTTTCTGAGTCAGAACCATGCGCGTTGGTTGGGACGGTGCGGTTTCGGGCGAGCGGGGAGCATCTGCGCCAGACGGCGAAGGAACGCGGAGCCGGAACCTGTGCCCTGCACCGAGTGGCCGGACTTTCTGTGAAACAGAGTATAGACCAAGTCAACTGACTGACGTCACGCTATTGTGCTGGCGCTGCCGTCGGCACTGCGCATGCGCAAAACACTTCACTCCGTCTCAGTGTGGTTTCTACGCACGCGCAGTGCCCACACCTGGTGCGAGGATTGCGAGCTTGCTTGGAAACACTGTGTTGGTGTACAGGACCGCTCGCCGCTTATCGCCTGTCGGTTAGGTGGTAAGCAGCGAAATACACTGAATACTTACGAAGGCACTCGGAGATAATATTTAAATAAAAATAATGGTTGCAGGTAGAAAAAACTGTATGAAAATGAAAGTAAAATATTCATTTATTTGGCTGAAAGGAGAACACACTGCATTTTTAAAACATGACAGGTACTGTCATGAGTCGTGTGACTACAAGTATTCAAATAGGCACAGGGTATTCAGTTGTAGGGTATTCAGTTGTTGAAGGTCTGCCGAAGAAATTTTTATTCACATTTTACAAACCGGTCATAGTGCAATGCATTTTTGTTCAGTAAAAAATCGACAAGACCTAAAATCAATCAGACCTGCGGAACAACCTCTACATCTCCATGGAACAGCAGCGTCATCGCAGTTGGATTGTGCCAACTCGGCAATTCGACTCGATCTGGATGCTGATCGTTCTTCCACGCGTTGATTGGACACGAGGCATGGTCGAACACTGACTAAGAACTCGTATCCAATCAGAGTCTTCGCTCAATCTCACTGGGATGACATCAAAATTTCAATGCACGCGTTCCTCGATATTCAGTTTAAAAACTTTCATCATCATCATCATCCCAGTGTGTGGTGTATATGCAAACGAATAGCGGGCTTCTTGGGGCGGTTGAAGAAAGAAGTAGAACAAATTACCGAGTGGAGGATTATGAGGCCGGTACGTTCAAGACGTCAGTACAACACGACTCATAAATTACATACAACGGCTGCATACGAAATTACTTCCGAGTGAGGTCCGATCAATGTCCTCGCAAAGGTTTGGCTCTAAAGCTTTTTGTAAGCGTGAATTTAATTGAGTGTCCTCAAAAACCCATAAGCCAGTCAAATTTGGGTGACTCAAAGAACGCGAGAAGACTGGGTGTGCACTAATGGTTCCACTCGTAGAGCAGGCACAAGGCTTGCGATGCCAAAAAGCGGGTAATATTTGTTTTCCTCCGTCTTTTCACATCGCCAGCCTTGAGCCATCTACTGCGCGAGTGGGAACTTCAGCGCACTTCCGCGCTTCACACGTGCTTTAACTATTTATAAAATTGACTGATTTATATTTTTTCCTGACACTTTGCGAGCTTCAATTGTATACACACCTTCATTTTCACTAAATAAAAAAATTGATTAGTAGCTTTATTTTTATCCAGCCAATAAATATTTCTTGTAATTTTTGACGTCCGCCGTGGCTAGCAATTCGTTCCAGAAAAGATTTTTTTAACAACCTTATTGGGAGGACCTTTAAAAATTCATCGCTGAAACACCATGTAAAGAAATGAGGAGAACGGGAAAGAAAACGATCAGGAGATGCCCTCGTACAGGCATAATCCAAACCGCGCCATCAAGGAAAAGCGCCAAATTTAGTATAGTGTAATGTAATCTAAGTTACGAAAGAACAATCGTTCCCGGAAAACAACAGAAAATAAATTTTAAGGCTACCTATACACCGGCTCGCATAATGCACCCGTATGCACAGTACCAGGCATTTCAGAGCAATTTACCAGTGCACAGCAACGCCAAGAGCAGTCGATATGTAAGTAAACATTCAAGGAACAAGACTTATCAAAACCGGAAATCGTTTTGGCAACTAGGTGTCCGGCTATGATAAAATCGGAAGTCTACAAAAATGAGCGTATAATAAAAAAAACTATATTAATTTCTGTAATTCCGCAACAAAAGTCGTCTTTCGCCGCCGGAAGCCCGTCTTCGGTAAGTAGACAATTAGATAAAAAAATAGTGTGAATTGGATTTAATTGTGGAAGAAGCCTTCGGCGTCTGCACTGTCGTCTTTGTGTCTTCATTGTCCTTGTATTTGTTCTCGCTTTTGTGGTAGAATACGTCATGACCGTCGACGAAAAATATTCCTAGAATTTCCAGAACAGCAAATAAACAGTTAAACAATCCATTTGCTGCCACCTTTCTTGTCAAAGTCATACAATCTGAAAAATTTGTTAAGGACATGCCAAAAATAACTAATGAGATACATATACTAAAGAAACGGTTAGACTATAGGCGAGCTTGGGGGTGTTTTTACACGCTGCAACTTAACTAGTGGTGCAAAACTATCGATAGTACTATGGATAGTATCGATAGTCGCCAGAAATCTGACTATCGATAGTGAAAAAAACTATCGATAGTACTATCGATAGTCGACTATCGAAAAACTATCGATAGTATTATCAATAGTCGACTATCGAAACACTATATCGATAGCACTATCGATAGTCGGCTATCGAAAAACTATCGATAGTACTGATAGTCGATTATCGAAAAGCTATCGAAAAACTATCGATAGTCGACTATCAAAAAACTATCCTTAATCGACTATCGGAAAACAATCGATAGTCGACTATCGTAGACCTATCAATAGTACTGTCGACAGTTTACTATAGATAGTTTTGCGACACTAGTGGTTTGCGTCGCTTCCTCTTGTCTATTTATCGCTTTAATTTTTTTTTTTCAAACGGGGCACCAACTAGCCTGGGCACTTACCATCCCAACTTTGGTTCAGCTTTCAGTGATGACGAAGATGGGAGTTTGGGCGAAAAAAGAAGAAGGGGGAGGCGAGCGGTAGGGCGAGGGCAAGACGGGCCGGGGAGGAGGAAGCAGACGAACCGCTGGAGAAGAGAGGGGGAAACATCCTTCTCTCTTTAGCGTTCCGTCTGCTTCCTCCTCCCCGGCCCATCTTACCCTCGACCTACCTTCTTGGGTTGTAACGGACTATAGTGGTGCAAGACTATCATGGCACTAGCGATAGTATCGTTAGTCGCCAGTATAGTAAAAAACCATCGATAGTCGACTATCGAAAAACTATCGATAGTACTATCGATAGTCGACTATCGAAAAACTATCGAAAAACTATCGACAGTCGACTATAGAAAAACTATCAAAAAACTATCGATAGTACTATTGATAATCGACTATCGAAAAACTATCGATAGTAATATCGATAGTCGACTATCGATAGTTCTGGGACTCTATCGATAGTTTTGGAAACACTATCAATAGTATCGATAGTCAATTTATCGATAGTTTTGCATCACTAAACTTAACCCGATACTGGGGTACAAAATAGAAACAGCAAAGTAAAAGGGGCAGAAAAATGGCATGAGAAAGTCTCAAACGCAGCTAGAAAAATGTATTCAGTCCCACAAGCTTATATACTCAGAGCCACAATGTGCTAAATTCGGATGGCGTGCTGTTTTGCATATCGAGGGCGAACCAAGTTGTCTTAATGATAGGTTAACAGAACGCAGGAAAAACTTGAGGATTGACCCAGCCAATTCGGAAATTGCAAAGCGCATACGTGAATATTATAATTGCGCTGATTTTTGGTCAGGGACGAAAATAATACATTGAGAAGTGACTGACAATAAAAGACTTGTAAGGGAAACCACTAAAATAAAATAGATCGGTAATTGTATTAGACAGGTCCTGTTGCAACTGGGGAACAATGCGAGAGCAGTTTTGAAACTGTAAACTATTTTGAGTGATTTTTGTATATATATATCTTGAAGGGTGAAGCGCGATGGCACTCTGTTAGAGTCAGTCCAGAAGTGTCTGTCTTTTGAGTTTGGTCTTCCGGATTGATAGATTTGAAAAAGGTTTCTTCCTAGTTCTGAAATTTTCTTGCTGTTTGTTGAGGATGTTGGTCTGTGTACTCATGATCCGGGTCGATTTGTGTTCGCAGGTGTAGTTTCTAATGTTCCACAAAGAATAAACGTTTGTGTTGTTGTAGAAGGGGAGCGTTACCCAAAGTTGGGAAGGTTTTTTCTAGCTGTTACCTTTTTGTTCGTTGAGCCGGCATCCCATAGTACTGTTCTGGTTGTGATCTTTTGCGTGTCCTGGTGTCAATTGTGTCATAGCAAACGGCAAGCTGTGTGGTTGGTGACCTTCTGGCTGTGAGTATATAAGGTTTAGGGACTGATACATCTTTTAGCTTCATGTGAGAAGTTCTCTTCTCTTTGATCTGTCCCTTTTACTTTTAAATTTCCATTTCATACCCTAGTCTCGGTTTAAGCCGCCACATGATTTGTATACTGCTAGCACCCATTCTACGTTCCTATAGTTTTGATAGATTTGTTTTGTGATTGGCGCAATTATTTGTTAATAAACTGATTGATTCATAGGACTCTCGCATTTACCCCTTCGCGTCTCCTTGCACTCACTCGTAGACTTGGCTCTCTTTCCATCTCGCGCTTCAGCTTCCTCGTTTATTTTGGGCGATTTGAGCACGCGGTTCGAACAGGATGACGTCTACGGCATCGCTGAATTCGTCGGAGTATTCTAGTTTCGACATGTTTGGCACTGATCGCAGCAGCGATGAGAGTGATTGTTATCAAAAGATGCTGGAAGCTGGTCATTTTGTCTTCGACCCGCCGGCGACCAGCTCCAATGACGACGTTGAGATTGTCACCGACGAACGCATAATCGTCCGCGACGATCTCAGACGTTAGGGTCGGTCGTGAAATGCTCCGGCCATCGTGCGCGACATTACGTTATCCTGCTTCCCGTCTTTGGAACCGAAACAACCAAACCGGTGGTTGTTTCTTCTGTACGTTCCGACATCCCATCCCGCAATACACATGGAGCAACATTTTGAATGGCATTCACGCTGGGAAGCATACAAGCGGTTTCTTTTTTGACTCCCAACGCACGAAATTCGAAAGCAAACCGGCAAGCCGACCGATGCCGAAGGAGCGAGCGTAGCAGAGAGCCAGCCAGGCGCATGTTCTCTCCGGGTGAAATTTCAAAGGGCAAAGGGCAAGAGCGAGAGTAGGGTTGCAGCAGCCTAGTAGCTTGAGAGGGTGAGACACAGCGTGGTGAGCTCGGGCGAGGATGGGGGAATGTGTGAGCATATGAGAGAGTGCCCACTACACAATCATGATAAAGTAGATTTTGGAAAGCATGGTGTGACAAGCTCGGGTAGTGACGTCATAATTCTGCAAGTATTTCCTGGTTACCCGATGAATATGATTGGCATGCGTAAATTGATTACTACAATTACTAGAGCAGTGGTTCTCAAATGGGTGTCCGCGGACCCCTTGGGGTCAGCGAAGGCATTCTGGGGGTCCGCGAAGCTCTGCCGCATCTGGCAAGCCCGGAAATTAAAATTGCATTTTTTCTTATCGACATAAAGTGATCCAATTTTCGGGTGACCTTTTTCGTGTGTATTCCAATCAGAGAAGTTTAATTTACACTAGGCCTTAGTTTTATTCGTTTATTAACGCATTATCATAATTAACCTAAACCTTTCCCTTCCCCTACCACAAGCGGGGTCCTCATATCCGCCGACCCACAAGGGGTCCGCGAAATACCAGTGACTGAGAACCGCTGATAGAGTAATAAACATCGTGAAAGTTTGCGCGTATACAAAATGGCTTCGAGCATTTCCTGGCAAGGGTAATCTCCCAGCTTAACTTTTGAGTCCCAACCCCTTTAAGAAGCGATCGCTTTTATTTAACATTAAACAGTTGTTTCCGAGGAGGGAAGAGCATATACTTTTACTGATTTCCGAGCTAAATTGTGCGGTTAAATAAATTAGTCTATAGGTCACGTGGCGTATACTTTCATTTATTTGGCGGGAAAGACAAGTAGTGGTTAAGTGGCGTGTCGTAAATATGTTGGTTGATTTAGAGGGGAAATTGAATCGGTATATAGGCACATAGCAGAGATGGAACCGGTGTATAGGTTCACGATAAACGTTTTGAGAAAATTGAATTGGTAGTTCGGTCATGTGACGTCAGTTTCCCTTCTAAATTTAGCGTTCAGACTAAATTATATCATGCTTTATGATGACGTCATGACAGGCAACGTCAATTTCCCTTCTAAAGTTTGCGAGAGATGCAGAGAGGGTCGGAGCGACGGACGGACGGAAGAGATGTTGGGTTGGGGAGATTCTGTTAGAAATTAAAAAAAAAAATACTTATTTATCTTTCTTCTCCAGACAAAGTCGGTATACACCAAGTGCTTCCGCGGCATTCGTAGACACTTCTGGTAAAATATTGCAGTTTTTTTTTTGTTATAGCATGTTATTTTATTCCAAACTCTGTCCTTTTTTTTAGTCAAGATGGGCGCGTGTTGGATTCCTTCTTTCCTCAGAACTGTTCAAAGGCGAACGGCAAACGTCGGCGTCCGGCCTTCGAAGTTCGCGTTGAAGCAATTAGTAGAGACCACCACGTAGAGAGAAAGTCGGCTAGATTCGCGCCTACCCACTAATTAGCTTAGGGGTAAACCGTCGAGCGAATGATCATTTGGTGGATAGTTTAATTCGCGCTATAGCGCGTTTCGAATTTCATTTTGTTTCCTGTACTTACCACTCTTTTGTACAGATTGTTCTCTAACTCAAAGTAAGTGTTGCCCCTTTCGTAACTCTGTCTATCGCGCCCCGTCACATTTCCCTCGGGACGCTATCGCATTTCATTTACGATCTGCGTAGCGACCTCGGAACCTATTGTTTCTTGGCTTTCTCACTGACAAATTGATGTCTCTCATTGCTACGCTGTGCTGGCCAACAGCTGCTTTCGCAGTTGCTCTGCACAAGTCCTTGTACTAATGAAACACAGTTAGTCTTGTCTAGACAAGCCGGGGATTCAATTTCAAAACCCTTCATTAAACGCCGAGCTCGATGACGTTTATACTCCTAATAATTTACAAAAGCAGTTGTCACAGGCACAGTCACCATCTGTTCCGTACTTTAGAGCCGCAGGCGAGGAGAAGTAGAAGGGACCGCAAGCTGTGTGCCACTACGGTGCGTTCACTATACATTGCACGACCCGAACGAAACATCGACGCTTTTCCACGTTTTACTTATATTATCAGGTCGTTCCAGTTAACGATCGTCCGAGGAACACTTGAATCAGAGAACGTCAAGCTCTGAAACACTGGTATCAGCTTCGGACAGCTGGCGCTACGTTTGGGGCGGATACTGAGCGTTCGGCGTTACCTATGCCGTGTAAAAACTTTTTTTTTTTTTTGCCCGCAAAACAATTGCCGCCTCTGTGGCCGGTATGGGGAAAGCGGACGGAAGGAAGCTGGGGGCTGTCTGAAGTTCATGCTCTGCTGACAACGTGGGCCTCCTTGGCAAAGTTCCACAATGCAAGCAGCGTTGCGTTGGGGCGGTCATTGGGATGTATCCATTCGTGGAGTGTTTGGACTCCTGGTGACTTGTGCTTGTCGCGAATGGCTGCTAGAGCCGGGGAGGATCATAGTAGATGAATGACCTTTTGGCGGTTCCTCTCGACACTGCTTACAAAATAGTACAGCCGAAGGGATCTGCGTGGTTTTGTGTTGCTTGTAGTATTCCCATCTGGTGATGCTGTCTTCAGTAAGGGCAAACCCGGAACGGGCTTTGGTAAGGAGGACTTGTGCCCCTCGTTCCGGGGTATGGGGCGTTGTAGTGGGGGAATGGTGTTTCCTAGTTCCTCCCTGTTTTGTATCTTATACCCATTCGTTGCTCTTCTGGAGGCGGCTTATTTTGAAGAGTGCACTCTAAAAAAAGCCCGTGCGTCTACTTTCCCACAGAAAACTCGGAGAGCCAATCACCGCAGTTTACGGAGGCAGCTCAGCGAATGACGATGCCGAAACATACGTTTAGAGCAAAAAACGAGGTCTGAGTTGTGACATTAAGCAATGCAAGCGTGACGTTTGGATTCCTTAATGTCACAACTCGGACCGCGTTTTTTGGTCTAAACGAATATTTCGGCATCGTCATTCGCTGAGCTGCCTCCGTAAACTGCGGTGATTGGCTCTCCGAGTGTTTTGTGGGAAAGCAGACCCACGGGCTTTTTTTAGAGTGTGGGCGCTGCCGACTGCGAGGGGTGATTGAGAAGAGTCTCCATCGCGAGTCTATATATGTTCCTCCTTGCTGCCCGCGTTCCAGCTATGGCCGGGTATCCACTGCACTTGGACCACGATATTGTAGTTCCTATGGATTTCTTTGCAGAGTTCCTTGATTTAGTAAGGAGTAGAGTTCAGTAGGATGCGTTGTTGGGCTAGTTGGTTCATCTTAGTTAAACATATGAAATAGCGCAAAAAAGACAAGGACAAGAAGTATACAGGACAGGCGCTAACTTTCAACTAGTTTTTACTCAGAAAAAGCAAGCATATATATACACACGACAGGCAAAGCAGCGCCACATAAAAGTTGACAAATTTTGTGCACGATTATTCAAAAACTGAAACTTATTACTATAATGTACAATAGAAGTGTTGCTGACACATGCCGTCCCACATTTTTTTATAAAGAATGCTTCCAATAGCTCTCGAGGGACCGTCTCTCGGCTTCTACCCAGAATCCTTATCTGCTGAAATCGCAGAACGCAACCACACGTGTTGCAATGTATAGGCAAATGCGAGCCAAATTTATTTCTTACTGATAATGCGTGCTCCCGTGCTACACCGCCCCGTCTGGCCGATGTATATTTTACACTCAGTGGGATTTCGTAGACCACACCCACTGTGCAGTCCACGTAAGGGGTGACGTCACCCTTACGTGGACTGCACATTGGGTGTGGTCTACGAAATCCCTCTGAGTTGTGGTAAAATATACATCGGCCAGACGGGGCGATGCATTAATGACCGAGCACGGGAGTACGCATTATCAGTAAAAAATAAACATGGCTCGCATTTGCCTATACATTGCAACACGTGTGGCTGCGTTCCGTGATTTCAGCGGATAAGGATTCTGGGTAGAAGCCGAGAGACGGCCGCTCGAGAGCTATTGGAAGCATTCTTTATCAAAAAAAGTGCGACCGCATGTGTCAGCGACACTTCTATTGTACTTCATGGTAATGAGTTTCAGTTTTTGAATAATCGTGCACAAAATTAGTCAACTTTTATGTGGTGCTGGTTTGCCTGTCGTGTGTATATATATGCTTGCTTTTCCTGAGTAAAAACTAGTTGAAAGTTAGCGCTTGTCCTGTATACTTCTTGTCCTTGTCTTTTTTTCGCTATTTTATATGTTTAACTGAGTAGAGTTCCGCCGTGCGGGGCCTCGTAGTGCTTTGAGAGCCTCTAGGCTATCCGGAAGAATGGTTGCTTTGGTAACCACGTGGTGGTGTTGGTTCCATCAGTATCCTTATGCCCAGAAGGATGGTCTGCAACTCTACCTCCCTCGGTGAAATTTTGTCCGTTGTGGAGAGGCACTGGGTGCGTTTCATGCCGAACGTGTCCGTGGCAGCTATGGCCAGGAAATTTCCGCCACCCTGTCTTGCTCCGTCCACGTAGATCTGCTTGTCCTCTGGGCACGTCGGAGGGGCTGCTCCTGCGTGCATGTTCCTTTAATGAGTGTGTTCAGTGATGGTTACTTTCACAGACACAGGCTTCGTAGTGGTCACGAGGATGTCTTCCCACGGGTGTACCTTGGGGTCGAATGTTGTAGCGTGGAACGTACGGTCATCATATTCCAGGAGACGTTGACCTTGTGGGGTGTGTAGCCGTCGTGCCTGATCATTGGTTGCTCTGGTTGAGATAACGTCCTGTAGCGCTGGGAGTTGACAGTACCTTTAGAGTTCTTCTGTGCGCATGTGATGCGAGAGGCCTGTAACGACCCGCAGGGCTTGTCCATAGAGGCTTTCAAGTTTCTGTAGTTGTAGTTGAGTGAGCTGGTAGTGAATAGCCCCGTAGCGCGCGCGTGAGACCAGGACGGCTTGCACGAGCACACGGGTAATATCCTGCGTTGCTCCTCTAAACTTGTTGGATACGCGCCTAATTAGATGCAGGAGCTTCTTCCATGTCGGGGTGAGTTGCTTGAGCCATGTTTCTGCTCCTTCTTAGGTGCTGATGGGCACCCCGAGTATGGGAATCCAGCCTTCATCAGTTTGGGAGAGTGTCGTCTCTTGTAACGTGAGTGAAACCTTGTCTCGTTCTGTGGGAGAATTTCCGATGAGGAGGAATTGTGTTTTCTCTGGCGATATTTGCATACCTCTTGGGACTATAGCTTTCTCAACGACGAGGAGAGCGTTCTCGAGCTCATCACTGGCCCGCTCTGTACTTTCAAAATTACCCCTCTCTGACCACAGCGTGATATTGTCCGCATAGAACGTAAAGTGTATAGTAGATTCCTTTTCGAGGGCCATCGCTATGGATCTCATAACAATGTTAAAGAGCATCGGTGTGATTATTGAGCCTTGAGTTACCCCTACTTCATTGCTGTATATGCGGGGGTTCGACGTTCCTGTTTGAATCTCAAATGTGCGTTAATCAAGGAATCCCTTAACGAAGTTGGGCATATGTCCTCCTGAATATGCTTCCCGGAGGCTGTCGAGTATGACCTCATGGGTGCCTGTGTCAAAAGCTTTCCTTAAGTCGACAGCCACCAGGATATGTGGCTGCACTCTTCTGTGTTTGCAGAGCACCCTACGTAGAAGGAACAGGCTATCATGTGTCCCCATATTGGGCCGAAAGCCTGTCTGTGCTGGATGGAAAAAGGGGGAGCACTCTTCGAGATGGTTATTTAGCCTATTGACGCACATTCTTTCCAAGAGCTTACAGATGATGGGTGTGAGAGACACAGGCCCCAGACGGCTTGGGGTGTTGGGCTGTTTGCCAGGCTTAAGCATCGGAGTGACCATACCATGTTTGAGTGCGGGAGGGAGCTCCCCGCTCAACCAAACATTATTGACTGCTTTCAAAAGGGGTGTCTTGCCTTCTTCGGGTAAGTTCCGAAGTGCAGACCACGTAATGCAGTTCTTTCTAGGAGGCATTTTTTACTCGAACTTGATCAAGGGCCATGACGAGCTCCGCCATAGTAAACAGACTTTCGATAGGGTTGCTCTCATCCAATTCCTCAGTCACGTATAGGAGCTGGCGTGGAGGCGTCGCAGGTTGGGGGCAAAAGATCCGAGCCGCTTCCTCCTCGATGTCTTCGAGAGATTTGTTTTGCAGAAGAGGTACAGTTTGAACTATGTTGGGTGTCCTGCTCTTGCCTTGGAGTGCGGTGAACGTGGTCCAGAGCTTCGCCAGTCCCCTTCTGCTGTTGAAGGATGCGAAATGTTCTGTCCAGCGTGTTCTCGTAAGGGTTTTGGAATGTTGTCTTATCTGCGCAGTCTTATGCCGTAGTTTGATTAGCTCCTTGTATGTTTGGCCTTTGCTGAGATATTGCTCGTGCATTTGCTCTTGCGTTACCCAATGATAAGAAGATGTTTGACCGGTGCCGGCACGTCTTCGGGGAGTTCCAGTTCTCGAGTTGATTCGGCAAGAGCACTTGTGATGGCGTCTATAAGCGTGAAGCAGTCTCCTTCGTATATACGAGACGCCGTTCAATCACAGAAACGGTCCCAGTCCGTGCAGCGAACCTTTCGTTTCCGCTTCCTTTGACCTGTACGGAGTGTCAGCCATATAGGTTAGTGATCACTGCTCCACGGATCTCCTTCATAGTCCCATGGTGTAATAAGCCTGTGTGAGCTCCATGCGAGGTCTGGTGTGGTGCACTGTTGTCGAGAGTGTAAGGCCACCCGATTCGGAATGTCCAAGTCGTTGAGGAGAATCAGATTCGTCAAGTTGGCCTGTTGCTCAAGTTTGACGCCTCTTGTTGTGTTGCGCCCGTATCCCCAGGTCGAGTCAGCTGCATTGAGTCCCCTGCGATCAATATGCCGTCGCTGGGGAATAGCGAACGCAAGTGAGACATCCAAGTGAAGTTGCTTCTACGCTGTCGTCCAGTGTAGGGGCGTAGATAGGCGGCTACAAGGATAATTTTCTGCGGAGAATTCAAATCTATACGTACGGCCACCACCTCCTGTGTATCGCTGCAGTATGCCGTAGTGTTCAACTGGCAGCGCCGAATGTTCCTCTGTATGAAGATAGCTGCTTGGGCAGTTAAGTTGGTTGTACCATCATGTATTATACTAGGTTGCAAGTAGCCCTGGTAACCGGCGATTCCAGGTGACGTGCCTCGTGTTTTTTGAGGGAGGATAGCTATGGAGAGGGTTACCATGGTCCGAACTCGTTCTCCTAATTCCGCTGCGTTAGCACGAAGGCTGCGGCAATTCAATTGTAGAATCCTTTTGCGCACAATTCTTGTGGAAAGGGGGGAGGGTGAAATATCATCTTGGCCTCGTGCCGTCCTTCCGAGTGAGCTCTCAAGGTTCCCTAGATTCTTCATGAATTCATTCAGTGTGTATTCCATGTTGCTGAAGCGTTCGGCATAGGCATTGAGTTGCCTCCCTTGCTTCTGTACATTGCTGACTGTTGTGTTTAAAATCTGTTCGTAGTGATTCATGCGTGTTGGGGTCGGTGAGCTAGGTTGACTCTCTTGTCTCTGTACGCTGTTGTTGACAGTGATGCTTGGGGTCCCGCCGCAGTGATTAAGTCTTGACTTCTTTCTTCCGATTCATTTCTCTCGTGTACCCGCTCTGCGAGTGATAAATCGTTCTTTATGGGTGCCGCCATGAAAGCTAGCCCATAGGCTGCGCGGCGACGTGGCCGTACTCGTATCCAAGCCTAGCTGACTGCACTAGGCCTAGGCACCGTCCGGGGGAACTTTCCGCCGTGGAATCCACAAGCTTCGATATTTTGCAGCCAAATTTTCATGCAAATTTCCTTATCGGTTAGCGAGTAATCACGCCGAAATAGGTGACTCCGAAAACACAGGGACCGTACTCACAAAATTTGACGTTCGGAGCGGTGCGAAAGATGACCAAAAAGTTCGACGCTCGCAGCGCCCTCCCTGCCGACTCATAAAAATTAACGTTCGTAAGCCAATTTTTGGGTCGTAATCCGGAACTTTTGACGGAAAAATCTCAGCGAGAAATCCGGAGGCCTTGGTTGACTCAAACGCCGCACTTTCGACCTCGGCGCCGGCCAATCAGAGCCACCGGATTCCTCGCCGACCTCTTTCGCCAAGCGCCCTGATTAATGACCCCTTGGAAGGGCCTATGCGGAGAGCAAGTTGTCTACTTCTTGCGTAGGATATCTGGTGACGTCAGAACAACGCTGAGCTCTGATTGGCTTTGGTTGAAAGGATAGTGGGTAGACCTCAATGCTGGGGCCCTTGAGGTCTACGCACTATTTTTTTCAATCAGCCAATGAGAGCTCGGCGTTTTGACGTCATCGCAACCCCTGTGCAAGAAGCAGACGACTTGCTCTCCGCGTACTTCCTTTTCGCTCAAAGTCCGACTTTTACCTGAAACTGCGATATATATGTACGATAGAGCAAATCAAGCAGCGCCCAAAAGCGCATCGTCAAGGCAATAGTCAAGGCGCTCATTGTCTCCGTCGGTTTGCTATGTTATCTCTTTTTAGATATACGCTAGGTGACGTAAGTTATCCGCCCGTTACAAAGTGTGTAGCCATTAACATCCATCCATCCATCTATCCATCACCAACCGAAATAATCAGGCACAGTAAATGCATGGAAATCCTGCGTTTTGTTTCTTTTTGTAGGTGATTTTTTTCAACCTGTGATAGCTAATTCTAAATAGAAAATGAGGGATGTGACGGTGAACAAATTTGGCGGGTTCTTCATTGGCTCAATCAAATCAAAACGTCGGCGACTGCCGAACTTTAAAAGCAACGGAGTATACAGAAGTGCAAAACACTAAAATATGAAACTTTTCGGCGGCAGTCTGCATAAATGGCACGCCAAAGCAAGAAAAAAACAAACAAAAAAACAGTTCGTTAGAATAAAACTGCGCCTCGAGAAACATATTACCGCCAGCATATTTTTTGTTGTTTAATTTGATCACTCAATTTACATATACATAGTCGCCTCTTGTTTATGTATAGAATAATTAAGTACATGAATGCTGAACCTAGCCGCCTTCTATTCTAATTATTTAATATTCCAGTACTGGCGTGCTTATAGTGGATTGCATCATTAATATCATTTTCGTAAATATAACACACAGACCGCACAGTGACAGTGCTCTATCGTGTGTTCACGAAATCAATGACAGTTTGTTTTTAAACCCTACAGATGAAACAGAAATATTTAATACTTTTATTGGGCTAATAAATAGTAATTGCTATGATATCATGATTTACAGATAAAACCTATTAAATTTGTTATAGATATAATCTCACCAGGCTTAATATATATATTCAAATTTTCTTTAACTTCTGGTAAGTTTCCTGAAAATATGAAACCAGCTATAATCTCAGTTACTTTTAAAGGAGGGGATAAAAACATGTTGAGTAATTATAGATCAATTTCTATTCGTCCTATTTTCTCTAAGCGGCTAGAAAAAATTATATTTAAACGTATTGAACTTTTTTTTCGTAAAACATTCTATACAAACAGAGTTTCAATTTGAACTTCAAAAAGGTAAATCTACTGAATCGGCATTGTTACTACAGAAAGAAATTTTACTTGGAAATATTGAAAAACGACTGCTCACACTTGCTGTTTTCATCGATTATAGTAAAGCTTTTGATTGCCTCAATCACACAACGCTACTTTCAAAGCTTTGTAAATATGGGGTTCGCGGCATATCATTCGAATTGCTTAAATCGTACCTTGAGAATCGCCACCAAAGTGTGTCTATTGACGGCCAACTCTCACCGTTCTCGAACATTGTTTGTGGCGTTCCACAGGGCAGTATCCTTGGACCTTTATTATTTAATGCTTATATAAACGATGTAGTAAACATTACTGATCAAGCTCAATTTATAATTTATGCAGATGATACGAGTCTTCTTTTTTCCGGTAATGATGTTGATGAGCTTATAAGAAGTGCAAATTTCGTATTAGAAAAATTTTTCTTTTGGTCAGATGTCAATGGATTAAAAATTAACACATTAAAGTCAAAAGCAATTCTATTTAGACTCGTTAATAAATTAGTAAATATTACAAATCCTCTAGTGATCGGAAACGCGTCAATTGAAATAGAACATCAACACAAAACTCTTGGCGTGTACTTCTCTGAACATATCATATGAAATTACCACATTGAATATTTAACGAAAAAACGTTTTCAAGCAGTGGGGGCAGTTGCTAGGTGCCGTAGTTTTTTGCCGGTAAACATTAAGCTAAAAATATACTACGCCTTATTCAATTCCCATTTGAATTACTGTCACTTGGTATGGAGAACAACTACAAAAACAAACTTAAATAGCATTCTATTACTTCAAAAAAAGATATTGCGTTTTATTGCGGATGCTCCGCATAACTATCATACTGAATCCTTATTTCATAAATATAAAGTAATTTGTGTAGAACATTTCTATGAGTTCCGCCTACTTAATTCATTCCGCTTCTCATCTTCCACGTTTGTGAATTTTTTACATTGCACGTCCGAACTAACTTTATATGAAAGCACAATCTATACACGTTTGCCAGAGAAATGGTTGGTTCCTCGAAATCGCACAAACTACCAATCTTCAATCTCTTCACTACAACATTCGAACATTCTTAAGTAAATGGAAACTTCATAGTAGCAATGTTTTCACTCTTCCTAAAAATAAACTTGGCACATACTTTGCTTAAAACCATAGGAAATGTTTTTTTTTCACATGTTGGTTTGACGTTGTGCCGTGAGAAATGTATTAATTTGTGATATTATATACTTTACAAAATGTACATAGGATATGTTTGGCGAAGTCACTGCTGTTATTTGTTAGAGGACCCCAGACCCCGTCAAGCTGCTTACATAGTAGCTTTTTGTCTGGAGGTCCCTCCAGTGTATATATGGAAAATAAAGCTTGAATTGAATGTTTCTCTTCGTGCACCTCGCTGACCTGCGTGGATGCAACAGTATGATATGACGCTGTGACATTATGTAAATAGGTGTATTTGACGCTATCACAAAAAAAGAAAACATATTGAAAAGCTCTTGACCCACGGCACCAAAGGAAAATTTGTATCCCTTGGACATGTGGAGTGGTCTTATTTTTCGTTTTTTTTTGTTTAACTCTTAGCTCATCCTTCAAACACCTATTGTAAACCAATTAATCCCAGGCGTAGCTTTTATTGAGCCGGTAGAAATATATTTTCTATATTCCCACTTAAACAAACTGGTGGAGACCGAGAACAAAAGGCTGCACTAGAGGCTTTCGGCCCGCATACAATGTGCTGCAAAAGTGCGAAAGTAATTCATGTGAAGTACACGCAGGTAATCACTCAGCACTTCACAAACACTAGAAATATAAAATAATTCAAAAATACAAAACAAGTTACAAAAATCTGCACTGCAATCAATTTGGACACGACAGTTCAAATATCAATGCCTTAAATCCTAAACGAGAAAATAATGTATGGATGAGATTTTAAACTCTCGGAGATATCTGGTTCCCATGTAAATATTATGAGAATGCAACTTGTTCATAAGTATTTAGATTCGGTAGGCCACCATTTCTTTACCGGAATTCAATCGAGACTTTGAAAGTTACCAATAGTCAGGGTGCTTTCTAGGTCACGCGATTTCGTGGCAGATTACCCACTGCCATAAAAAAAAAAAGAGTATAACATTATTCTTCTATGTTCATGAATAGCTTGTAATTGTAAAGATTATGAATATTTCGTTAATTTATAATTTTAACAGTTTATTTGTACGCAAAGGTGAACAGAAACATGCAACACCACGAGCTCAACAGCGGAGGAAGAAACGCCCTCAAACGACACGTTGAAGGGAAAAACAAGGTCCAGGCAGCGAACGTAACACTTCCTTAGAGACTTTAGCTGAGGTAGTTGGTGCATATTAGTGATGCCGCGGAGAAAGGGGACCAGAAAGAAGGGTACAGGGAAAATAAAGATATTTTCAAAAGAGTTGCCTGGATCTGGTATTTGCACCACGTTTGCTGGAGATACGAACCTCGGTCCTAAAAGGCATGTCTTTCATTCGCGTCCGGACACTCTACAACAATCACGAGAAGTGTTACCAGCACAGAGCTTGTCTCTGCCCTCAACAAATCTTATCAGTATCAATGTGGCCCAAGCTTTGAAAAACAGATTTCCAGACTACGTGACGCAAGATACTCGACACCATTATTATGCGTATGCCTCGTCTGTGAAAACATATGCAAGAATTTGAAACGTACAAAGCTGACTCCCAAAAAAGGAGATACGCGAACAAAGATCCCAGTTATATCCTAGATGTACGGAACTACCCCCAAGATAAACAACAGCGCCGGAAGACAGAATACTAAAGTGATTTCCTCAGCGCCAAACAAAGCATGCTCTATGGGCAGAAGAGTTAATCAGCGAAGAAACCAAGTGGAAACATGCGACACTTTCTACAGAACAAGATATGCCCAGTGCCAAAGAGGAGTTGTATATCACATTCCCCTTTCGTGCTGTGAATGTTACATTGATCAAACAGGCGGATGCATGAACAATAGAATTAAGAAACATGCAACTCATTGTAAGACATGCAAATGCAGTCAGTCATGTGTAAGTTACTTATAAAAAGCAATTAGTTGTAATTACAGATAGTTTGTCAAAACGTGTCTAAATTACAGTAACAGGTACTTAGAAATAAAAGAAACACGTTGCAGTTACAGTAACTTAATCACACTAACTCGACTACTTTCAAGACATCTTCGTTTTTTTTTCTTTAATTACGAAACATTGATGACAGCACAAAATTGCTACGATTTATATTTATTTGGAACTCTCAGAAAACTCTCATTTAACTTTTTTTAGGTATATATTGTATACCGTCATACGGCTTTATTGAATCAAAACGCTTGCTGCTTCGATACAAGATGTACTAAATAATAAATTGCTTAGTTTATGTTGTAACGTAGCAACAACTGCTTTTCGAAGTTATCATCACTTAACTTTTCTCGTTTGATGCTCCGGCTTTTGTTAAAGAAGCGCTACGGACCTCCTGCGGACGTCAATGCCTAGCGGTAGTGTCCAGAGATGAATTCGAAACTCACCCCGAGGTGCTTGACTAGGCTGGAGGGAAAAAACCTCCCGGCTGCGTATCCTTTTTTGCAGTGTTTGCAGCGAGTAATGAAGTTATCGACACTATATTTGACAAAGTCAAAGTACAGTTCATAGCCGGGCCATGGTAACACCTGCCCTTCGTCGCTCATGACAGCCTATTGTTTGAGCGATAACGATTAGTTACCATCCAACTAGCTTCTTTTTTTCTTGTGACGTTTTCTCTCGATTTCACTTTCTCTTAAAAGATCTCTTATTCCCATTTCTCAGCTGACAGAAGAGGGAGATATCGATGAACTGACGGGTCAAATACAATTGTAGATAGGGGAACAGAAAGCTAAACCATTCGTAACTGAATAACGTGGAAAAGACCATAGTAACAAACAAGGCAAAGAAAGGAGTGATCAAAACCAACTCGAAATCATCTCGCATTGAGTTTCGCCTTTTTTTTTTCTTTCCTTCCTTCTATGCAACGCATAACAAAAGACTGGACCGGCCTCAGGGAAAGGGCAAGCCGACCAGTAGCAACATCGTTTGTGACCCCGGTCATACAGTGTCTACTGGCGGCGACACGCTCTCGGTCGCGACTGCTGCGGCACCTACGACAGAGGCTCTAGTTCGGGTTAAACAGTTCACCGTTACTTGTCTACGCGTCGTGTGTTTCCGCGAGGTGGCTCTGTTGCTTGTTTGAAGAATCGGGGCGTTCGATGAGGCCGGAAAGGGTGAACACGGGGCGAGAGAGCCATAGAAAACAAAAGTGGAAGCCGCTTACAATTCCCTGTAACGCCGAATTAGAGCGCAGCTCTTGAGGAGGAGGAGGGAAGGGCACTGGGGGGGGGGGGGTTAAATTAACCAGAGGGGGGGTCACGTGACCTTGGGGGGTCCCGTGACCTTGGGGGTCACGTGACCCCCAATGCCGATGATGTCATCACTGACGTCACTGATGACGTCATCAGTGACGATGACGATGCGGGTACCGATGACGTCATTAGTGACGTCACTGATGACTTCACCAGTGATGATGACGATGACGATGCGAATGTCGGTGACGTCATCAGTGACGTCGCTGATGACGTCATCAGTGATGATGACGATGACGATGCGGATGTCGGTAACGTCATCAGTGATGATGACGATGACGATGCGGATGCCGGTGACGTCATTAGTGATGATGACGATGACGATGTGGATGGCGGTGACGTCATCAGTGATGACGATGACAATGTGGATGCCGGTGACGTCATCAGTGATGATGACGATGACGATGTGGATGCCGGTGACGTCATCAGTGACGATGACGTCATCGGGGGGTCACGCGACATCGGCGGGGGTCACGTGACCTCGGGGGGTCACGTGCCCCCCCACGAAGTCACGTGACCCCGGTGGGAGGCTCGCGCGGTGCATTATGGGACATTTCCCATGATGCACCGCGCGGTCACGTGACCTCGGGGGGGTCACGTGCCCCCCACGAGGTCACGTGACCCCGGTGGGGGGCTCACGCGGTGCATTATGGGACATTTCCCATGATGCACCGCGCGGTTACGCCGACGGCGACGGCGACGGCGACGGCGACGCCAACGCCGCTCAAGCCGGAAACGGGCCCCTGAGAGCTGCGCTCTAAAAAAGGTTATGAAGCAAATGATAAATGCGCTTTTCCGCGCCATCAAAAAGGAAAAACGAAAGTAGAAAAACGTGTGCCCTCTGGGCCGGCACTTTGCTTCAACGAAAAAAGTTATCCGTTTTTGTTCTATTTTGTTGCGTTTAATGCGGGGTTCAACCTCCGCACATGTTCGAACCTGGTGTTGTGTTCACAAAATAGGATCATTTGTTCGCAAAAAGTATCTGCACCTGCGCAGATATATTGTAGTTGCTTTTTTCAAAAAAGTGCTTAAGTCATCGTTCCAGTTACTTCAAGAATATTTATCGAGTTACATTTAAAGTATACCAAAATGTTGCGAGTTACATTATCGCGATATTATCCAAGACTGAATGCAGTGCAGCATTCAGCAACATCACCATTCTTGAAACGAGAACAATACTCATTTTGCACGTAAGATACTTCAGGCACTGGCCATTGAAGAATAAGCGGAGTATAATGTTAGCTCCATGACCATCACTCTCTACACCAAAAAAAAAACAGTATTTGCGGTGTGCCACGCTCGTGTAATTAGCAGGAAGCGCGAGGAACGGTAAATTTAATAATATCCTTGTGCAAATATTCTTTAAAACCAAGAGTGACTTCGATATGTGCAAGCAGCCTTTGAAGAAGTGTATTACACATACGAAGAAGTGTACTAAAACAAAGTTGGTAGTCAGCAGTTCGCTCCTGTCCTGTCCTTTCTAGGTCTGTTTTGTAAGTTCAAGCTGATCCATCACCATCAATACCACATTCTTTATCGTTTTCGTTTTTTTTGTTTTTTCAAGACAGAGTGAGCATTGCTTCCATGAAAACATTCCAATCCTTGCCTCATCTCTTCATCCACGGAGAAACATATCGTCTTTCTTTCATATAGGATGTAGTAATTTGAGTTTATCGGTTTATTTAATTTGAAGTCTAACCGCTCCGAGGCTTGTTTTTCTTGGAAGGGAAGCGCGTGGGGTGGTATTTTGACTAATCGATGAGCTTCAGCTAAATGAGTATTTTTGCATCGGCAGCTTGTTAGTTTCGAGCATACTTTTAATGTTGAGAAGTCGTTCCCGTATCTCAGTGCAAAGCCGAAGTCAGACATCATAAAAAAGACACGATATTTCCTGCAGAGATGATGTAAAGATTACCTAGCGTGTACGAAACGTGCTTGTTTGATACATATTGTTGGATAGAAGACGACGAGGGGCCGAGAGAGGATTGTCAAGCACGTGCACTTGGCTCGGTTCAGTGTGTGTGTGTGTGGCAGCGAATCATCTACGCCATTTAATCACTCTTTATCACCCTCACAGGTGGTGGAGGTGCTTTAAGTTCCTCGACCTCTCCGCTCCATAACCCGATTCTGGAGTTGCGAAATAGACGCCTTCTTCCGGCCATGTCCCAAGAGAGAGGCAATTCCAACGGCCAACCATCTGCCAGTGGTTCCAACGGGCAACTATCTGCTGGTTCAACACCGTCAGCACCGCGCATCAAGAACCGACAAAGGGACCCTCCTCTTTTCAGTGGCTCACCCGACATGGACGTAACTGATTGGCTCAAGAGTTACGAAAGGGCAAGTCATCACAATCACTGGGAATGACAGCTTCAAACTGACCAATGGAGTGTTTTATTTGACGGGCACTGCATTGCAGTGGTTTGACAATCATGAAGATAAAATGAACTCGTGGGACGCTTTCACAGCCGCCTTCTCAGACGCATTTGGAAAACCTGAACACCGCAAGCAGCAGGCGAAAGATAAACTCGCTCACCGATTTCAGTCCACTGCAGAGTCTTCCACCAGCTACATCGAGGACGTTCTCCGTCTCTGCGGTAGAGTCAATCCTCAAATGACAGAGGAAGATCGCATCCGGCACTTGTTCAAGGGGCTCTCACAAGACCTCTTCGCCATCGTCGCTCCCAAATCGCCTACGACGGTTCAACAGCTCATCACCGAGTGCAAGACATATAAGGAACTACAGAGCGCTCGCATCTCAAAGCCTCCTTTTGATCGCCTACCAGAGGTCTCTATTGCCTCTGTTTCTAACCTTGATCTACCGACGCTGATTCGCAATATTATTCGCGAAGAATTGCGATCATTTTTAGATCAGTTCCGTGCGTCTGCCGACACTCCCCAACCTCGTCCCCAAACGCACAGCGTGCAGAAAGTTGTGCAGGACGAGCTCCGCGCTGCGTTGGGTTCATTTACACCAGCGACCCCGACATGCATGGCTGCGCCGCCCGCACCTGCACTGGTATGCTCAATGCCACACGACCCGCAACCCTTCTACCTACCGCATCAATCCCCATTCACGTCGAGACCACACATCCCTCGCCGAAAGTGCGACATTTGGAGGACTGAAGACCACAGCCCCATTTGTTTCTACTGTTGCACACCCGGTCATGTCGCCCGATATTGCCGCCGACAATCGAATGCCAACGAGTATAGGCGCTACCCTGAACCTCGCCCACGCTATTTTACTGATGACGACGCTCGCCGTTTTGACAACCAGCCTCAAAGTCAAGCCCCCTTCTCACATCGCGACAGCCGCCGAAGCCGATCTCCGTCTCCGTACCCTCGACGACCGCGTTCGGTGTCGCCCCTCAACGTCGCCGCTCCAACCCACTTGACGTCAAACTGAAGCCAGCAGCCTGCGTCGCCCCAGGAGGTCAGGCTGCAGTAACAAATTGCTATATAAATCCTCCGACTGATGGCCCCACTACTGTTGCTGTTGAAATTAATGGACAAAACCTCATTGCCCTCGTCGACACTGGTGCCGCCAAATCATGCATTTCTGAGAGTTTTCGCCGACGTTTGCGGAAAGTGATGACGCCAGAACCTGGACGCTATTTACGAATGGGGAGTGGAGACTTGGTTCAACCTCTCGGATGTTCAACCTTCTCCGTGATCATTGGTGCAAATCGGTACATTGTCATCTTTACAGTTCTCTCCAGCTGCGTTGCCGACGTAATACTAGGCTGGGACTTCTTGGCATCAACGGATGCCGTAATCGACTGCGGCGAGCGCCAGCTCCATTTGAACTGTTCAGATATCGAAGATAATCCTGACTTGCATCCCGTTCTCCTCCGAACTACAACTGATATAAACCTGCCTCCATTTACTGCTCGTGCCGTAACACTCACGTCCAATATGCATTTACAAGACACTTACGGACTTGTTGAGCCGCTGCCTACCAGCTTCACGCAGAAGGGCTTCCTTGTACCCTACTCCACCGTAATCGTCATTGGAAACCGTGTTAATTTGTACCTCACAAACGCCTCAGCCATTCCAATTATTTTACCTAGAGGAACTGCAATCGCGATCATTCGAACTTACCAGCACGAAATTTACAGTTCTTTGTTAAATGTCAATTCCATTCCTCTACCGCCATCAATTTCAAAGAATGTGTGCTCCTCCGCCCTAACAACGCAGATGATTGACACCAATTTGCATACAGACCAACGGAACGCTCTGGTCGATCTCCTGCAGACATATAGTGACTTATTTGACTTCAACCGATCACCGCTTTCAAAGACATCGGAAGTGCACCATCAGATCGACACAGGCCAGGCATCTCCTATAAAAAGCCGTCCATATCGTATATCCCTTGCAGAACGGAAAGTGATCCAAGACCACGTGACCGATATGCTAAAGAGCGACATTATACAACCCTCAACAAGCCCTTGGTCGTCTCCCGTGGTTCTGGTGAAAAAAAAAGTGAAAGCCGTTTACAAATCCCTGTAACGCCGAATTGGAGCGCAGCTCTTGAGGAGGAGGAGTGAAGGGTACTGAGGGGAGGGTAGACCCCTCCTCCTTACCTCATTCTTTAATATGCTCCGGGGGGGGCGGTCACGTGACCTCGGGGGGGGGGGGTGTCACGTGACTTCGGGGAGGGGGGTCACGTGACCTCGGGGGGTCACGTGACCTTAGAGGGGTCACGTGGGGGTCACCTTGGGGTCACGTGACCTTGAGATGACCTTGGGAGGGGTCACGTGACCTTGGGGGTCACGTGACCTTGGGGAGGAGACCACGTGACCTCGGGGGTCACGTGACCTCAGAGGGGTCACGTGACTTGGGGGTCACGTGACCTTCAAAGGGCCACGTGGTGTCTTGGGGTCACGTGACCTTGAGATGACCTTGGGAGGGGTCACGTGATCTCGAGGGGTCACGTGACCTTGGGAGCCACGTGGGGTCACGTGACCTTGAGATGACCTTGGGAGGGGTCACGTGACCTGAAGGGGTCACGTGACCTTGGGGGTCACGTGACCTTGGGGGTCACGTGACCTTGGGATGACCTTGGTTACGCCGACGGCGACGGCGACGGCGACGGCGACGCCGCTCAAGCCGGGAACGGGCCCCTAAGAGCTGCGCTCTAAAAAAAGACGGCTCGTGGCGTTTCTGTATTGACTACCGGCGCCTGAACAAGGTCACCAAAAAGGACGTTTATCTTCTCCCTCGCATCGATGATATGCTGGATGCACTTCAAGGCTCGTCCATCTTTTCTTCATTAGATTTACGTAGCGGTTATTGGCAAATCCCGGTAGCTGAAACGGATAAGCCGAAGACTGCATTTGTCAGCCCAGACGGTCTTTTCCAATTTAACGTGATGCCTTTCGGGCTATGTAATGCTCCGGCGACGTTCGAAAGAATAATGGACACCATACTCCGCGGCCTAACCTGGAACACCTGCCTCTGCTATCTTGACGACGTCATCGTTTTTTCCGCAACGTTCTCAGACCACCTATGCCATCTCCGCCAGGTTTTAAACTGCTTTCGCGCCGCTAATTTGCAATTGAACTCGAAAAAGCGCAAGTTTGCAGCTCAGGAACTCAAAGTGTTGGGCCACCTTGTCAGTTCCGAAGGGATCCGCCCAGACCCAGGCAAAGTTCAAGCTGTCTCCGACTTCCCCATACCCAAAAACCAGACAGATATCCGCGCTTTTCTAGGACATTGCACCTACTTCCGCAAATTTATACCCCGTTTCTCCGATCTCGCCGAACCGCTTAACCTGCTGCTAAAGAACGGCGTCACATTCCAATGGGGCTCAACACAAGCAGCAGCATTCCAGTCTCTCAAACATGCCTTGATATCGGTCCCAATTCTCGGTCATTTTGTACAGGGGGCAGAGACAGAAATCCGAACGGACGCTAGTGGATATGGAATCGGAGCTGTCCTCGCCCAGAATGTAAATGGCAGTTCTCGCGTTATTGCGTACGCCAGCCGAACTCTCAGCAACTGTGAGCGAAATTACAGTATCACCGAACGTGAATGCCTTGCGCTCATTTGGGCGATCTTAAAATTTAGACCTTACCTATATGGTACACACTTTAAAATTGTTACTGACCATCACGCCCTATGATGGTTTGCGAGCCTTAAAGATCCGACTGGCCGCCTTGGACGCTGGTCCCTGAAGCTTCAGGATTACAGTTTCACTGTTTTATACAAATCCGGAAAGCGGCACCTTGATGGAGATGGCCTTTCACGTTGTCCGTTGCCCTGCGACACTTCACCTGAAGCCCCTACTGGCCCCGTATCTCCCATCACTGTATTGGATACTATCGACATCGCATCTGCCCAAGCATCCGATACCACTTTGAAACCTATAATTGATTGCTTGATGGGGATCCCTGGTTCCGCCAAAAAGCGTACACAACACCGAGCTCGACTTTTCACTCTTCGCGATGGGATCCTTTACAGAAGAAACTACGAACCACATGGACGGACCTGGCTGCTCGTTGTTCCTCGAAACCTCCAACAAGACATTGTGCGAGCTCACCACGACGACCCTATTGCAGGACACCTCGGCTTTGCAAAAACCTACTTCCGGGTACGTGCAAGCTACTTTTGGCAAGGCATGTTTCGCACCATCAATAAGTACATTCGGACATGCCACCCCTGTCAGATGCACAAGACACGTACCACGCAGTCATCCGGCCATCTTCAGTCCACTACACCGCCCGATCGACCATTCCAAAAAATCGGAATTGACTTCTTGGGTCCCTTCCCCGTGTCTGCAAGCAATAACCGGTGGATAATTGTCGCCGTGGATTACTTAACCCGGTACGCAGAGACAGCTTGCGTTCCAGCCGCCACAGCTCAAGAGGCTGCGAACGTTTTTCTGCACCAAATCCTCCTACGACATGGAGCTCCTCAGGCAGTAATAAGTGATCGGGGTACCGCATTTATTGCTAAACTTCTCGACGAGCTTCTCCACCTATGCAACACAGTTCACAAACTAACCAGCGCCTATCACCCGCAAACCAATGGGCTAACAGAACGATTCAACCGCACGCTGTCGCAAATGATGTCCATATACGTTGCAGAAAATCAAACACAATGGGACGTTATTGTTCCATACGTTACTTTCGCATACAATACCGCTCGTCAGGCCACGACGGGCTTCTCGCCGTATTATCTGCTATTTGCCCGTCAACCCGTTACCACTCTCGACACCGTATTGCCCTTTGTGCCTGATTCTCCGATGTCATCTTATCCTTCGGAGGTTGCCGGCCGTGCCGACGATGCTAGACGACTGGCGCGTCTCAGCACCCTTCAATCTCAGCAGAAACAACAGCTTCGACACGACGAGACTCGCAACGACACCACATACGAAGTTGGCGATCAAGTTATTAGAGAGTTTTAGTAGATCGTTCCTATGACTCCGATAACGATATCCCGATACTTCGCCACCGCCTCCCTTGCGCATGCATAGTATCGTTATCGGGGCTATCGGAGGTATCGGAACGATCTACTAAAACTCTCTATTCTCGCCACACCAATCCGTAAGCAAGGAAAATGCGAAAAGTTGCTCCACAAATACGTCGGCCCATTTCGTATACTTCGCCGCATCTCTTCTACATCCTACGAAGTAGAGCCCGTCGCACCTCCCCGAGATCATCGCACCAAATCACGTGATATTGTTCATATATCACGAATGAAACGTCACCATGCACCCCACCTCTGAAGACGCCAGTGCCGGTGGCCGGCCCTTCTACCGCCGGGGGAAGTGTTGGATAGAAGACGACGAGGGGCCGAGAGAGGATTGTCAAGCACGTGCACTTGGCTCGGTTCAGTGGCTACTAAGAGCATTGCTCAGTGTGTGGCAGCGAATCATCGGCACATTGATACTTTAGACCCATGCTGTTGTAAAAAAAACTATCTCCAAACTCCGGTCTAAAAACATGCTTTTCGTGCAAGGCTCGTCAAATTATGAGGCGCTGGAGAAATGCAGCCTTCTGCGTTAAGTCCTTATTTCGAACTCTTTTTGTTCGCCTTCCGCCCATTGAAAAGCATGCGGGAAGGGCCTTAGAACGCACCTGGTATCGCTACGCCGCAGCGTTCTTCCGCATCAAAAAGTTCGTCTGCTTTCCTCGCCGTCACCATGGCAACGAACGCCGAATGAATAGAAGCACGCACGGTACCGCCGCGTGAAGCCAGCAACAGCTGACGCCATTTTACGAACACCGTCTGCTAGCCAAAGCCGAACACGGTGTGTCAGATCAACCGCCTCCGCCGGTGCGCGGCTAGCAAAGACGCCGAAGCTGAGGCACGCCGACGGCGATCAAGCAAGCAACAACACCGCGGGACGACTGCAACGGCGGCATTTATTCGGATCAAAGGCCGCCTTCGCCGGTGCGCCGCTAGCGAAGACGACGAAGCTGAGGCACGCCGACGGCGAATGGGCGAGCAACAGCACCGCGGGACGACTGCAACGGCGGCATTTATTTTGATCACAGGCGCGAAATAAGCAAGAACAATTTTTATTTGAATCATAACACCCGATATCCAAGTTGGGGACCACATACCTTTGCTGGGTCTTTCCTGTGAACTTTTTACAGAGACACGGGGTGCCGCATTCAAAACACAGCTCCGTTTGCAAAATATGGGGGCCCTGAAAAGGACCGTTTAGACCGCTACCAGAACCTATAACTGACGTAACGAGCGGTTGGAGCATAAGTCGGCTTTATGCATTTTTTTTTTATACGTGGTGCAAAGTAATGATGCCCCATATTTTTATGGCGTCAGGAACGAAGCAGCATAGAAAGAGCACCCTTCAAACGACAATAATAATAATAATTAAAAATTGCCGGATCTCCGCTGGAGACTCCGAGGCACAGTGGAGTAGTCGTCACGATAAAAAATCTAAAGAAACAAAATAAATAGCCTAACGGTCGTCGGCTGCGTCATAAGGCCTCGCCAAGTGCGGAGTATAACGGTCTTGGCATACGGTATGTATTGCGCATTCGTTATTTTCTTTTCTTTTCTACCACGTCAAATTCTGACGCCAAGACTCTCTACCTCCTCCGTTCCAACGCGTTGTTTGTTATTATTTTAACAAATCAGCTTCAAATAAGGGTCGTGGTACCCAGTAGAGTAAGAAAAAGAATAAAAAAGGAATATTCCGAGCAGCCAGAGCAGCACGGCTGCTCTGGCCGCTCTGGCCAGAGCAGCTCCTCTCATCAAAGAAGACGCCGTCCGAAACTCCAACGGCTCCCTTCTTATTTTTTTTATTTTTATTTACTTTGTTACTTCATTTTGTTGTTGGGTTCGACTGCTCCCTTCTCTGTGACGATGCCGTCCGTAAACATACGTTTGGCGCTGTTTTTTTTTTGTTTTTTTTTTTGTCACGCGATGGTGTGGTCCGACAGATCAACCAATGAGTTTGTTAGAATTGTGTCACGAGGTATAAAATGGCGGATGAAATAAATATAATAAATGCAAAGAAGCGCGCAGTTCCCCTTCGGCGCTTTATTCTTCCAGAGGCGAGCATCGCAGTGCAATGGCGTTCAACTTGTGCCGTCTTCTTGGCGCCATGAAAGACCCTCTTGAAGCAATTAATTTGCTTCAGCGCGTTGGCCTGCTCCTGGCTCCTGGGTTTTCGTGCGTGTCCAAAGTGCGAAGCTGCGATGACAAGCTGCAAGTCCGCGCTAGATCTGTGGATGGCTACACACGGGGGGGGGGGGGGGGGGGGGGGGTGCGTGCGGTGCGGTGCGGTGCGGTGCGGTGTGTGGATGACTCGTGAGGTGCCCATGAGGAAGCCGGTCAAAGTTCAGTGCCGGGGCGAGGTCTCGGTACGGAGCGGTTCCTTTTTCGAAGGATCGCACGCACCTGACGCTTCTCCAACTCATGAAAATCATCCTCCGGATGCCAGAACCTACCGTGCGCCGTCATTCAGCGGGAGGCTGATATCGCAAGTAAGACAATAACTGATTGGGCGAGCCTTTGTTGGGAGGTTGCGGTAAATGCCGTCTTTAAGCATTCAGACATGATTGGTGGCGAAGGCGTGACTGTAGAACTAGACGAGAGTATGATCGGTCGGCACAAGTACCATCGCGGGTATTTAAGGCCTGGCCAGTGGGTTTTCGGCGGTGTGGCGCGTTGCAGCGGGTGCTGCTTTTTTGTTCCCGTGGAGACCCGTGACGCTAAAACCCTGCAAGGGCTAATAGCCAAGTGGGTCCGCCCTGGAACAAGAATAATCACAGATTGTTGGGCTGGCTATCGCAAGCTTGCAGATGACGCTTGCTTCACGCACCTCACCGTCACCCATAAGCTTAACTTTGTCGACTCGAACACTGGTGCGCACACCAATACGGTGGATTGCACCTGGGCCCACGTCAAAAACTCTCTTCCATCTGGACGGCGCGAGAGCCACAATTTCACTGGTCAACTTGCAAAGTTCATGTTTTGTAGGAGAGACAAGGCGCGCGGAAACACTGATAAATTCCAGTCGTTCGTCGCCGCGGCCGCCAAAATCTAGAGCCCCGACGCAGACAGGGCGAGGATTCTGACGGCCCCGGTGACTTCGAGGGATCCGCTGCGCTGAGCCCGTCACCTGCCTGCATGCATAAAGACGACTTATGCGCCAACCGCTCGTCAAGTGCTCGTTACGTCAGTTATAGGTTCTAGTAGCGGTCTCAACGGTCCTTTTCAGGGCCCCCATATTTTGCAAACGGAGCTGTGTTTTGAATGCGGCACCCCGTGTCTCTGTAAAAAGTTCACAGTAAAGACCCAGCAAAGGTATGTGGTCCCCAACTTGGATATCGGGTGTTATGATTCAAATAAAAATTGTTCTTGCTTATTTCGCGCCTTTGATCCCAATAAATGCCGCCGTTGCAGTCGTCCGGCGGTGCTGTTGCTCGCCCATTCGCAGTCGGCGTGCCTCAGCTTCGTTGTCTTTGCTAGCGGCGCACCGGCGAAGGCGGCCTTTGATCCAAATAAATGCCGCCGTTGCAGTCGTCCCGTGGTGTTGTTGCTTGCTCGATCACCGTCGGCGTGTCTCTGCTTCGTCGTCTTTGCTAGCGGCGCACCGGCGGGGGCGGTTGATCTGACACACCGCGTTCGGCTTTGGCTAGCAGACGGCGTTCGTAAAATGGCGTCAGCTGTTGCTGGCTTCACGTGGCGGTACCGTGCGTGCTTCTATTCATTCGGCGTTCGTTGCCATGGTGACGGCGAGGAAAGCAGACGAACTTCATGTTGCGGAAGAACGCTGCGGCACAGCGATACCAGTTGCGTTCTAAGGCCCTTCCCGCATGCTTTTCAATGGGCGGAAGGCGAACAAAAAGAGTTCGAAATAAAGACTTAACGCAGAAGGCTGCATTTCTCCAGCGCCTCATAATTTGACGAGCCTTGCACGAAAAGCATGTTTTTTTGGCCATCCCGCGTCCTGTTTTTTTTATCCGGAACATGGGTCTAAAGTATCAAACTGCCGAATCATCTACGCCATTAAATCACTCTTTATCACCCTCACAATATATAGACTTTCAACATTTATAAGGACGGTTTTCGTATAACCAATGTGATATAAACTGTCATTACAGGAAGCACACCTCAGAAGGGATTCTCCTGTCAGTTTTTGTATTATGTAGGAGCAGTGTGACAGAGAATTTAGGAATAAATGTAACAGGGGCGCATTCATATAGTAAACCTAGGAAGTGACATACCTGCCTAGTGGTAAATATTCCAGTAAAACAACAACACAGGGACAGAGACAGAAGTGCACATGGCGAGGCGCCTCGTCCCAAGTACTTCTTTCTCTGTCTCTGTTTTTTTTTTTTGCGCATTTATTACTATGCATAAGTACCAACTAGCCCAACTCGCAATATTAATACATACTTGTATTTATTAGAAGCATGGAAGGAACATACGATCTGGATTTCCAGTGAAATGAGAGCTGCCTTAATTGTACCGTTCACTCTGGGTAAATTGAGCACATGTAGTTACCCGTTTTGTCTTCACTTGTGCGTGCGTGTTTCGACATTCTTTAGAATATTTTACTCGTAATTTTGAAAATAAAAACGCTATTTTAATTTTTGTCTTTTTTTAGTTTTAGGACTAGTGCCACTAAATAAGCTACGCTTCAGAGTAACGACACTTCGCCATATTGTGTCTTAAAATCCTGGTTGCCAGTTATCTGAAGCTTTATCTGAAATCACAGGAAACGCATCTCCGCCCTTTACAAATGTTTAAACAGTTCGCAACAGAGCAAAGCAATATTAGGTGACCTTCCTAACACCAAGTCTAATGCTGAGGAAGTCTCGCTTATGTATCAGGACGATCGGCAGTTATGTCTGCTCTGCATACGAGCCAAGATGGCGGCGCCTACAACACTGTCGGGGAACGGAGTGCCGATACTCTAAGCGCAGCTCATTTAGTGGCTCTATTTAGGACCGAACACCTAGATTGAGAATAGTCGTGTTTTATCAGACAGTTGTAAAATTCGCGATACGCTGCAATGAAAAAAAAAAAAAAAAAGATCCGATTCAGTTCTTTTTTTTTTTTTTCGTGCTGGCAATGAAGGAAGCGAAAGAAATATCGCACATATGGCCGAAGTAAACGGGCAAATTATAACATAACAAAAAATATTCACCGAACGCATCCGAAAATCTACTTTTTAGATAAAAAAAACAAAAACGTACGATTTTAAAAACTTTGAACCGAAAACGCCAAACCCTAGATATGGTATATTCAGTAGTAAGGGGGTAAGCTGGCCGAGTTGGTACCAGTTGAACATAATAAAAAATAGCGCACAAAAAGACGAGGACAGGGACAGGAGCGGAAGACAGAAGGCAGACAAGCGCTAACTCACCACTCAAACGTATTGGACACCTTACCCGTAACAAGAAAGATTATGGATAAGATATAGAGGAACATAAAAGAACACACCTGCTAAAGTAAGTAGATGGATAAGATCGATTAGATTGCATTGGACTCTAATTACATTAGATGTACAAACATTTCATTTGAGAAATGAAGTACCACTCAAATCAAAATATTATCAAGATCGAATTGTAAGGTGAATACATCGGGCTAAGTCGGATATTTATCCGCATAAAACACAATCATCAGCGAAATCTCAATCATGTGGTAATAGAATCAGAAACGTATATGAGGAAAAGAAGGGGTCATAGTGCTGATCCTTGAAGAACACCTGACGGTACTGAAAAATATTGAAATATATTAATTAGCTGACTTATTGGAAGCGACCGTGGAAGAAACCCCCAATCCAATTTAAGGCATTACAATATAGGTTAGGTTTGCTAGGCCTTCGAATTAGTAGTTGATGTGGCATAGTAATAAAGTTTTCAAAGGATTCAAGAGGAATACAGTAAACTTGCGATGAACGGTCCAAATTACAAGAAACCACTTATAAGTGGCAGGCCATAAATATCATATCGATATCTTAATTTGTAGGTAGCATATTCATTTTCAAGCGACTATGTGCAGTAAGAGAAACGCATATATTTCGGAGTGTCCCCTGCGTCTTTCCTGAGTACAGCATTGCTGAGGGGAACTTGACGGCAGAGAATATACTGCGGATATGATGTCGTCATAGACTATAATTTGAGTGCTGTGTAAGCCTTCATGGCGTGAAGTTTTCCTCAGTGGGGGGACGCTGCCAGCCCGAGCTCAACAGCCACACACACAGCTGTTGAAGCTGGAACACTTGTGCAAAAGATCAACGAGCATTGTAGCAATACCGCAATGCGTAAAAGTAATGTTCTTAACAAGCGTGTTGGAAAAGAATACTAGAGAACAGAAAGAATAAAAATAGAGAGACACTCGTCGATTTTTAATCCTCTTTATGGCTTATTCTTTCTGTTATCTAGTCGAAAAAGCAATTCCACGCTATTTTCACAAAAACGAACATGAACATAATTTTTTGTTTCTTCTTTTCCTGCAGATACCGGTTACTTACAGGTCTGTTCATATGTCCACATTTCCAACAAAGTGTCCTTGTAGACGAATGACTTGCACCTTGTCAGGCCATACCAGCACACCCAAGGGCCTGACAATTCTTACCACGCGACAAAAAGTCGGCCAAACCTGATCAGAAACCTGCCAATCATGGCCTCGCATGGATGCACCCGACACAGCGATGGACCGGTGCGAGATCGAGTTCCACCGTCTTTCGGACACATCGTAGGACCTGTCAGACGTTTAGTTGCGTAGGGGTGTCGCTAAACCAAGCCCCAATAAGTTAATGGCATAAAAAAAAAGTTGCGAGGATGTTATTTTGCGGTCAGTGAAAAAGCAGCCGTTCAGGCGTGGGAATGGGGCTTTCCCAAAAAGTGGTCCCAGAAGCTCAGGGAGAGGTCGCTACATTGATGGTGCAGGGGCATTTGGCTCAGGGGAAGCTGTAGATACGTTGCACATGTGTACAGACTTCTAACTAACCGGTATCTGCAGCGCAAAAAAAAAAAAAGATGTAACTCAATATGGTACGCTCCTTGTATTTGGATTGGAGGCCCTACCAACCAAGTGTTGCTTTGATAAAAGCATATCTGCATGCGATTAATTCACTTGAAATATCCAAGTATGTGTGTATATGTACGTGTGTGGCTGCCTGCACGCGTGCGTGTAGTATGTGTATTTTTGTGTGCGTGCTAGCGTGTGGGTATGTGTCTGTGGGTGGGTCTTTGTCTACGTGTCTCTTTTCAAGTTGCTATTTTCACCCAATGTTCAGTTGCTGTTTTTTTCCCGCACCTGTTCCTTCCTCTAGGTTCAGCGAACTTATCCACCGCAAAAGCAAGGAAACGGCGCTCGGGATTGGAGGGGAGAATATAGTGCATAGATATCATATGCACAGGAAGGATCGCCGAATAAACCAAAACATGCTCGCCATGCAGACGAACCGAATAGTGGTAACATTTCAAATGCTGAAGTGGTGGTGCAACGATTTTTTGAACTTTGCGTAAATACCACTTACATGAGTTCGCGGTATTTGTAAACTATGATGCACCGAATTTTTCTTTTCTCCTTGCGCAAATGTTGCCGCAAAAAAGAATTATGAAAAACGGGATACGTTCTTCTCCTCAACTGGCAGCCCGAACAGGCGTGTTTCTAACATTGTTATCGTTTGGCTTTCGTTGTCATCGAAGGAATTAGGTACGAGCCGCTAACCGAATATGCTCGTCGAGCTAATGATTTTATTATCGCTAGCACAAATCGTGTGATCACACAATTTGGGGTCGCGTTAGACTTGCGCCCGTAAGTTGAGACTCCAACCAAAGCTATGAGCGGAGCACTCATTCTGCGGACGAACGTTTTAAACCAGACGTCTCATACTCCCTAATTTTGCTAAATGCTTACCAGAAACCCTCGCTAATATTAATAAGCGAATGAACTTGCCTTATAGTTTTTCTTTGTTAGCAATGGCAGTCGGCAAATAAATTCGAGAAATATGAGCATCGGTCATCCCCTCGACTCGGAGCGGGAACAAGCGGCAGGTGGCTTGGTTTCGGGTGGGCAAAGAAGAAAACGCGTGCTAAGCTCGGGGAATCGTTAGAGTTCGGCTATTCTCATCACCGCAGTGGCTGGACACAAGCCACCACCGGGGTATCCGCCGAGGCATTGATTGTTTAGAGCCGAAATCAAGTGCTCCCGCAGTTCTCGTGTCCAAACCATGAGGCGGGCTCGACTGCCATCACGCGGGTCGTTTCGATCTCCCCAATTATGTCCTCAAGTCTTCTTTTATTCTCGCAATTTCATCGCGACCAAGAAGCTTCTGAATCTGAGGCGGTCTGCCCGAGTATACTTGGGCCAGACTAGGACCAGTACGCCTTTATAAAGTAACGAACATTCTAACCCGATATCTTTTCATTACCCCTTTAAAGGGCCCCTGAAAAGAAAAGAAAGAAGTTTTTTTTTTAAAAGTCTGGTTGGGACACGCGTGTCAAAAAATAAATTCTACGCGAAAACAAAATTTTTAGAGCAATATTGACGGCGAGTTACTTATTTGAAATTCTGCACGCCAAGTCCACGAAGTCAAGGGTCATTCCGGAATGACCATCTCGGTCGTGAAGGCGGAACCGATCGCCCTCTCCTCTATGCGCCCGAAATGCCGAGAGAGAAAACAAGTGGAAAGGAGGTGACTGCCGACTAAATCACGTCTCTCGCCGTCAATATTGCTCTAATTGTTTTTTTGCGTTTTTTTTTTTTTGACGTGCGTGTTTCAATTAGATTGTTAAAAAGTCACATTTCTTTTTGGGAGCCTTTTTAGGCTGAACAGGGACTATAAGCCGCATTCTAATGTCGTCACTGTGACACTATATATCAACACTGGGGGACACTGCGACCTTCAAGCTACGTCATCGCATCGCGCCGAAAATGGATCGAAAAAAGAAACGCCCCATTTCAATTTTGGTAGTTACGCTGCGACAAAAAGATTTCTTTGTCAATGGAGTTGGGTTCGAAAATACTGGGGTCCCACTAGCGCCGCTACGGTCATGGCCACAACAAGATGTCACGTTTTCAAATTGCCGGTTCGTCCGTACCATTACTGCCCATCAAGTCATGCGCGCCTTGTTTCCCAGTGCTCGCAATGAATTTACAAAGAACTAGCGTATTTATTGTCTCTAAATCGCAACAATGGTGTTGTTAAAATTACGACGGGAATAAGTTGAGCTATACTCGTTTTCCCCTCAAGAACACCAGCACTCAAATTACGGCTCCTAGCGGTACATTGTAATTTGTACACTTTTTGTAGAGGATAGATATACATGTAGGCGTATTTTAGATTAGATATATGCTATCTTATCGAGACGTAGTACGTGTTTCCGACGCGAAATGCATCACTTCTTCCTCCGACAACCAGATAAAGTAAAAACAACATCGCGCCGTGTATGAACAATGCACAAAACTTCCTTTTTTTACTTGATGCGAAAACGCGTATAGTTGGTTAAAAATATCGAATGAAACCGGTTGAACGTAAATAATAAAAGATAAAGTAGATAATGGCTCTTTTCTTTAATTCCTTTTATCAGGCATTTTTATTCTCGGCTGGTTCCATCCTATGAGATAAAACTATCGTGCCATGTGCATGGCGCTGTTGGCAACATGCACGTTCGATCCGTGTTACTCCGGCTGTCGCACAGAGTATAGGGGTCGAACCCGGTACAGCCCGGTTTCGTATTTCTAATTCTATTTTTAGAATCTGTACTTTTTGCAAAGTTTCAGCTCATTGTCGGCTGTCAGTCCGTGTTTTCTTTCGGAATATTTCTGAGCGTATGACGTTCGTAAAAGCAGCTGTAACGCGCTGCTTCAGGAAGGTCGGCTTTCCGCCGCAGACGCCAGGACGCGTACTACTTACTTTATTTGTACGCTTCTAGGCACTAATTCGCCTCTTAAATATTAAGCGCTCCATTACCCTATCATTTTTTTATCTGTGACAGCATTCGGCGTTCAGTACCCTAAAAATTTACATATTTTTTTTTTTTTTTAAATAGTGGGGAAACATTTTTGTTATGTTCACTTGTTTGTCAGATTTTCGGTTTCGTTTCTGTGCACATGTGTCCCGTCCTTAACCGGATGAACTGGATGTTAATGCGTTTTTGCTCCATGCTCCATTTTGTCCAGATGCGCCAGAGACAGACATAGGAGAGGAGGTTCAAGCATTCCACGAGCAGACACAACCAAACGAGCATGAGAGAGAAACGAGAGAGAGAGAGAGAATAGTTCGGAGCGAAGAGATAAAGAACGCCGTTCTGCTTAGTCACGTGATCACGGAGCCGAAGCCGGTGACCCACAGATAACAACTAGTTCGTCGAAGCAGCTCAATCTGCTCTTGAAGTAAGGCAGATATCAGACAAGAACCCAACGCGCGTACTGAAGGCACCGAGTTGTAAACAGGCTCGCAGAGTCGCTAATATCGCTGCGGTTTTTCTTTTTTAAACAACCGCCTGGACATTGCCAGGAAACATGGCTTCTAACAGCACAAGCAGTGCGCCGACCAAGGGCTCGGGGGCGACCGGCGACGATGTCGTGGTGACGGTGGACGACATTCGGCGTCTCGGCATCGCCAACTTGGATCCGATTCCGGAGGACTACTACGACAGCGGGGCGGACCAGGAGCAGACGCTCCGAGAAAACAGACTGGCCTATCTCAGGTATAGACTAACACACCGTTTGCCCGCACTATACTCGTATTCACCACTAGAACCGTAGTAAAAAGAAAATCCAGTTCCTCGTTGAGCGTTAGCAATAGCTATTTTTATGTGATGAATTAAGGTGTCTGTAGATGCATCTGAGAATAGCTGTCTGTTGTTGATCATGATTTACACTTTCCAAACGCCAAACGCACCGTCTCTTTGTTCTGAAACCAAAATCTTGTAAGAACTATTTCGCGTGGCGTATGAACTTTGTGTAAAAAGTGCTCGTGTCTTGGTGTAACAAGTATAGGCGTGAGTATTGCACGCGCGCAACAACCACATTCGTGTGAGATGATCCGTCTGCACGCGCGCCGTGCCGAGAGCAGCGCCAGCTGCGGCGTGATGTTGATGTATTGATGTCGATCTACGGACCCTTTTTTAAAAAGTGCTGCGAGAAGACGTTGTTTCCCTTTTACCCCCTCCCCCGGAACTTGCTCTCAAGTGGGAGGACAAACCGTTGCCGCCAGAGCACCGCTCCTCCCAGCGTTTATGCCATATATCCTCACCAATAGACCAGATACAAAAAAGAAGCAGATGATTGGTTATCAAGTTTTCACCACATTGCGGGAAATTTAAATTTTCGCCCCAGAGACACTGGCCTCGGCGAAGCTAGGGGTCGTAGATTTAAAATATGGTCAGTTATTGTCTACCTGCATCAAATATGATCGTTCTTTAAACAGAAAGAAAACCAACATCCACAAATAAATGGCACTCGAGTGGCAGCCGACCCCCGCGGCCATTAGATAGCGACTACGGCTCTGTCAAAGCCACCCAATCTGCTCTTTAGACTGAACTAGACCGGCCTTTTTCAAGCACAGACTAAAACGCTTTTTTACGAAAAAGTCTGTGTTTGCCCCACAAATCTTGAATTCATTCAAAAACCGTAGTAAAAAAAAAAAAAGCAGGCCCCTTGCGGAGCACGACTAACTTCCCCCATATGCTGACTTATATCAACCAGATCTGCACGTTTTATGTAAAAGAACTTCCCGCGACAATCAAATCTGTTAGTGAGATATTTTTTGGATATTTTAAGAGTCCTAAAAGATGACCAATCCCCATTTATGTATTGTATACCGCAGCATAAAGAACTTCATAAATGTCCAACTTCGAAATTTCTTTTGCACTTTATTGTCCCATAACTTGTGACATAAACATCGTCGAGAGGTTTTCCAAAGCGCAGTGACCGGAAGTCCTTGGCGAGGCGAGAGACTGCCAGTGCTTGAAAACATCAGTGTCTTTAGGCTGCATTCTCTCAGCTAGGTAGCGCTGGAGCATGCCCAACACACCACCATAAACGCAACACTGCTGCCTCTGCCAGCGTTGGCCGGACGTGATTCTTTCATTCTTACATAATGCGGCGTTTTATCGTCTGATCAAGCACGTCTACCACCGTCCGTTCACGCGCACAAACAAAACGTTCCAAAAGCTCGGAAATATATCTTTAAATCAACGAAAGAATACTGCAGCTCGCGACTTCGGCGTCCTATCGAAATGTCGCAATGACTTAATTTTAACTTTCTTTCTTATTCGTTTCAATAAATTTATATCATCAAGTCGGTGCATGGGGACGCGCAAGCACAAAACGGCCTAAAAATGTCGTATTTCGCACTACGAAGGCACTGCTTATAATTTGAGATCTGCAGGGCTGTAGAGGCGAGGTTGCCATACACTTCATACAGTGCTTATGTCGCTGTACCAGTGTCGCCTCATCCTGGCAGACCAACCTTACACTGTATAAACACTAAACGTCCAATTTGACTTTGATTTGATTTGACTTATCACTAAGGCAGAAAATGCCGAGTGACTGGGCCCTGGAGGCATGCACCACCTCAAATATTTCGTAGAAGACAGCGTTCTAGAGTCGAGCATACAACTATGATAACGGAAAGTCAATTATTGGAACGGCCCATTTTGGGAGCGTGCATCATCTAGAGGGCTCTCTGCGTCTGCTCCTGCCAGCGATCGTGTTTATCGATCTCGCTCCGGAGCTTGTAAAGGTTTCGCACGTTGACATTCGAAAACCTACTCGTTTCTAGCGTTATGGATGTGATTTCGGTCCTTCTACTCGCAGGTGTTGCTCAAAGCTAGCATTTAATCATGTCCTCCGCAGTTTGAAGCGGCAAGGACCACTGCACCATGTTCTTTTTTTGTTTGTTTTTAATCTTTGTTAATAGGGTTTTTACGTAGCGCTTGTGTTCGACGGTCTGGAAACCACTATGGAACGACATTCAGCTGTGCCAGTAAATGTTGAAGAATATACGTCCTAACGTTTGCCTTCCCTTATTATCAGATTGCTGCTCACTCACTGGCGGATCCTGTAGATTTGTATTTATTTACAAAACAAATAAGCATCACCTTTAGGCATTATTTGAGGGGTTGGGTATCAGAAAAAACAAAAATGCATGCATCGGTGAAAAAATTCTACAAAAACATTATTTATAAACACAACCAGTACAAAATAAAACAATATATATAAAGCTACTAGGGTACAGATGATACTTTTTTTCAACAAAGCTGGAACATTAAGAATATTATTCATGAAACATATGTTAACAAAAAAATCTATATAAAACACAGTTCTCAAACCTTGTCGGGAAGATATCATTTGGCGACCTATATGCTGCTCATAAATTGTGCTTCAAAAAGGAAAAAAAGTAAGCGAAAACATTATCTGAAATGAGTAGGGTCGGATTTCGTTTGGGTGTTCAGCTCTTCTCGACGTATACAATAGTAGGTGTAAAAACGTATTTTTATTCATTAATAGTTTATTCCGGTATATATGACCTAAACAATTCAACCTGAAAGATTGTCTACGTTTGCCAGTAACTCCCAATGTAGGATTTCTTTCACGACGACGACACTCGCTCCGAATTCGTAATTATGTAACATAAATCAGGCACGTTGGTTTTGTACCTCTTCAGGTGTATATATTAAACATTTATGCTGGATATCCCATTTAACCGACGCGTATTCCATACATAGACAAGTAAGTGAAAAATATAGTTTACTTAATTCTGCTTGAACGCTACCTAGGAGGTTGACGTATAAAATTATGCACGCGCAGATTTTTTAGGTCAATAATTTAAACATGATTCTACAAATGTAAATATTCAAAAAGCTTAACTCTGAAGTTTATTGTACGTTTAAGCTAAACCTAATGATTTATTATTTGCAATGTAACAAGGAAAGTTTTTTTTTAGTAAATATTATGTGTGTGCATATTTTGTACGTCTGTGTTAATCCTCCAGTTGTCACACACTACAGAAATTTTGTCTAGGTCACTCTCTAAAATCCTAATATCTTCGGAATCAACGATTCATTCATAAATATTGCAGTCATTTGAAAAGAGTCAATAAGTCCATAACTTTCCATACAGTTCTTTTGCTCTGGGATTTAAACAATCCTGCCTGTTTTTACCCCATTGCATGGTGTTCTCTATTTCAAGGTCTATTAATTATAAAAAAAAGAGAAGTTCGCGGCCACTCTTACTTTGAACCTTTTGTATAACCATTATATCATCGGTGTGCTTGGCTATCATTAACATTAATTTGAAACTATAATTCGTATCAGTTTATGTTCAGACGAAGTGGACGCTACCAGGTAATGGGACGAACAAATCACCGTGAAAAGCGCAAGTCACTACGCATTTTTTTGTTTATTATTGATAGATGATAGAACACTCACAGATACAAGACGCTACACCATGATAGAGCGCTTTTGACGCAGCCTGATTTGGTCCAATCAGCTCGTAGTACCGGCTACGTCTCGGCTTAAGGTGATACAAAGTATAAGGACGGCTGTTACTTGCAATATAAGCGAAACGCTCCTGCCAGGAGCCGCACCGTGGCGTTACCGTTTTGTTGCGCGCTTCCGGAAGCCATCGAGAGCTTCAGAATATCAGGGCGTGGTGAGCACCAAACATAGTAATATTGATCCGTAGCCAGTGAGATTGCTGCGTCAGTGAATAATAACTCGAAAAAGCGAATGACTGAGCCAGAAGCGTTAGCATTATACTTCATAAGCCACTCCCTGTGATGGTCGAACTGTCCGTGACTATGTGGAGGTCACGTTCGTCTGCTTCTTGCACAGGGGTTGCGATGATGGCAGAACGCCGAGCTCGTATTAGCTGATTTAAAAACGATTAGCATGTAGACCTCAAGGCCTTTAGAATTTAGGTCTAGCCACTATCCTATCAGTCAAAGCGAACCAGAGCTCGGCGTCATTCTGATGTCACCGCAGCACCTGCGCAAGAAGCAGACAACTCGTTCTCCGCGTAGCGTTCCAACATGCATATTTTAAAAGCATTTCGAGTGCCAACAGACGGCGATGTTTTGTGTCCGTCTGTCGTTTGTCGCGACTCATAAACTAAACTTAGCGGAAAAACCCGAGTTGCTGTATAATAAACTCTTTTCATGGGCCCTTTGAGCGACAATGGCAGCCGCCATCACTTGGAACGTAGCGTGTGATTGGATCACCCGAACAGTGACGCAGTGCTCGTTTTCGACCCAAGCGGAGCGGAGTTCCACCCCGAACGCTGACGGAGTCTTCGTGTCCTTCAGATGCTCAGAATACGTGCCGTACAAATCGCTAACTCAGATAGGTGGCTCATGAAGCTATATATATACTCTGTTGGCCCCGAAGCTGAATCTGGGGTGGGAGCTATGTGCCCGCTGGACCCATAAGCCTTTCATCACCTGAACAAGCTCTGTGTTCGTGATAATGGGCGGGAGCGTGACCAAGTGACGAAGGAGGGGCCAATGAATCGTATAACGTGAACGTAGCTTCCACCGCAGTCTCAGCTTAGAAGCGAACGGAGTATAGATGGCGCGCATTTTTAAGAGGGTCAAGAATACACTCTTGAAATTTCCTAGCTAAACTTGGCGGGAAAACGTGATTTCGCCTGTAATTATACACCTATTCAATTGAGGGAGAATTGGCGCGAAATTTGAGCCGCGCAGACAGACCGAAAGCTCCGAGCCGGACGGTCCTCTGGAGAGGTGCAAAAGATCGCAAAAGCTATGCAGTATATCTCCTTTGACAGTAGCCACAAAAAAAAAATGGCTCGTTGCTGATTGGCTAACGGGGAAGGTCATGTGACCAGAGAGTAGGCGAGGAGGATCTCGTTCTGCCGAACGCACTGAAGGAGAGGGGACCGTGAGTATGGAAGGCTCTGGGAGATCGCCAGGGTTATCATCCCTGCATATTTGAAACTCAGAGTATCGTCGAAGATTTGTGTTGCCAAAACGTTTTAAGTATGCAACGCAATTGCCTACCAATATGCCATACATGTTTCCTGTCCATGTGTTTCGTTTTTTTTAAATTGGCGTGGGCAAGTAATGAGTCAGTGTTTAGATTTCTAGCACCTAATTAACGTGCCACGATAATTGGTAAGAATTCGGGATGTTCTACGACATGAGATGAGGGTAAAATGTAAATGCCACGAAGTAGCAGATATGGATCCACAAATGCAAGTGAAAGCACAGGAGAAAAATATGAGAAATTCCTTTCTCGAGTTTAATGCTTGAACCTCGATTATCGCAGCAACTTCAGAAATCTGCGTTACCATTGTTGGGGAATGGTTAAATTCCAGAAACGTCGGTAGTTAAATGTTTCGCTATTCCTTCTACCTGGCGTATTGCAGTTGCAGATTTGCATACCGTGATTTCTGCATACAGTCAAAATGAGTTGTTAAATTTTAGGAACAGAAGTGTTCAGGTTATTACGTAGTAAATTAATAAGATTCGCCATGCTACTACTCAAACCAGAAACTTTTTTCATGAAACTTCCTCCGCTGACATGTCCACGCTAAGCTTCAACCATCTAGCCGCACCTTTGCAGTGAATACCAGCAGGATACCTTGAGAAACCAATTTTCGCAGGCCGCCTAAGATGTGTTAAAAGCATTTCTTTACACACTGTAGGAATCTGTGGTCGAGTGTGTTTATGCATTGCGCCTCGGACGGCATGGAGCGAAAGCTCGTGCTGCAGATCTCGGAGATCCTGGGTTCGACCCTAACCTCTGCCCCTTTCGATCTGGACGAACATCGTACCGGCGTGTCGTCGCGCACCACTACAGCCTGATGCGCGTTAAATACCCCAAGCTAGCAGTTGTACTGCACTGGCTACATTTCTCATCTACACCCTAAACCAGTGCTGCCAATCCTCAATTGCACGACAACCTCGCGCTTTTACTGACTTTTGCGCAGCTGCCAACATTCGCACAAGGCAATCTTCCAATCCTCTGTAGCTCCTTGCATCGAGTATCTCTCATGACGTCATCGCGCCGTGTTGGTGGTCATTTCATCTTGTCCTTGCCGAGAAAACCAAGTTCGGTAGTGCGAAATATACGCTGCTGGAGGTTCCGGTTCATTAACAAGGCCACCATAACGGCAGCCGATGTGACGTCAATGCAAGTCAGGTAGGGTCTCCAACATTATGAATGGCCCATTCGACGTGGCAGTTTCAGCTGACTGTTCGAATCACGGCCCAGGGGCCCGCAATGTGACGAGGACTTATTGCGGAAAAGGCGCCGAGTAGACAGTATTTCGGTTGCACGACAAAAAATCCCCCTTCCCGGGTGGTCCAAATCAATGTCAGAGGTAACGCTTTGCCAGTAACGGCGTTACCGGTAACGTAGTAATGTAAGCGATACGTTTCCGAAACCCTAACAGATAACTTAATTGCATTACTTATTTCGAGTAACGGATAACATAGTTACGCTACTCGTTACATTTTTCAAAGACTTAAAAATATTGAGCATCAAGTAGCCAAGTTATAAATTCTCCCACTCCTTTCAAATACCTTAAAGCTTATGCCTGTTTTCGCCGTACAAGCAATCCCATTATAACGTAGAAAAACTGAGAAAGTAAAAGACATACATACGGCTGACTATCAACTTGCTTGGTTTAATACTTCGTCTTCCTTTTTTTCTCTTTTTCCCTGCTACAGGTAGTGATAAAAACCAACCCCATGTCCGCGCCCTGCACCATTAGGATGCTAAGCTACTCGTGCCACGTCGCAAGTATTGTTTTTCTTTCGGGTGGATTGTGATAGACGGGGTGCTCACGCACATTTGATAATTTTCTTCAATGGCCAGCGCTTCAATCACGGTCGCGTGCATATGCGTTCCGGTGTTGCCCTATAATGGTGTTGTTAATATTAGGAGTGCAACTGCAAGACCGGCAGTGTGCAGAGAGATGTCCGGCCGATGTTCCTTTAACAGGATCCGCGTGCTCCCTAGCTCGATCGTTCATACACCGCCCAGTTTGCCCTATGCAGTGCACGCCACAGGAAAGTAGTATGTGGTACACAACGCCCACTTGGCACGGGGTATACTGCGTCCCGTGAGCAATTGTGCATTGCTTCTTTTCTTGATTGTGCTTTGGTTTGTTCTGCGGCACATGGAGTACGCCTTGTTTGGTGCCGATCACATAACCCGAATATCATGCCTCGCGGCAATCTTTATTTGAGGTTGCGTGCTAGTCTGTGTATGTAAGGAACAACCGCAACGTTCCTTTGAATTGTAGCTTTCGATGGAGCCTCAGTTCCTGCGTGTTTGCGTTTTAGTCTCAATATGTGCCTATTCAATATGTACCAACTAGCCCAAGTCAAACCTGTAGTAAACCAACCCCACTTGATATATATATATATATATATATATAACCTCCCAACGCCCACGTTCTTTGTCACAGTGTCGAAAACCGCTGATGCCGTCAATTACAGGAAGGGTCGATATACGCTACCAAACGTACACAAAAGTAACATGTCTTCCTTTTTATCGGTAACAATACCGCCTTCCTTATAATTTGAAGTAGCCTACGCACGTAAAGCGTTCGTTTTATTTTCCACTAACGAGTAATGTATTTCCTTGTGGTTGTTTTTTCCCCTACGCCTACAATACAGCTCTAAATTAACCCCCCGTCCTCCGCTGGAGCGTGCCAGATATCCTTCGTTGGTTTCACAAGTCACTCTTACAAAGGCTGTTTTAGTTTCATGCGACTGCACCGAGTTCTTATGTCAGGCCCACATTTATTTATTTATTTATTTATAATACCCTCAAGGCCATCGGCATTAAAGAGGGGAGTGGAGGTTAGAGCAATATAGATTATTTATGGCAGTTCTCAATAAATGGTCAGGAACAATTGTTGCGATAAATGCGGGAAGGTGGTTCCAATCCACTGAAATCTTCGGAATGAATGACCCTCGGAGTGCATTAGTGTTACATTTTAGAATGTCTACTTTTTACATATGAACAATGCGTGACGAAATATAAGACGGATAATTCAGCAGTCGGTTGCGATGTAATGAGTTAGTATGGTCTATCTAATGAAAGAGACACAAGCGAGCTATTTTGCGACGTAAAGTAAGGTTAGGCAACGATAGGCTAGTTTTCATGGAGGTCACGCTTGCGGTGGGATGAAAGTTATTAATAATAAAACGAGCAGAGCGATTCTGATTTGATTCCAGGGCGTTAGTTAGTTTGGAATGACCGGGGTCCCAGCAAGAAAAAGCATTTTGTAATTTAGAGCGTACGAGCGTTTTGTACAGGGTTATTAGTCTCAGAAATGAAGGGGCAAGTGAAAAGTTTTGTTTTCTATAACTCAGCATTCGATTAGCGTTATAACATACTCAGCATGCATTTGCCAGGAAATATACGAGGTTATATACACACCTAGGTATTTATATGAAGAGACAGAAAGTAAGGGGACATTTTTGAGAAAATAAGAAGAAGGAACAATAGATTTACATGATACTCTCATAGCCTCGCATTTAGTCGTGTTAAGTTCCATTCCCCATAATTCACACTATTTTAAAACATTGTTAATGTCTTGAATATGGTCAGCTGAACAATTACAAATTAGAAAAACCGTGAGAGGAAATACATACACACCGCTGACTATCAACTTGCTGCCTTTAATACTTCGTCTTCCTTTTTTTTCTTTACTACAGCTAGTGATGACAGCCATCCGCCATGTCCGCGCGATGCCCCCATCAGGGTGTTATGCGGCTCGTGCCAAGTCCCAAGTATTGATTTTCTTTCGGGTGGATTGTGATAGATGGGGTGCTCACGCACAGTTGAGCACTGTCTTCGATGGCTAGAGCTTCAATTAGTTCACGTGCATATGCGTTCTGCTGCCGCCCTATAATGGTGATGCTGTTAAAATTAGGAGAGCACTTGCAGGACCGGCAATGTGCAGAAAGGTGTCCTGCCGATGTTCCTTTAACAGAAGCCGCGTGCTCCCTAGCTCGATCATTCACACACCGCCCACAGGAAAGCCGTATGTTGTACACAACGCCGCTTTGGCACGGGGTGTATTGCGTCCTGTGAGCAATTGTGCATTGCTTCTTCTCTTGATTTGTTTTGCGATTAGTTCTCCGGCACATGGAGTAGGCCTTGTTTGGTGCCGAGCACACAACCCGAATAACATGCCTCTCGGCAATCTTTTTTAGGTTGTATGTGAGCCCATGGATGTAGGGTATGACAGCTACGTTTCTTCGATTTGTAGCTTGCGATGAAGCCTCATTCCCTGCATGCTCGCGTTTCAACTTCTGGCAAATGGTTTCCGAGACGGTCACCAGGAGAGACTCCGGATAACCAGACTCACGTAAACGCTTCATCTGTGTTTCAAAACTTGGTTCAAGTTGATGGTGACATGATTTCTTTAACGTGTAAATAAGAGCAGTTTTGGCAACACTCCTTTTGATGATTTTCGAATGCCCCGAGTTGTATGGAAGAAACCCCTGGCACGAGCGCGGCTCATATCTCCAGCACGCATGGCCTTCTTTAAACTGAAGCACGAGGTCAAGGAACCTGATGGATTTTTCAACGGGTAATTCATACGTGAAATCCAATTCGGGGCAACATTCTTGGAAGCACTCTATAACTTTTGCTTTGCACCTATCCTCTTCTTCATTCACTTCGGAGTTGCACAGAATAAAAAAGTCATCGACATATCGGAAGATGGCCTTAATTCTCGTATTCTTTAGTTTGCTTTCAATGTTCCTTCCACACGCTGCCAAATATACATCGCAGAGGTGAGGAGCTACCCGGGATCCAATACATACTCCACTTTTCTGTACATATGCCTGGCCTTCATGTGACACTACTGTAGCTGTCAGGTAGCACCCTAAAGGCCTGTTCACACATACAGCGGAGCGCTAAGTTAACGCTACGTGAGCGCTCCAAGGAGCGCTCATGTGGCGCTTCCAGTGCGTGACTTCGTTCTAATATAGCGCGTGGTTAGCGCTTTAGTAGCGCCTTGTTAGCGCTCCAGTAGCGCCTTGTTAGCGCTCCAGTAGTGCCTTGTTAGCGCTTCAGTAGCGCCGTGTTAGCGCGTCATTAGCGCTTCTTGTACCGCGGTGCTGCGGATTAGCAGGTGCACCGCGGTTTCGGTTCCTGTGGTTGGGTGTGCATCAGCAGCACCATGGCGTACATGTGGGATGCTCAAATAGAAATGCGACAAATGCTCTTACATACGCGATTAGTGCATATCTGTTGGACGGCTTAACTCCCAGAAGAGCCTTCTGGGTGCGCGAAATCTTTCGCCACCGAGATACCGACGGGTCCCCGGCGAACCTTGTTCCTAGGCTGAGGGACCGAGACACAGAGCTCTTTCGAAGGCGATCATGTTTACCTGAGTGTCCTTGAAACCAGCGTCACAGATATCGAATTGAAAGATATGAGGTCGTACCCAATCAATTAGTCACCCAGAGCCCATGACTCTGAGTCGCTTGCCCGACCCTCTGTTTTTTTGTTTTTTTTTATTAGGCTTAAAGGGAGAAAAACAAAGAGGTAAGCCAAGGCCTATCCTTGACTGGCTACTTTGTTGGGATGGGGGAAGGGGAGAAAAGAATATGAGAGGAAGGGAAAAGAAGTGAAAAAATTCACACACACTTTGGCACGATTGTGATAACACGGATTGCGTAGCAGAGTTGCTAGTGGTAACTGTGTTCAATTGTCTTTGTATAAGAGTCCTCCGCAATCGCAGACACCAACGCAGACACAATCACAGTCACGGTCACGAATAGTTTGTCACACACGTGGTCACATTCTAAGACAAAATTCGGACGGAGAATGGTAGTCGTGCATTGGTTGGTACCTTTTCAATTAAATAAAGAACATATTTAAAACAGATATTTAACACTAAAGTCTCTCCATCAAGCCTGTACTCTCCAAAAAGATGGAAAACATTTTCACAGCCTTTCGTTGTTCGCCTGGCGACAGCCAGGGACCTAGTATTTGAGATATGTTTATGTTGGCGGTCGGAGTACCCGGTAGGGACATGAGAAGATTAGCACGTTCTGTGTTGTAGAGCGGGCATTCAAAGATGATATGTTTAACATCTTCAGGTTTTCCACATGCACTGCAGTTGGGGCTAGATACAATCCCAAATTTGAACTTGCGGCCATTTGTGTAGGCCGCGTTGATTCTTAGCCGATGTAGTAGCGTTTCTAGTTTCCTTGGAAGGCCTTTCGGAAGGAAGTTTCGTAAATAGGGGTCAGTGTGGTAGGAGTAAGCATGATGATTTTCAGGCAATGTCCAAGTCCTAAGAAAGCGATCCTTACCTAGTGTATTAACAAGTTGGCGACAGTCTACTTTTGTAAAAGGAATATCTTCACCAAACTCCATGTCGTGTCCGCGTGTGGCAGCAGCATCTGCTGCTTCATTTCCAGGGAGGCCGCAGTGTCCCGGTATCCATTGAAATACAATGTGCTGCCCATTGCCTATCGCTGTCGCATGGAGATATAAAAGTTCAGAAATTAACGATTGATTTGTTGTTTTGTAGAGAGGGTTTTTTAAGCATTGGAGTGCAGCTTGCGAGTCTGAAAGTACGACCCATTTTTGTTGGAGATTAGAAGCCGAGATGTGTTGAAGTGACTTTTTAAGGCCATGAAGTTCGGCTGCAGTGGATGGCACTTTCCGTAAAAGTCTGAAAGACTCAACAATTTGCAGAGACGGGATATGAATTCCTGAAGATGAAGAAGTATCAGTTGTTGATCCATCTGTGTATATATGTATAAAGTTTGTGTACCTTGAATGTATATGTGATAGTGCACATTGCAGCAGGACAGTTTTAGATTGTGTGGTTTTGTTTGTAATGCCGTCTACATGCAGCGAAACATTCGGTGAAGGTAAAATCCAAAGTGGGCAATCGGGAGGCTCAGGGTAAGCGGCAGCTTGCGGGATATTACGCTGTAGCTGTGCAATATTTTCGGAGACGTCTGAACGCCTTTGTTGTACATTCATTAGGTGATGATGATGATGTTGAGTTTTGTATCTCAGGTAAATGCGGAGAATTTCTTGAATGCGCATGATGTTAAGTGGAAGTTGGCGGGCTTCGGCAAGTGTTGCTAATGGGGATGAATCTGGAGGCAATCCAAGACATATCCTTAGCGATTTATTCTGTCCTGCCTGAAGGTTCGACATGTTGCTTGTGCATGTATTTAGCACGGCTAACGAATACCGCGACAAGCCATTTACGAGGGAATTTTGTACTCTGAGCATGGAGTATGTTGATTTGCCCCAAGATTTACCAGTCAGGCAGCGGAGAACGTGATTTGCTGAGTCTATCTTTTTTCTCAACGTCTTAATATGAGGGGTCCATGTAAGGTTTCGGTCAATAATAAATCCCAAAAACTTATGCTGTGAAGCGTAAGGGATTGTTCTTCCTGCCAAAAGTAATGGAAATCTTTTAATTGACATGCGTGTGAATGCCATTGCAATATTTTTTTCTGGTGAGAGGCTGAGTCCGCGTGAATTTAGGAAGTTGCTAATTATTCGAAGTGTGTGTTGAAGCTTCCTCTGAGAAATGAAGCGATTTTGATAGGTGGTCCATATGCAGACGTCATCTGCATAAAATGTGATTTTTACTCCCTCAGGGAGGTTCCGTACAAGAGATATTAGACACAAGTTGAAGAGTGTCGGGCTGAGGACACCACCTTGCGGGACACCCCTATTAACTGTATGAGGAGAGGTGCGCCCCTCCATTGTTTCCATGAAGACAGTCCGATTATTAAGGTAATCTTCAATCCACGAGTAAATTCGACCACCAATTCCATGTTCTGATAAGGCTGTTAATATTGCAGCGTGTTCAACAAAATCAAAGGCCTTACGAATATCTAGAAAAATGGCTATTGTTGTCTTCCTCTCCGATATCCCGTGTTCCACACAGGTAATGAGGTCAATCACATTGTCTAATGCTGACCGCCCGGATCGAAATCCGGACGTTGCCTCGGGGTATATGTTGTTATTCTCTAGGTACCAGCTTAGCCTTGTGAGAATCATCTTTTCCATAACTTTTCCAATACAGCTTGTAAGAGCGATTGGCCTGTATGATCCTAAATGAAATTGGGAATGCCCCGGTTTTAGAATAGGTATGATTTTAGCCCTTTTCCATTCTGTGGGAACGGAGCTATTTGTGAATGATGAGTTGAATGCTTCAAGTAGTCTACGTCGTGGATTGTCTTTTAACCTACTGAGAGCGGCATATGTCACTCCATCAGGACCTGGGGAGGACTTTTTCTTTGTACTTTGTAAAGCACTGTCGAGTTCACTCAGCGTTAAAGGGAAATCTAGTCTGCGGTCGAATGAGGTAGGAGTTGTCGGTTGCTTTATTGTATACGAAGCTCTGCTGTCTGAAATCAGTTCGCAGTATGACTCGGCAACTTCAAGTTCAGTTGAATCTTCTCTGAGAGCAATAGCCCTGAAAGGATAGCGTTGGAGGTGAGTTTGGCGCCTGATGCCGCGAATTATCTGCCACATTTTTGCTAGGCTATTTTTGGCGTCTAAGGACACACACAGTTCTCGCCATGATTTCCGTGCGAGGGCATCCAAATACCGTCTTACTTTTTTTTGCGCTCTCCTCTCAGCTCGGCGATCTTCCGGAGTTCTTGTTCGTCTCGCTTTCCTTTCTGCTCTTCGCCTAATTGCACGCAATCTCTCATACTCTGCATCTATTTCGTTTCTGTTAATCGGCATTTTTGTTCGTATTGTGCACTTTGCCAGGCAGTCCTTTATTATTGGTCCTAGTTCTTCTTCCAATGTAGTAGCAGTAATGGACTCATTTACAAGTACAGAAAAATTTTCCCAGTTGGTGGCAATCAAAGTATGAGTCTTTTTAGGCATAGTAAAATCTTTACAAAAGGTTAGGAGGGGCATGTGGTCGCTGCCTCTACTATCGAGGTCTGTGGTCCAGCGAAAATTATGGTATTGGTCTGCGGATACAAAAGTTAAATCTAATGCACTACTACTATTACCTCTATGAAAAGTTGCGCTGCCATCATTTAGGAGACAGAGATTAAATTTTTCAATAATACTCAGCAGGGCAGATCCACGTGTATCTGTGTATCTGCCACCCCAAAGTTCATGGTGCGCATTAAAATCGCCACATAATATATGAGGCGAGCGTGTAGTCTCTAATAGAGTCTCAAGACGTCTAATATCAAATTTAACTTGTGGCTGAATGTATGCTGATATTAACGTGAATGTTTTTGATTTGTTGCGTACTGTCACGCATGCATATTCATTTGTTTCATGTGGGGGGACTTGATGTTCATTGGAAACGAGATCATTTCGCACAGCTATTAAAGCTCGACTAACTCCGTTTGTCCGCGCTGATGTGCTGTATGAATATCCCGAAAGTCTCAGTTTGGTAACATCTTCTATTCCTGCCTCCGATATTGCTAATAGTGGAAAAGAGTGGGTCCGTACAAGTTGTTTGAAGCCTGACATTTTTGAGCGAAGGCCATTTGCATTCCATTGAAAGACAGTTGTTTGATTTAGAATTTCACAGAATGGTTCATTTATTTGAACCAAGTGAGGAGGCAAGGTTGAATGTAATTAATTAGGCTGAGTATTATAGGAGCCCATGTGTAGTTGCCTTGTCTTAGAAAGCTCCGCACAATATCGAAAGCCATCGTTACGGCTGATTCGCAAAGGGATTTGTTGTTTTGTATGGGAGTTTCATGGCGGGGCGCATTTTTGTGGGGAGACACACGAGCGTGACCACTTGCATCAGTGTCAGTGTACTTACTGGTTACTGATCTCGGCTCCGTTTGTGCAATGTCAGCATCTATCGACCTGGATTCTGCTCGACCCGGCGCGATATCTTTACGCGAGCTCTTTGGAGGCTCGGCTGTTAAGATATCCTTATAAGTAAACATTTTCGACGGACATCCGTCTGGTTAGGAATGATTAATAAATCTTCAACTTAGAAACTCTAACCAAGCTTTATTAAAAAGCAAAAATCCCGACGTTTCGGAACCAACTCGGTCCCTTGGTCACGGGTGACTGTTTTTGTCCCGCGGAACGGCCTGCCCACGAACCCGAACACCCCCGGGTGTTTTCCGGATTATCCCTCTTAACCCCGAAACGTAGCTGCTGGGAAGGGTCCCCGTCGACCGGTTTATGTTGCCACGTGTGCATTGAATGTGCCACGACTCCAACAGGAGGCGCCTCCGCCAGTTTTTCTCCGTTCCGAGGATGGAGCTGTTGTCAAGGTCGATGGAGTGGTTCGTCTTCTCGACGTGTTCGGCCAGCGCGCTTCCCTCCACATTTTTCTTCGCGATGTCGTAGCGGTGGCGCCGCAGGCGCTCTGGATAGTTTTTCGTTTCCCCAACGTACGACGCGGGGCAGTCACCGCAGGGAATTTTATAAACCAGTCCCTGTGCCCTCTCCCTCGGGGGGCGATCCTTTGGCAGGGGGAGAAGGCCGCCGATGGTCGAGACTGGCTTGTGTGATACCGCTATGCCGTACTGTCGCAGTACTCGGGCGAGAACCTCGCTTGTGCCCTTGATGTAGGGTACACACACGCGGGTGGAGGGAGGGGGGGGCGTCTCGGGTTGAAGGGGCGCGTCGAATTTTTTTGATCGTGCTTTTCACAAATCCAGCTGGGTAGCCATTCTTCCGCAGGTCTTGTTTGATCGTTTCGATCTCTTTTCGAAGGGTCTCCTCTGATGTGCAGACCGTGATCGCCCGTCTGACGAGTGCCGAAGCCACGGAAGACTTATGTGTCCTAGGGTGGCTTGAGGAAAAGTCCAGGTATCGGCCTGTGTGTGTCGGCTTCCTATACACACGGAAGTCCAGGTGGCCGGACTTTCTCACTGCACAGACGTCTAGGAAAGGGAGACAGCCATCTGATTCGTGCTCAATCGTGAATTGAATCGCTGGCTCGATGGAGTTGAGATGTGTGTGGAGACGGTCGATCTCACTGGTCTTTACAACACAAAAGCAGTCATCAACGTACCGCAGGAAACACACGGGTGCTGGGGAGAAAGTGTCCAGGGCTTTTCTCTCGATCGCCTCCATTACGAGGTTTGCCACAGTCACGGAGACCGCAGCACCCATAGCCGTACCACTGGTTTGTCTGTAGAAGCGGCCAGCAAAAGAAAAATAAGTGCTGGACAGGCAGAATTCCAGTAGACGGCAAATCTCGTCCACCTCAAGGCACGTTCTTTCGGAGAGTTTCGTGTCAGACGAGAGGGCCTCCCGCGTCACAGACACTGCGAGAGGCACAGGCACACCTGTGAAAAGCGACACGACGTCGAAGGAGACAAGGCTCTCGTCGTCCCGCAGTTCGAGGCCCGATGTGAGCTCGATGAAGTGTCCAGAATTTTGGACGTACGTGTCGGTCTTCCCGGTTAAAGGCGACAGCAGTCGGTGGAGATGGTTGGACAACGCACGTAACGGAGACGTGGTGAAATCCACTATGGGTCGGAGGGGGACATCTGGCTTGTGCACCTTCGGCAGGCCATAAAAGGCCGGCGCTGAACCGTTCCGGCAAATGAGACTCAAGTAAAGGCCTCGGGACTCGGGATACCCATCAAAAATCGTAGAGAGCATTTTGTTTAGACTTGCCTGAATCTTGGCAGTCGGGTCCTTTGGCAGAATCATGTATGCGTCGGTGTTGAGAAGCTGAAGCGCCTTCTCATCGTAGTCCGCGCGGTCGAGTAGCACGGTTGCGTTCCCCTTGTCGGCAGGGAGGACGACGATGCTCTTGTCTTCTCTCAAGTTCTGAATGGCTGCTTTCTCTTCCGGCGTGTAATTTAACTGCTCCCGTTGGTGCGCCTTGGACAGCACGCCGATGGCCTTGAGGCGAGCTTCTTCACGGATGCAGGGGTCTAACTCACGCAGGCCATATTCGACAGCAGCTGCCATCGAAGCAATAGGCGGCGTTGTTGTGGTTAGGTTGAACTTCTTTCCCTTTGCCAGAACACGCGTCTCGGTCTCAGAAAGCACTCTCGAAGACAAATTCTTCACGAACCTCTTGTTGGTCTCTTGGGAGACGGCGGGACGCAATTGGAGAGATACGAGCTTCTTCTGGTGGTCCGAACTCCTTCTCTCAGCGGCCGACGTGGCAGCAGATCTGGCAAAGTCGTCGATGGCAGGAAAATGCTCCGGAGCACGGTATTCCAGCTGTCTCCGCAAAAAGAAGAGATCCAAGTCCCTCTTCCTGAGAGTTTCCCGGCATTCTTGAATCCTGGAGTCGAGCAGACGACGTTCGGCCTGTTCGACGATCCTGTGACCCTCGGTGCTGTGGACCAGGCGCTTCAGGCGGAGACTCTTCGGGATTAGCCGCAGTTCCTTGCAAGTCTTGTTGAACGTGAGGTGGGTTTTGACGGTAGAGATGGAGTTGTAGAGGTGAACATATCGCTTGGCAAGCCGCACCACCACAGGACCGTAGTCATTGCAAAGAGACTTAAATGTAAACATTTTCGACGGACATCCGTCTGGTTAGGAATGATTAATAAATCTTCAACTTAGAAACTCTAACCAAGCTTTATTAAAAAGCAAAAATCCCGACGTTTCGGAACCAACTCGGTCCCTTGGTCACGGGTGACTGTTTTTGTCCCGCGGAACGGCCTGCCCACGAACCCGAACACCCCCGGGTGTTTTCCGGATTATCCCTCTTAACCCCGAAACGTAGCTGCTGGGAAGGGTCCCCGTCGACCGGTTTATGTTGCCACGTGTGCATTGAATGTGCCACGACTCCAACAGGAGGCGCCTCCGCCAGTTTTTCTCCGTTCCGAGGATGGAGCTGTTGTCAAGGTCGATGGAGTGGTTCGTCTTCTCGACGTGTTCGGCCAGCGCGCTTCCCTCCACATTTTTCTTCGCGATGTCGTAGCGGTGGCGCCGCAGGCGCTCTGGATAGTTTTTCGTTTCCCCAACGTACGACGCGGGGCAGTCACCGCAGGGAATATATATAGCGATATGTTCACCTCTACAACTCCATCTCTACCGTCAAAACCCACCTCACGTTCAACAAGACTTGCAAGGAACTGCGGCTAATCCCGAAGAGTCTCCGCCTGAAGCGCCTGGTCCACAGCACCGAGGGTCACAGGATCGTCGAACAGGCCGAACGTCGTCTGCTCGACTCCAGGATTCAAGAATGCCGGGAAACTCTCAGGAAGAGGGACTTGGATCTCTTCTTTTTGCGGAGACAGCTGGAATACCGTGCTCCGGAGCATTTTCCTGCCATCGACGACTTTGCCAGATCTGCTGCCACGTCGGCCGCTGAGAGAAGGAGTTCGGACCACCAGAAGAAGCTCGTATCTCTCCAATTGCGTCCCGCCGTCTCCCAAGAGACCAACAAGAGGTTCGTGAAGAATTTGTCTTCGAGAGTGCTTTCTGAGACCGAGACGCGTGTTCTGGCAAAGGGAAAGAAGTTCAACCTAACCACAACAACGCCGCCTATTGCTTCGATGGCAGCTGCTGTCGAATATGGCCTGCGTGAGTTAGACCCCTGCATCCGTGAAGAAGCTCGCCTCAAGGCCATCGGCGTGCTGTCCAAGGCGCACCAACGGGAGCAGTTAAATTACACGCCGGAAGAGAAAGCAGCCATTCAGAACTTGAGAGAAGACAAGAGCATCGTCGTCCTCCCTGCCGACAAGGGGAACGCAACCGTGCTACTCGACCGCGCGGACTACGATGAGAAGGCGCTTCAGCTTCTCAACACCGACGCATACATGATTCTGCCAAAGGACCCGACTGCCAAGATTCAGGCAAGTCTAAACAAAATGCTCTCTACGATTTTTGATGGGTATCCCGAGTCCCGAGGCCTTTACTTGAGTCTCATTTGCCGGAACGGTTCAGCGCCGGCCTTTTATGGCCTGCCGAAGGTGCACAAGCCAGATGTCCCCCTCCGACCCATAGTGGATTTCACCACGTCTCCGTTACGTGCGTTGTCCAACCATCTCCACCGACTGCTGTCGCCTTTAACCGGGAAGACCGACACGTACGTCCAAAATTCTGGACACTTCATCGAGCTCACATCGGGCCTCGAACTGCGGGACGACGAGAGCCTTGTCTCCTTCGACGTCGTGTCGCTTTTCACAGGTGTGCCTGTGCCTCTCGCAGTGTCTGTGACGCGGGAGGCCCTCTCGTCTGACACGAAACTCTCCGAAAGAACGTGCCTTGAGGTGGACGAGATTTGCCGTCTACTGGAATTCTGCCTGTCCAGCACTTATTTTTCTTTTGCTGGCCGCTTCTACAGACAAACCAGTGGTACGGCTATGGGTGCTGCGGTCTCCGTGACTGTGGCAAACCTCGTAATGGAGGCGATCGAGAGAAAAGCCCTGGACACTTTCTCCCCAGCACCCGTGTGTTTCCTGCGGTACGTTGATGACTGCTTTTGTGTTGTAAAGACCAGTGAGATCGACCGTCTCCACACACATCTCAACTCCATCGAGCCAGCGATTCAATTCACGATTGAGCACGAATCAGATGGCTGTCTCCCTTTCCTAGACGTCTGTGCAGTGAGAAAGTCCGGCCACCTGGACTTCCGTGTGTATAGGAAGCCGACACACACAGGCCGATACCTGGACTTTTCCTCAAGCCACCCTAGGACACATAAGTCTTCCGTGGCTTCGGCACTCGTCAGACGGGCGATCACGGTCTGCACATCAGAGGAGACCCTTCGAAAAGAGATCGAAACGATCAAACAAGACCTGCGGAAGAATGGCTACCCAGCTGGATTTGTGAAAAGCACGATCAAAAAAATTCGACGCGCCCCTTCAACCCGAGACGCCCCCCCCTCCCTCCACCCGCGTGTGTGTACCCTACATCAAGGGCACAAGCGAGGTTCTCGCCCGAGTACTGCGACAGTACGGCATAGCGGTATCACACAAGCCAGTCTCGACCATCGGCGGCCTTCTCCCCCTGCCAAAGGATCGCCCCCCGAGGGAGAGGGCACAGGGACTGGTTTATAAAATTCCCTGCGGTGACTGCCCCGCGTCGTACGTTGGGGAAACGAAAAACTATCCAGAGCGCCTGCGGCGCCACCGCTACGACATCGCGAAGAAAAATGTGGAGGGAAGCGCGCTGGCCGAACACGTCGAGAAGACGAACCACTCCATCGACCTTGACAACAGCTCCATCCTCGGAACGGAGAAAAACTGGCGGAGGCGCCTCCTGTTGGAGTCGTGGCACATTCAATGCACACGTGGCAACATAAACCGGTCGACGGGGACCCTTCCCAGCAGCTACGTTTCGGGGTTAAGAGGGATAATCCGGAAAACACCCGGGGGTGTTCGGGTTCGTGGGCAGGCCGTTCCGCGGGACAAAAACAGTCACCCGTGACCAAGGGACCGAGTTGGTTCCGAAACGTCGGGATTTTTGCTTTTTAATAAAGCTTGGTTAGAGTTTCTAAGTTGAAGAGATATCCTTATAGGATTTTTTGGATGTGGCATGTACATGATGAGGTGTTTCCACGACCTCTTCAGTCACGCACACAATTTCAGGGCAGACCTCTGTAGAGGGATGATCTTTCCTCTTTGTGACAATGGCTTCCTTTGGAGCAACTGTGTCTGTAGCGAAGCCTCTCTTACGCAGCTCAGCTTTCTTTTGCTGTTCAATTCGTATGGGACAGGTAGGGTCGAGTGCGTCATGTTGCTTTCCGCAATTGATGCATTTTGGGTTTGTGGCATTACATTTTGAACTGCTACGCCCTCCTCCGCATCGGGAACAAGTCTCGCCCTTTTCACAGGTCACGCCTTTGTGGCCATAACGGCCGCAGTTTTTGCATTGCAATGGACGTTCTTCAAATTGCGAGACCTGATATCGCACTCGAAAGAGGAGCACATATCGGGGCAAGAAAACCGAGTCGAATGTTATTTTGACTACTGTAGTGTCCCTCAGTCTTCTTGCATGAACTACTGGTAGATCAGAAGATAGATCTGTTTGAATGTCCGAGTCAGTGACGTCCTTCTCTACGCCTCGAATCACCCCAACCGCTGCAGATCGAGGACCTGGCTCGTATGCCTTGACGCCCACCCCGCAAAGCGCAGTGAACTTAAGTAGTGTCTTTGTGGCAAGGGAGTTTCGCGTATCCACAGCAATAAGGTTGAGACGCTTGTTAGGACGTACCATGAGAATGCATTCTGGACAGTGCAGTTCGAGGAGGTCGGACACCTTCTTCATGTTCAACTTCATCAGGGATTCCTGTGGGTTAATTGGGGTGAATATCACAGTGAGGCCCCGGGGGTGATCTGGTGTCTGGACGTCCGTTTTCAAGACGACACTGTCACTAGAGTGGCGCCGCTTCTTGTACGTGACTGTAGTATATTCTGCGCTCGCTTCGTCGGTCTCGAGCTCCGTGTCCTGGTTTGAAGAAGCAGGTTGGCTTTGTAGTGGGTCAGGCCGTGTGAGGGCGATGGGTGATGACGGCTCCAGTGGTGTTGGAGTTACCAGAAGCTCCGGGTTCGGTTGGGACGAGTAAGGGTGGTCATCACATGCATTCGGAAGAATGTTTTCGGCTTCGTGAGCAGTAGCATTCATACCGCCTGTTCTCCCGGCGCTCTTCCTTGACGCCGGAGCAAGTTGGAAGGCTTCAATAGACTCTTGCTGTTTGAGATAAAATGTGATACAAGATATCTCAAAAGGCACAAAAATATGTGACCTGTTCTAGAGCACTTCTCGTCGTCGTTTTTCGACCCCCTGCTTAAAGAGCGGCTCTTTTACTCCCTCTTCTTTCAATGCCAAGGGAAAAACAACAACAAAGGAATCGTCGTGCACGCGCTCTTCCGCAGCAGCAAGCACGGCACAAGGGGCGTGAGAGCGCTAACAGAGCGCTTCAGTAGCGCTAACAGAGCGCTTCTGTAGCGCTAATGGAGCGCTAACAAAGCTCTTCTGAAGCGCTAACAGAGCGCTACATCACGCGCCAGGAAGCGCCACATGAGCGCTCCTTCGAGCGCTCACGTAGCGCTAACTTAGCGCTCCGCTGTATGTGTGAACCGGCCTTAACACTTCCGCTGGAAGAATCCTTCAAGCTTGGCAGCTGCAACGGAGCTCTAGAAGGCCTCTTAGCAACTACGGCTGCTCCAGTACCATGGTGAGCGGCGGCTTTCTTCTGCAGTTGCACGAATCAGCTCGACCTAGCCCTGCGTGTCTGACAGCGTAATCGCTGGAACCCAGTACTGCCGGCCAGTCGTTTAATCGTAGCGCAGTTACTCACCATCCTGACCAGTTACCTGCCCAAGTGGCTCGCGTCGATACTTAGAGGAGTGCCTCGACCTCCCGACTACGTTTCACACACTTCAGCGAATTCCCTTATGCATATGGATTCCCCAACGATCCACATGATAGAGTGCACGGCATGTAACAAGTCTATAATCAACGATGGCAGGCACATGTCGTGTTCGGATTGCAAGTCCAATTACCATCTGGGACAATCTTGCTCCGGGATTGCTGATAAGACCTTCATCACCATGGGACAAACGAAACGAGAAAAATGGAAGTGCCGTGCGTGTCGTGGGAAGGATGGTCAGGTGGGAGCATCTGAGCCGGAGTTGTCAAGCTCCTCTGAAGGAATAGGACTGCTCTCATCACAATTAACAGCTATGAATGAGAAACTGGAAGGATTACTGTCATTGAAGGGCAGCGGCAGCGGTCTGGGTAACCAGAGCTAAAATCTACGCAAAGAAGGCGGTGGGTTCTCCACCTGTGAGAATTAACAGTTCGCTAGACCTTGAAAAGATTTTTTAGATGTATGGCAGATTTCGCTCAGGTTTCAAACTTTTCATCTCTTCGAATTTTTTTTGGAAATTGAGAGGAAACGTTTTTTTCTGTAGTACACGTTAATATTCGGAGCATACGTAAACATTGGGCAGAATTCGAAGTTACATCAAAACCAATTGCTTCTTCAGTAGATGTATTTGTCTTAACAGAAATTAACATCCCCTCTTTTGCAACAGATCAGTTCTCTTTACCGGGTTATCGTGGTACTTTTTCCACTCGAGATATGGGTCATGGTGGTGGTATCGCAGTTTTCGTGAGTGATAAATGGTCATTTTCAAATATTTCGTTGACGTTCGCTCAGGCCGAGTTCATTGCCCTTTCTGTGGAGAATTCGATCAATTCCATATGTTTGCTCGCAATGTATAGACCACCGTCCACAAATATAGGTTCTTTTCTCGTAGAATTCGAAGAAAACATTAGTGATCTGAGTTCGTATGGTCAATTATGCATTATAGGAGACTTTAATATTGATATCTTGAATGGGTCTAAATCTAATGTATGCAATTTCCTCAACACTTCGGCAACTAACGGTATTGAGTCCGTTATTAATTGTCCAACACGTGAAGAGTTCCTTTTAGGGAAACTTGTCTCCTCATGCATTGACCACATTAACCTAAGAACATCTTCGACTATCGTGAAATCAGCAGTTATTAAGGAAAAACTTGCCGACCACTACTTTGTGGCCTGCCGCTGGTCGATCGGCGTTCTTAAATCGCGCGAAACATCGGGCCGCATTAATGTTACAGGTATCGACACCACGGCCTTTGATAAATTGGTCTCAGCTTTTGACTGGAACCACTTTCTGGGGACCGTTAACTACACAGACGTTTATCCAAAGTTTGTGCTGGTTTTCAAACAGTTCTATAAAAGATGCCGGAGAGAAATATTCGTAAAGAAACGCAACCCTGATCTTGTATGGCTGCATGCGAATATGTTAGATGCGATAAGGGAAAAAAATGCACTATGGGCTCGCTGCCGTCGTTCACCCAATGATGCACACCTACGAATACTCTTTAAATCCTGCCGTAACAAAGTAAACGCGATGATTCGATCAGCTAAGCGCATTTCTTATCACAGAAAATTCTCCCAATCTCATTCGGATGCCCGTAAAACTTGGTCTTTGATAAATGAACTCCGTGGACACCAAAGACACTCCATTTATGATACGCTGGAACGACATTTTGGAGATAATTTGCAATCGATTGTAGAGGATTTTAACGTTTTTTTTTTTGCTACTTTTTCTGGTCAGGCGAGAGATAGCCTAGATGCGTTTGATAACCTAGTCTCTTCTTCAGCGTTCCTTCCGCCTTTTCAGGAAGCTGATCTATATTCCATTTTGTCTAGTTTCAAGAACAACAAGTCCTTGGGATAGACGGAATTCGCTTATCTGATCTCCGCAGAAATATTGACATTCTGAAAGACGTACTTTTATTTATGCTAAATGGTTTTATTGAAACCAAGATACTTCCCGATGAACTTAAAACATCTATAGTACGTCCTTTGTATAAAGGTGGTACCAGAAACAATATTGCAAACTATCGTCCGATTTCTCTCTTGCCCATCATCGCTCAGATCCTCGAAAAGCATGTGTTTAATATAATGACATTTTTTTAGAAAAATCTAATATCTTATCTCCAACTCAATTTGGTTTTGTGCAAGGAAAAGGTACTCAGCCTCTTCTAGAAGATTTCGCAGATACCCTATACTCAGCATTCGATCACAATCTTGTTACCTCCGCGCTATTCTTAGATGTGTCCAAAGCTTTCGACACAGTGAGCCATACGATACTGTTGAAGAAACTGTACAGCATAGGTTTTCGTGGTTCATTTTTTTCCCTTCTTGAAAACTATCTTTCTCATCGCTCTCAACTGGTGTGTGCATCTGGATTTCAGAGTTCTAGAACTGAACTAAAAGCCGGAGTACCACAGGGGTCTATTCTATCACCTCTTTTGTTTAACATCTTTGTCAATGACATCGCCACCATGGTACCGGAATGTAAGCTATATCAATACGCGGACGACACTGTAATTATGACCCAACACATCAACTATGCCAATTCCATCAGCCAGTTACAATCTCAAGCAATAGCAATTATGGACTGGTTCAAAAAAAAAACCTTCTTGATATTAATGTTAAAAAGACAAAACTAGTATGCTTCTATAATCCACACAAAACAGTCACTCTCAACATTCCATTAGTTCTGCACTCTTCTTTCTGCCATCAATGCAACTGCATTCCGATTGAGTATACAGATAGCGTGAAGTATCTAGGCATATATTTTGATAGTGGTCTGAAATGGAATGTTCATTTTACATACATCTGTAAAAAACTGAGAAGCATTAGTTGCCTATTATATAATACAAAACATTTTCTTCCTGTATCTGTTCGAAGAATGATTGCCCATTCGCTTGCATATAGCGTCCTTCGCTACTCGATCACCGTTTTCGGCCATTCTTCTGACTATTGCAAAAACCAAGGTGGACTGCATCCTGAAAGCTATCCTGAAAAGTATCTCTTATAAACTTAAAATACCTGACAACGCTAATCTTTTCGAATATTTGCAACTACCCAACTTCCAAACCCTTTATGTTCATTCAGTGGTATTGCGGCACTTTTGGAATTCTGATTTCAAAATCTTAAGCCCACCCACACGTGATCTTCGACATACTCACCCTTTTCACATACCTTTTTCCCGCACTCGTTATGGCGAAAGTACGCGTGCGTTTTATGTGCCATATATTTTTTCTCACTTACCACCTGAACTTATAAAACAAACATCCCTGGGCAAAGTTAAAAAGATGCTTAGAGGTATTTCGTTTTAATAGCGAACTATTGGTTTCGTTTTAGTAGCGAACTATCGCAGACTCATTTTGCTGAGTAATGTGTGCCAAGATTAAAGGGGTACTCCACCGATTTTTAAGCTACCTCAACTAACTATATTTTCTGACTCCCCGGCCTTTAGCCTTTCCGGTATGCTATTTAGCATCGCGAAATTCATAATAGGTATTGTGAAATCGGCAAATGAAAATGGTGCAAAAACCGATATTCAAATATTCGCGCACTTCTCAGTGCCGTGACGTCAGTGGCAGGCAGGCTTGCCAGTCGAGCAAGTAGTCTAATAATAGAATATGCCAATCATTTGTTCCGTGCTGGAGCGCGGATACGGGAGCGAGCTTCCAAAGCACTCATTTGACATCAAGAAACTGCTTCAAATCCGTTGGGAACAACTTCTGTAGTCCAAAAAGTTAACCCCTGCCTTCCACTGACGTCACTTTGTTGTTGTTGCCAGTAGGGACTTTCAGTTTGAAAAACATGGTGAAGACCAAAACTGTAAATTCAATAACTTCGCGAAAAAACAATATTTTGACCTAATATTTGGGATACTATTTTAGCAATGTTTGTTGGTCAGTTTAGCGAAATTTCAAGCAAATCGGAGACAATGAAAAAACCGGTGGAGTACCCCTTTAAGCGCCTGCCTATCTGGAACATTAATGAATATTCTGCTGTTTGTAGGACATTTTAACAGAAGACCTTCCGTGATTTTTTTGTGCATATTTTCCAGTTTTGTTGTACTTCATTTTGCTTTGACATTGCTATTGATTTTATTGATTTCCGTTTTAGTCTGTACCTAATATTTTTTCGCGTAAAATCTTCAAGTTATAACTAGAGTGACTAACTTCATGGAATTATGTTTACATTTTTTTTGTCTGTTTTATATTATTGTATTTTCAGTAACTACCCATGCTACATATCGTTTTTTTTTATTGGAGGATGGCGTCGCACAAGCCACGTGTTGGCTTTGATGCATCCGCAATACCAAACGTTTCTATGATGGTAGCAATAAACAATTATTATTATTATTAAAAAAAAACGAATAAACGTTCACTTCGGCCGCATTTTGAAAAGGTGACACTCCTTGCTTCTCAATGCTGTCCCGTAGAATTGGCATGATGCTCGCGTGTGGAATTGAATAATACATGTCTTTTACGTCAATAGAAAAGCCAGAGGCCACATCTTTTCCATTTTCCTGTAGAAAGGAAATTAGTTGTTGTGAGCTCTGAATTTTGTAGGGGTCTTTGAACTGTAATTGGGATAAATGCTTGGCTAAATAGGTCGAAATGTGCGCCTGCCAGGTTCCCCTTTCCGAAATTATGGCACGAAAAGGGATGTCCTCCTTATGTGTCTTGGCCGAGAAAAAAACCTCAAGATGACCTTCTTTTGCTGTCTTAACTTTGGTGGCCAGTCTGCTAAGCTCATTCCTCTCGAGAGTCCGTGTTACGGTCCGTTTTGATTCTCTGCTGTTCCTGCCATCAACTTGGATGAAGTTTTTCTTCATAGCAGCTAAGGCTTTCTCACCATTAGACCCAGAATCTAGGACGACAACGCCGCCTTCTTTATCCGACATGGCGGATGGCTGTCATCACTAGCTGTAGTAAAAAAAAAGGAAGACGAAGTATTAAAGGAAGCAAGTTGATGGTCAGCGGTGTGTATGTATTTCCTCTCACGGTTTTTTCTAATTTGTAATTGTTCAGCTGACCATATTCAAGTATGTACCAACTAGCTCAAGTAAAACCTGTAGTACTGGTTAATGTCAGCTTGTAAATTCAAGACATTGGAAGCGTTAGTAACTTCTCGGTAAATAACACAATCATCAATAGATAAACTAATTGAGGAAGATATCGAATTCGGCAAATCATTAATATAGATAAGGAACAATAGCGGAACAAATACAAAACCTTGTGGTACCCCAGAATTGACGGAGGCGTGTGGTGATGTTTCATCGTTAGTGGTCACAAACTGAAAACGATTAGTGAGAAAACAGGTTATCCAGCACAGAACATTTGTGTCAATGTTAAGTCTGTTAAGTTTTAAAAGCAGCAGCTTTAGTGAAACTTTAACGAATGCTTTGTAAAAGCCTCGAAAAATGCAGTCTTCCTGGGACCCTCGGTCAAGTGCTAGGTGCAAGTCATGGGTGAATGACAAGAGTTGCATTTGGCAAGAAAAGGACTTACGAAAGCCATACTGAGCGGTGCTGAAGAAAAGGTTAGATTCTAAAAATTGAACTAGTTGTGAGTAGATGATACGCTCTTGTATCTTGCATGGAATGCTAGCAAGCGAAGTCGGTCGATCGTTATCTGGGCAATATTTATCACCTCCTTTGTGGAGTGGCACCACCTTCCCTATCTTCCAATCAGCAGGCAATTAACCCTCCAAGTGGAAGCGGCTGGAAAGAAATTTGAGATAATATCAAAGAGCAATACGTTTTTGTGTTCTTGAGGAACTTTGAGTTAATGCTGCCGGTGCCAGCAGAGGATGAAAGTTTTAAGTTACGAATTATTTTAACAATACCAATAGGATTCACAAAAACGGGCACCATGGGCAAAAAATCACTCGCGTCAAATCCACGAGTAGGCGTGTTAATAACAGTCTGCAAGGACCTAATAAAAAAATCATTCAAAACGCGAGCACATTCATCGCTAAAAATAATATCTCCGTTCCCGGCCTAGAGTGAAATTACGAATTTTTCTTTTTTGCTAGCAACAATCAAAAACTACTTTGGGTTAGTGGCTAAAACATAGACGGTAGCTTAACGTTAAAAATACTCGTATTTCGCATCTTGAATAGCATTTTTGTAAACTGCATTGGCGTTGTGATAAGACTCCCACCAATTACAGGTACTGGAAGATTTAGCAGCACGAAACAATCTCTTTTTCTTGTTCGATAGCCTTCTCAGTGATGGGTTATACCACGGTGATTGAGGGTGAAATGTTAGAGATCGCCGTGGAATATACTTGTCGGTGAGGACGGCGACTTGTCCCTTAAAAATATTCCAGTTCTGCTCAACAGAACGCTGGGAAAAGTCAACCCAACAGTGATCTATGAACTGATTGAGGGCATCGTTTATAGCATCGAAATTAGCATTTTGGTAGTCTAGAATAAGTTTCATCTTTTTTCTACTATTACACTTTTGGTATGCTTGGAGAGACAAGTAACCAGCAGTTATCATTTAGTCCTCGTAGGTGAGATATTAGAGATACAAGGTCAGGTGTGGAGTTTAGAACAAGGTCAAGAACATTCGCTGATGTGGCTGCAATTATAGTGGGTTCTGTAACTAGCTGCGATAAGTTAAAATCGGAACACATGTTCGAAAAATCAAAACACTCCGACGAAAATGAATTAGGAAACGGGCTCTCGTGCGACCAACATATGTTTGGGTAATTAAAATCACCTATATCGATGTGTATATATTATATATATATACATTCCTTGGGATGAGACCCTAAATTAACAATTAACCTTTTGCTCGATTCTTTTTCCTAAAATTAATAATCCCTAGTCCAGGCGTTCTTAGCACAGCCCCATCAACCGTCTCGGCCAATGCGCATCGCAAATTTTGGGAGACTGTACACTTTTTTTCACCTGGCCATCATCATCTTGATTGTCGGAACTTCCAATGGGCGGAAATATCCCTTTCCTTTCGCCATGCCAAGTGTTCACCTACCTATATCTTCCTTTTTTTTTGTTTCTTTTTTACTTTTTGTAGGTTGAACTTTAAAGTACCTCATTTTCGTCGACCATATTCAACCGGCATACCCTAGCTGGTAATGAAAGCAAAGGAAAAAAAAAGTCTATACGGTTGGCCTCAATTCAGCTACAGATACGTTCACTTTATATATATAAAAAAGAAAAATTGATGCCAAGGCTGGCGCCAATGAAAGTGAGCGTCAACCTACTAAATTTGAAACGTCTCTGATAAGTACACTCTATTAAAAATAAATATATTTATAGCGCAATTTTTGTCAAGCGACCTTGCCACCGGCGCAATTATTTCTCTTTGTAAACGACGTGGAAGTCATAACGTAACTACGTATTATTGGTTTTCGCCCTTTTGGTGGCGCTTTCGCATATTCTTAATCACTTGTAACGAAACAAGAAAAAAAATTAAAAAAACAGCATAACTTCGCTACTTCATAACAGAAGTAGCGAACTCTTTTTGTGGAACGATGGCTCCCCGCGTCATTCAAAACGTGAAGTGAAAAGTAAGGTATAACGCAAAGAAACGTACAACGTAAATCGAAAACTACCAATATCACGAAATATCCGAATTGAATTTCGAGGTCTCAATCGCAACATTAAATTCTGAATGTAAATTTCACGGTATAATATGTGATTTGATTTTTCTTATTTTTCATTTTGTGCCTTTTCGTCGATTACGTTTGCTTTTCTTTATTTACCTTTATCGGATATTTAAACTGTGCAAATATCAAATGTGTTACTATTGTACCTATGTTTAACAATTGTTACTGTATAGCTACTGTATGTCATACAATGTGTTTTAGTCATCGCTGGCTTTATACGGGTGTCTTGAAGGGTTGTTCACGAAAGACACGCTTTTTGATGTGATTCACGGCATTCGCTCAGCGAAATCAAATGTTTTACCTCCAGTCCCAATCCACTTTAAAAAAAATCCTATTTTTTGGGGGGGGGGGGGGGGCGGGGGGGGGGGGGGTGCGTGGAAGGGGATTTTTGCTGCTGCCTTTAGACAACGCCTTCGAACGTGCTCGTGACAGAGGGCAGGATGTGGCCACCCACACGTTCTGCTGGGTGTCGTCAAGGCCTTCGTTGTTGTTTTCAGTCCCCATCCCCCCGTAGAGAAGGGGAGCAGAAAAAATCGAGGAGGTGAAGATAAAAGCCGTGCTCTCTTGCATGGTTAAGGCTTTCACTTTCAGTTCTTAAAGAAAGTAATTGACTTACTGAGTATCGGCGTCGAGAGTAATTATTTTAAAGTACAAACTACTCAATTGGAGAGTAATTGAGTGAACTTCTTACCACCTTGTAAAAGTAGCAAAGCATTTTTGACGTTACGTTTCATATTTTTTCACGGCAGAACAAAGTACAGATATTTTGATTCGTTAGCAAAACCACGCTAGCTAATAGAAAAAACAGCTATTTTTGGCTTGTGTTTTGACGAAAGTGCTTTATAAGCGGCACGCAACGTCTTGCACTGAAAGTTCTCGTCCGTGGGTTCTGCCTCTCTGTGCGCAATGTCCTGTCCTTTTTGTTTTTTCTCGTAGATTGCGAGCTGCGCATGTACAGCTTCTGCCTAAAGGTCTTGGACTGTCTTAGGCTTGTTCTGTAGATAGCGTTTGCGTGTTTATTATTTTTAATGTAAAAACGTTTTAATTAATTCTGCCGTTTTTTCCCCCAATTTTTGAATTAGCTAAACTAATGAGTTTTGGGAAGGAAAATCAACGCAAAAGGAAAAGACATTTCACGTCGCCTTTAAGCGCGCGATTGTTCAAGCACAATCCAGAGGAGTACCGCACGAGCTTCGGGATGGTTGCATCAGTTTTTTTTGGGGAGAGGATGCTGCGTGTAATGGAAACACATCTTATGTGTGACCTTGCTGATAGAGCTCTAGAGCACTGCGCAAAGTAAGGCACCGTTCACACATTTGCAACCGAGTAGGACCAAGAGAGCCAAGACGGGTTTTTAAGCCTCTTGCGACGGTGTACGTGGGACCTGGTCCGCAGCATCGCTTCTGGTCTTATGCCGTCGCAGGAAGCTTCAAATCGGTTTTGTTGCTCTCCGTGCTACTCGGTTGCAAGTATGTGAACGGCGTCTTTAGACTCAAGTCAGTACTGTCGTTAGTGTTGCCTGGTGTCGACTTAAGGCTGAGCTGTATGCGTGATCGGCCTACACCTAAGTATGCCGTGTGCACCGGAATAATGAGCACGTGAAACATCATGATTAGAGTCCTCGCAAACGTCCATTTTAATGCGACAGCATTATTAAACTACTCATCACAAATTTCTGGGTATCTGTCCTCTCATGTTCCCCGCAAAATTTAGCGAAAATTTATATCACGTGACTTGTGTACTAATTCAGGTTCCCCGGTAAAGTGATCAAAAATATTGGCGTCACGTGACCTATGTACCAATTCAGATTCTAGCTAAATTTAGCGAAAAAATTGACGTAACGAGACCTACGCACCAATTCAGCTTCCCCGCAAAATTTAGCGAAAACATTGACGTCACGACCTATGAACCCATCCATTTCCCCGCTAGCGAAGAAATTTATATCACGCGATCTATGGACCAAGTCAAGTTCCCCGCTGAATCCAGCAGAAGAATTAACTTCACAACCAATCAACCAATGCACCAGTTCAGTTTCCAGGCTCAATTGTTCTTGGCGTAGTCCATGGCCTCGTAACAAAAGAAGGACGTAAACATAACGAATACTGTCGTAATTCATAGACAAACAACAATAGTAGTTCCTGCAGCCATTTTTGTCTTCCCTTTTGTCTAATCGAATTCCGAATTTCATCATATTCGCTGAAATCCTTGCATGGTTCGCGGTAAGCGACCGTCACTGTGTACTGCAAAAAAGAGAAAGGGAACTTTCATACTTTTTTTTTTAGAGGGCAGCCTATACTAGTAACTCTGCCCCACGCCCGCGATTTATCTGATTGTGGTCTTCCTCCGGTCATCCAGGTTACGTCTGCGTCCCAAGCAGCTCAACAATGTGGCGACGAGAGAGAAGGCAGTGACGCTGCTCAAAGACCAGAAGCTCTCCATGCCCATCGGGATCGCACCCACGGCCTTCCAGAAGATGGCTCATCCAGACGGGGAGATGGCCACCGCAAGAGGTGAATCTCGCGTACCGGGCGTTTAAACTCAACTGTACAGCCACACTGAAAGCCTTAGAAGCGTGGGACATGGCGGGTGCCCCCCAGCATCTTAATGTCTCTCCACAGTCAACGAGATTGTGGTAGTATGCAATGCGAACACCAAAAAAATGAATCACAAAACGAGAAACGTCATCGTGCATGCAGGTCATGCCCTGCCCCTCTAAAGCTCTTGAGTGACTGAGGGCTGAAAGGAACACTGGAACAAAAATTTAGTCTAATATTTACGCCGCCAGACGCATTTTAGGAAGAGGTAGCACTGTTCTAGGCCCCGTCGATAAAAAAAAAAAAGGAGGGTAGCTATAGCTACGCCTCTTTTCTCGGCTCTCGTTCGTTGGAGAAATTATTGACACATTAAACGTTCATTGCAATTTCTGCGTGCAGCGTTAGTCTTTCATTCAATATATGTTTTATGTTTCAGAAACAAAACTATATAATAGAGTTCTTTTTGTTGTCGAAAATATCACGAGATCGTCTTTTGCGCTTCGGTTTCAAACGAGAATAAACAGGGCAGCCGGCGTTTCAAGCGAGCAGTTTCTGACACCGCCGTAACACGTTTAGTCATTCTACTCTTTTGATGAGCCGGAGTGGTTTCGCGTTTGCCGAGATATACAGATCTCAACCGACGCAGTTTGCAGTAAACGACTTTCGCAAGTACTCGCCTTCGGAAGCGTTGTGCGGGTGCTTGGTTTCCCAGTGGTACTGGCGTAGGCCTAGCGTCCCACGTCAACTATTTTGAATCTGCTTGATTTGTCTTTCTTGCATTTTGAGGCCGAGTAAAACTGTCGATTCCCGTAAAACCGGGCCGCTATACTGAGATTCGTGCAGCCGTTGGGATTGACGTCAGAAATAATACTAAAGAAGAATGGTGCTCGCCACCGATGCTTCGTCGTTTAGGTATGAAGAAGTTGAATGCGTTCAGTGATTTCTTTTAAGACACTATCACATATATAAAACAGGCTAGTTTAATAGGTAGTCCTGAAGTCGAGCCTACAATACCTTTTGCAGATTTTTTATTTCCTTCAGGAACAAGTGCTCTTTCTCTTCACCCAAAGAAACAGGAATGGATATTGATCCCTTATAGGTAAATTTCAAGTGGTACCGGAGTGGGTCCTCGGCTGTGACACTTCTAAAGTAGGCGCTACTCACTGACGGTTCTCAAAATCAAGCAAAAACAATAGTGAATTGGAAGTAACAAACTGCCCCGCGAAGTTTGGCCATTATTTGGTTTTGTTTACCTCCGCTACCCTGTATATCACTCTGGACCAGTCTGGTGACTGTATGACCATACAAACTGGCGGAAAGAACAGATAGCGAAATTGGCTTACATTTCGTACCTTTTATCTTTCCCTAATGAACGCCACCTTGGCTCACCATGTCACTTTCGAATGCTGCGCACATCACGCGCTGTCTGCAGCCATCGAATGTGAGTGCAAGGGCAGAAAAAAGGGGAAGGACAGCTGAGAAATCATTGGCTCCGATAACATGGAACAAAAATGAACACTGTATTCCGTATTTTTACTTACTCTTTTACCGAACATGTTCAGAAGTTAAAATCTTTCGCGATATGTACTATATGAAAGTGTGGACTATAAACACAGGATTTCTTTTTTTAACTTAAGGTGGTTCATATTAACGAGTCGTGACGGGTTTTGAGAATGGTAGTATACGTTAATATTAAACGATGCGTCACCCAAAGCTTTTTCGTGAGCTATTAAAGCAGGATTATGCCGAAGTGTAGAATATGCGAACGTTTTACGCGTGGACAATGAATCACATCCGGACTATCTAACGAATTTATTTTTAGAAACCCAATTTGCTTATGCGGATTATACATGCTAGTGAGGCAAATACGGCATATAGGAACTTCCCCAAACCTCCTGTTAGAAGCACGTAACCAATTAAACAACCCCGGAAATATTCCTGGAAACAAAAGTCGATAACTGATGGAATGTCAAACATGCGCTGTAGCATGATGATAGAAAAATTAGCGTGTAGTCCCGTACCACTGCATGAACCACGAATAAAACTTTCATTATATCAGGCTACTCTGTGATAAAGATAAAAGCTCGGTTTCCTTTTATTTTACAACGGAATACAAATTCAATTAGAAAGTAGAAAAAACATATGTAATCATATTGTAAGTGTGGGTAGGTATAGGTTCACTAACGAGTAATTAGAAATATTCGATTGTCAGATTTGACGCAACAAATAAGGTCTGCGTTTTTATTGGCAGGCTTCAAATGTTTATGCTAGCAGAGTTTAATATTGAATTCTTCATGCTCTCCCTAAATAATATTTTCTTGCAATTTACCGATTAATATAAAACTAGAGTAATAACATCCTTCTAACAAAGCAATGAAGATAAATGAACCATCATCCCCCCCCCTTATTTATGTTGCCTTTCCGTAGGGTGTAATTAGTGTGTTCTTTATATGTAAAACATAAGGACCTCAGGCTCTAAAACGGTGCGGAAAAATCGGCCCTCGCACATAAACATCTCGAACTTTCAATGAATGCACACCGAAACTTTCATTTTTACCTTCTTAAATTTCAATGCCTCTATATATATTTCTTCCTTTTTTTTTTCAATGAGCCTACCAAATTTGTCTGAATCAACGGCGGACGTGTTCGCGGTTGATTAAGGCATCTATGAACGTAACTTAAGACGCCATGTCCAATTTTGGCGCAGCGAGCAGACGAGGCACTCGTTTGCCGCTCGCTGAATATACGATTTTTATTTGCAATTTTTGACTGATGCCTTTCCTTCGATAATTTAACGGAACAAACGAACCACATAGGCCCCCCCCCCCCCCTATTAATAAAAATGTTTGTTTTAGCGTGTGAATATTACTATATATTTAAGCGAGTTAAGGTAAATCTGACCTGCAAAGTATAAATATTTGAAATTAAACGTGCTGAGACGCCATCATCGTTGTCCACTGCTGTTGTGTTTTCTTCAACGGCTTAGGAGGTGAACGGACTATCTAGCATACCCTGCATGAATACTTTCAGTTGAACATGCTTGAATGCTATATATAACCACTGTTCATTATACTTTGTTGTGTTCCGCGGCAGCGAATGCGAATACGCTATCTGACCTACAGTGCGTAAATACATTATTCAGATGGTGTACCCACCATCTGATCTCACCAATGGGCATGATAGTTTGCAATCTTCAGCTGCAGAGAAAGCAAACATTCTAGCTGGCCTACCCTGCACCAAATACTTTAAATGTAACATTCTGACACGCTATAACATAAGTTAAAAAATCCCGGGAAAGCAGCGCCAAGCTACTCGTATGTTCAGCATATTGGTTCTTGGGATGAGCAGTTTCTCCTAGAGCTCTACAGTTTTAGTGAGTCGATTCAAATTCGTGGTGACATAATTATTTTTGAAGACATTTCCTGCACAAGATTTTACTATCCATACACTAGCGAAACTAGAGCACATCTTCACACCACCACTAGAAAGTACGTAGGCGCTTTGCGGCAATATAAAATAATTTTCCTGTCATCAAATACGCAGGAAGAACGGTGTATTCGTAAGACACTTGAGGAGATGAACCAAACTGATAAGTTCAATGCACGTACAGTGCTAATTACGTTTATGTTGGAAAGAAACGCCTTCGCTACGATGACGCGCCATCGCGATCTAGGCAGAGTTGTTAAGAACGACCCTTTCGGAGATTCAAAAGACAAAAATGTCGATTGCCATGGTAAAAGATACCGATTAGCAAATGGCTTTCAGAAGGGAGAGGAGGGGGGAGGGTCGTTTGTATGTAAGTAACTGTTCGTGTTCTGCTAGAACTCAGGGAAGCCAGCGGTGCTACTTTCCCAAAATCGTGTGACTTTAGCCATGACCACTGCTCACGATTTTGTTGTGTCCCTAGCGGCCCAGAAAGCGAACACACTGATGATCCTGAGCACGCTGAGTAACACCACAATGGAGGACGTGGCTGCTGCAGCTCCGGGAGGACTGCGCTGGTTCCAGCTGTACGTGTACAAGGACCGAGACATCACCAAAGACCTGGTGAAGCGTGCAGAGAATTCCGGCTACAAGGCACTTGTTGTCACCGTCGACACACCCCTGTTTGGGAACAGAATCGCAGACGTCAAGAACAACTTCACATTGCCGGATGGTCTGACGTAAGCCACTGCTTTCCAAATCTTTCCTTGGCGTACTTTAAGTCTCAAGTTTATGGTTCGAAAGAAGCAGCTTCTAAGGGACGTTTATGAGCGTAGATATTGACCCCCCAGAAATAAAATCGGCAGCAAAAAGTGTTAAAAGTAGAGGGCCTCAATGTTGCTGGGCTGGCGTCCCTCCCAAAGTGGTTACAACTCCGTCGTCTGCACTCGTATCCACCCTGTCGCCTCTCACTCTATGCGGTCGTTTATGACCTGTTTACTCAGGTACTGAGCATTACCATTTGTGAAGTGACCTGGAGTAACTTCAAGAACACGCAAGTCACGCGTTCCGGCATGTATGCGTCTGCTCTTGGCGCCGGTAAGAAGGGATGGGGCAACATGGTGGCCGCCGTGACGAGAAGGCGCTTCCTTTCCCAATAAATATCACCGCTTTAGCAAGACGCCGCCAGCAGGTTAAATATCAGCAGCATAGATAAGGCCAAGCTAAAATGCCCTCATCTACGTTGGGAACGAAAAAGACCGAAACGAAGAAACGAAAATAAGAACGACTCTCATATCTACAAAACTCGCTGGGGAAAAAAATATAGTTTTACCGACCCGCCATTTTGGATACTGAAAGGTTTTTGAATGGAAATCAAGTTACCTAATATCAATATAAATATTATTACTAATTATTATGAGTCAAAGTTCCGAGTTCAGAATAACAATTATAATGGGTAGCTACATAAGGGCAGCTGCATTTGCCTCTACCAAAGTGTTTCACTTCAATCATAGCCAAAAAGTTTCATTTGCTCTTTGCCCACGGTCTAGTGTTCGGTGATCGGCATTCGAACGTTACACCCTGCGAATTGGTATTCGACGTTTGAAAACCATTACCTGCTCGAGGGAAAGGCGACGCTCCCGTTCAACCTCATTGGAGGGATACAGTGGGTAAAGACAAGGGCCTTTGCATCGACCCACTAATCCTTTCAATCAAAGCTCGGCACTCTGGAGTCACCGCATGTACTGATCTCCTCTCCTTCGGTATGTATTTGTATAGTCTAGCGTTGTCTATTTACGTGTATAAAAAATATTCGAGTTCAATCAGCGACCAGAAACAAACAAACAAAAATTGATTTCAGAATGCCGGTTTGTTTCGACTGGTTCCAGTGTGGCCAACCTGGAAGGCGTTGGCGGAAGCCTGGATCCGTCGTCCGGGTCAGGGCTCGCTGCATACGGCGAAAAACTCTTGGATCCTTCCTTGACGTGGAACGACATCAAATGGCTCAGGAGCATCACCAACCTTAAAGTTATCGCAAAAGGAGTGCTAACCGGTGAGGCAGAAACTTTTTTTTTACTTCTTTATTTGCATTTTTGTGTCCCCCCAAAAAAAGAAATGTATTGTATTTTGTTCTTGTTTTATTGCAAAATTAAGTCCATATCCAAACAAATGTGGCGCCAACGGGTTTGTGCCAGATGCTGAATTATCAGAGCTTGCCATTATCAATTATAAAAGTGTAAGCGATTTCAAAGAAACATTCCGTGTGAAAACGGACCTCGGTTTCTGAAGACTACGCCGTTCATCTTCATGTGTTTGTTAGCTTCGTTGACCGCGGTTTTCAAAAAGGCGATTTCGGAAAAAACGCGGCACTTCTTACCATAATTTCGATGCGCTACGTCACTCCCATGTACTGAGCATGAGGGGCCCCATAAAAGGAACGAGCGGCTTATTTTTGTTTAGCGTCTTGCGATTTCAAAATGCAAAGATACCAGGATAATAACAAAACGAGGTACCAATCGGCTTTTCAACGTGTTCGCTCTTTCTTCTTTGTGCTCTGAGCTCGCAGTGGTAAGGGGAAAGGATGTGTGCCGCTTCCAGGTTGTACAAAGCGTCCGAGCTCGCCAACGGCTTACATCAAAACGGCCCCACATTTCCTCGCGCCGCGCGGTGCAATCTGTCATTTGCGAGAAGCCTTGTGGGATTTTATAGGAAAAGTCTATCGATTAACAGGAAAATATTACTCTGCCCAACAGTGGTGAAAACCAGACCGACTTCGATTAATAAAGTAAAATAAAAGCACTTTTCACACGGGTATTTATTTAGCCACGCAGTTGCAAAGACGACTACAGCGTTATGTGATTTGATTGTCTTTTAAATGAGCAAAGAAACGCAAGTTGAGCAGTAGTAGCAACGCAGAATGACGTGGAAACACACCAGAGAGGCAGCATTCTTTGCCTCGCTTGTCTCTGGTTGACAAAGCTGATGCCCCAACAAAGCGGATTCTATACCCCCGGTGGCCAGACTAGGCCTTGAAGCGTGCCTGTTTTGCAAATGTGTCCAAGCATCGGAATGAATGCTTATCATTTCACTTTGGTTTGCCACAGCCGAAGATGCGAGGAATGCTGTCAACAGCGGTGTTTCTGGCATCCTCGTCTCCAACCATGGTGCTCGGCAACTGGACGGAGTAACATCCACAGTACGTTCCTCAAAGCCAGTTCTCGAATCGGTGCAGCGGAAAATTATTTGCTTTGGTTATCCATTTGCAACCTTTGCGGCGTCGGTGTATCGTTTTCTCCCATCAAACTAGGCGCACAAGTGGATGATCGGGACGAAGCACTAGTGCGCCTTTAGGCTTTAAGACATTAAACTAAAACTTATTTTTTTTAATGAGGGCGGTCGTTTAGGGGAAGTGTTTATTTTTAGAAGTAATAAAAACATAAACTGTAGCTTGTACAATGTTAATCACAGTTAGTAGGAACACGGGAGCCCGTGGCATCGGTGGCGCTGCAGTTTAATTCCGGGTCCTTAGAGGGCTCCGATGGTACCCAGTGCCACGCGCTCCCGTGTTCCCGCTTACTAAAAGTACCGAAACAAAAGGTGTTAAGATTACATAGAGATGTAGTACCCGAGTTGAACATTTTGACTGCGTGTGATGGAAGTGCCGTTGATGTCTACAGGGCTATAGCAACTGCACACTTCATGCCTATGTTAGTTCAACAGATTCCACGTTCCCAGGACTTTGTCTGCATCACGAAACAAGTGTAGTCATTTTGTTCACCTTATAAACTAACTATTTTCTGTCCCCACACACCTGCTCTGCTTAGCTCACGTAATAAATGAAGAACTGCTCTGCGGTGATCAGTCGATAAAATATCTGGCTGGCTATTACTTGGTTGCAGACGTAACCAAAAAAAGTAACGCAGTACGTTCCTTCTAATTGCAAAATAAAGGGACGCGTTACCGACCCCCGTTCCCTCAAAATAATAGGAACGCGCCATTATTGCCTTCATTGATCAAAAGTAACGCAGGTTACTTTTGCGTTACTTTTTATTCACTAATCGACGGTAACATCTTTTTGCGAAAGCGTTTTTCGACGTTTGGACAAAGGGCGTGGGCTTTCCGGTTTTTCTAAAATAGGACCTTTTCCGTAGGGAAAAGATGGTAAAACATTTGAAGGTACAGGAAATGCGTGTAGTAATTAATGACTTCGCGCCTATACTTCGCTTCAGCTTAACTCCAAACACAGCCGACGCTACAAGCGTATAGGGCAAGTCAAGCAGAGTCAAAAGCGCGAGTCACTGGGTCTTTTCTTTATGATCGGTTTTAAGATGATAGAAGACGTACAGATGCATGATGAACACCATGATGGTGCCCTTTTACCGTTATCTGATTCGTCCCATCAGCTCGCAGCGTGGGCTGCGTCTGGACTTAAGCAACGTTACTAGAACACTCAGTTGGGAAACTCACCGTTGAAACGTGGGCCGCTGGCTTCCACCGAGACCGAGCTAAATACGACAACAGCGCCACCCTTTAACATCTGTCTTTAATGTAGTCACCTTGAGCTTTTAGAAAGCATGTTTTTGCGTAACAACCAACGGGAAAAAACTCTTTTCGTAGTAACTTTTATTGGAGTTTAGCACAAATTGAGGGCGCGTGACGTTTTCTAAAATCTTTAGTTTGTAAGGTTTTGCGGCAAAATTAATATTGTTTTTATACAACCATGCCTCAGCGGTGATTTCAGGTAGCGCGTACCGACGTAGATACATCTTAGCTTCGGTAGTAATTCGAGACGCCCTCGTTGGGCAGACGGGGGTGGCGCCCCTGTGACTTCTACTACCGTATCTGTCTCGGCGCCATAATGGCCGATTAAAGCCAAAATATAAGTCATGCGCAGTTCCTCGAGTGGCCGCTGCGGGAAAAATGGCGGCGTTGTGATCGCCAGTAGCTCGGTTCCGGTGGACGAGTCGGTGCAATTTTTTTAAGAGCAGTTTCTATGTCAGTGTCCCAACTGAGTGGTTTAGTAGCGTTGACTTAAGGTGAAACGAAGTATAGAAACACGAACAACGTAAGTGTGCTTTTTTTCAGGTCTCGGGAAGATGTAACGAGTAACGTAACTACGTTACCCGTTATATGAAATAAGCGACGTAAGTACGTTACCCGCTACTATTTTGAAAATGTAACGGGTACGTTACTACGTTACCAAAAAGCAACACGCTACCGGTAACGTCGTTATTTGTTACGCGTTCCCGCCAGCGCTGCTTGGTACCAAGTCTAGTCCCCGTCGGGAGTATTCTCGTATTCGTGTTTTCATAATGGCCCCTATAGGGGCCATTATGAAAACACGAATACGAGAATACTCCCATACGGGCCTACATACGAGTGAGGTTGGAGTGTTGCTTATTTAAAATAAATATAAACACAATGTTAAAAACTTGATAGTCTGGGCTCAAAGCTACCTGCGCGATCTCCATGCATTAATTGCACCTACAGTAAACGTGCACCCCCTCCTTGAAAATGGTTCTCTTAGCTTCGGAGCTTTTATGCAAGCTTTCTTTAGAGCGATGATATTCTATGTAGTACCAGATGCCCCCAAAAAAACACGCTCTCGAGAAAAATACAAAAAATAACCTTCAAGAAAGTGCCGCCGTAGAACTGTTAATGCCATGAACTTGTGCCAGGAGACGTGCTTGCTCGCGCTCAGGAACAAAAAAAGAAACAAAAGCATCAGGAACAAAGTGGTCAGATGTCATCACCATAAGCAAAGCGCACATTAAGGCACTCTGCTCTAACCAACATATCCTAACGCTCGCGCCAGGTACTACGCAACTATCTCCTCATTATTGTTAGCGATCAAGAGATTTTAATCAGAAAAGAATGCAAAAGCTCGTAGGTGGCCTTCGACCCCGGCTGCTCCCAGACAGAAGTTGCTATACGGTCCCTGGAGAATGCCCGAGCCCCCAAGACGGGGCCTCTCTGTCATGAAACCCGACCCCCGCGTGCGTGCCCGCAAGCAACAGCTTCGGAGGCGACCGCCCTCGCCCACGGGGGAGGCACTCACTTGATCGAATGACGTTTTAGCGAACGCCCACGTTTCACCGAACGACACTTTAGCAAATAGTCGGACGCCGCGAAGCGGCGTTTTCGGGTGGGCCAAGTGGCTCCATATTTTTGTAATGAGCTGCCGCAGACTGTCGCCGGCGAAGCGGCGTAAAGCGCAGCGCGGCGGATGGGTTAACGCGCGCCCCCGTTATTCGCTAAAACGTCCATTCGCTCAAATGTTGCTGTTCGCTAAAATGTCATTCGCTCTTGTGATAGGGACCCCGCCCACGGAGAAGGGCATTCCATCGGACGACGCCAAGCGACGCACAGCACCGCTCTAGAACTGTAACCTTTATATAATCGCCCATTTGTGTATACCTCAAAGTTTAAATCAAACAAACAGTTTAATCCAACCTCATCGTAATTTGTTCAACCTAATCGCTAACACTATATTGTTCATATAAATGAGTATGCAAAAAAAAAAAAAAGAAGACATCACAAGTTTAGGCGTCGAACAACCTGCTTTTACGTGTTTTTTTCTTTTTTGATTGTGCATTTGTTGCGTGTGGAAATTAGTTCTGTCGAACTCACCGAGCCAGAGGTTCACAACCCTTCCTGAGATCTACCACATCGGTTTCGGTGGTTGCGCAGATCGAGGCCCTGCCAGAGATCATCAGAGCAGTTCGAGGCCGGGTCGAGGTGTACCTGGACGGAGGCATTCGTCACGGCACCGACGCCATCAAGGCCCTCGCCCTTGGAGCCAAAGCCGTCTTCGTGGGACGCCCGGCACTCTGGGGGCTGGCGTATAATGTAAGATATGCTCTACCATAGCCTCCTCTATACTCACGAAACCTGGCAGTTCGACGACGGAGCCATAGAGTGCCCGGTCGTAGATTTTGAGCGCGAGGATACGGTAGCACAGATCACGAAAAAGCCGCTTCTCTGGGAACCGTAAGCCCCTCTATCCTGGGAAAAGTGGTGCCATTCATTGTTGTGGAAATACTCGAGACACGTGCCACGTGCCAGCTCTGGGAAGAACGTGGCGTCTGAAATCCAACTCAGTGCTGCGCTGTGGCGTCATGATCTTTCCAAGGGCTGCAGGCTGCACGTGCCTCGTGCACCAACGCGCCTTGCGCTACTTTTAGTACATGAAGGGGCTTTACGGGAACCTAAAGTTCCTGCATAGGCTCCCTACGAGAGCCAGAGTTGCGCGTCTGTTTTCCAAGTGCCGCCGCGCCGCTATAGGGAGTATTCACTGGCGGCCATAGCTGTGTGCGCGGATGCTGAGCGCTTGCTGATGGCGACTTCCACAGTTCTTTTGGAACGTGCATTCCGCACCATCAAGAGTGCCGGTCTTAGCAGCCTATTGATGTGAACTCGTTTTGAGCAAGCACTCTAAACAGCACCCACAAATATGGCGTCCAGTGAATACTCCCTATTCGCCGAGATCCGATTACGTGAAGAGCCGGATCAAGTGCCGTGCAGGAAAGTAGACCTTGCACACGCCCCGGCGTACGTTCCCCTGCTTTTGAGCGCGCCGCGCGCCTCGAACGCGCGGTGCCGCTATTCGCCGAATTCAGTCACGTTACGAGTGGGGTCAATGTGCCGTGCAGGAAACACGGCGTACGGAGATAAACGCGCAACTTTGGCTCCCGTAGGGAGCCTATACAGGAACTCTAGGGGAACCTGGACGTCAGCGCACAGCTTTTGCAGCGGCGAGGACCCGAAACACACTTGTTCGCTCGGGAAAAGTGTGTTTCGCCGTCTCGCCGCAGCGGGGTGCCAGTCACTTGTCTATCCTCTCATCCGTTGTCTGCCGCTCCAGCTTGTCCGTTTCGGCGGCCGCTTTTCGTGGCGATCTGCCAGGCTTTGTCACTATATAGTAGGAGGCTATGGCTGTACCAAGGACTCACTATAGTCGCGGGCAGTGCGAGAACGAAAGGACGTCTCTGGCCGATGCCTAGCTTTTAGCACGCGCCTGGTGCCTTCCGTCGTGCTTTGGAAGCGCCTGCACGCTCAAGGCTCACGGGACACCGAAGGGATATCGAACGCGGAAAGCTCGCGCTGGAGGTGCGATCAATGAAGGACCTTTCAGCTGTCCTAAATCTGCCAGTGATGATAGTCACAGCGGTCAAAAGTAAGCACTCTCTGTTTTATTGGGGCCTAAAGTTCCCGGTACTGTTGGAGACTACTGGACCTCACTGCCTATTGCTCCCATGGTTACTCGTGTGTTCCTGTGTCTCCCTCAGCAGTTCTGTGTACTGGTTAACCAAAGTAACAAAAATTGTTAAGTGGTCATGAAAAAAAAATGAAAAAAAGATATGCCAGAAACGACAATGTTGATGTCTAATTAAGCAACTAGCTCAAGACATAGCTGAAAGAAATGGGTCAGGTCGCGTGTTATTTTCCCCGCTAAGTTTAGCGGGTAAAATTAATTTGGGCGCAAGACACGTGACATCAGGCCGTGTGACGTCAGTTTCACGCAAAAGTTAGCGGAGAAACTGAATTGGTGTTTATGTCACATAATATGAAATCATGTGACATCATTTTTTTCCCGGTAAATTTAGTGATGAACTGAATTGGTGTTGATGTCATGTGACGTCAAGTTTCCCGCTAAATTTCGTGGGGAAACTCAATTTGCGAACAGGTCACGTGACATCTTGATACGTCATTTTCGTCGCTAAATTAGGCGGTGAAACTAAATTTGTTATAGGTCACGTGGTGTAAATTCACGTAACGTCACTTCCCCCTTAAATGTAAAGCTAAAACTAGATTGGTGTTGCGACGTTATTTTTTACGCAAAATCTAGCTGGGAAACTGCAATTTTGTATATCTCACGTGACGTTGTGTCACGTGACGTTAATTCTTTATGAAACTTAGTGACGAAACTGGGAAACTGAATGTGTGTATAGGTCCCGTGACATAGAGTTACGTGACTTCATTTTTTCCGTTAAATTTAGCGGGCAAAATGTGCGGTCAGAAACATATTTCAAAGTGGCCTGAAGATCCTCAAAAGCTGATCGCTTTAAAATGATTTATATGCGGAGACGTGATGGAGAAGGGGCGGGGATCAGAAAGTTTCGTCATGTCAGAGTGAAAATATTTTATTAGAAAGATAGTGTGTAGACTCATTGGCTGCATCTTTCTCTACGCACTGACTCTCTCAAATCAGGGGGAACAAGAGCGTCATGTATACTCGTCGCGCAGGCTCTGCCGTTCGAACGCCAGGCCTTGTCTGAGCAGCAGACGACATACTGGTTCGCTTCGATTTGAGAGGAAACGGGTAGAGATATAGGCAGCTAGCCTTTGCGTTTCTTCATTATACCGCCAATCAGAGCATTGTCTTATGTTCTCCTCTCTTTTAGTTTTGCTTCATATAGAAATCTCAAATTTATTTTTTACTCCGTTTGTTAGTGAACATCCTCAATAAAAAAATTCGTGCTGGCAAATACTGGCCTGATCGACCCTTGGGTAAGCACACTTCTCCACATGTCTCTGCGAACAACTTGCGCTCCAATATCTTTTCACAGGGGGAAGATGGCGTGACCCAGATGCTCGAGATATTGAGAAAGGAGTTGGATCTGGGAATGGCACTTATCGGTAAGTGAGGCTTACGCCTCATGTCTGGCTCACACTTGGGGAAGACGCACTTGCCGCCGACCGAATTCGCTCGCCGAAGAAACGCTTCCCACTGTAGTAAGGTAGTGAGCTGGGCTAGTTGGTTTGCATTAAACAAGACGATAGGCTGCGCACAAATTCAGTCTATCCGCTAAACTGAATTTGTTTTCTCTTCCGTTCTCTTCTCACATTGTGGTTTCTGTCTATTTGTGCGCGGTCTATCATCATGCTCATTACTTGTTGACGCCCGCCGAGCACGCGCGACGCCACGCCCTTTCGCGGGTACGACGAGACTTTACGCTACAATCTCTCGAGACTGGTTCACACACACTTTCATATGAATGGGTCCAATGCCACCTAGACGTCTAGGCCTAAGCCCCTCTCAACCATTTCTGGCAGCGCGTGTTGTAGAGTCTCACAGATTGTTACCACATAAAACCTTAATATATGAACAGCCCGCAAGGTCATCTCGATTCACTGGCTGACTCGCCTTAACCGCATACCCCAAGCTGCGAAACTCCGGCAACGGTTTTCCCTAGAATCGGAAGAACACGGCGACCTTATCTTGCATATCATATCGTCACATATTCCCCATAACTAGACGCGGAACCGCTGGCACGCTTGGCACGGGCTGTTGTATTTCTACCGTTGTGTGGCTCTCCTGAGCAAATAAAAACAATATTATTATAATTAATTTATTATTTCAAACGTTACATATTGCCGCGCGCGCAGCTAGCCAAGTAGGCAGCGCGGCCGTGGCCTAAAGGTTATCGTGCCTGCCTCCACGCAAACTGCCAGGGTCCGATTCATGGGAGCGACGCGTCTTTTGTTTATCCTCGCAATTTAGTGTTCTAGTAAATTCAAGAATCCTGTTGCTTGTTCGAGGTGCGAATGTTCTCGTCGCGGAACCTTCTAGGCCGATTGTTCCAGGGGGCTCCGCATGGCGATCTTCGGTCAGTTTCGCCCCAGCGTTCGACTCTGCTGTCACGCCGACTTCGACGCCCACGACGCTCTGCTTTCTTCTGTTCCCCTTCTTTTTAATTTTTGGGCACAAGTTCGCCCCGTTGAACGTTTAGTTTCTTCAGTTATTATCGCCTCATCAATTGTCATTTGTGACAATATGCGCACGCAATACCGAGCTCGTCTTTTCGTATCGCGAAAGCCGACATGCGCGCGACCGCGCATATTTGCGCGATTCATGTGCCGCTCAGCTGGTACGCGGGTTCTCGCAGTGCTTTCTTTCAGCCTGGCTTTGCGCAGACGCGGTGCTTTCTGGCAAGGGGTCCTTGATCAGCAGTAAACAGTAAGAGTGAATGGGGAAGAATACAACACTGCGGGCGAACGGGCCGAAGCAGGGAAAGCCCTTTCAGATAGATTGTGTGTTTTCGGGGTTCTTTTTTTTCCGTTAAATTCGAAGCTGTTCTTCGGAGTTCACATTTTGCCAATAATTCGGAGTTTATAGGAGTTTATATTTTTACATTTCGAATTCTCTGAAATTCGAATTTTAATTTCGCTCTCTTCGTATTACCAGGTTTGGGCGAACGCAGACTTGTTTGTAAACGGTGTTTGGTCCATAGCCTCCTTGACACTTTTCCCAAATTTATCCGAACTGCAGATTGAGACGGTACGCTTTCTGTACACCGTTTCACATTATGATAGAGCGCGGAGGACGCTACAAGCCACAGAAGCCAATCGAGTGACGCGACACTGTCCCGTGACCGTTGAAAAGGGCCCAGCGTCGCACGGGCAGCGAGTCACGTGACGCCTACGAAGCGATGGATAGTCGGCGATGTCTTGTGGCGTTCCCTTGGTCCAACTTAAGGTGAAGCGTAATGTTGTGAGTCGTTTTCTGACTGCTTTCTTTTTGTGCTCGTTGCTCTCCGCAGGAGCACCGAAAATAGCCGAACTACGGCCGGAAATGGTTGCTCGTCAAGAAACCTACGCCAGACTCTGATTGCATCCTCAAGAGCGGAGATTCAAGCTACCACGATTTGGCGAAGCATTGACAACGGGTGTCGTCAGGAAGACTTAGCCTAAGAGAAAGGAATGCTTTTCTATGCATATTCCCACCGCTTATTACCGAGGTAAAAAAAAAAAAAAAGCGAGGCGTTTCATATTTTATGCAAGAGTACTGCTCACGCTCGGAACATCCGTAGCCCAGTAGTCAACGATGGCAGCACACAGAAGGTGGTTATTAGAATGGTTTATAGTGTGACTGACATCTGACAAATGCAGGACGTGACTCATTATTTTCACACTTCTTGACTCCACGTTTATGGCGTCCCTGTCTTAAAGGACAAAGCCCGCACGACCCCTTTCCCCCTCTTCCCAAACCCCAAACCCTATCACTAGTTGATCCACGCAACGCTGCCTCGCTTGCATTAGCATCGCCGCCAGGCCATCGCTCAGCATCTCACAGTTACTGCCTCAATCTCATTGGCTGTGGAGCAACATTAAGATGCTGGCGAGCCTCAACACACTCTTCGCTAATTAATGCGAGAGCATTAGCTATCCTGTAGAGCAAACCAGTGTTGTACAATAGCCTCCTCTATACTCACGAAGCCGGGCAGTTCGACGACGGAGCCATAGAGTGCCCGGTCGCAATCTTGAGCACGAGGATCTGGTAGCACGGAGCATCAAAGAGCAATTTCTCGGGGAACCTGGACGTCAGCGCACAGCTTTTCCAGCGGCGAGGACCCGAAACACACTTGTTCGCTCGGGAGAGGTGTGTTTCGGCGTCTCGCCGCAGCGGGCCGCCGGTCACGTGGCACTCCTCTGATCCGTTCTGTGCCGCTCCACCGACCTTTTCCATATCGCCGGCCGCTTCTCGTGGCGATCAGCCAGGTTTTGTCGTATATAGGAGTCTATGGTTGTACACGTTCCTCGAAAAAAGGAACGAAATATCGTTTCTCTTTCCTTTGTATTTATGGGACGAATGCCCGTTACAACCCAATCAGCACAAATTTTGGCCAAGAATTAGCCATGGACTAGCGATGGTCAATGGCCAAAGAGTGGCCATTCATGAGTAAATGATTGGCCGATGGCTGATGGCCAGTGGCCATTGGCCAATATCCAGGGAAAGTCCAGTCATCAGCCAATGGCTGGCCACTGCCTGGCCACTGGCCAAAGGACCATTTCCAGCCACTCGATAATAACAGGCCAAATCTGTGCTGTTTGGGAAGTTACATTTGTGAAAACGAAACTCGTCCCCGTTACAGTTAAACAAATTGAACGTGTCGTTACATGTACGTTACATTTGTATTTTGCTCATTACCAAATTTAATAGGTGGAGGAAGTTTTTTTTTAACTATTCTAATATTGAAAACATAGAATTTTGAATGCCGTGATGGAAGAGCACCAGGAGAAGACAACCAGCGGAAGCATGGTTTATTTTGTTAATATATTTACCAATAAACATCAAAGCTTTTAACCATATTCATGTTTGTTGTGGGCGATTCATTCGGGCCGAATGTATTGTTACCCCACATTGCACGAGCGTTTTACGACAACCTCACACGTTTCAATCTAACAAAATTCCTTGTTCGAACTTAACAACAATTGCTTCTCGATGTTTCTCTCCGCAATACGAGCAGGTGAAGAAGAGGGTAGGAATTTTGAAAGATCAGTCTTGAACTGCAAGTCCTTCTTTACGAAGGCTGGATCCACTGTTCAGTTGGAGGTGGGGGACAAGGATAGGAATAAGAAAGGTTAATTTTTGTGTATCTTTTAAGTGACCAATATTCGGTATACATTGGTGTGTTCGATGTCTGGTAACCTGTTCTTTTGTTGTTGAAGTTTAGTGCTAGCTGCAGTCGGCCTTAACGTTTTGGGTGTATGAGAATTCGTGGACGCAAGGAAGGTATCTGATTTGGAAACGTTCCTCTTTTTCTGTCTTTTTCTGGGACTAACATATTTTGCTTTTTGAATCGCAGTCTCAAGCACTGACAAAACAATCGACGTCCATTAGCTCTCCATCACCCGACTGTAGCAGAGCGAAGACCACACGAAATAAACCCCAAGATGAGTAAGCAAAAAAGCAAAAAGTTAACGATATCCTGCTCTTCGTAACGATATTGTTTTTATACTTTTCGAATTTCCCTCATAAATAAGAATACCCCACTGGTCGACTAAAAGGAACGACGTTCTTTTTCCGTTCCGGTGAAAAAGTAACGATTTCCCGTTCCAGCTCCATTAATGCAAAATAAAACAGCGGCTTTTTTTTCATTTCTCCTAAAGGGAACCCATTCCAGGAACGGGGTTCCTTGGAACGCTGTTACATACAACACTGGAGCGAACAATCGTTATCAGCTTTTAAAGCCGCGCGGCCAATGGTTACCTAAATTCCCCTGTCGCAATGAAGCGAAGCCTGTAGTATGTGACAGCGATCTGATGGATAGGCTCCCATTGGCCGGCACGCGTCAAAGTTTCAAGGAACGCCACCCCATGGCGCTGCGGGCCTGCTAAGGCAGCGCGCCGGTAAAAGGAACTCGGTGGCGCGCGCTCGGCCGCTAGTACTCCTCTGGATGCCGACGAACATCGCGGCACCTCAAGCATCTACATCATCGGCGGGTGCAACCTCGGCAGTGGCGAAACCTGCCCGCACACACAAGTACACTTCAGACGTACTAAGGGAGCGGAATAACGCAGCACAACGAGCGACGACACAGTCATCGAAATCCACCATCGTTGTCAAGTCTCCGAATACACGGCAGGCGGAACGAGTAGTGGCGCAAGGCGCTAGGAGACACAATAAAGCCTTTAGAGAGCGTGAAGCTCAAGCGGATCGCGATTCAAAACGTCTCAGGTGGCAAGAAGACGGGGCCCTTCGACAACGCGAGGCGGAAGCAATACGCGGCAGGCGGCATGCTTTCGCATTCTCAACTGAAAAGTGCTTAGGTGTACTCGGACTTTTTATGTGTTTTTTCGTTTGTTTTTCTTTTACATGTCAAAAAATGCTATAAGCTAATATTCCACGGAGTTCAGATGTCAGGAATACAGATCTCAATTTCAGTTTGAAAGCGTGCAATCCTGTTTAACAATACCCCCTAATACCAGCTATTTGTCCGTCCGCTCGTCGGTGTTTTTTTCCCGCCGATAGTAGCGGGCCAATTGATTTCCCGCCACGTGACCACGCCGTATGACCTCATGGTGTCACGTGACATGACACCTCGAAGCGGCGACGTCAGTTTCCCCCATGCTAAATTTAGCTGGCAGATTGACGTCGCTCGAGTTCAAGTCACAGGACGTGGTTACGTCGCGCAACGTCAAACGGCGTCGTTTCACCGCTAAAATTTTTTTGGGAGATTGACACGGCCTGGCGTCATGGCATGGCGTGATACGAGGAGGTAACACCAAGACTTTACTCTTCCGTCTACATTGAACGCGTAAATCGACATAGCGTCGCCTGACGTAATGCTACGTCACAGTTGAAAGACTCGTGTCTCACCCTACCCCGACGTCACGTCACGTCAGTTTCCGGGACCTTCATCTCTCCTCGCTAAATTTAGGAGGGGGGAGGGGGGGACAATTAATGAGCGATACGTGCTTCACTCCACGAAACGACTGCTTAGTCCTATCTTAACAGACCTAAACGATCGATCCGTAAATGCTGTCTTCCATGCATTGCGGGACTTGAAAGGTAAAGGCCGCCGGTAATAGGCCCCCTTCAAAAACCAATCAAGCAGCACTGGCGGTCGGCATTTCTTTGGCACAAAGCCTGTGATTGTTTGCGAGTCCACACTGGACGCTGCCGTAGTAGAGGTTCTCCTAAGGAGCTGAACCGACTTCACGCCTAAAGCGCGATCCAAACCAACGCTTCTTTTTGCGGCTGTAGGTCGTGCGCGCCCCGGATGTGACGTATTTCGTGACGTTTTTGCTGTTTCCGGCGCGCTTTGGTTTGGACTAGTGCCACTAAATAAGCTACGGTTCAAAGTAACGACACTTGGCCATATTGTGTCTTAAAATCATGGTTGCCAGTTATCTGAAGCTTTATCTGAAATCACAGGAAATGTTTTTCCGCTCTCCACAAATGTTTAAACCGTTCGCGACAGAGCAAAGCAATATTACATGAGCTTTCTAACACCGAATCAAATGCTGAGGAAGTCGCACTTTTGAATCATGACGATCGGCAGTTGCGTCTGCTCTGCATACGAGCCAAAATGGCGGCGCCCACAACAATGTCAGGGAACGGAGTGCCGATACTCTAAGCGCAGCTTATTTAGTGACTCTAGTTTGGACGGGCCAGCTTCGGGCAAGCGCGCACGCGCGCACGCAGGCACGAGCGCACTCTGGCGGTCACCTTCCTCGCGTCGGAAACGGGGGGAAAATTCATAGACACAGCCATACTCGCAAGCAAGCAAAGTGCAACTGCGACAGACTGGCCGGCCAGACGGCGAGAGAGAGAGAGAGAGATCGCGTTGTTGAGAAACGCGGAGCCGGAACTAGCTTGCCCTCCACCGATTGGCTGGGACACAGGAGCGCCCTACTACGTCACGGCGCGTTGAGAAAGAAGTTGAACTCAACCAACTTTTTTGTGCGCGCCCGGAAGGAGCGAAGAACCGGCGCGACGTCACGAAATCCGTCACATCCGGGGCGCGCACGACCTACAGCCGCAAAAAGAAGCGTTGGTTTGGATCGCGCTTAACACTGACGCAGCCTTCGCTTACAACACACCACCATGATGGTGATGGTAATGATTATGGTGGGGCATATGCTCAAAGTATTTGCCCAAACATCGGTGGACTTGGATGTTTGCCACAGCAGCTCCTAGGTGGCGCGAACTTCTGAAAGGGTGTTATTCGTGATAGATGGTAACTACTTCTGGTTTTTGCAAATCGTTCACTGTTTGTTTGTTATTGTTTTCGTTGTGTTTCACACGTCTGTTGAATTACTCAATCACCTTATTACTACTCACACAGGTACGGCTTTCAAGATATTCTTTCTTATTTTCAGAAGTTACATCAGAAGGAAAATAAAGCTTTGTTACAGTATTCAGGGAAAAAGCTTGGTCTCCGTCTCACTGTAACTCGGCAAACAGAGAATGCTACTGTCCAAGCGAGCCGAACACCGTGTCGGAGGGAAATACGTGACTACTCTATCTCACTAGACTCGTTTTCACCTAAAAAACGAAAGTCTTTAAGCTAGTTCATATGCCGCGTGAACTACACTCTAAGAAAAAATGGAGGAAAGAAGTAGCAACGGCGCGTCTTCCTCCCTTCTACCGACGCGCCCCCAAGCGAACACGAAAAAAGGGGAGGAACGAAACGTTTTTCTCCTTCTCCAGGCAGACGGGAGAAAGCTTTCGCCCTCCCGACTCATCGTCTTTCGGTTTCGTTTTACGAGCAGGTCGTGCACGTTGTTTAATAAATAGCTGTTGAGTTGATTGAGCTTCAGCGGCAGCGAAGGCCGCCTGTGATTCCGTCTTCTAGTCTAAACGTGCAGAACATTTCGGTTGCATTGACGCTTTCATCACTAATTTTATCAAACGAGCAAACGAAGCCGCTAGAAACTGAAGTTCCGGAGCAGTGCCAGCAGCGCCACGTACGCTGGGTAAGATGGCCGTCTCCGGATTGCGGGACTCACGCGGCACGGAACTACAGTAGCGAAACCACGCGGAACTGTGTCGACGTTTTCGACGCTATGGAAATCGCAGGAACTGCGTCCAGGACAGGCAGGTTTTGCTGCCGGCTGCCTGGGTCCTTCCCGTGCTGAGCTCGGTTCTGTTTTCCGATGCCAAGTGCAACCGGCGTTCAACGAGGTTCTGTATTTGTGTGTGTCAGCAACATTGCAGCAACATCGTGATGGCAGTGTTGTGGGTTGTGAACAGAAGAATGGAATTATCGCCGATGTGACCGTGTGTTCGCGTATCAGTGGTGTAACAACAAGATGAGATCGTAAACCATCGGGCATTGATGCCGCTGGTCGGGCCGTGATCGGAGGGGGCGGGGTGTCGCAGGTTGACATTCCGCTTTACATTAAACAGTTTAGTACCACTTGAGGGATTAGGTGCAATCGATCGACGTCCGGATAGTCATGTTGGAACGCTGGTCTGAACAGTAAGCTCCTATCGTACAGTGGCCAATGTGACTGTCGGTCGTCCCGTCCCCGAAAGCGATTGCGCTCTGGGGAAAGGAGAACATTACGAAATCGTGACGGAAGTACGTATATTTACTGTGTGAAATTTTAGCATTAAAAAACAATATGTAAAATCAAAAAAAAAGCTACACTCTATTTTGCTATTTAAATATACTACGGTTCCTGGAGAAACTGCCCTCCAAGTGGCGCGCTGGGATGAGCGCTAGAAGTTTTCGAGCTCGCCACGGTGTAGCTCCGTACACTTAACACCTGCCGCAAGTCGCGGCTTTGACTGCATTCAAGTTGATCCAAAAGCGATTTCTCAGCCCGTGAAGCGTCACTCCCAGCTGAGTGAATATCCGCTCTAAGAGATTAATTCAAGACGGCAATTGCAGCTTTGCGCGAACAGCACAAATAGAAAAACAAACACTACAATAGAAATGCAGGCTACGACGTGCCGTGCGGGGAAACAAACTCATGGCTTCGAACCGCATTGGAGCGGCTTGATTTATTACTTTCAAATAATTATGGCGTGATCGAGCGTTTGCTTTTTAATAAGAGATTCACCCCTGAGCCATTCAAAATACTCTCAGAGGTATGACATTGCTGGAATGAAATCAACATGCTGGTAATCTTTTTTATTGCTTATTCAGTCAACGAAAAATTCCGTACGTTCGAAACGACCAGTATGAAAGACGGAAACGCAGAAGCAACACTTCCTTTGATTTCCTCCTCCCAATACTCTGACTGACTGCACGGGTGTAGTGTTCGGGCTAGTGTGGTGTGCTGCTGGATTGATGATTGTATGTGCCATGTATCTGTATGTGCTCAATGTATGTTCACCTGATGCTTGTGCTATACGTAATGTGTGTTTAGTAGAGGATTCGCATGCGCAATAGTGGCCTGAATTGGGTGGTACCTAGCGCCACCTAGCCTAGCACCTTGCAATTGCTCTGCTTGACTCTGCCATCTGGTGGCAAGCGATTTAACCTTCTTTCACGCTACGCGATAAACAGCGGCTTCGAGTATGTTCTTTCAAGAGCGGCTTTTGGTTTCGCGGATTGGTTTGCCATTTCTCCGTGATGTGCGGTTGGCGAAAGAAATCTGACTCAAAGAAGACCAAAGGTAAGACGCAAAGTGCGCGAAGTGACTGGGTATCGGTTGTCTCCGTTTAACATCGCAGTGCTGTCGACGAGAAGACCGAGTAACTGCTTTCGAAACGCAAGTTTCTGTACCTTTGGGGGGAATCTGGCTTCGGAAATAAACACAGTTCGCGGAAAGCTCGTGTTACGCTTTTATTTGCTGCTCCTCTCGTCCCGTACAAGAGACGTAGCGTCCTCGTTAAGCCTTATTGAGCTTGATTTACTCGATTCAGGGCCGCTATAATGAGATGCAGGCGACGGAGGAACTTTGCTCCCGTGTTTCAGGGACGAAAGTTTCTCTCTTTCTAAAGGAACATAGGTTGCAAGACCGTTCGTCCCCTAAGGGAGGACTATCCATACACTTTTTTCTAAGAGTGTAGTTCTTACGTGATTTGGTAGTCGGAGGAAGGAGCGGTGCTCTATTGCATTTGAAACGTGTACGTTATAAGATAACGTGTATCAAATCTAAAATACATCTGTATTCATCTTAATTATCTACAGAAACGGGAAATTTAACAATGCTCAGCGAAAAATCTGGACATTCTTACTACGGTTCTTGAGGTGAAAACGAGTTTAGACCTTTTCCACGAGGGCAGCGCCATCTTGGATACCCTCCCTTCTAGTATGGGTAAAAACATTGTTCTGGCGTTGCCACGCCAACAGAATACATTTAGACTATAAGCGTACCCACCGCTCATTCTCTTTTTGCCTCCCTTCCATTTTTTTTAATTATTTGCAGGATGAACTGTCTTACGATTTTTTTATCCCCCCCTACCGGATATGCTTTCAGGTGACTGGGGACGGGAGTAACCAAAAAGGTAAATAGGCTATTTTCGCTTACTCTCCAGGTCAGCCACCTGGTAGGCATATTCCGCATGGACAACGAAAAAATAACAAAACATTTCAACTTCCAAATACTTAAGAAAAAAGGGGGGAGTCAAAACGGGAATGGGTGACAATTACTTTTACATTCTAAATATATTCAAGTGGCGTGGCCACAACTAAACAATGTTTTCGCCCACTAGCGCTTTTTATCTTCGACGTTTCGAAACTGCGGCGAGGTGTTGGCATAAGTGAGCTTCCGGAGTCTTGACTTTCTTCGAGAAAGCGATGAAAGGACTGCCTACTCTCCTTCCACGGTGCTCATGAACGTCGAGAAAGGCAGACTGTCTGGCTTACGCGGTTGCGTAGGTCGCGTGCATAGCAACCCGGGTACAAGGTGATACTACAGTTACGACCGAGTCACCGGGAGAACTGTTCCATCGCGCAGACCACTGAAAACGTAAAAACGGAAGCCAGAATAGATTAGCGGAAATCGCGAAAAAACCTGTTCCGGCCAGTTCAGTGTGTTTTATTTTTTTTGTTTTTTTTTTGTTTTTTGATAGGTGCCGCTCATTTTGTCGGAGTCGCGAATACTGGAAATGACAGTATTTCAAGACGGCGGCGCCCTTGTGAAACAGGTCCATAGCGGCGCGCAGTGCCGTTCATGCCACCGGTGGCAGGGAGAGGACGGCCGCCTTCGTACGAATTTTGATCGACCTGCTGATCTGCGAGGTGAACAAAAGCGAAGTCTGGGACACGCATGAAAGTGTCCGGGTAAGAGGGGAGTTACTCTTTCCTCTCTTTTTGAACTGTTAGGGCAACGCTCTGGCGCCTGCACCTTCTCTCTCTCCCTAGCTGCACCAAGGGTAGTCACGTGCTTCGCTTCCGTCGCTCTGATTGGCTCGCCGCGGCCGCAACCTTCGCTCTTTGCCGAGTTACGATAAAACGAAGCGTCGCCGCAAACTTGCTGTGTCCGAAGTTTTTCCTTCCTCCTTCAGATAATGTACCGTGCATCCACGCAACACCTCCTAAATAACAATTGGGGTGTGGGTATGTTTATGCAGCGTGAACTTCGTCTGCCTCAACAGGCGACTTGTCTCTCAGCTGTAAATGAGGAATTTAGCCAATGCAGTACAACCGCTAGCCTGGGGTCTTTAACGTGCACCACGCAGTAGTGATACACGACCGCACGCCGGTACGATGCTCATCCAGATCGAAACGGGCAGGGGTGGGCATTGGAGAGTTTTAAGATAGAAGGCCCCAACGCTTGGGGCCTCAAAGAAATAGGGGCTCACCACTCCGCATGCGCAGAACCCAAACTCCGTTTGGGGTTCGGGGTTGGCGCTCCCTCCCAACGCAAAATTCGAGAAATAACGTGGGGCAAACATGGCGACGTTCTTTCTGCTCGCTTCGGAGCAAATTCGTCATGGTCGCTGCAGTATTAGCCTTCATTGCCACTGCAAGGTGCAACCGGCTTTTACTTTGCTTTATATCGCTCATATCACAAATATTGAGCGGTGGGCTCGCCCATTTTAAAAATCGTCCCTGATTCTGGCCCTTCCTAAGCCTAAAGAGACGCGGTATCCGTTGACATGGCAACGTATTGCCACTCCGTGGCTCTGAGTGGATTTCGTTCGTAGCACGACACCTGCAGCTCGAAAACAAGTATTTCAATGAAAAAACTGTGAGTGCGCAGGCGAGCTGGTGGATGTTGATCATAATGTAGAAAACCCGAGACTGTGGTAAAAGCAAGGAAACGGAGTCGAAGAAGAAAGACAGGGGAAAAGAACGTCTCAATGACAAAAAACTATCCACCGTTATTCCTAAGTTATTTTTTGGGCCTTCTTTTTCCCTGTCTTTCTTCTTCGACTCCGTTTCGTTGCTTTTACCACAGTTTCGGGTTTTCTACATTATGAAGTATTTCAAGGCTTCTGAATCACTCCAGCTCAGATATAAATAAAGCAGCTGGTCGCAGGGTATGCTCGCTTGCGTTCGTCTCAGCTTCAGCATAGTTGAAGGTCTAAATCTTCGGCAGCAGATGGTCAAAGCGCACACGAACGCCCAAAAAATAGGAGAACGAGCGTCAAATTAGAGCGCTACGGATTGGATTGTTTCGGCTGAATACAGCCAACAACATTTACACGTATTTTAGGTTGCCTCTTGTTTTAGCCGGCTTGATTGGGATTTACCTTAACTATTATTTGTAAATAAAAAGTACTTGCTAAGCCCACATGTTTTACGGTTTTTAAATATTTTTATTTTTTTGTTATTACGCTCGTTAGCCGCGTTGGCGCTGCAAGCGGGAAACGTAAACCCTCTGCGCTGCGTTGCGAAAGCCCTCTTCTATGAGCCGTCAACGTCAACCATGTTGCGTTTGGGTCCCCCAATTTCTAGGGGAACCCAAATGTTGTGGCCCCCTATTACAAAACTCACTATTGAGCTCAGGATCTCCGAGTTCTGCGGCGCGAGCTTTCGCTGCACGTGCTCCGTGCTGGTGTTCGTTAACCCACTCGGCCGCCGATCTTTTTTTTTATTTTACTGGTTTGGGCACGCTGATAAAGCACACAGTCATTCACACACGGACAAATTGTTTCAAATCGAAATAGCCACTTAGCAGAAATTGCCAGAACATGAAAATATTTTAACCACAAACTCATATAGTATTGGCAACCAATCAGGGAGCTCAAAAAGTGCAGGGAATACGTCGCAAATATATGCCACACATTACATTAAATTTTATATTACTGTTTTGGTATTCAGATCAGCATTATTAACACTCATTATTGTCCTCCACAGGCTGTGGAGGCCGAGAATCATGAACATATTGTAGAGGACTCCTCCCTCGTTTTTCAGGATCAACAAACGGATGCCGGGCGCAGTTAAACGTACATCGTTCTTCAGCGTGCGCTGAAGAATGTCCGGATGGAGCCTCGCGTCCCAACACTCAGTAAATACCTGCTCCATCATCTCGGTTTCTTTTTTTTTTTTCTAGAGGATATAATTCACTGACCACTGTACAAAAATATCTTTCTTTTCTAGCCACGGGTTTTGAGGCAGTACAGCGTTGGGCAGTATAAAGGTAAAAGACTTCACCGAAGGTTTTATTGACACTTTTTCACCCTTTGAAGTACGTGCAGCCCTAGAATATCACAGTAAAATTACACATAGAGAGACATCGGCAGCAGTGCATCTTATAAATCTTTATACAATCGTTTTCGGGTAAGTGAACGGGGATTTACTAAAGAAAGCACACCTTGAGTGTTCTGAAAGAAAGCAAAACTTTACGCAAATAACCTTGTACACTAGAACATATTTGATCACTAAGATGATACCGAAACCCCCGGGAGAGCATGGAGTCGGACCGGCAGAGCAGTACGAAAAAATAAATCTTTATGATCACTAAAAAAAAACACACAAACCTAGACACAATTTGTCGTAACATAAATGGGTAATTTTTACACAACTTTTACCAACAGAAAGGAAGAAATTGGTACGAGCAATCACTCCCAGGTTGAATTCCAGATGAAAACAGCGAAACCTTTGTGCAGTCTCTGCGCGTTGAGGAGCGGCATACAGAACACTTGCAAAATGTACCAAATGTTCGCAGTTAAATATAAATTACAAACGGGAGCGCACGCAAACATGGAGAAGTCGCTACCCTTCCCGCTCTCCACTTTGGCCCTCACCCTCTCCGTTTCTTCATTCCAAAAAGAGCTTACTGTCCCTGTAGTGCTCGGATGGCCATCCGAGGTACCTCGCAGGCAATACTGTCCACTGAACATTCACAAATCTAGCGAGTGTGGTGGCCCAGTCACCATGCCAGAGAACTACGCATTTGCCCCAGTTGACAGCACTACCTGTTTTCTTACAGAAGGAAGCACTGCTGGTTACCTCACGAACGCTGTCTTGGTCGACACAAAACACAGCAAAGTCGTGTAGATAAGAAATAATTTTTACTTCGCAAGAGTAACCTAAAACCATGTATACTGTCATTGTTGATCAGTTTTAAACAAAGGGGTTCCAAGTAAATCGCAAGCAGCGATGGATACAGTGGACAGCTTTGCCTAACAGAAGAGTCGACGTGCACACTTTCACTGACGTTTTTATTCACAATATTTACAATATGGAATATGCTCCCGGATGCCTGAGTAGAACTTTCTACTGTTTGCTCCTTTTTTGACACTATCATGTTGATGTAAAGTGCCCATCAACCTTTGTTGTACGAATTTTTTGTTTGTTAGCACTTTACTGATGATATTGTTTTTTGTTCTTTGTTTTATACGGCATCTTCTGTGTATTTTGCTGTTCTGCGCTATTTCTCATGTACTCTCCCCCCCCCCCCCTTTCCCTTACTGTAATGCCCACTGGGCGAAGTAGGTAATAAATAAATAAATAAATTTAACATCGAACATTTTTCGCGCACCATTTTTAATCCGTCTAAAATTACAAACCCCACATTAGCATTCTCCAAATTACGGAAAAGAACCTCATGCGACACACGATAGAATGCCTTCTCCACGTCTGGCAGCAACGTAGCAACTGGTCCGTAGAAGGCATTGGAACATTCTCGAATGTTCTCTTCTTTATTTATGTTGGTAAAAATAGTGCAGTCTTTTAAATTGCATATCTCATACGGTTCCCCAGGGTCTTTTATAACACTTTGCAAACGTCTAGCCAGGACTTTTGCGTAAGTTTTGCAGTTGACATTGGTCAAACTTCTCGGCCAGTAAGAGGAAATTGACAATAACTTTAAAGAGTCATCGCCCTTTAGAAAGAGTACAAGATGGCTTTTCAAAAAGGATCGTGGTAACTTATTTATGCAACACCACTTCCAATAGCACCTCGTAAGATACGTCCGCTGCCTCCCTCTTAAACGCTCTAGTAAATTCGGCACTGAGACCATCCGGACCGGGCGTATCACGCAGTTAATTCGTCTCTGGCTTCGTGAAGCTCGAGGACGCTCATCGGTGCCCCAGTAGCACAATACCCTGGCTCTAGCTCGCGCCAGGTTGGGCAGCCAAGGAAACTTTCCTTGGGCCATGCTTGTTTTGCACCAAGGCTTCAGCTAGAGCCAACCTGGCACGCCAAGATTGGCAGTAAGCTGCAATTCCCCGTCTACCCAATCTGGGCTCCATCCTGCAAATACGGCCTGGGCCAGGGTGGCGGTTTCCGGGTCAGCCAATCCTGGCTATATGGGTAAAAAGAACTCGGACCAGGGTGGCTCTTCACGAGCGAGCCAGTCTTGGGGATGATAATGTTGCAGTATGTGTTTTTCTACTTTTCTTTAGCTTTGTCTATGGCCCTATCGCTGTCCAGCCATAGCGCTCTTTAGCTTTTCTAATGATTGAATAAAGACTTCTCTATGGCTTTCCCTATGGCTCTCTTTAGTCGGCAATCCCCCCCCCCCCCAAAAAAAAAAAAAAAAATTTACTTCAGGTTCCCCCGACTTGTGAACGCTACATGGTGTATGTCTATCAATGTATAGATATATGTGTAGATCTATGTACACACATCTCCGAACACACACTACACAATATACATACATCTCTGAGCACACACAACACAAGCAGAACATTTCCCCACACAGCAGCAACAACGCAGATCTTCAAACGCTATGTTCGCACTAGCTGTATATATGGCAGTCTAATTTTTGCATCCGACTTTGTCGGTGACCCATCATTTGTCGCAAAAACACGGAGAGGCGGAGCAAATATTACTCGTACTTAATACATTATTTGAATTGTCTCTTGGGGATAGCCCCCATCTCTTAATTCAAAACCCTGAAAAAAGCAAATGTAGATCATTAGGCTCATTAATTAAAATGTATTAATTATCTTTTCAATGAGTTTGATGAATCACATTGACAATGCAGTGATGACATGTAGTATACTGGTACTGAAGATTGCAATCAATCTATTGCTCGATTTCAGTGCTCGGCGCCAGTGTAAGTTATTTTCACTTTTGGGGGTAATAATTAATTTTAATTTTTGTACAAGTATCTTAATGGGGCTTTCAAACAAACAATATTACTGGTTCTCACGACTCGTTGCAACAGCAGAGAACATATCATGGGTCATGGTTTGTCAGCGGCCTGACAGAAATTTAGTATTGATTTAATTTTCTAACGTGGAGTGTTTTTACTAAAAAAAGTAAGAGCCGGTAGTGATTTTCTGTAGGCGTGGAAAGAAAATTTATTGGTTCTTAGTCTTTAGACTCAGGGCCATATATTTTTTATAGCTGGCTGTAGCTGTCTTTATGGACTTCTATGGCCAACCATAGAGGTTCATAAGGGGTGATAGCCTGCCATGTAATTTTCCATGGACGACCATAGATCATTTTTGTATGAGAGTCTCAGATTTTATATTTCTTGAGAACAGGCTAGTATTCACGAAAATGCAATTAATGCGCATGTTCAAGAATGTGACCTATGTTAATAAAATACACAGGAAGCAATTTAAAACAACCCGGAGACTTAATTTTATTCAGTTCAGCGTAAGCTGTTTAGTCCGTGCTAGCAGGCGGGTCATCGGGCATTTCTGGCTGGGCTGATTGGAAAGCCTGGGCGTGGAGCTTCTTGGCCATCCTTTCAGCCGGTCAGAGTAACAGCGGCATATCACTGGTATTTCTGGTCCTATGAAATGCGAGCTCCAGTCAGGGTACAGCTGATCACTGCAATTCACCTTTATTGCTTTCTGTGGTCTGGCAACATGGCCGAACGCTGGCTGTTTCTTGTATTGGTTGGGCCAGGGAATCTCAGTGAATCCCCAGGGAAGCACACATCCTGGCAGTGGCCTGTCTCTCTCAGCCGGCCCTGGCCGGGAAAATGCGAGCTTCAGCCAAGCAAGCGCACATCCTGGCAGTGGTCTGTCTATATTGGCCGGCCCTGGCCAGGAAAATGCGAGCTCCAGCCAAGGAAGCGTGCATCCTGGCAGTGGTCTGTCTATATCGGCCGGCCCTGGCCGGGAAAATGCGAGCTCCAGCCAAGGAAACGCACTTCCTGGCAGTGGTCTGTCTATATCGGCCGGCCCTGGCCGGGAAAATGCGAGCTCCAGCCAAGGAAGCCCTTCCCTGGCTGTAGCATGGAAACCTTGGGCCGGAAAATACGATGAAGTGCCAGGCTGGCGTACAATCGTATTCCTTGGGCGATGCTGGGCCAGCTTACTACAATGAAGCACCAATATTGGCCGAAGCTGGCCCAAGAAAGTGTGCTACCTGGGTGGTTCTAAAGTTTCTGGAACGTCCTCTTCAAGCGTCGGCGTGAGCGACGAAAACTCTGCATCGAAACCGTCATCTTTTGATACGCTGTGACTGAACAAATCGTTATAATATTCAACGAACGCTCGCTCGATCAATTTCTCAGGCTTGTACGTAGTTTAACTACTCTACTCAAATTACTCTAGTTTAACTACTTTTCTGAGTAGTTTAGTAACTTTCAATTACATTTTTATTTCGGTAATTAGTAGGTTACTTCAATTACTTTTTTGGATAATTTCTACTCAAGCTACAAATTACTTTCGAATTTTAGTGGTTGCTTTGCCTATCAACAAACATTCCTGCACATAGGAGATATGATGTTGGAAGATCAGCTGATATGTGCAAAGAGGGGGGAAGCATGTGGCGTGGAAAGGAGGAGCTATGCATACCAGTTAAAAAAACACTGTGTAGGGAATGAAAGGGCATCATGAAAGATTGTGCTAAAAGTGCTCGTACTTTACCTTAAAATATATTGCATTTATATAGGTTACTTCAAGTACATCGCACCCGGTGCACTACTGAAAAAAAACATATTTTCATAGGGCTGACCCGTTTGGGTCATACAATGTTATGAACATACGGGGCCCGTATGCAAGCAAATCGTCCTGTATGTGAACGGGTCGCGAACAAGAGCACCCGACCAGATACGGGTCGACCTGTTATGCAGGTCCACCCGTGATGCAGGTCCACCCGTACAATTCCTACTCAGAAAAAGGTGAGCTGGCGACCCCGGGTCTGTCTTTCGTATTCCGAGGCTCTCCGCTGAAATGAAATCCTGACACCCTACCTAAAAAGAGCATGAAAAGGAACTAAAACAAGGGCTCGAAAACTGGTACAGTTGACGAAACAGATATATTACACGCATGCCAAAAGCAAATAACCCAGCACCGTCATTACATCCACATGAAAACTGAGTTAATTCCCAGAAGCAGCTTAAAACTGCAGCTTCTTGTTGATATCTCGAAGTTGCTCCCCGATATACTTTTCATGAGACCCTACCGTTTCCTAGGCGACATATCTAAGCGTGCTTGCCCGATGTACAGGGTGTCACAAAAGAAAATTTACACTGTCTTTTTTACCGCAAAAATAAACTAGGCATCGCCGAACGCTCATTCTCCGCCCTAAGGTAGCGCTAGAGGACACAACCAGATGCCAAAGTTTCAGCCCGATCTGATAACTTAATCGAAAGTTATAAGTGATTTTCTAAAAATTTCAATGGGAAAACGGCGGCCGACGGAGTTTTCAAACACATGGGGCTCTATGGCACCAGAAACCGAAAACGGGCAAAAATGGGCTCCATTTTCCCATTGAAATTTTCAAAAAATCACTTATAACTTTTGATTAAGTTATCGGATCAGGCTGAAACTTTGGCATCTGGTTGTGGCCTCTAGCTCTACCTTTGGGCGGAGAATGAGCGTTCGGCGATGCCTAGTTTATTTTTGCGGTAAAAAAGACCTTGTAAATTTTCTTTTGTGACACTCTGTACATGTCGAAGCCATCTGAAAATAAAAAGAACATAGAAATTATTCATATGCACTGCTGTTAAGTCAAACCCGTTTATATCGAACTCAGAAAAACCCTTTATAAAAGTTTTAATGAATTTGACAACGAACAAGCATGCCACATTTAGAAACGTTTGCACTGAAAGGAGCGTCCGTAGGTCGTGAGGGACGCTCCATGCGGCTATCCAGTGGCCGCTTCGTTTTTTAAGGTCTCACCGGCTCACCCTCTCCCTACGCAGAAGAGATTTTTTTTCCTTCCGGGCAAATAAAGCAGTTGCCCAAAAGAAGAAAAAAAAAAATAACAGCTTTCTTTGCAAGCTGGCTTTCCCCAACAACTTGCTGGTACGGGGGGAAAGCCAGCTTGCAGAGCAGTTCGATGCAGACTTGTACACGTTACTGAAGAATAGTAAGGATTTACATTTACAATTACTCAAGGCTAAATTGTAATTTATTACAATTACAATTACCCTCCCATAAAAGTAAGTGACCGTTGCCCCAAAAAGTAATCCGTTACTTTCGTGCGTTACTTTTAACATTATTGTCCTCAAGTAAGAAACAAAGGGAAGAGGGTTTTTCAAGTTCTTATTTTTACCACCTGTTCCATTTAATGACCTTGAGTATTTTGAGCAACAGCTGGCTCTCGAAAGTCTCGTCAGACATTTTGCGTTATTTCTTACTCAATATGTCGACTGCTACGCTCAACACCATTTGAGCTGAGGCACTAAATGGGAGCGCCATATTGTTCCTCACGAATGCTTCATGCTCTGCATTGAGCTTTTTCAGCGAAGCGAGGGAAGTACTATTTACTTCGAATGTAGAGCAAAGCTTCGTCGTTGCAGCCGTTGCCATGCTATTCGAGTGATTTAGTAGATCCTTCCGATACCTCCGATGCCCGCGATAACGGTACCCGATAACGATATGATGCATACGCAAAGACGGCGGCGAAGTATCGGATATCATTATCGGAGTCATCGGACCGATCTACTCAAATTCTCCATTGTCTAAATCGCGAAGTTGTAGAAGTCATCAACAGCAAAACATAGTTGTAACAGTAAGGGGATAAATAAATAATAAATAAGGTTTGGCTCGATATTCTTCTTCCTTTGGTTCTGAATAGTTCGAGCCTCACTTGAGACGTTGGTGAATAAAAAAAAGTTTCCAGTATATAAATATAAGTAATAAAAGAAAAAGAAGGACACTCATAACAACAATTAATTAGAGCGTCGGTTAAAACAAGAAAATGTAAACGCACGTTTGCCGTGTGTACTTATCTTGGTGCCGTTCAAAAACGCACAAAGCACGGACCGACTGCAGTTTACTCCGGTGTTCTCCAGATAGACGTCCGCTGATGCCACGGGCAGCAAAGGGTAGAGTACTAAGTAAGCCGCGCTATGGCCCCACTCACGAATTTCACTCTCTCCTCAAGCCCAGAATATCAAGTCTACGTCAGCCACCATTATTTTTTATTTGTAAAAATATCTGCTTGAGATAAGATGCGTCCTGCTGGGGCAAAACAGGAAGAAGAAGAAAGGAAGACTATTACCATTTTATAAGTGCTCGCAAAAAGCTGACTCACAAAAAGGGTAGGGTAGACGGAGCGTTGTCTCGTGTTGTGACATTATGAAAATGGTCCTCTTTTCAGTGCACTTACCACCTCGAGCTTCTCGAAGACGCGCACAATCACTTGGTGTCCTAAAAAAAGCGGAAATGACTTGTCCCCCCCCCCCCCTTTTTTTGTTTTTTTTTGTAGAATTGTTCATTTGGATTTTATGACATTGATGTTAGGGTCTAAAAAAAAAAAAAAGATTCAGGGGCTTGGTGTTGCAAAAAGAGGGTTTGCGGAACTGAAGAGTGCCAAGCCTCTCTTTGCGCTGGTCGATTCGCGTGGCAGTGTCACTGCGCTCGACTTTACAAAAATGAAAAAAAAATCGTTTTTAGAATTGGGGGAAGGGGGGGGTTCTGACAAAAAAAATGTAACGGATTACAAGGAATCCGTTACGTAAAAAATGTAACGGAATTACTTTAAAATTACTCTAGAAAATATGTAATTAATCCGTTACTAAATTACTGATAAATGTAAGTGATTACAAGCAATTTCGTTACTTGTAACGGATTACGTACAACTCTGGTTCGATGCATGAGGAGACGCTGCAATTTTCGTTCAATCTAACCGCATTTTTCGCTATGCATTTTTATTGCAGCTCCTTGACTGCTCACAAGTAGTTCAATACAAGGGATAGTTCGAATTAACCGAGTTTGATATAATTGGGTTTCACTGACGCTCTAGAAAAAACACATCACAATCACAGGTTAATTTGTTGCAATATTGTACTCATTAAGGTGCAACTGAGAACAATTAGCAAGGATCTTATTGGTCTATCAACCCAAAATAGGTCAGCCAAAATATCTGCCACCTTAAATCTGACCACCTTCTAAATGACAAGTTTGTTTCGAAATCGGCCTAGCTAGCCTGCCTCCCTGGGCAACACTATGTTCCCCCTAAACTGAGTGTCGTTCGCCGAACCAATCAAATTCCTGTCTCTGATTGCTTGACTTTACTCTCTGCACGCGAGTCTGCAGGGGGTGAGAGGGTTGACCATGTTGTTTAAAATTGACAGTTGACTGACCGAACGAGCATGCAGCTTCTACGGCCCAGTCAGAGTAGGGGTGAATGGAATAATGACGACTTGTGAAATCAACTTCACCTCGTGGCTAGGACACAAACTGTCAGGATGGGTAAAAAAACTGTCAGGGTCGGTTCGTTCGACAGTGTACATGAGCTAAGCAAATATCCACAGCATCTGATGGTCTAAACGGAGAGCCGTGAAAGTAGATTCGAAAACGCCTCGTGGAAATGCCAATAGCTGTGGCCCACCTCCGGTTGACCCCATAATACGGTAAAAGAGGTGATCTATTCCAACATTTCAAGAACATTAGTCCTTACTAAATATAATAAATCAGGGCACTTAAGTTTAGGCATATGCCTATAAATTCTTAAATCTCTCACTTCAATGTTTGCTCGCCTTATTCGGAATTTCATTTCGAAATTGCCGTTTAACCTGCCTCATGCCTATGTATGTGACTTTGGCACTTTTATTTGCTTACCCAGAATTCGCCGAGCTCTTTTTTTTTAAAATATTGTATACCTACAGACGTTAAAAAATGTTTTGTTTTTATGCACACAAAACCAACGACGGATATAAATGATGATCACCTCCACCGCTTGCTTTACCAGATCTTCCTCAAATTAACAAAAGGGTTCTATAATACCCTTCGGAATAGATGGGAGAACAAGATCTGTCATGACATTTGTAAAGTTTCAACATGACTGTGGGAAACAAGAGAACACTGCCGCATGGTAGGAGCATTGCTCACAGATATGCGAGAAATAATTGCTTCACTGAGCCTGTCACCGTACTTGGGAGCTGAGCCAGCCATGAATTAAGCATTAAAAATAGTGAGAAATTATGTGTCGAAAATGAAAAGTTATTTTACACTCCTGCAATAAGCGGCCCAGAAGAACGAAGATTTAAACCCTATTAGATGTCTAAGTCAAAGCCCATTTGCCCTTCGGCTAACATGACAAAGGAAGCCTCAAAAGCGGTTTGGTGCAGGCGATGAGTTGCAGTCTGAAGATGTGTTCTTAACCAGGGGAAGTGTCCTCTTTAACGAGGCATGAAACGTTAGTTTACCATGCTTCTTTAAGAACTGCTGCTTCTTGACATCAGGTACTATCGCGGCCGGTTTGAGCTGAAACGGCACGTGTGGCGCTATCAGCGCCGCCTGGCATATTGCTCTGTAAACACTGGCGCCACACTGACGCAGAGACAAATCTCCTTGTGCGCTGCTACCACAGCGCACTTCCGGCTGTCTGGTAGCAAGACGTCGGGTGCGGTATTGAGTGCGAACTTGACAAGGTAACACTTGCCATTCTTCATAAATATGAACCAAGATCTGAGTGTGAGCCACTTATCGCAAACTAATTGTTGCACAAATCGAGGCTTTGCACAAAAGTACCGCAGAGCTTGTTTTGATTAAATTTTACAAACGGTTTCATGCCTAATTCCTGCCGTTCAACAGAACCAAGGATTGTGCTGTGGAACTTAAGGCTACGGGTATCCCTCGATCCCCACACCTGACTGTTGCCCTATGGAATGAGCACTATACCGGCAGGCCGTGCATCACTGCTGTGCGATACCTGTTAAAACATTGCCCAGCTAAATTTCTAACTTACAATGCAGCGGCAGAAATGCCGTTTCTGAGGTCGTGTTGGTGAATTGGCGACTCCAGCGAAATCGACGTCGCGTAGCGGCAACACCGAGAAGCTCAGGAGAGAAGGTCGTTTCGACTTTGCCGTCTGCTATCGCTGCTTGGTTCTCGTAGGCAGCATTGAAACAAACATCGTTTCCAGTAATTATTTTTATATTTCCGCCCTGTCATTCCTACGCACTGACTAGAAGAAGGTTGCTACTGTCGAAAAATCGTTTTGCTTTCATATGTAACACTGATTCTACGCTGCAGCGCAACAGATTTATTGTGGTCCGCGTCCTGAACGACGAAAACGACCTCCTTTCGTTGGCCATTTTTCCTGACCAGCGCGCCCCCTATAGTTCGCTGGAGTCGCAAATGCTCCAAAAAAGCCTAATCGTGCCGCTGTTTGCGGAAGAAAGGTAAATTCACTCATGTAAAAAGCAAGTTGGTAAATAACAATTTAATTTCTCTTTTCACCGGCAAGGATGTAGAGGCAAATTATCTAAAAATGTGGCCATCACCACTGTCCATAGACATTGGGTTGCATGGTGCAGCCATCGTGACGGGGATCGGAACAGCGTAACAAGCACAAGAGTAAATGTGTCTTGGCCCCAGCGTGCGCAAGTATTCGCGCAGTGATACGACATACAGCACAAATAATCCCGAGCACAAGGTGTCATGACGTTTCAGCTCATATTTGCCGTAATAGTACCCGATATTCCTCTGCAACCACAGCCTATTGTAGCTCGGTGGAGAAAATTGATGAGTGCAGCTGTAAACAAAGCTACGTCTGTGACGACAGCCAAAGCGATCTTCAGTAAACGCAGGCCAAAAAAGACGTTGAATTGCTGCATGTTGACAACAACCATGACGATGTTGGAAACAATTGAAAATTATTTAACTGAGTTACTAAACATTGTTCAGTATGTGCAAACATCACATCAGCAATGCCCGCGGTCAAAATGTACTGGCGACGTGCGCAATCCAAAGCGTCGCTTGCCACGATTGGGCGAATGCTGACGATGACGTCAGCAAAGGAATTCCCATCAACGGAAATAAGAGGAATATAAGAAATCTGATCTTGACTGTGTTGGCAGTGTTGCTTCGAGAGCGGAATGATTTCGAGCTTCCGCCATGCTAATTACAAACACCATCGAACGTGTTGTTCGCGAGGTAGTGACGCCACGAGGGGACACCATAGAAGAGCGCTACCGAAACATATCGCGGCTAATACGCGCGAGCTCCTTGCTCAATCAGTAGAGCCACACACAGCACCATCCCGCAGGTGAACAACTCTCAAAATTAAGCATGGGCTATTCTTGGCTACACATGCCAAAAGCGCGAGCTTGTGAAGCGTTCGCACAGCCAGGGCGCCGGTCAAGGATACCGTCTCGCGCTAGCATACGGTTAGTTCGTGCTAAGGTGACACGAAGTAGAGCATCTGCTGCAGTACATCCAAAGCTGAATTCAGGCATAAAGCCGTGAGCATGAGCACGTCGTTTAGTGGTCGCAAATCACGCGCTCGTGCGCATAAAGCACTTTTTGTTTCGCTTGAAAGTCATCCGCCGACCTCGCAGCACGGACTCTGCCAACTCACCATTGCGGTATCCAGCTGTCTCACGTCCTCCGAGAAGTGACAGCAGCCGTTGGCGCACGGCCGGATTCGACACTTGTGCGGGATCAGCCACGCTCACGTCGTTTGCGGGAGGAAGATTAGCGGGAATCGTGCACGGGAGACGGGAGGGAAGACGGCTAGAGTCTGACGGGAAGAGCGTCCTTCCGTTTTGTTCACGTCGGTTGGGCGTTGGGTCGCTCCGAATCTGCTCTGGTACCCACGGCTGGTAGATCTAGAGCGTGCCGAAAGGAGCGGGTTTTCCCCTCCCTCACAGATTTAGGAAATCGATTCAGATCTACCAGCTGAATTTATTATTAGATTACACAATAAATCAAAATAATTCAGCTTATAAGAGCTCGTCGGAAAAAGTGTAAAAACCAAGAATGTGTCCGGTTAAGTGTTGCAGTCGGATGCTGGCAGTGCTAAAAAAAAAAAAAAAGATTGAGCGTGTCTACAAGACTGGAACTTTTTATTGTGTTTTATTGTTTAAATTGGTTAAAAATTAAATGAGTAAATTATTAAAAAGTCGTTGAATTCGTTTGATGTAATTTTATTTTCATGCGTAGATTCGACGGTTATGCTTTTTTCTCGTGGCCTGCATCACTTATCTTCCTATATAACTGTTTATAAATTGCCTCATTTGTTACAACAGCTCCAACATTTTTGTAGGCTTTCCGTATGCGGTGTAACTGCTTTGGCAAAATCTCGACTTTCAGTTCTAGCACATTTTTGAGTGCAAGATATAGCTCAGTGAGTAGACGACGATCTTTCGCAACTATCCTAATCGTCCCATAAGGGTTCATGTCAGCCCCAAGCTGCTCGTTCTTCAGCCCACTATTGACCAATAGTATGACTTCTACTTTTGTGATAAATAGGTGTACAGCCATATTTATATTTTTGGCATTAGTACTTGTGTAATCGAAAACAACAACATCGTCTTTTGATGTTCGCTTTAAAACATCTCTCAGATTTATGTTATCAGGGCCAGAAGCAGCACAATAACATAAATCAACATACCTTATAGTTGCGTCGCCCCTGTGTTGCCATTGGCTCTTGGGTAAACCTAACGATGAACCTGTATCCCTAACTGAATTTGTTGCTTCTTTTGTTTCAAAGTGAATTTTTTCGGCGTCTGTTTGATGCTTAAAACCTAGCTGTCTCAGGCGATATATTGACAAAAAATTAGCTAAATTAATTGCCCTCATGCCAGTTGCTACTGTGACCTTCTTAGAATACAAAACTGGCACACATTGGACTTCACAATCGCTATCACTGCCATATCCATCCTCAGCCTCTTGGTAACCACTGTTTCTGATTAATTCTAAGTTAGCTTTCTCAAGACTGCTGTACAAACCAGTTAGCTTACGCTTTTCTATAGCCTCAGACAATTCGTGTGCACCTTTTGCATCTAAGGCGAATGCAACGTCTCGCATTATACGCCAAAGTGCAAAATCTTCGCTTAGTTGTGTGTTTTCTTTCGCTGGAAACTCACGTAATGACAGCTTTTTGTACTCATCTTGAGTCGTGTAGAAGGCTCCTTTTTTGAAATACGATAAATGTCCCAACATTTTAATTAGAGGACTAGCAATGTTTGGTTGTGGCTGTTCTAGTTCTTCAGATACATAGTTTGTTAGTAAATCAACACATTTTTTTTTCTTTCATGATTTGATCATATACTTTTCGTCCCCTCGGACGACAAACTTTCATCAATACCTTAATCAAATCTTCATTTTCTGACCACGTACTAACTGGATATGACCCCTGTTTTTCTTCATGAAGGTCGGTATATTTGGAAACACCGTCATTAATATGCTTCATCTGAATTGGGCTCAACTTGAAGTGAAATGAGGAATTTAAGAGGGGCACTAAAAATTCATCATTTAAGTTAATTAAACTTTCTACCAACACTTCTGCATATATCTCTGGCACTATTCCAATATTAATCCTATAAGCGGTAATAATTTCTGAGACACTTGGTGTATTGTGCCCAAAACTTGATCTATTGACTAATTCAATGGGAATATTAATTGAATCGGCAATCTTGTTAGTCATTGCAACAAAATATGCAATTGCTATTTCGTACAAGCTACCTGGTTTCTTTACAATATTGCTGAACTTTCTTATCTTTACAATGATACAAGGATACTCATTTGAAATGTATGCTTCTATTTGCTTATTCCTTAGTTCTTTTTCATTGAAGCTTTGTACAACTTTGAGACATATTGTGTTCTTGTAAGAAAGCAACAAATCATACAAATGAGCGGGGTCGCAAGTCATTGTCGGTGCTTCTTCCTTTGTGTAAAATATGGCGTTATACTGCGTATGTTGCCACGGACTGTGAAAAGTACCAGCGATAACAGAAGTTGTGTTTGGTGCATTTGTACAAGGGTTTTCATAGTCTTTCGATTTTAGTTTGGATAATCTGTCAGAGTCACCGCAGCAGGCCACTGATCGGAAGTATGTTCTCCAATGCGCTGGGTCTGTCATTTGAAATGCACTTATTCCCTTGAACCTGGTGTGGTATTCTCATCTTGGGAAGCATTCAATGGGATACTTGTTGGCTCCCTTTGGAAGAAACGTTGAATGAAGTGGAGTCCTGGTGCTGTCGGCGGAGGGACATCTTGGGCCACAATCCTAGGGAAGCAAACAGATGAACCCACGTGGCTTTCACGTTAGATGGACTATGTTAATGAAGGTGATTTACGGCCTCTCAGACTATGGGCCGTTAAACGACTTACGCCCACAGGTGGTGTAAGGGGACATTTATGCAATCTGCTTTATGCTACCTCGGGCTACGGCGATGCACGGCCCTAGTTGGCACCATGCAATTAAGTCAATATGTCATAGTGAGAAGTGAACTGGCGACAGAAGCAGAGGAAACAATAAATTTAATATGGCGAACTTGTGCCAGACTTAAACAACAATAATTGGCGTTGTTGGTAGTGATCTGTGTACATGAGCAGGATTAACCTTTAGCATAAAACTTACTCGATGCAGCGCGACGCAGCTAATTTCATGCGCACTTTGTATTCATGAAGGTTCTGAATCAGGAAACACAATAACTGAGGAGAATGCCCTGGACCCGTCTAGTGAAGCAACGGTTGGTAAAATAAATCTAGGCTTGTGAATTTCGAACACTATTAATCTATGTGAGATGGCCTCTCCTGTTGCAAACTCGGCGACGCGCTTTTTTTTTTTTCAATACTGCTCGATCACGAACGTCCCGCTACTCTTTTTGTTTCGAAAATGCATCGTACCAATGTCAAATAAATTAAAAAACAACAACATTAATATTTCTATGGTAGTAAACAGCAGCAGATGTCAATCCCTCTCACCTGACGTATCTTGACGGTGAAGGGGCCCAAGTTCTGGCACTCGGGGAAGGACCCTAGCTCGAGCTCCTGCTTTTTGGACTGAATAAAGGGCCACTGGTTTATAGTTGCACTTGAAGCAGTAGAATTCGACTAGGAATAACTGCGGTAGGAATCCAGTCGCACTCACCCCAACTTTGGAAATCCGCACTGTCCTTATTAGAATCTCTTCCCTAGGCGGGCAAACAAACGTTTGTATTAAAATACATAAGGCACTTTTGGAATAGCGCACGCTAAAGTTTTGCGTACGCAAAGAAGAGTCGTTTTAATGCGCTGGCGCCCAACGCTAACCGCGTTTTATTGCAATAGCGTTTAGGAGCTATCACTCTAAAAAAAAAGTGAGTAGTACTTCCTTCCTTAAAGGAGGAACTCGCGTGTCCCTTATATTGCTCTATAAAGGGAGGAAGTTTCCTCCTACAAAACTGGGAGGAAATTCGCTCCCCTAAGAAGGGAGGAATGTTGCTGCCTATTTTTGCTCGCGAAGGAAAAGTTAGTCCCCTAAGAAGGATGGAAAATTGCCACCTTTTTTCTCTCAATGGAGGAATCTTTCTCCCCTCGTGTAATTGATATAGCTCCCAACAGATGGCGCTCAAAACGGCATAAAAAAAAAGAAAAGTCAGAGAGGCGTTATTTGTTTTCTTTAGGTTTTGCCGACTTTCGAACACTAGATGCACATGTATCTCTGAACACAATAATACACGGAATACAAGCAGATCACCACACACACAACAGCAACAACGCAGCGACAGCGGGCCCCTTCGCCTCTCTACATAAGCTAAGTTCGCACTAGCTCTATATATATGGCAGTCTTATGTTTGAATCCGACTTTTTCGGTGACTGCCATCATTTGGCGCATAAACACGGAGAGGCGGAGTAAATATTACTCTTACTTAAGACATTATTTGAATTTTCTTGTGGAATAACCGCCATCTCTTAATTCAACAGCCTGAGCAAAGCAAATGTAGATCATTAGGCTAATTAACTAAGATTTAATAATTATCTTATGAATAACTTCGATGATTCATCTTGACAATGCAGTGGTGAAATGCAGTACACTGTGCTAAACATTGCAATCAAGCTATTGCTTGATTGCAGTGTTCAGTGCAAATGTAATTATTTTCACTTTTGGTGGGGTAATGAATCATTTTACTTGTTGAACAAGTTCAACGGATTTTCAAACAAACAATATTAGTAATTTTAACAAGACTCTTTGCAACAGCAGAGAAGATATCTTGGGTCGTGCTTTGTCACTCGTGCAACAAAAATTTAGAATTGTTCGAATTTACTAATCTGATTTGTTTTTCCTCTAAAAAGTAAGTGCCGGAAGCGATAAAGACCCACGAACCATGACTTCGGTATCCTCAGCAGACAAGTAAAATCCCAGGCAGCACACCAATGTTGGACCTACATTGGGCCAACAATGCCAAACGTTGGCTCCGGAGGTTGGTCCAACATTGGTATTCCGGCCGAGCGCAACTTCTTCCAATGTTGGCCCAGCCATTGGCACCAACGTTGGGCCATCGTTCAACCAATGTTCCAGCCATCATTGGCACCAATGTTGGGCCATCGTTCAACCAACGTTCCAGCCATCATTGGCGCCAGCGTTGGGCCATCGTTCAACCAATGATCAAGCCATCATTGGCACCAACGTTGGGCCATCGTTCAACCAATGTTCCAGCCATCATTGGCACCAACGTTGGCCCATCGTTCAACCAATATTCCAGCCATCATTGGCACCAGTGTAAGGCCATCTTTTAACCAACTTTTCAGCCATCATTGGCACCTTTGTTAGGCCATCGTTAAACCAATATTTCAGCCATCGTTGGCATCCATACTATGTCATTGGCTATGCCAATTTTGGCTTTCACACTAATTCAATGGCTACGCCATCATTGGCATACAAGTTCAATCATCGAATAGTCCGTTAGTCAAGCTAATTCATTGGCATGTCCCAATGTTAATGCCATATCTTTAATTCAGGCTGTGCGATGATGGCAATGCGTTTAAATCCTGGATATTCCAACATTGGGCTTTAAGAACCCCTGGCCTGTTTCGTATTAGCAACTCACTGAAAGAAAAACATTCTGGGCACAAATGGCAAGGTCCTCCTATACTTTTTCTATGCACCATTTTATCTGGCGAGGAAATGAGTAATTCCAGATCAATTAATCCTTTTTTAGAGCGCAGCTCTTAGGGGCCCGTTCCCGGCTTGAGCGGCGTCGCCGTTGGCGTCGCCGTCGGCGTAACCAAGGTCACCCCAAGGTCACGCGACCCCCAAGGTCATCCCAAGGTCACGAGACCCCCAAGGTCACGTGACCCCCGTCACGTGACCCCCTGAGGTCACGTGACCCTCCTAAGTCACGTGACACCCCCCGGTCACGTGACCTCAGGGTGGGTCACGTGACCTCGGGGGGTCACGTGACCTCGGGGGGTCACGTGACCACAGGGGGTCACGTGACCTCAGGGGGTCACGTGATTTTGGGGGGTCACGTGACCTCGGGGGGTCACGTGACCTCAGGGGGTCACGTGATTTTGGGGGGTCACGTGATTTTGGGGGGTCATTTGACCTCGGGGGGTCACGTGACCTCAGGAGGGTCACGTGACTTCGGGGGGTCACGTGACCTCAGGGGGGTCACGTGACCCCCCCGAGGTCACGTGACCACCCCCAGGATCACGTGACCCCCCGCCGAGGTCGCCTGACCTCCCATATGACGTCACCGGCATCCGCATCCACATCGTCATCATCACTGATGACGTCATCAGTGACGTCACTGATGACCTAACCGGCATCCGCATCGTCATCGTCATCATCACTGATGACGTCACCAGTGACGTCACTGATGACGTCAACGGCATCCGCATCGTCATTGTCATCATCACAGATGACGTCATCAGTGACGTCACTGATGACGTCACCGACATCGTCATCATCGCTGATGACGCCATCGGAGTCCGCATCGTCAACGTCACTGATGACGTCATCAGTGACGTCACTAATGACATCATCGGCATCGTCACGTGACCCCTCAAGGTCACGTGACGCCCCCAGGTCACTTCACCCCCCCCAGTACCCTTCCCTCCTCCTCAAGAGCTGCGCTCTAATTCGGCGTTACAGGGAGTTGTAAACGGCTTTCACTTTTTTTTGGAACTTTTATTGAAAGGGGCTAGGGAGGAGGCTCAGGGGGGAGCCTATGCCTGGTCGTGGGCAGGGTCTTGGGAGGGTCTTGGGGCGAGTCCTGGGGCTGGGGAGCCATTACGGCTTCCGAACGCCTCTTCCTGGGGCCTCCCCTGTCGCAAGACCCTGGCAGCCACTTCAACACCCTTTTTAAGCTGCCGATTTTTCAATTTTTAGCTTCGCACTGATAGCATCTACGAAAATATCCAAAGGTCGAAGATCAACGCTTTCAAACCCACATTGGCCTCAGTAAAGCACACTCCCAAGCAGCACGTTGTGAATGGGCCAAGGCTCTACATAAGTTCACTTGTTTCTGTGGCATCACGATGTTCTGAAGAGCTTTGCTCACAATAGACTAAAAGTTCTTCCGCAACCTCAACAAAGTCGTCGTGAAGTCAAGGATGACTGGCTACCATTACCTCTTTCTGAACTATGTGACTGAATCTATCATGCAGAAACAAATGAACAGACGCGATGAAGCCACGAAACGCAGTGCTAGCTCACTTGCTCTAGCAGAAGCCTAGCCACGGCGTCCCTCCACTGACAAAGGCTTGCTGAAATGAATCGCTCTCGAGCTAGCATCAGGCACCCATGCCAATTATTCGTCATCTCTAAATGGGTATCGTCTGGAAGGTTGGATATCTCAAACTTATTTAAAACGTCCCGAACTGAATTAACCTATTTAATACACGAAGGAGACGCGTAAAGAAAAAGTATTCGCACATGAGTTTGTAAACAGGTAGCAAAACAGACACAAAATATTCACTTAAAATTTCTCAGAAGTTTATTACACACAGCATGTTCCGCAGAGCAGTACAAACGTGCAAGCGATCTGCGAAATGCAAGGAGGTACGGGGTAATTCTAGGCCACATTGTCTGTTCTCCCGGCAGCTGGAAAAATATTTTCCTCAAAATTGTCCTGACAGACGCGTCTCATTGTCGGTGGCAATCAATTCATCGAATGACGTTTCATTGACAGATCGTTTTATAGACACGCTGTTTCATCAGGAGAATGTTTTACAAAATATGATTAGCTTTTTTTTATTTTTTCTGGTAACAAGTTACCCAAAATCGTCGCCGCAAATGGCATGTAGGGGGAGACGCTTGGGTTAACATTCTTGTAATAAGCCGTCGCAGAGCGTCGCCGCGAAGCTGCGTGGACGGGTCTGGCGGCCGGTGACACTCCCGCGAAAAAAAGAAGTAGATATTCTGCCACCGGCACGATAGCGCTGAAAAACAAATGCCGGCAGTTACGTCCTATTGGGTCGTGAAAACAACTATTTTAAGTTGTAGAGTAACTCCGTGGTAAGGTGCCCGTCTCTTATGCGGCGGGACCCTGGTTTAATCGTCAGTGTGGGATTACTTTTCTTTTTTCCTAGGCATATGGCGATACCTACGGCATTTATTTTTTACGATTAACACTGAAAAAAAAAGTAATTAAAGTTGTCAATTAACTTTATGAGACTACCTTTCGGGCGGTGAATGGAGTACAGCGAGGCGTAGGCCGCCGGCGGGCCGCTAGGAAGCGCCGTGTACAGGTGGGGCAATTGGGTTTACATTTTTCTAATGAGCAGCCGCAGCCTGTGATACACGCGCTGTCCATGTGATACAAGCGCCGTCCAAAACTGGCGGAATTTGTTTTCCCCGGGCTATGTCCTCCATTCACCCCCGGAAAGGGCACAGTCCCATACCATTTGATTCAGCGAAGTTTCGTGCACAATATTCGTTTTTTTTCGGTGTTAATCATTAAAAAAAACATGTTGTAAATATTGTAAAATGCTTAAAAAATGTTCGAGAGAAAAAAAATAAGCTCGGACTGGTGGATTGAATCAGGATCCCGCTGTGTATGAGATACACTTTACCAGTGAGCTACTATGCAGCTTCAAATAGCCGTTTTCACGATTCGTTTTATACGAGACCCAATAGGGGCAACTGCCGGCATTCTTTTCCTGGGCTGCCGGCAGAATATTCACCTCCGCGAAACAATTTCCCCGCAGCGTGCGATTTGTGTAGCGAGTGTCGGTGATATGTTAGTGTCGACGAAACGTGTCCATGAAACGTGTGCTCATGAAAAGTTGTCTATGAAACGAGTTTCCACGAAGAGGCGGGAGAACAAGAAAGTCAGTATTCTACCGGGAGTTGCATAATTTTAGGCAGCTAATGGGAGGCGACCCTCCAGAGATTTTCGGCAAAATTATTGTTCCGGCTGCCGGGAGAGTAGACACTGCCTAATTCTATAAATAATCTGGAAGAGTACCCGCAGAACTCCGGCCACTCGTTGCCAACAAGCAGGTTACCGTGCACTTACCAAAAATTAGCGGACTTCAAAGATGTATTCCCAGATATTCGTTGATATGGGCACTGGAGAACAACCACGTACACACACAAACGAGATGGTAGGGCTCCGTGAAGATTCAACACGATTCGGTACAAGCTGTCATTTGCCGAACTAAACCACATCACGAGAATTTCTGTGACTTCTTCGAAGAAATCGCTTGTTGCCAATATACGCGTAGGACTTTTCAAACACTGAGCCACACAGGCCGCAGCCAGGGACAGGAATGCTGGTAGAAGGAAGCGGCGCTTCTGGTCAAGAGATCTAACGAGTCGAAAGATCCAACGAGTCAAAAGGTCCAATAATGGATCTTTTGACTCGTTGGATCTTTTGACTCGCCAGACACGAGTCAAAAGATCCAATGTGGGTCAAGAGGTCCAACGAGTCAAGAGATCCAACGAGTCAAAAGATCCATGGCGAGTCAAGAGGTCCAACGAGTCAAAAGGTCCAACGAGTCAGAAGATCCAATAATGGATCTTTTTACGCGTTGGATCTCTTGACTCGGCAGGCACGAGTCAAGAGATCCATTGTGGGTCAAAAGTCCTATTACTCGAGAGCTGCTGCTTCATATTGCAAAGGGGTCACGGAAAGCCCCTCACCACTCCTCCCCTAGTCGCGGGGAGGCGTTGTACAATAAAGATCGGTAAACGACTTGACTAGGTGCCTTAGTTTTTGTATAAAAAAAAAGTGAAACCCATTTAAGTTTGATGCGCCGCTCAACTACGCACCGTTTCCGATTAACGGCCGGAAAACCGGCCCGAGGGAGCACCGGGAGACATCCAGTTTCGTGTCTCTGACTATGGGAAGGGGGAAGAGAGCGCTTTTCTTTGCCTCGGGTAGATGGCGCCTATCAGGCTTTTGACGCGTCTGTTCACGTTTTCACGACAACTTTTTTTTTTTTAAATTATCCTCAAATCGAGCATACATTTACTGAGCTTGCTAACTCAATACACTTTCAACCAGTTCACCTCACGCGCGTAGTTTTCTTGACCGGGACAAGCGGCTGCAAGACGGAAAATTGTCGCCTTTCCTCTTGGCGATTTATCCGGACACTCGCAAAACTTTAAAAACTCAAAACGTGTTTTTTTTTAAATATTAAACGAAGGTAAAGCGAAAGTGACAGGCACCAGATTCTTTGAATACTAAAATCATTTCATGGCCCCTTTAAAAGGGTCATGAAACGTTATCGGATCGTAGCGTTCATCGCCTTGCCGGTTCGTACTGGTCCCAGCTTGGCACAAGGATACTCGCACAGATCGCCACTCATTCAGAAACTTCTTTGTCGCCGTGAAATTGTGAAAGTGCGAAGATAAAAGGCGAAGGTACTGCTTTCAGTCTTGCCTTTTCAAAGCTGGATGACGTGATTCTGAAATCGAAACCAGCCGACTGACGACAGTCGATTCTATTTAGCAGAAGTAGGAAAATCGTTTCAAGGCTCCTTTAGGATGCGCCTTAAATGGCCACTTCGAAGGGAGGAACTCCCGATAATTCACCGGTTCTTTTCATGCAGGTAAGATATCGAACTTGGCCAATTGGAAGGCAGTATGACGAAAGATAATTCAAAATAATAATTTAATATATATATATATCTTAAAGGCGGGTGGATATTATGGTAAAACTTTTCTTTCTAATAAACTTTCAGGTTTGAGATCTGGTATATCGAAATTTAAATTAGCATTTGATAAGCGGTTGCAGTAATTGATCATGGGATACAAGGTTCCAAATATGCCGCGAAAATATGGAAGGTACGAAGTTGTTTTTTTTCTTGGCTTTGTTACGTGCGAACAAAATAATTCAGTTTGGACGGACAAAATTGACTAGGCGCCGTACATTAAAAGGAGAATTAATATATAATTTACGTGTTTATGCAAACCAAATATACATATATATATATATATATATACGTACGTATTATCGCAATACATCAAAAGACGAATAAAAGTGTGCATGGCTTTTGATCAATGCTGCTCAATTTGGACACGAGCCCGTGAAGCGCGCACACGCACAGCAAAACAAGGGGTACTAGCTAGGGTCCTTCTCCTACTCTAAACGTCTAAAATGCCTCGAACACAAAGGTGTTCAAGGCGTCGCGCGAAGCGAGATGTCCCGTGACGCTCTCGGCTTCTAACATAGGCTGCGGTCAATCATTAGGTGAAACGGAGTATAACCTGGCGTCTTTAGGTGCACCACGCAGTAGTGGTTACACGAACGCACGTCGGTGTTGGTTTTCCGTACAGCGTGGTGCCAGTCAGCAGTTATGCTGCACTGACCGGCAAGATACTGCGACATGCTATCTGCATGGAGGGCTGCCAAACATATATCTGCACGGAGGGCTGCCAAACATAATGCTGTCCAAATTATCCACAGAACCCTTCCTCTCAGTTGAGCTCATGTTGCGTATAAGACGCTGTTTCCATACAAGCCTCCAAGAGGTGTGGGAAAACGCACAGCTTCCGCACGAGGGGGGGGGGGGGCACTGCTCTTGCGCAGAGAACGCGTCAAGTGGACCGTTTGCGCGTGCGCAATGCCGATAAAACCAACACAGCAGGGGCGGGACGTCAGCACCGCATGTTGGTCTATACGTGCCTCGTCATTCAGTCACCGATTAACAGTTAGTTTATTTCTAAATTCGAGAAAAAACCTACGTCCCCGCGACTGTGCAGCCTGCACGACTCAATTACTCAATTTCTAAGTGAGAGATAAAAAAAAAGGAAATAAACTGTTCCTCTCTACCTGCACCACCTGACGGTATAACAGGTTTGATCCAGTATAATATAAAAAATGAGGGCCATAATTGACCAAACGTTTCTTTAGTCCTTAAAGCCAATTAAAAAGAAAAACAGGGAGACAGCTGAACATTGGCATTGGAACGAACTTGGAGAATCTTGCGAGCAATTATGAGTATTTGTGTTTCGTTTTTTTCCTTTGGTATTAAATTATTAATTGTTGTTCCGCTTGGTCCTGCGTCTTGTCTTCTGTGTTCTTGACGACGAGGAAATTGTCTACTTTAAAATTTTCGTACTGGAAAATATAAGAAAATCAATTGGAAACAATGTTAAAATTTTATTCTCTTATAATGATTTTATTTTAAAATTAGTTGTGTATTTCTACGTATCTTGGCGTTCTTATGTATGTTTTCATTTTATTTCTTATTTGTCTGTCGCCTTAATTATTTTTTGAGGGGGGGGGGGGGGGTGGGAGGAGGGAGCAGAGAGCATTGTAATTTTTCGTTGTTTTTGATTTTTTTAATGATTATATTTTACAGCAAGAGATTATTATTGTAGCTATACATACCCTAGTATTTACCTATTTACATATTTACATTTTCCCCCGAAGGAGAAGGATCACACTTCTAAAACTTCATGTTTGCATCCTGTATTCTTATCATGCGTTGCTATTAATCTTTTTTTTTTTTTTTGAGATTGGAAGGAATGAGGTTATGTCTTGAAACAGACACTAAATATTGAGTCGTTTTCATCAGTATTACTTTTCTTTTCGTACGTTGTTTGTTGTTGGTGGTCGGTCTTGAGGGGCGCAATAAGAGATCAACCTCTTTTCTTTTTCACTGTCTGTCTTGGTTGTCCGTTCCTGAACACTGTTGCTCTGAGAGTGGTTGACTTTTCGTTCCAGTTTTATTGTAGATACTCTCGTTACTCTTGCTGAGAAGCCCAGAACCTGGAACTGGTCTTAGGTCCTCGTAACCTGTTGTTTGGGGTCTTCTCTGTGGATGGCTGTTTGTCGCGGGTGGTTAGTGGAATCCCAGGGAAGGAAACTGGCTCACTCCCCCTGATCATGTTGTGGGCCTTCCAATTGCCATTGATTGTGGTGTTGGTTCAGGATGGAAAGCTAAGGAGAAGCTCCGAACCAGGATCTAGTCCACGGATCTCCTAACCAAAGATGAAGCCTTCTCATAGAGATGGCGTTTTTGTTTTTTTTTCTAAGAAGCTAAGGAAGCCCGGAGAATGGAACTGGTCTAAACCCCCCTATCCACCACGTTTGGGTCTTCCAAGGCCATCGACAGTGTGCATATTAGCAGTTCAGGGTTTAAAGATGACTTTTGGTTGTCTTTTTCTTGGATTCCGTTCTTGTTTGGGTTAAAAGTTAGTCTGTAAGAAATGTTTTTTACAGTAGCTTTTGTTTTTCACTTGAGATTGATATCTTCCATTCTCAAGTTTGTTACAAATACATATAATCATATATACATATATATACATATACATACACACATACATACCTACATATACGTATACCCACGCGCACATATAAACACACATACTTATACATTCAGATATGTATATATATACACACACATATATATATATATATATATTTATTTATTTATATACTATGGAATGTTGTCTGAAATATGTTTAACTAACGCCTCCAGAGTATTTATATGAGTTTTAGATTTCAGTAGCTTTTGACGAATATTCAAGTTTATGTGCGATATTGAAAGTTTTTGAATAAATGGTTTTGTTAGATGGCATGCAGTAAAGTAATGATCCATACTAGTACAAGTTTGTCCACAGGGACAAGTAGTGTGGTTGTGTATATTAAATCTATAGAAATAAAAAGGAAATCTGCCGTGTGCAGTAATAATTTGTGTGATTTTACTAGAAGGAGGGAAGCTAATGGGTATATGATTGGTTGATGGTATCCATTTAAATAATTCTGTGTTTTTGCCATCGTTTTGCAAAGAGTGATCCCATCTCCTACGTGCTAATTCCATTATTGTATGTTTTATATTTTGTTTTGATTGTGGTAGGTGTATGTATTGGCCATGATAACGTGCCGAGTTTGCAAATTGGTCGGCTAGATCGTTCCGTAAAATATTAGTATGGCTTTTGACGTGAAAAAAAGCCGTTGTATTAAATCTGTTGACTGATTGGATTATATGTTTTATCTCGTTAATTAAAGGAATTGCATTGTTTGGATTTTCCAATGCTTGTAGGACTGATAGGCTGTCGGTGTATATGTTACAATGAAGTCCATCTCTTGTTGCAAGAATATAATCAAGGGCTTTTAATATGGCAATAGCCTCTGCATCGAATATTGTACTGTGTTTTGGTAAGCGATATTTTCCTATTTTTATAATTCTTCCATTGTTTTTCAGAATAATGAATGCTGCTCCCACCTGATCTAAGTACACTGAACCATCTGTATAGAGTGATATGACGTTGGTTATTTGAGATAGAGTAATAGAATTGATTCTTTGGAATGATATATTGAATCTCTTTGTTGAATGAGTTTTCCAAAGATCTATAGGATACGATACCTCTGTGGGGGAGATACTAAAGCTATCGAATTGGGCGGGTATCTTAAGTGGGAAGACATTAAACATAAATGATTCTACGTCAAGAGTAATGTTGATTGGGATGATTTTACATAGTATAGGCAGGCTTATGTTAGAAACTGTGCGGAACGCTCTTGCTATTTTAAGTACTGGTAACCTTTGTATGGATTGCAGTTGTCTTAACATATGTGAATTTCCTGATGGTCTCCACCACGCGGGTGATCCATACACTATATATCTTTCTATGCTTCGTAAGTATATTTCCCGTAGTTGGCTTGATGTGATACCCCAATTTGTTGAGTATATTTTTGAGATGTTGGCTGTATGGATTTGGACTTTCTGTTTTATATATTGAAGGTGTGGTAAGAAGGTTAAATGTGAGTCATAAATGACTCCTAAAATTTTAAGTTGTTTCATTATTTCTAACTTATGATCGTGAAATTTTATTATTGGGGGTCTTTTTTACATAGTTCTTCTCTAGTTATTATTAGACATTTACATATCGAGTAGTTCAAATGTAGTTTACGTTCGGATGTCCACTGTCCTATTTCTTGCAGTATTTCGATAGTTCTTTCTTCTAATTCTCTTCTTGAGTTCCCTTATATGACAACTACGATGTCATCTGCAAACGCTTGTAGATATATGTGATTCGGAAAAGTTCTTTCTAGTAATCCTGATAGTAACATATTCCATAGTAAGGGGCTTAGTGGAGAGCCCTGGGGGCATCCCATATTAATTGATTTGTTTATTTCTTGTTTTTCTGGAGTGATATATGTGACGGTTCTATCGTGGAAGAATGAATATAGCAGATTGTATAGATTACTTGGGCAAGAATGGTGTTTTAAATAGGCCAAAACTACCGGATAACATAGTGTGTTAAATGCTCCTGTAAAGTCCAGGGATACCATAGCTACCGCTGTTGATTTATTTTTTAGTTTTTGTAGATGTGTAGTAAGTGTGAACAGAGCTTGTGTAGATGATTTAAGATGTGTGAACCCGAATTGTCGTGGGTGTAATAGTTTTTTTGAGTTAAGGAAGAAATATAATCTGCTATAGTGTGCACGTTCTAAAAATTTTCCGAGTATGGAATTTAGACAAATTCCCAAGTAGCACAACACGCCGGGTTGGGGATGGGGCGGTATTGGCCTGCCGGGATAACGATACCGGCCAGTACCGGAAACGCCCCAAGGGGCGACATCGGCCGGGCCCAATGCCGGAATCCGGCCGGTACCGGGAACTTATTGGGAAACCGGGATGCCGGGAATACGGGATGTTCCCAGCGAGCTCCCGACACAAATCCCCGGCATGGAACCGGTGGTACGGTAGGAAACCATCAGTGTGCCAGCGTGTTTCCGGGTCAGAGCCAGTCCAATTGCGGATTAGTCCCAGCGTAAAAACAGTTCAGTGCCAGCGTAATTGCGGGTCAGTGCCTGCGAAATTGCGAATCAGCACCAGCGTATGCATCATTCAGTGTACCCAGCATAGAACCAGCAGAACGCTAGCTGTGTCAGGCTTTAAAGCCCAGGAATGACATCCTACTGGATTTTTGAACAGCTAACTTCTCAATATCCAATTGACTTAAACGTGAAAATGCTAAATTTTTCAGTCCAAACTATTTTATTGGTTTTCATATCTTTTATAGGTGCTGATCGTTTTTAACATGTTTTTCGGACTTGAACTGAAAAAAGCCGGTTTCGTATTTGTGCAATTTTAAGAAACAATTCTGTGTGAACAATTGACTTTCTCCATGTATACAGTATACTCAAGGCAATTATTGTATACTTGTTGAGACGACATGTCCCATTCATCTGTCGCCCAGATCCATATTGTGGGTAGTACAAGAAGGGAACATAGAAAACTTTTTTTACCGTGACATTCTTTATTGTGACTCGTGCATCCATAGCAGCTAGCTCCTCAGCCAGAGTGTCCCTCATCGTCAAAGGCGGTTGGAACCACCAGTGGAGTGTCCGTCTTTTTAACACTATTGCCCTTGCCCGCCTCCCTGCCCGTCAGCCACTTCTGCACCGCGTCCACGCTGCACGAGTGCGACTTTGTATGGCACCTGTAAAGAGAATTGTCAGATCACACAGGTTAGTTGAGGGATAGGGGAAGCCAATATCTTGCATATTAGCTACACACAAGGTGCTGTTCACACTGCAGTTTGTGAGCGTTTCCTTTGTGTAAATATAGGTCCCTCACCTAGCCTGCAATTCAAAGGTGACAGAAAGAGTGCACCACAGAGGTGGAGATTGTGGGTTTGGCTACCACGCTAAGGTGCAGATTCTATGGAGGCATATGGCTATTTCACACAACATCCTATTAATTTGAAATGGGGGGCGAGACGGGGCAGGGGGCGAGAAGGGGTGGGGTGCAGAGATGAGTGGCTAAAAAAAGAGTAAAACTTCCCCAACTGACACTCTACAGACCAAGGCCTCTTAATGGTCTTCATTAGATTTTCAACCTGGAAACTAACAGGATAACAAGACAAGACCAACAAAAACCTTTTTTCACAGTTCCTTCAAAACGCTGCTTTTGAGTATGAAGGTTCTGAGAATGCTAACACAGGAGATATTCATAATAAAAAATGGAAATCAAATAAAAAAAAAAAAAAAACGACAGGAACTGACGACTTGAATTTTGCATATTGCAAGACTTAACGGGAAACTGAAGCTGTTCTGTATTTGAGGAAGAACACCAAAATCGTCTTGATATGCCTCCAGGATCACGAATATCGAGTTTATTTTTTCAATCTGGTGCATGGAGGCTGCAGAAATTAATTTCTAAAGTACAGCTGAAGCCCCTCCTTCCCGGGGCGTGACGTCATGCTGGGAGTTTTCGGAAAATTGAATTTGTAAAAAGGTTAGAAATAAATTTGTAAAATTTATTTCGGACCTTTTTCTTGAATTTAAAAAAAGGTCAAACAGACGCCACAACTGGCGTCAGTGTGGAAAAATACAACTGGCAAGCTTGCAATTGCACGCGCCGCCCACACGAGCGACACCTGCTTGGCGCCCCAAAGATCCTAGTACGATGTCACGGCTGCTCTGAGGTTTTTCGTGTTTTCTCGCGTCTAGTTACACCTTCGGGAAAAACGAAAGTGATGTTCAGATTCACAGGACAAAAATACGCCAGAAGTCACCTATAACTCGTTTTTTTGTCAAGAAGTGTTTCAGTTTCCCTTTAATTGTCAACATATTTCAAAGATTGTGCTTGTCTATTGAGCTCCAATAGAGATACCATCAATTTAATAGCTAGTAAAGAATATGCATTACCGATGACCACCTTACATATCATGGCGTCCTTGAACCTTGACTTTCCTTGGTAGCCCAGAAGGGCCGGAGAACTGCTCCTGGACTTGCTTTGAGAACAGGCGTCCCACCATCTGTCGCACCACCTTCTGCAGGTTCTTGCTGCCTCCTAGAGACACGAGCTGCTTCTCCTAGAAAGACAAAATGTGTTCTCAATGTCAATAAAGTTATTTATATGCAGATACAATGGTATGAACATGTCTCAATAAGAGAATGTGAGTGCCCAGGTAAATGCTGCAAGCCACACTATACATGCATCAAAATGTTACAATATTTACTAGAGAGAGAATAAAAAATATTAGAATATATGGCAACTCTACCTGTCTTAGACGAAACCAGAAAGATTAAAATATTTCCCTCCATACTCCGCTAAATCTCAATAGTCAGTCAAATTCGTTGCAACGTTCAAATTGTGCAAACGTTTTGATGGATCCTCTTTGCCCATCAGCATCCACTCATTAATTTTAATAATGTATGTGGTTCTCAAAACAGTGCATTCAAGACCCTGCGCATCTTGACTTTGTTAAAGCTTAGTCTAGCTTTTGGCTAGTCACCCTGCAAATTTATCACCTACTTTACGAAGACTGGAATTGAAAAAGGCATAAAAGGCAGGAATTGACCAAAACCGTCATCATAGTTGCAAAAAATGGCAACAGCAGCACAGTATGAGTAGTTACCTTTCCATATTTTTGTTTAGTGTTGACTCAGTGGTGGCCCTGTAGGCCAATGAACCAACTTACTCAGCTCAAGCTCGCCTCGTGTAATAATCGCTTGTGCGACTACCGTATGCTATGCCTGGAGACACAGCTACGCATGCACTCACACCCCCTGAATAAAGTGGCGAATGCAATGACAGTTACTCTTTCACCTTTGAAAATTTGTCCTCTCATAGGGTGACCTTCGGTTAGGACTGGTTAACATATCATTTTGGAAATGCACTACTAATGTAAAGTAAAGATGGAATTAATTAAGATTTATCTGGCAACCCCTTACAAATTTGTTTGGGCATACGCATATGGTGGGCACGCTCAAAAGCGATTTTTGACCAGGCTAAAAGTTATTTTCAAGCATGTACGTTTACTTCTGTAGCAGATGCCGAAAGCACAAATGAATTTATCGCCCTAAATATTTAGATCTCTTGACTATAGCCTCAAGTGAGAACGGGAACAAAATCAAAAGAAGCCCAATATATACTACAGCATCTCGATCCTTCTGTCAAGCAAGCATTAAACACAAAAAGCACGCACGCAGGTTTGTGCGTGCTCCGCACACATACTCACGGCGAGAGTTGTTGCAGGTGCAGAATTTAACTTCTAAGGATAAAACGGGCAGAAGTGTCGTAGCAAATCAGCATGATTTATGATTATTTGCAGGTCGACATATTGTAAGCACCCAAAGGCAAATGTGTTGGGCGATTTTACTTCCCCCGTTGTGAAATGTTTAACTTAAAAATATTTCAAGAAGCGGAAGTTGAAAAAGACTTAAAATGCCATTCAATGAGGATGCACATGAAGGCCTCTTGTCTACACGACCTTCGGGTGGAAAGAACTGTTCAAAAATGTAATGATGCACAAATATTTAATTTTTGGTGGCCACCGTCAATCATTTCTCCCTTCAGTAGCCTCTATGAAACGCAGTTTAACAATTGCAAAAACTTTACGCAGGCTACTAAAGCTGACTTGCAAAATGTGCAACTGGCGTTGCGTCACCTTGACACAATTCTATCACAGGGTTTAGTTTAAGGGTACCCCTTACAATAAATAGCCTTCCATTGTGCATTGGCTGTGCATGCACTCTGCTGTTATAAATAACAGAAGGCCCGTAATGAAGGTAGGGCAACTTACTTATTTTTAATTTGCCACCGACTGTGCTTAAAACATAGTTTGGGTGGGCATCCATTTGAAATATTACGGTAAAAGGCTTCAGTCCACATTCCAACCCCATTTGCATAAATCTTCAGATAACCCAAGTTAAACCACAAAGTAAGAATCGCAGCCTTATACCCGTCAATATTGTGAAAAAGAGGACAGATAAATACCGGCAGCGTCCGGTTGGTGAAGTTCTTCAGCTGCGCTTCTGCAGCACTAAACTGTTCCATGTTGCGGAGAGGCATCAGGAACAGCTCGGATGGTTCAGGCCTGGCCAGTTCCTGGGGCGTCGCCTGTTCCCCGGGCCTCGCCTGCTCTCCCTGGTGCTTGAAAGACACCACGTGCCCAAGCACCTGCCCAACAGACTTGCAGTTCCCTGTTCTGCTGCTGTAGGTGCCCATTCTGGATGTGCAGGTCTATCACGGCCTAAGCAGCTGAACGTCGAAGGCTGCAAGATAACCAAGGCATAAGAAAGCATTATCCATTTTGCTGACCAACATTATGCACTGATGATGCGAAGAAACTTTTTCAGAAACTTGGATTTCGGGAAGTTTCAGAAGAATGCTTGAACCTTCAGACGTTTCGGATGGTTTGGGTAGCTTTGGAACGGTTGCCAGACACACTGAGTGTTTCAAATTTTTGTAAAATTTAAGAGACGTTATAATTTGTATGCAATATTCATAAATTTAATAAAAAAAATCTGTTAATCAAATAAACTTTCCGAAAAGGAGACACGGCCCCAATTTTCAGAACTTCACAGTTTTGGCTTGTATGGTCAAAATGGATGCTCCCACAAAGTTTTATGATGTTTTTTTACAATCAAAGGAAATAAAAATACTGATTCGTCGGCGAAGCACGCGAGACGCGCTGCGCTTGGCTGCGATAAGCACCAGTTTAAAAATCTGATATATAGGTCCGTGCCTATTAGGCCTAGCTTGGTGCCTGTACCCTTGTTGGAACTGCCATTTTCTGGGCTTTCAGGACGGCCTTATTTTTTTTAACTATCAACCGTCTAAGAATGGGAGAGAATCCCGTCAAGAACACTTGCCCTGGTATAGAAAACGAAATTGGCTGCAAGCGGCTGCTCTGTGGTCACATGATACCCCGCGCCTAGGCATATGACGCTTTAGAATGAATTGGCACTTCCAAGTAAAGCACAGGTCATCAATTGCGCCCCTTGTTAAATAGCAGAAGTTCCCAATGCAACTTTGTTTTCTATCATTTCACTTGCAGCATACAGTGTGTAACAGATGATCCACTTTTCTTCGGTTCTGGTAGCAGACGACGCAACGGCGTCTTGTTTCCCGCAGCAAATGACACTCTAGGGCAGACAAACCCTCCCTCTTTACTCACGGTAGCAGGCGACGTGTCTGTTAAAGAAAGGTCAGCTCCCTCAGTACAAGCCTGCCGAGATCTCAATCTCACAAAACACCAAAATCGGGCCATTGGTACAACATTTCAAGGTACAAACAGAAGCTGCACAGCACGGCGCCGAAGCGAACTTGCTGCACCTAAAAACAAGCCTCTAAGCTGTCCGTCGAACCTCTCCAGAGTAGGACAGCACCACGGCCGTTCTTGGCAGCATGCAATGCTTTCCCACAGCATTACGAGAAAGTTTTGTGACCAGTAGCGTATTGAAGGACTCGGTTACTACTGTAATTGTGCATGTGTCACTACGAAGATTATGGAGCTAACTAAATTGAGCAACTGCAGGCAAGCTAATCTGGTCAAGCATGCTAACAGAGGGCAGATCAAAAACGTGTGCTAGCACATTATCAGGACTTTAGATGAAAAGGAACAGTACAAAATAATACTTACTGTATTTCTGCAAACTTGATGCTCTGAACGAAGGCCAGTCAGGGTCTGGTGCTTGACCCGGTCGCACACGAGACAAAATGTCCGCCCCAGGCATTTTGCTTGGCCACCCGCCGTTGTTTCATACTCACGTCGAACCACAACAGAGGGACAGACGCCACCGTATTTCGTCATTCTCTTCGATGAAAAGTACTCCTCCTCACTAGAATAAAAGGCGTGGTCAGACATGATGTTCATTCAAGTTACTTCACACTGTCAGGTCTTCGCAACCTTTAGCATATATTATACTAACTCCATGGCTATATCCCCATGCACGGCCACAATGAAACACGACGGCGTCGCATTCCGGTATACGCCAAGTAATAAAAGTAGCAGTAAAAGAGAAAAACGGTGCTCATTTCGCGTAAAGGTCTGTTTACACCATGCTTTGTAGCTTTTTACTTGCAACGATTTTGTGATACCGAGGTTTCGTGCAAATAGCTTATTTACATCCAGTTTTTCAAGCAATGGCAATGGCGTTTCGACTATACTCCGTTCATTTTTAAGCTGAGACTAGAAGCTCCGCCTTCAACGCAAGCTTTCTGCCCTTGCTAACACAAGTGCGATCACGCAGGCGCGCGCAACCAAAGCACTGCAGAAGCCAGCGAGCTCGCACTGAAGGCGGAGATTCTAGTCTCAGCTTAGGGGCGAACGGAGTAAACATTCCTTGCATATGACGACACGCTAGGTAAGGACGGGGCCCTGTGCCATGCCGGTAGTGGACTTCACAACGCGCGGTTGTGCTTACCAAGGCGTAGGGTGCCGCTAACTGCCTGGACATACCGTAGAATACCGTGCATCCGCCCATTCCACATTAAGCGCCCATTACCGAATTTGTGAGATCTGAGAAAATACGCACAGTACATTTATAAGTCAAATTGACGACCGGACAAGCACCCATCCCCCATTTTTTTGCGATTATTACCAAAGTTTGAGTGTGCTCTTGCCCGGTATTTAACGGTAGACCGTATTTTCATAGATGGAACCAAGTTTTGTTTGATGTGAACTCGGAATAACGAGCCGAGCTTACGATGATGACGGCTAGCCAGTACGTGCGGAATTTTTCAGCATTGGTGCGATTGCGCTACGAGCAGAAAGTTTCAATATACCACTAAGCTATAATGCAAAAAAAGTGTTGTGCCGAAAAAAAAAAAAGTTGTATTGCGTGCCGCAAAATTCGACGAGCGGCTCTAGGAGTCGCCTGTAGAAAAATTGTTACGACTTTGCGAAGTATGGCAAACAATGCAAGGTTACCGTCATAATCTAAAACCTGATGCAAGGATAAATAAAATAACGGACAAGCCTCTCGCGGACGGCACAACCCGATGCCCCGCCAGCAGCGTCTCGGCGAGCTAGCATGCCTCCACCAACACGGCGCGGTCGCCCCCGGAGACCGCCTTGATTACCGGACACCGCGCGGTGCCAGCCACCAGTGCTAACCCTCCCCCTCCCCCCCCCCCCCCCCCCCCACGCACACACACACACACTCACTGATTAAGCGCGACGATGGGATGACGAGCTAGCGGGACAGTGAGACGACGCTCCTGACGCCCGACTCCTACTTTTATCTTGTCCCCCACTTTTCTCCCCTCACCCTACCCCAAGTCAGTGACAAATGCGCCTAGCGCGCGTACACGATTGACTCTATTCCCTCCCTCCCTCCCTCCCCCCCCCCCCCTTAATTTCACTTCAACGCTTACAACACACGGAGGCCGCCGCCGAAAGATCGCAGTCTCGCCGGGCTAGCGGCGCGACGCTCGTCCCTACTCGCCTGGGAGTCCCGAAGGTGCGCTCGAACCGTGGAAACAGCGCGATGCAACGAAAGGCAAAGGGCATCTACACAACGAACGGGCGGAAGGCGATGCAAAAACGTGCGCGAACGTAAACAGAAAAGTGCCGCCGCTCGCCACTACGAAATAATACGCGGCCGCATCCCTTTCCTGCTGCTCGTAATTTCTCTTACTTGACGGCTACTCCGCCTTGCGGGACATGCCGACGAAACGATCGTCGGGATACGGCGAAGGGCCGTCAACACCGTCGAGTCAACCACCAGCAAGCGTTGTTGAGCGGAAGTTGGTTCACTAGGCCTACATACGACGAAACCGACAGAACACGAACATCAAAACCAAAACACAGGCGGTAACTTTGAGCGACTTCTGCCCCGCATAGATTTACATGCAGCGCTTTCACTCGCCACCACGGTCACATACAATTTTTCAACCCTGGAGCCACCGTACCTGAACCATGCCAACATCCCGCTTGCCATTTGTGTTTGCTCACCTTGTCCGGCTTTGGATTGGATGCTGGATCGACTTTCTAGCAAAGTCTATCAACGGCTGGCTCGATGGATGATGCTGGATGAGGTCTGTTCTAGTCTAAACACGAAGTCGCAAATATATAATTGTGCTACTGTGCTACTCTATAAAAAGAAAAAAAAAAAGAAAAAAAAGCGGGGGCACAAAGAAATACACGACGCTTCGACGAAGTGCCCTCTGGGAACTAGTTGCCCCCTCAGTTTCGGTTTCGATTGAGCAGCTTCCTTTCATGCTATCACGCCGTGACCGAATGCGCCGCTTGAGTTTTCGATTATCTGACTTTTCACGAATGTACAATACATTCATTCTCGAACGATACAAAACGAAAACTGGGGCAATTTCCTTGCACACAAATTACTGCACACAAATTACTATGATGTCTTCCTCGTGTCATCATATATCGCCCACTCAAATTTAACGCTGATAGATTAGGTTTTCGCAAACGCTGAGGTCGGCTAGCTACGACGGAGGCTCTAACAAGCGTCTCCTACTCTTCGCTAAGCCTTTTTGGACGAGCTTTTACTGACGCCCAAGATCTGTGTCTGAACGGTGTGTCTGAAATTATCTCGGCATACTCAGTCAGGAAGAAAGCAAACACATAAATATTACGGCCATTAGCAACAGTCAAATGCGCTTTGAATAATTTCATTCCTTTGGCACACCGCATAGAGACCAAAAACGTGAGATCACGGCCGTTAGTAGTCCACGCTGCCGATCGAAACCGAAACCATGCCACCCTCCTCCCTGGCCAACTAGTTCCCAAAGAGCAATGCGCGCCGTGTTGCACGCAGGGGTTTATGGAAGTAGTCCATAGAATCCCCTAGCAGTGGTAGCGAGAAGCAGGTTTTAATAAGCGCGTAAGAGTTAAATGTAGTGACCCTTTCTGGTTGAATATAGGCTGCACGTGATGTTTCGATTACGATCATGCAGAATGATGTAAGAAACGAATGTGCCGCCCAAACTGTGTCTTCCTCGGACAGACCGCTCGGGCCCGGAGTAGTTCTCCGCGCAGCCTTTTTCGGGAGAGTACGATCTGTAGTCACTCGCAACATTTCAGTTTCGTTATCAACGTTGCCGCGGGGGAATGAAGGAGTTTCGCTGTTTTTTTGTTTCGATTGTTGGGTGGGCTCTCTTGCTGTGCTTGCTTTCGCTCCTCTTGTCATGACCGACTGGCCCGAGCATACTGCGGCGCTGACATCGCTGCAGTTAATTTCAGGAGGTCTAATAAAACGCAGTAGCAGCGAAATCAGCGACAGCGACGAAGATACCAGCTTAGCTCCAGCTCGAGTGGCGACGAGGCAGCCGTTCTCGGCGAAGTCTTTGCCGACTCATTCGCCTTGCCAGCGAAGAGGGCCAAGATATGGCGTTACGTCGAAGACGTTGTGCACACCTATTCGGATGAAGAGCTAGGTATGTCGTTTGCTAGAAGACAATACGACAAATTCCCCTCAGATGGAACTCGCCTGGGGAGATGACGGTCGCTTTACGGCATGCGTGTTTGGTATTGCTTAATAGCACCTTTGCAAAACGTACAGCGCCACGACGGCAGGAAATTTTGGGAACCCTCGGTACAGATCACGCGCACGCGCTTTCTCGTTGCGCCTCCGCGACTGCGCGCGCGTCCCGGCAGCTACCGCCAGCAGCCGTTGTAGCCATCCCATCGAGTCGTACGTCGTTGCCGGCGTACCGTATCTGTGGCAGCGTAAAGGCATCGCGACAGGTGAACTCATTCCAATACGTTATTCGTCGGAACTTACCTTCACGTATTGAAGTGTCACCAAATCCATTTAGTTTGCACCGCAACCATGGCAGGTTTCGACCAGGTTCGACAAAGCGCTGGTGCAGCAGACGACAGAGCCGGTACAAAGGAGAGGGATACGAAAGGGGCAGCCCGTCGGATCGTCGCACGCCCATTCAACGGCCCAACTCGGCTGCTCTGTTGCCGTGGTAACCTGTACCTGCTCGCGTATGCCACGTCGTAGCGGGAGGAGGGGCTTACCGAGGACTCCCATTATTTGTCGCGCGGCGCGCGCGGGCTTTTGAGATTTTTGCAAAGGGTCTATTGCATCCTGCGGCTCGTACAAAAGTACTTGTAGTTGTCTTCATCGGGTTTATATAACTGGAAGGAAAAATAAATACTGTCTCAAAGTCGGGGTCACCGTTAATTAAGTAGTAACAATCAACATTTTTATCAAAGCATGATGTTCCGATCAGAACTTCATGCTTTCAGCAAGATAGCAATGGGAACCGAAACTGTTAAAAAGCGAGGGCAGACGCTATGAAAGCGGTGGCAGCGCGTGCAGCTGGGTGGATCGCTTACTGAGGCCGACCGCTCAACGACCGCTTGCGCGGAGCGCTCGGCATCTGCCTGGGCAAAGGGCTGGATCGCGCATCCCCGCTTGGTCGCTGCAGCTGCAGCGCGAGAGTGAAGCCACCGATCGGCGATTTTGCATGTTGAAAAATCCCGTTTTTGGAGAGTTGCGGAGGCTGGCGGCAACATGCTGAAGACACGTTTTCTACTCGTTCGTAGTCATTCGTCGAAGAAGCTCTTTAAAACCCTGTGTAAGCCCTGAGACTTGTCGTTGAGAGCATGTGGAAATTTCTACGGAAGCGCAGTGCCGCAGTAAAAATGCCCAACTCATCGAAAGCAAGTTTCGTCGCCACGATGCAACGCGCAGGTCACGAGTGACCCGCGCGTTGCATCATTGGACTTTTTTCATAATGCAACGTGCGGGACCCTTGTGACGTCACACGTGACGTCAATTGTGACGTCAGTATAGGAAACGTCCCATAATGTGATGTGCGGGGGTCACGAATGCGACTGCACATTGCATTATAGGACGTTTCCCATGACTCAACGCGTAGTTACGCCGACGGCGACGTTGGCGTCGCCGGCCCGCGCGTTGCATCATGAGACGCTTCCCATAATGCAATGCGCGGGTCACAAATGAGACGGCGCGTTGCATTATGGGACGTTTCCCATAACCCAACGCGCGGTTACGCCGACGGCGATGTTGGCGTCGCCGTCGCCGACCGCGCGTTGCATCATGGGACGCTTCCCATAATGCAACGCGCGGGACCCTCGTGACGTCACACACGCCGTCATTATGGGACGTTTCCCATAATGCAACGCGCGGTTACGCTGACGGCGACTGCGACGGCGATGCCGCTCAAGCCGGAAACGGGCGCCTAAGAGCTGCTCTTTAAAAAATTAATAGATTTAAACCAAATAAAATTTTCATTCCACAGCCATGTTTGATCCCGTCTTTTTTAACAAAACTGAAATAAGCCTTTGTTAACTGGTTTAAGGATGACGCGGCGTTAATACTAGGCCAAGGATAATATTAGGTGTCACCTTTTAGCATATTGAAGACATGCCCAACCTAACGGTCATTTGTAACCATCATATAGTTTCCATATCAGCGAAAAGGCCATGTCGGTTACATATCAAAACTTGCATGGCTCAAATGGCCTGTGAAAGCAGCGAAAAAACGATGTCGGCCAGTCACCGAAAACTCAGTGGCTGAACTGGCCGGTGATAACAGAAAGAAAACGATGTCGGCCAGTCAGCGGAGACTCCACGGCTAGACTGGCCGCTGACTACAGCAAAAAAACGATGTCGGCCAGTCACCGGAAACTCCATGGCTAGACTGGCCAGTGACTACAGCAAGAAAACGATATCGGCCAGTCACCGGAAACTCCATGGCTAGACTGGCCGGTGACTACAGCAAGAAAACGATGTCGGCCAGTCACCGGAAACTCCATGGCTAGACTGGCCGGTGACTACAGCAAGAAAACGATGTCGGCCGGTATCGGGAACTTTCCGGCTGGTGCTGGCCAGTTTAGACAACGAGTCCCCGATATCGGCCGGCGTCGGTTTCTCACCGGCGTCCCTGGCCGGGATCCACCGTACAGCTCCCGGTACTGGCCGACGTAATCCCAGTATCGGCCGACATGGTGTGCTACCTGGGTTGGGCGATAGGCGTTGGGTTTTGCTTTGTCGTTATCTTTTTTATTTAGCAGTAGTATTTTCCCTTTCTTCCACTCCTTTGGAAAATATCCAGATGTTAGACAAAAGTTGAATAGAGCCAGGAAAAATTCGGGATGGTTATGCCAAAAATATTTAAGAAAAGTAACATTGATTTTGTCTAATCCGGGGGCGGTTTTAAGTCGTAGTTTAGTTATTATGTTTGATATTTCTTGAAATGTTAGTTCAACATCTTGAGGAGAGAATGAGGGAGTGCATAAGTATTGTCGTAAGCTAGTTATATATGGTGAGTCTTTTGTAATGTCGTCCGTTGGGAACACCGTATCTAAAATATATTGAACTGATTCATTAAATGAAGAAGTTAAAGTATTATCTGCTCTCAATATCGGTGGAAGAATTAGGGGTGACCTCCTCTTATTAAATACAAGTTTATATGGGATTCCGAAGAGAGACTTTTTTGTGGTAGCGGAACATGATTCCTGCCAAGCTGAAATTTTAGCATGAAGGATGGCTTCCTTGTATGTATCTCTGTTGTCGTAATAAATTCGTTTTTGCAGTGATCTAATATCTGTGTTATATGATCTTTGGTACCTTCTTCTTAGTGCATTAGATTTAGATCTCATGATCTGTAGATCAACTGACCACCAAGGGACTGTGCGATTTCCAGATCGAACGTTTCGTTCACACTTTTTTATCCAAATTAAGAATTTTTTGTATAGTATATCTAATATGTGATCTATCCATTCTGGTGAGTAGTGTTTAGGTACCCAGGTCCTAAACCAATCATCTTGTTTTATATGTAATTCTATTTTTGAGTAGCTTTTTAATGTTAATCTTTTTTGCATGGTTTGCTTTTGATTGAAGAATCCAAAGGCAATAAAGTTATGATCACTTAAACTATCAGTTTCTAATACTTCCCAATGTGTAACGTTATGAGCTAGAGAAGGGGTTATGATTGAAAGTTCTATCCAACTTTCTCCGTTTACGGTAGAGAATGAGGAATAGAGTGCTGGTCGTTTAATATGATAAGATCATGTGTTAGTACAAAATTATTTAATTGTTCCCCTCGGTCATCATCTATTTTGTCCCCCCAATTGGTGTGTCTTGCATTAAAATCTCCGGCTATGATTATGTCGTTTTTGTTAATTGTTATGATTGACTCAAGACGTGTTAGGAATGTATTAAATGAAGCTGTAGGAGATATGTAGACATTTATTATTGTTACTGTTTTGTTTGAGTATGTCCATTGTAAGACTAATAGATCGTTTTCAAGTATTTTTGGAAAGATTGAACAAGATCGGTCTCTAACTATAATGGCGCATTTGGGATCTAAGGGGCAGTGAAAAAGTGGTTCTGAGTTTGCCAAACTTGTAATGTGGTTATTGAAAACATATGGTTCTTGAATTAAAATAATTTCAGCGTTATTTTCAGTGTATATATTAACCAGATTAACAGTTGCAGCCCTTGATCTCCCTAAGTTGATTTGTGAGATCTCTAATTTATTAATCATCGGTCAACTTATGTTTTGTTTTGTTTGTATGATGCGTTTTCTCTTTATAGGCTTTACTCGGGTTGTTCCTTCTTAATTCCTTTTTTTCCCGATTGTAATGTTGTTTGTTAATATTAGTTTTGTGTTTGCTTATTTTGGGTAATCTGACCGAGACCGGAGTTGTAAAACGTGGAAGGCGTGTGTACCGCATGCGCTCGCTCCACGACAGTCGCTCCACGACTGTCGGGAAATTCCTGCGTTAGTCAAGCATGCCGCACGAAGAGATGTCGTTGGTCACCAGCCAATTGAAATGGAAAACGCACGGCGCCGTGATGCAGCCAGCCATTCAGGATCTCAGAACCTCTAGTCCCCGAGGCCAATGTATCCTCTTCTCTCATCTCCCTCTTTTCTGTTGCTTTGTTATTAGTCCCGAACCCCCCCCCCCCCCCCCCCCCCGCTGCAGTGCAGTGACCGTCACGGCCTTTTTTTGTCACTCAAAAGCCGCAAGTCATCGTAGTTTTGCTTTCCTTTCTTTTCCTGCTCTTCTGCAAAGCCCCCCCCCCCCCCTTTTCCCGGTGATCGGGCAGGGAGTCAAGAGGTCCAACGTGTCGAAAGGTCCAAAATTTATCTTTTGACTGGTTGGATCTTTTGACTCGCCAAACACGAGTCAAGAGATCCAATGTGGGTCAAGAGGTCCAACGAGTCAAGAGATCGAACGAGTCAAAAGATCCACGGCGAGTCACGAGGTCCAACTAGTCAAAAGGTCCAACGAGTCAGAGAGTCCAATAATGGATCTTTTGACGCGTTGGATCTTTTGACTCGTTGGACCTCTCGCCTCGGAATCGGGAAGCAGGTGGGTTGCTGGAGAGGAGAGGAGGAAGCACTTCCCTCCCACCAGCATTTCGCCTGCATCCTGCTTCTTCAAGGTCCCCAGGTGGGTGCGCCCACAAAAGGCTTATCTTCGAGGGTCATCCGAACAATGAACTAGGCGAGAGGATTTGTCACTGCAAACTTTTGTGAGTTCGTTCCAAAGTTGATAGTGCAGTGGATGCTATGTGACTGGTCTACCAAGCAGTGTCGTTCAGGCAGGTGCCGTTCTCTGCCTTGTGACCCGCTGACCGTAACCGGAGACACGCTTGGCCTAAAATACGCATAGCGTCTACTCTGACGTCAATATCGAGTGAACAGGACAGCAGTACGAAGGGTACTCGGGGACAACTTTTCTTGGCAATGCAGTAGAATGTACAGGCCCGCTCTCCCTCTCCCTGTTTGAGCGCTGAATGTAGTTGTGCGCGGGCTCTTCTCGTTTTCACTGCATTGCCAAGAACAGTTCTCGCCGAGATAGTTTTTGGAGTACCGAAGGAACTGCCCTTCCCAAATGTTAACCAAAAACGCGAGGCATGAAGATGCTATGTTTTACGCCGTAAAACCCACACTCTAAACTAAAATGCAAAAATAACAGCGTCTTCTTTCTGAGCACGATGTCCCCAAATAAACTAAAATTACAAAGAAAAAGTAGTACTCAGAAATAACCTGTGCCGTATATTTCGCAGCACGCTAATAGATTTTTTTTTTATTTCGCGAGGGTTGTGTACATGTAACGAAAACTGTACCATTTCTTAAACCATGTAATCATAAATGCAACACAGATGCAAAGATTCCTAAAGCTGAAGTTAAAGAAAAAAAAAAACCGCGAATCTCACAAAACGATGGCAACACATGGAGTAGTTCTGGGCTCGAAAGTGCTAATGACTTATCATATCGCAGAATAATAATAAAAAAGAAAGAAATATATCAGCAATAGTGTCTGCATATTTGAGGAATTTACAGAACAGTGAGGTAATAGGACGTCCCTAAGGTGGCGCAAAATTCACGATTAAGTAATTAAACATTTGTTTCGGGTGTTAAAAAGGTTTTTAATGTATATTTCGTCGTTCTCGAAGTGGGCGTCGACGGACAAAGCGCCGCTGCTTGCGCCCCTGTTTAGGTGAGGACTACTTTTTACACGTTGTAGCGACGGTATATCGCGCTATAGACTCGTAAATTTTTTCCCGCATGCAGCCTCGAGCGAGTTGTTTCGAATATCGGTGCAAGACAGAGCAACGGCGTAGCAATCGCGACAAGAGAACCGACTGCGCCTCGATCTGGCCGACCGCGCACACTCTGCTGTAAAGTGAGCGTGGGAACTCCGAGCACCGTCAGCTCACTGGTGTTACAAGAGGCTGCTTTATCGTTCAGACCTTGCAAACGCCTGCGGAGCCATTCCAGTGCTTGGCGCATCTCCCGCGCAGCATCGCAACCTTTGTGGCGCCTGATAGGCCAACAGAGCCCGCAGCATGGGCTGCGGTTCATACTAAGTTGAAGCAGAGTAGCCGCGAAGTACGTGATCCGTTGCGACGATGCGTCATGTTGAAAAATAAACAGAGAAAAATTATCTCGCTGTTTTCTTCAGTTTCAGATGTGGCGATTTCAGACATGAATCTGTAAATGTCATCGAGGGATCAATTAGTTGACTCTGTTATTGCGTTCATTCGGCTCGCACTCTATACTCATGAACTGATCTTTTGATTTTCGATACTTTCATTTTCTAGAGAGCTTCGTGACAACGCCAGTAGTTTCTTGGCGCACCGAATCCTGCGAAGCCAATAAACTCCACACAAAACCGCTCCGTTGTAGTTCCGTGGGATCCTGAGGCCAGTGATCACAGTGACGCGTTACAATGTTTTTTTTTTAATTTTTGGTGACCGCCCGCCTGTCTACCGTGGTCGGCTCGGACCAAAAAGAGACAAAAGACGCCAAGAAAATTCCTTCCCTGGCAGTTCCGTGTAATTCCGGTGCCCGGGAAATACAATGGGACGCCATGCTGGCAGTTCACCGAATTCCCTGGGCAGTCCCGGTCCAGTCTAGTAGGGCCAAGGCCAAATCTTGGCCCCATCGCTAGTCTAAGCAAGTGTGCTGACTGGGGTGTACCATGTTGTAAACTTCTTCATCAAGAATCTATTCAGAACACAACTTTTCAATTGACACCTTTTCCCTCAAATAAGTATTTAATAAAGTTTGCCAATCAGTTTTAATTCATGAATAACTTATTTAATTACAGCGTCTTCCTAGCAGCGTTTTTATCAAGACGCCTTCTGGCAACAGTGATCTTTATTGCCTAGAGTACTTCATTCGTTTTTAAAGCTCGGTTCTAGCAAACGAGGCACCCTGATACCTTGCGCCAACACATTTTCAATGTTGGTAACCCATTGGCTAAGGCAGGCCAACGTTGGTCAGCCAAAGCCAATCGATTACCAATGTTGGTAAGCCATTGGCTAAGACCAGCCACTGTTGGCCAGACTAAGCCAATCAATTACCAACGTTGGTAGGACATTGGCCAAGACAGGCAATTGGTGGCCAGCTTAAACCAATCGATTGCCAACGTTGGTAACCCATTGGCTCTATTACAGTTTATATTTCTGCGGGCGTTGTCACTACCGTAGTGACTACCGTAGTCACTACTGCAGTTGCCGTATTTTGTACGCACTTTGAAGTCATTTTTAGGCAAGCACACTTAATGCTCAGCTTCTTCTGTTATATGTTGCGTGATAACCTTTCTTTGCAGATTGAAATGCGCATCAACTTTATGTCAACTCCTACCTCAAACATAGGGTGTTCGAGATGTTAATTCAACGCGATATTTTATTTGCGAAGACATGTAATTGCTTAATCAATCGCTGGATTTTTGTTTAAGGTTTTATTTTGTTGCTAAAAATATAACTGCTTTTTATTTATTTTTAATTTTGTCCGGTTTCGTCTGAATTATAGGCTGTGTTTTGCTGCTCAGCAAAGCGGGTTGTTTTGAGATTTTCACGATCACATACAGCTGACAATACACCCGTGTCCTAGGTACTGGGGAGGCGGGTGGAGCTTTCGAGGTTGAACCCTGCCTCCCCCCCCCCCCCCCCCCTTTGGAAAGGTTTCCTGGCTGCGTGGCTAAATGAGCATAAGAGAAGAGGCACTATGCTTTTTCCGGCATAAACATATACACAAATCCAAGGAAGCGTGCATTTTGTATTTCGTGTGGAATTTACTGAGCATAACTATCAATTTTGGAAAGACGCGTGTTAGTTATAGTCGGTGACAGGTGGTAGAAGCTCCTCCCATCTCTTTCCATATTTGTAGATCGAAAGATCGGGAGGAGGCGACCTCCTCCGCAGCGTTTACTTTTAGCCTGTCACCGACTACGGCTTTTTCTTCGTGGACGTTCAAAATTGCTACAGCTTGCAATGCATACAGCGTTCTAATTCAGTCGCTAACTTGCTCTGCGTGTGAAAACAGAAGAATCGTCCCCCCAGAGCCATAGCTACAGACTGTCCTCAGCGTGCGCGATCAGGACATTAAAAGAACTAAGCCAATTAATTATAACATTGGTAAGCCACTGGCTAAGACAGGCCAATGTTTCCCAGCCTAAGTCAATCGATTACCAATGTTGGTAATCGATTGGCTTAGGCTGGCCAACGTTGGCCTGTCTTAGCCAATCGATAACCAATGCTGGCAACTCAATGGCTAACATAGAGCAATGTTGGCCAGCCTAAGCCAATTGATTACCAATGTTCGTAACCAATTGGCTAAGACGGGCCAATGTTGGCCAACCTAAGCCAACCGATTGCCAACGTCGCTAAGCCGTTGGCTGAGATAGGCCAATGTTGACCAGTCTAAGCCAATCGATTGCCAACGTTGGTAAGCCATTGGCTGAGATAGGCCATTGTTGGCCAGCCTAAGCCAATCGATTAATAACGTTGGTGAGCCGTTGGTCAAGTCAGGCCAACGTTGGCCAGTATATTCCAGCCTGCCTCCAATATTGGTTTTACGATGGCCACATTGGCCCACAATTGGACCAATATATGCCAATTTAATGCCAATGTTGCCCCGACGTCGTGTGCTTTCTGGGACAAGACTGTCTTTGGTGATATAATGCAACCGCTTGAAAACATCACATTGCCCGAGTCAGAAAGTTAAAAAGCCCGTGTTAAGAGTTTTAATATATCGTTTAGTCACTCCCACAACTCCATACGCAATCTGTTATGGCTTCTGCTATATATACCGTGGCGGAGCCGCGTTTTCATGTTCTAGTAGAACGTGTGCAGCTCGGTGCACAATATTGCGTTGCGAAAGCTAACGCAACGAAACTCTTTCGGACACTAAAGCTAAAATAGAGGCTCGTAAAGCAATTGTTAGTAATCTTTTATTCATGTCTATATCTAAATAGTATTTTAATTGATTATCGAGTGCTTATGTTTATGCCCTTACCAAAATATGAATTTACTTTCAATTAAAATTGTAAAGGACTCACTCAATAATCCGTATTCACTCTCAATTGAAACTTAATTGACTTTTTCTATTGAGTCGCTATTGATCCGTCCCAGGGTATTGCCCACTGAGTCTTAATTGAATTTTTGAATTTTTAGCAATTGCATTTCAATGGAGTTTTGGCAATAGTGTTTCAATAGAACGTTTACTATTGAGTTTTAATAAAAATATTGCAATTGACTTTCAATTGAATTTTTGCAACGCGCTTCAATAAAATTTATTGCAACTGCGTTTAAAAAAATTGCACTGGTTGAGAATTCTTTTGTATAATTCTTTAAAGCGGTGGTACTCAACCATTTACGTTTCGCGGACCCCTTGTGGATCAACGGAGAAGCTGGAGCTTCCTTTGTGAGGGGAAGGGAAATATGTAGGTTAATGGACCTTTTCCGAGAAGCGCTCTGCGCACGCGCGAGCGCCCGATGCCAAGCGGCGGTAGTCGGTACGAAAAATCGAGGAAATTCGGAAGGATGCTGTATATCAGCAAGTAGAACAAGTAACTGCCGCATACATGTAATTGTGTTACACAAAAAAACAACAAAAAAAAAAACGTCGACGGAAAGGAAAACACGACGTTTGGGTGGACGCCACGAATGCCCCTCTTTCAAGTCGCGTTGGGCAGGCGCCGCTGCTCAGAGAGCGAAGAAACTGGTAGCGTAGCTGCCATTATCGATTGGTAGCGCAGGTAGGTCACTTCCTCGATTTTTAGTTCGCGCAGCCACCGCCAGGTGCCGTCGGTATGTGGGAAAGGTCCATTATGATAGTGATTAAATAGATGCATATAACCAGGGGCTAGTGTGAAGTAGACTTGTGTTATTGACGTGTACGCGAGAAAGCTCACCTGAAAATTGGAACGTTTCCTCTAAACCTGAGAAATAAACATTTATTATTGAGTTTGACTGCTGAGACCCCTAAAATGCCTTCGCGGACCCCAAAGGGTCCTCGGACCCCCATTTGAGAACCACTGCTTTAAAGCATGCCATATGAAATAAACAAAGCACATAGAGGAAACGAACACAAACATCGTAACTAAGCATTCACAACCCACTAATCGTACTCCCCTTGACTACCCCTTATATACTCTACATAAGAAAGGCATTAATTTGGCCGGTGACCACCTGAGCATCTACTAAGGTTTCCAGTTTGCTACTTTCTCATTGGAAGCCTCATAAATGATAAACAGTGTTTCGACGTCATTGGACTCTATCCCTTACTAGAAAAACATTGGTACAAGCAATAATCGTTCGGTGCACACGTTTGCAGTAATCCACAAACGACCAAACTCAATTTCATTCCTAATCAGTAAATTCAATAGAATCGATATTGAGTTTCCTATGACGAAACTCAATTGCTTTCCTAATGAGTAAATTCAATAGGATCGATATTGAGTATATTATGACCAAACTCATTTGCATTCATAATGAGTAAATTCAAAAGAATACAAATGGCATTTCTAATGAGCAAACCCAATATCATTCTTAATGAGCAATTTCAAAATAATATATATTCAGATCTTAATGACCAAACTCAATTGCATTCATAATGAGTAAATTCGATAGAATTGATATCGAGTTTCTTTTTACCAAACTCAATTGCATTCCTAATGAGTAAATTCAATAGGATCGATATTGAGTTTCTTATCACCAAACTCAATTGCATTCCTAAAGAGTAAATTTTATAGAATCGATATTGAGTTTCTTATGACAAAACTCTATTGCATCCCTAATGAGTAAAATGATGAGAATTGATATTGTGTTTCTTATGATCAGTCTCAATTGCTTTCCTAATGAGTAAATTCAATAGAATCAAAATTGAGTTTCTAATGATCAAACTCATTAGACATTGAGTTTATATTGAGTTTCAGTTGACTCTATAGCAACACAGTAGAAAGTCAATTGAAACTCGTTGATCATTTTGTAACGAAATGCTCCTTTTATAAGTAGGTCCAGTACGTTTGCGACGAGTCTGAGATCCAGGTTGTTGACGCCGGGTTGGCTTGGTCGTGTACTACAGCTGCGCTCGTTTCGCGACACAAAAGGAATCGCGCAATAATAGACTGTGTCGGCCGCATAACAAAAACGGAGTTTTTTCTTTTTTTATTGAGTGCGAGTTTTGATATGTAGCAGGAGATGCGGCGCAGCGCAAACTAAAAAGAAGCAGCGGTGAACCGTCGGCTGTGGGGAATCATTCGTTCCTTCAAGCCCGCGGATCTGCCCTCCTCCCCCACTTTGCCTCGCAACCAGAATGAAATGTCTGTACTACCCTTTCTTCCAAGTGGACTCTTCCCGAATGCATAGTTGACCTTGCTTTCCGGATCCGTTGCCTCGTCCCTTCCATGAATCGTCATTTCAGTGTCGTTTCTTGTGCGGGGCTATGGTTTTTGAAAAACGCGCGTTCCCGCAAGCCGGCCGTGGTCCCGATGTGGACGGAATACAGCGTGTGTCGGACGCAGTCGCTCGCCACAACGCAGTGCTCGTTCCTATCGACTGGATATGCTGTTCTGTTTTATGCAGAACTGATATAAACGCCTCACGGTTTACCTTTCGCTGTATGGCACGTACACTTTATTTCAAGAGTATACGTTTCACGCGGAGGTGACGGCAACCAAGCGCTCAAGTTGCCGTCACCGCTATTAAACATGTTTGCGGTGGCAGCGGCGGTTCGACCGCCGCTGCTGCCACGAATATAGAGGAGGAATTTCTGGTTCCTTTGTCAAGCGCCACTAGGTCGCGCTGCATCTGTATCGGTGAAAGGGAGGAACGGGGGCAACTTCCTCCCTTCCGTTGGCGACAGGGCAGGACAATATTTTTTCCTCCATTTCTCCTCCCTTTCTTTTTTTAGAGTGTAGTATCAAAGAAAATCTGGCATTGGCGTCGGTGGGACCACGAAATCCCATAATGCAACACGCGCAGCCACGAGTGACGTCACACGTTGCTGTGACGTCATGACTCGACCTGCTGTATTTGGCGAGAAACTTTCCCGCTAAATAGAGCACATTATTGTTGACGAGATATTTGGATGAAGTCGAGTCAACACATTGGTTACCTCGCATTCACACAACACGCGAAGCTCTACCATGTAATGTCTGAACGACCGTGGCACATTAAAAAAAATCGCCAGTTTCGTCCGAGTTTGGTCGACGCTTTCAGCCGTGCTGGGCCGAATCGCGCCGATCCCCAATACAAGCGAAATATGAGCTGTCTTCCTGAGGAGCATTCCGCTGAAATTCGGGGACTGAAACAAACAGATGCACCTTGTCTGAGAAGGACTAATGGCTGCTTTGCTCGCGCACGCCTCTCGGGTGCTCCCAGTCGAGCGCAGTTAGTTCCCGGGTTTTGCGCACGGTACCTAGCTTGAACCAGATGGTCCTTTCGGGGAGCAACTGGGAGTGCGGAGGACCAAATACTGCCGTCAGTCCCTTGAGGCGAAATTTTTTTATTAGGGTGTGTGGAGCGCACAGAAGCTTATAAATCTCATCACTGACATCCAACAACGATACAGCGGATGAACGTCTGAAATCTTCAGGATACAGCGGATTAACGTCTGAAATCTTCAGGACACAGCGGACGAACGTCTAGAATCTTTTATCACACATTAAAATGCAGCCATTAGCATCTACAGATGACTTGACTTGGGTGATGATAGTTATCGAAGCGGCAAGACTGAATATCGGAAAGAATGTATTACATGAATATAAGATATACTCAATGGTCACCTTAAATAAGCCGCCCGGTTCTCCTCTAGTGTCTGCTCCTAATCCGCAGCACAGTTCCAGGAACTCCTCACGTTCTCGTCCATGCTGGGGCATCCAAGACGTTCGATGTCATCCACACTGACCACGATGTCGCGGGTAGCGGTAGAAGCGTCCATCACAATCCTCTGAGCACTCGTCGACGATGTCAAATGTCCCACCTGTTGTGTACCGCGGATGTGCGTCCAGCACAGAGGAACATACACACTTACACTGCACTACATTGAGGCGCGCTCTTGTTAATGTAAATTTGTTTTATACAATTTAATCAATTTTTTTTTCGAAATGTGCCGTGCTGTTTTTTGCGTTTATTCAATGGCGACAGATGCCGTAGTACGCAGCTGCTGCAACAAGCTCTATGGTGTTCTTGCTGCCGCAGGAACTCGTCAAACCCTTACAAAAAGGATCAATGAGTTTCAATTGACTTTTTATTGTGTTCCTATAGAGTCAATTGAAACTCAATATAAACTCAATGTCTAATGAGTTAAATCATTAGAAACTGAATTTTAATTCTATTCAATTTACTGATTAGGGATGCAATTGAGACTGATCATAAGAAACTCAATATCGATTCTATTGACTTCACTCACTAGGAATACAATTGAGTTTGATCATTAGAAACTCAATATCAATTCTAATGAATTTACTCATTTGGCATGCAATAGAGTTTTATCATAAAAAAAGTCAATATCGATTCTATTGAATTTACTCATTAGGAATGCAATTGAGTTTGGTCATTAAGAGCTCAATATCGATTCAATTGAATTTACTCATTAGGAAGGCAATTGAGTTTGGTCATTCAAACTCTCTATCGATCCTATTGAATTTACTCATTAGAAATGCAATTCAGTTTGGTGATAAGAAACTCAATATCGATCATATTGAATTTACTCAATAGGAATGCAAATGAGTTTGGTAATAAGAAACTCAATATAGATTCTATTGAATTTACTCATTAGGAATGCAATTGAGTTTGGTCATTAAGATCTGAATATATATTCTTTGAAATTGTTCATTAAGAATGAAATTGGTCTGCTCATTAGAAATGCAATATGTATCCTTTTGAATTTACTCATTGGGAATGCAATTGAGTTTGGTAATAAGAAACTCAATATAGATTGTATTGAATTTAATCATTAGGAATGCAATCGAGTTTGGTCATTAAGATCTGAATATATATTTTTTTGAAAATGCTCATTAAGCAATTTCTAAAACAATGAAATTGGGTTTGCTCATTAGAAATGCAATATGTATCCTTTTAAATTTACTCATTAGGAATGCAATTTAGTTTGGTCATAAGAAACTCAATATATATTCTATTGAATTTACTCATTAGGAATGCAATTGAGTTCGGTCATTAAGATCTGAATATATATTCTTCTGAAATTGTTAATTAAGAATGAAATTGGTTTGCTCATTAGAAATGCAATATGTATCCTTTTGAATTTAATCATTAGGAATGCAATTGAGTTTGGTAATAAGAAGCTCAATATAGATTGTATTAAATTTACTCATTATAAATGCAATTGAGTTTGGTCATTAAGATCTGACTATATACTTTTTTGAAAATACTCATTAAGCAATTTCAAAAACAATGAAATTGGGTTTGCTCATTAGAAATGCAATATGTATCCTTTTGAATTTACTCATTAGGAATGCAATTGAGTTTGGTCATAAGAAACTCAATATCGATCCTATTCAATTTACTGATTAGGAATGCAATGGAGTTTGGTCATAAGAAACTCAATATCGATTGTATTGAATTTACTCATTAGGGATGCAATTGAGTTTGGTCGTTCGTGGATTACTGCACCGAACGATTATTGCTTAATTGTACCAATCTTTTTCTATTAAGGGATAGAGTCCAATGACGTCAAAACACTGTTTATCATTTATGAGACTTCCAAGGAGGAACTAGCAAACTGGGAAACTTAATAAATGCTGAGGTGGTCACTTGCCAAATGAATACCTTTCTTGTGTAGGGTATATAAGGCTGTGCGGTAACCAAGGGGAGTATGATTAGTGGGTTGTGAGTGCTTAGTAATGATGTTTGTGTTCGTTTCCTCCATGTGCTTTGTTTCCTTCATGTTGCATGATTTAAGAGGACATAGCAGTAGAATTTCATCTCCGATAGGGACTTTTTCAAAATCCAGATGGCCACTGGGGGCAAAGCCTTTCCACTCAACTGCTTGTGGTATAGTTCTACTTCCAAATAAAAATAAAGAAAAAGCTTGACTTTTTGTTCCTGTTATGAGCGGACACCCCGTCCAACCGCCCTGCGAGGGCTCTGCGCCTTGCCAGCTGCCAGAATGGCTTTGTATTTTATTCGTTCAAAAAGAGGATAGCGGGGAGTGTTTTGGGCCTCCGGGGCTATCGCGAAGAAGCCCTTCGTCCCATTCTTACTGGTTTAGAAAGAAGAAAAAAACGCGGTTAGAGAACGCCTTATTCAGCTGCCTGATACTTTGGATTCATTTCGCTCGGTTCTTCACGTTCCGAGGTTTGTCGTACAATACGATTTCCAGATAGCATGTAGACTGTTGATATCGTCATTACAAAAACGAAATATGCCATATCGTGATTACAAAACGAAATATGCCATGTGTCGTGTCATAATGATGCGAAATAATCTACCACAAGTCAGAATGGTGTTGCGTCCTAAAAAACGGCCCCTCAGAGCCTACTTTTCATTCCCGTGGAGCAGTGGTTTAAAAAATAAAGCTACTTACTCTAAAAAGTTTCTGATCTCCTTGTGCGAAAAAAGGAACGAAATGAACCAGTTCCCGATACCATCATAAGCAGCCATTAGAGTCCCAACTTATTTTTCAGGAGCACCGGAATTCAACGGCCACCCCGACTCCTAAATCGGTGTGCGTTTTATAAATGGCACGAAATCAGAACTATCTGATGTACTGCCGAAATACCAAAAAAATTAAAAACCACAAGTTTAGATAGTTTTGCGCCTTGTATACGTACTGATCTAAGCGTAGTTTTATTGTGACAAAGCTATGCTTTAAACAAGTTATTAAAACTATAACTTCCATAATTACGTGCTCCGATTAATCATTTCTCAAAACTGAATTGCCACTAAGGCCCTAGCATATTTTACCGAGCACCGGATTTGTTGTTGTTTTGCTTGCCCGGACGAGACGCCGCCACCGCAAATCACTCAAATAAGTGAACGCTGTTGCAAAAACTAAAATAGTAAAAGTGCGCTGGTTGATTTGTGGGCCGTGTGATTATATTAACAAAATAACAGATAGAGTTTTTTTTTTCTTTTTTTTTTCGAAGTGAGTTAATTGTATTTTAAGCGAAACTGAGATAAAGTCGAATGTTTGCGTATCAGTGAGGTACTGCGGCCACCTCCGCAGTGGTCTTCGTCCCATACTATAACCGATTCAAGTTTAAAAAATAAGATCGGTGCACAGACGAGTATAGTCCTTGTTCCAGCAGAGAATACCTTATTTCAGTTTCTAGATTTATCTATTTAAAAAAAAAAAGTTTTTTGAGTAGAGTTTTAGAGCTGTCTCGGAAACGCGCACGCCTTCCCTGTGTAAAAGGTTCGAAGTGAGTAACCAAAACAAAGCATTGATGGATTCACGCGCGCAAGATGCAATTTGTTTTAGAAAATTTACTACTGCTGAGGCCATCACGTGTGGCGCGTGCAACACCAATCCCTGTATTATCCTTGATGCTAGGGTAGTATAGCAATACGTCTATTTCATCCAAGCCGTTTCGTAGAATACCGTTTTATCGAACATCATGGTTTCTGGCCAGATCGTTTCTCGTTTTCGTAAACAGTGTTTTTTTTTTTTGCATGAAAAGGATAAAGATAATGTCACGAATGACAAATGATGAGGCGGTGAATAACTGAAAAAACTAAACGTTAAATGGGGTGAACAACATAGAAGGTTGGCGTCCCAGATGTCGATGTCCGCGAAACAGCAGGATCGGGACTGACTCCTGCTCCCCACGCGGAGCTCGTTACGTACAAGCGTGGGCTTCTGGAACAACCGGCGTAGAAGGTACGGCGCGTAGAACATTCTAACCTCGAATAAGCAACGGGGTTCTGGAATTCACTAGGACGCGACATTGCAGAAACAATAAAAAAAGGTGTATCCCCGGCCAGGCATCGAACCTCGGCTACTTGCGTGGAAGATAAGCACGGTAACCGTGAGGCCACAGGCGCGCTGCCTATAGTTGGCCAGCTGCGCACGCGGTGATTTTATGTTCTGTTTTTCTTTTGCTTTGTAGTAAACAATGACTTCCTTCGGTTATGTGTCTTAAGACGAACTTGATACTTTTTGGGGGCCAGGAGTCGTCGGGTGCCGATACTGAGGTCACATTGTGGCTTTTCGTAGTAGTCAGCTTTGAGGCAATGTCCTGTCTCAAAGTAAAAGTTAACAAAAAAAAGTGTTGCCTACCTTTTTATATGCTCGCATTCTGCAAAACTGTAGATTTGTTTGCCTCTTCCCCATTTTTCTTAGAGGGTCCCCTATAAAAATGATTTTTGACTTTTTATTGAAAAAAGTGTTGACTTCTTGTGGACTCTTGATTACTTTCTTTTGCCTTTGACTTTCTATTGACAGGGTCAACAGAAAGTTTGTTGACTTTGTGTTGAAAATTTTCTGATGATTTTCTTCAGCCTGAATCAAAAGAAAAGCTGTTGACTTTCTATTAACTTTGTGTTGACTTTTCTTACTGACTTTCTGTTGACATGATCAACAGAAAGTTTGTTGACTTCCTCTTGAAACTTTCCTGATGATTTTCTTCAGCCTCAGTCAAAAGAAAAGCTGTTGGCTTTCTACTAACTTTATGTTGATTTTTTTCTGCTGACTTTATGTTTACAGTGTGATCGGAATAACTGCAGACGCTCTGTTTACTTCGTGTTGAAAATTTTCAGTTGACTCTCGGTAGCCAAGGTCAAAAGAAAATCTACAGACTTTCTGTTGACTTTCTATTGAACATTGTACACCCCGACTAGATGCCAAAAGTCGCTAAGTTTCTCAGTAGTCTCTGACAAGGTGAGAACGGAAAGCAGCTTCAGTTGTCAAGCCTCCAGCGCGAGCCTACCACCCTTGACAAAGCTTAGGCGCTTTTGCACCTCGAGCGCGCGCGTGCAGTCAAAGCACGACGGAAGGCATGGGGCGTGTCCTGGAGGCCAGGCGTTCGAAAGGCATACCCTGCAGTTCTGACGTTGTAAGTGACTATAGTGACTTTAATGACCACATAAAATAGTCAACTAGTAAAGAAAATGAAAATAACTATCTAAAAGTGGAAAAACTGCCTTGACTCGCTTCGTCCGGAGTAGTGCTATGCAGAGAAGCGACAATATTTCTTCTAGGAGCCATTTTTGTGGATGTTGTTTTAGCGACTGCGCCGAATTATTATTAGATGTACCAATGCGTTTTAGTAAGAGATATCGTCCACGAACTTCGAAAAACTGTTTTCCTTTTGACAGACCCCCGAGAAGAAGCAAATACTTCGAACCTTAATAAGTGCTGAGGTGGTCACCGGACAAATGATTGTACCTTCAATATGTAGGCTATATAAGGCACTGGAGCAGTCAATGCGAGTGTGATTCAGGTGTTCAGTGCTTCATGGTGTTTGTGTTTGTGTTCGTTTCTAATGTGTTGTTGTGGGATGTATGTGGTAGTGCCTTCAAGTGCCGCAAAATTTACCAAAATTTACTAATTTAGTAAATACTAAAAAATATTGGAAAATCTGTTCTTTTTTTACTACATTTTGCTGCAGCGAATTCGGAGGAGAATTGAAAGCCACAGAAAGCTTCCGAAACTTTGGTGAATGAATAGCTAAGCTGTAAATCTTTTTTTAACCTTCTGTAGCTATTCAGTTGAAAAGCTGTAGCATTTCAATTGAAAAGCTGCAGGAAAAGGCATCTTGGAGGCTGCAAAAAGTCTGTTGACTTTCTTATTACATAGTGGGCCAATATTCAAAAGAAAGTCAACAAAAAAGCTAGAGAAAGTCAGATGAAAGGCTATTGACATTTTATATCCTCTGAGGACTCTTTTCAACAGCCTTTCACCAGAAAAGCATCACAGTTTTTTGTAAGGGAAAAGCTCTTCTTCTGGGGCTGAACGAGAACACTTGGTTTTACAAATATAGGAACACGCAAAAAGCGCGCGAGCGCTGGGCAAAGTGCGGACGTGAGTTTTGAATATAAACACTGCAGTGCGAACAATAATAAAATATTTCATAAATGAGCTTTTCTCTGCATTTGTCGATTTCGCAGCGAGCATTTCACTGGTGATCTTCTCTCCGGTGAACTTTTCTCCGCCGCCCGATTGCGGGGAGATTTTTGTTCGCCGGTCAACAGTAACAGTCAACCAAGGGCTCATCGCAGCCAAGACCGTGCAATCAACGAAGACCATAATAAAAGGCGTGCGGGTTCTTGTCTAATACATTTGCCTCTATTTCATAAAATACTGAATCAAGAGTGTGTTAATTTGGGCCAAACAAAGAATCTTTAGCGCGACTTTCACAACTTCAAAATAGCAACGTGTCACGCCTACTTCCAAAAAGCTTGTTCTGTTTTTAGCTTCACTGAATTTTTTTCGCAATGTTTGTTTTATTTGGGTAGAAATCCGCCCCCACAAGCTGGTATCCAAAGCGAATGTCGAAATTAAAACAAAATCAACAAACTCAAGTATGTTTCTTCCATATTTAAAATAAGTAAACATCTTAAATGCATCTCCGCAGAATATTTAAAATCGCCAGATCAGATTACCTATTTTCAGGGATGGGCAAAATACGTGCAAATATGTAACGAAATGCAAATACAAAGTACTTAGACAAAAATGTATTTAATTACAATCTTAATTACATTTCTAAAAAAGCATTTAAGTACAAGATAGAAATGCAAGCAAATGTATTTGGTCTCCTCCAAATACTTTTCCAAATACATTCCTCGAAATTTGAGTCAGCGATTGCAGGGCACCTGCGACGGGTTTCTGGGTATCTCATTTTAATTTTGCACCGCACACTCGGGAGTAAGTGTGCGAGGCTCTAGTAACGTGATAGAAATATAATGACGAAAAAAATGTAATCAGCTTGGCTGTAATAGGTCAAAAAATTAAATAGCTTCAAGCAGCTTTTTTGTTGATTACATTTTGGTATAGACCACGGGTGGCCAGGCTGGCCTGGCCTAAGAGCCGCAAACAAAACAACGGAACTTCTAAGAGCCGCGGGGGGAGGGGGGGGGGGCAAATCTAACTTTTGTTCAGAGTCTGACGGTACGTATGGGGGCATAAGGCTGTACGACTGTACGTATGGGAGTACAAGGCTGTCAAACTGCAAGCAACAGTGTGCTTTATTCTGAAATCCTTTTTTTTTTCCTGGGGAAACACGGAAAGGGGTGAAAGGGGGGGGGGGGTGTCCCCTTACGAGGGATCCGCGAGCCGCACTTGGACCACCAAAGAGCCGCATGCGGCTCGCGAGCCGCGGTTTGGCCACCCCTGATATAGACCAACAAAGAGCCGATAAGACCAAGACGCGCAGCACTAGCTGGAGAATTTTTTATTGTTGCAACTCGCTCTAGTAACGAAAATCTGGACGACCCGCGCATTTAGAATGTTCCAGGCAAAAATATGGATGGAAATCAGGAAAAAGAGCATCACAAGTTGTCACAGGCACTTATTTAGCCAGTCTGCCTGTGAACGTCGATTTCGTCACTATTCTTGCCCTGGACTAGCACCGTAATCACAAAGTCACTAAGCGCAAGTGCTTGATTGAGAGACACTGCATTCCGTGCAGAACGTAGTTTTCTTCCTGCTCTGGACAGTGACAATAAATTTGAGGGATGTATTTTTGTCCACAAAATTGTATTTAATTACAATTGTAGTTGAAATACCCACGTTTTAGTATTTAAATACACACGTCAAATACATTACCCAATTTGTAATTAAATACAAATGCAAAACACTCAAGGTATTTGAAATACGTATTTTAAATATTTGTATTTGAAATACTGCCCATCCCTGCCTATTTCATTTCGAACAGAAAGAAGTGGTGAGACAGTATCTACTCTTTGACCCTTCGGTTGCTTTAGTCTGCCTGCATTTGATAACTTCAGGCCTCACGCAAGGACCGCTTGAAACGTGAAATCTTTCACTCCCATTTTCTTGACGTGAAATGCCAACAAAGAGTGGAACATTCTCCCAACGCCCTCCGGCGATTGAAAACTAATGGCACTCATCCACCCGCTAAATATCTCCGCAGCCAAACAAAAAAAGAAAAAAAGAAAACAAGAAACTTTTTACTTGCATTTGTGCGACCCCAAAACACCAACAAAGAACGGAACATCCTCCCAAGGACGCTTTCGGGCGATGTACAACCTATTACTCACTATCGCGATAACCCGCAAAATATCTTCGCCCCTCCCCCCCCACCTTCAAAAAAAAAAAAAAAGTTTTGAGAGGCACTTTTCCTCAAAATCCCGACTGTCAACCCGACGACCTTGAAGATGCAAGTAGTCCGAGGCTCAATAACACATTGCGTAATTTCAAGAGCAAGTATTGCGGACACACTCATAGATGGTGCCACTTGACAGATCGATTTTTCGAGGTTTTGATAGGCTACAAACTTAGTTAAATTTTATTACAATGGAAATCTTTGAAAAAAATGTCTTGTAAGAGATATGTTCTAAAAGTCCTGGTCTTGAATATTGTCGAGCCTAAATTCATATTTAGGCCCCGGTTTATTTTTAAACGTTTATGAACCACGGAACCCGAAAAAAAGGCTTTTTCAATCATCTTTAAGTTCCCGTAAAACATTTTAAGCTTACAAATCGAAAAATCTAGTGCCGCAACATTACTCAGTTTTTTTTATTATCTTTATAATAAAATCAATGCAAAGTATATCCGTTCGCCGGTTCTTGAGAAAAAAAACTAAAATATTGTCATTGGAATTGCATAGGGCTGGTGAGGTGCGATATCCTCTTAAGGAATTATACAAAAAGATTCTCAACAAGTTGCAAATTTTTTTAACGCAGTTGCAATAACTTTCAATATTTTTATTGAAACAAAATAGCAAATGCTCTATCGGCACTATATTGCCAAAATTCAATTGTAATGCAATTGCTAAAAATTCAATGAAGTCTCAGCGGTTAATACCCTGGTCAACGATGTATAGGGCCTTAGAGTGATAAACTGGCAGATGAAAGTGACCCCCAATTGGCCGCCGCCATGTTGTAGAATTTTGACTACTAGACACGTGACCAGGCCCAATCTATGACGTAACCAGACCAAATCTCTGGCGTCAACGATAAGATGGCAGCGCCCAGTTCGTGACGGAAGCGTTGTGGGCGTTGATCGGAGTGTGTGGATTTCGTGTGCGGAGTTCGGTTTTTCAGGGTCTTGTGTGCTCTGCCACGTAGAAATAACGTGAAGTACGAGGGAATGAGGATTTTCTTTTTTATTTCATTCAGGGTAAGCCAGATTCGGTCCCATGCTTCTCGTACGGGCTCGGATCACTACCGACCGGTGCTGCTTCGGACATCGCTTGGTCGTTCGAGTTTAATTAAAATATCCGCAATCGTTAACCACGGGGGCTCCTCGATAATCGCTGTGTCTAAGGATACGTCGAACTCATGCGGAACGCAGAGTCTAAAGGTATGTAGGACATTACCAGAACGCGGAGTTCTAACGGTACGGCGGAAGTGCTCGGGCAATTTTGTTAGCTCGACGGTCAAGATTCGCATTTGAGGCACCAGGAGAAGTGTTAAAATCTCCGAACTGCTCGGTGCTGAGCTAATTAACTACGGACCACGTCACTGCGTGATCCGCAGTGACGTGAAAGAGAACGACGGCGGTCACTCTGGGCGTACGGCGGCTCCCGGCCGCCTGTCGGGTGCCTTCTGTGAAGGGGCGACAGTCGTGTAATCAGTACTGTATCAGCTTCTCTTATAGTTATGTTGTTTTCGAACAGCTTCCCGATCACAAAACCCCGCAGACGCGTGCCGAACTTTCAAAAGGTGTCTGCCAACCTGAAAACCTTGAACTCCCAAGGAATTTCGGATCATCTGGGAAAGTCAGGGAATCATTCAAAAAGTGGGCTAAATAAGGGAAGACCACTAGTGAAAGCGGCATGGCGGTTGCTCGTCGGCACGGCTATGATAAATGACATTGCCGAAATGTCATCCTTCGACTCAAAAGCTCAAGGAATTTGATCAAAATAGTCAGGGAAAAACTTGGAAAAGTCGGGGAATTTGAAATCAGTAGTTTGCTAGACACAATATTTGATTTTTTGGACACTCCACGCGTTTTTACACACGACAGGCACACGCTCGTGTATCACACGGCGGCCAGGCCAAACGGCTGCCAGCCACTTACGCAAGGTCGATAAGACGGAAGCGTGGAACGCTTTTGGACTGCTGCAAATACACCAGCGGGAGCGTCCGGCCGCAGTCCGACTGCCCACGCTAGGACACCCGACACAGACTCCGCGTCCTGGGTACGTCCGACGTACCTTAAGATTTTGCATCCTAGGTATGTCAGACGTATCTTTAGACACAGCGCCTATAGTAGTAGTGAATAGGGTCACGTTCAGTGCGCAAGTCACTTTATTACACTCGGAGAGCAGAATTCCATTCCCGTTGCGCAGGTAGTTTCCCAGCTTGGCATGCACTTGAAGACTATGTTTCACTCTTTCATAAAGCAAGCTTTGCGGGACCCCTCCGCCCTTGTGCAGTCATTCGCAGGTCATGTCGCCTTACCTCACGTAACTCCCGCAGGTCCAGCGAGTTGCCGAGCCACTGCAGCCCCGGCGTCGCTCGGTACATACAAGAGGCGGCTCACTTCGGTCGTCCAGCAGCACACTACAGGGACGCAAAACTCGCAGCCTCCTCGGTGCATGCAAGACGAGGCTGAGCAGACCTCCAAGCTCTTCTGACACACATGTGCACTCCTATGAGACAGGTGTCGCACCCCGATTCCTAGAGATGTGGTCGCACAGGCAGAATTGTTGGTCCTCGGGGTTCGTCGAGGAGTGCCAGAAAGCAGAATTCCATCCTTGTTGCGCAGGTAGTTCCCCAGCTAGTCACTTCCTTGAAGACGACGTCGCACTCTCTCTAAAAGCAAGCTTCGGGGGGCCCTTGTGCACCCATTCGCAGGTCGTGTTGCCTTTGCTCATGTAACTCCCGCAGGTACAGCGAGTTGCCAAGCCGCTGAAGTCCCGGCGTCGCTCGGTCCAAACGAGAAGAGACTCACGTTGGTTGTCCGGCACCACACTGAAGGGACGCAAAGCTCGCAGCCTCTTTGGTGCATGCAAGACGAGGCTGAGCAGACCTCCAAGCTCTTCTGACACACATGTGCACTCCAATGAGACATTTGTCGCACCCCGATTCCTAGAGATGTGGTCGCACTGGCAGTCTTGTTGGTCCTCGCGGTTCGTCGAGGAGTGCCAGAAAGGAGAATTCCATCCTTGTTGCGCTGTTAGTTCCCCAGCTAGTCACTTCCTTGAAGACGACGTCGCACTCTCTCTGGAAGCAAGCTTCGAGGGGCTCTTGTGCACCCATTTGCAGGTTGTGTCGCCTTTGCTCAAGTAACTCCCATAGGTCCAGCGAGTTGCCGAGCCACTGCAGCCCCGGCGTCGCTCGGTCGAAACGAGAAGAGGCCCACGTTGGTCGTCCGGCAGCACACTGGAGGGACGCAAAGCTCGCAGCCTCCTTGGTGCATGCAAGACGAGGCTGAACAGCCCTCCAAGCACTTCTGACACACATGTGCACTCCTATGACACAGCTGTCGCACCCCGATTCCTAGAGATGTGGTCGCACTGGCAGTCTTGTTGGTCCGCAGGGTTCGTCGAGGAGTGCCAGAAAGCAGAATTCCATCCTTGCTGCGCAGGTAGTTCCCCAGCTAGTCACTTCCTTGAAGACGACGTCGCACTCTCTCTGGAAGCAAGCTTCGGGGGGCTCTTGTGCACCCATTCGCAAGTTGTGTGGGTGGTAGGGCAGCGAGTTCACACATGAGCCCTATTCGTCCCCCAATTGAGGATAAAATCAGCTCTATAAACCAACCTTGCCATGTTGCTTGTCCATCTCTGGCTCCATTCTTGGCTCTCCTTGCTCGTTAAGTCGTCGTCTCTAGTGATTATGTTACATGGAGCCTGAAGAGCTGTTTTGGGTGCAGTTTTCACGACAGAGCTGACACTGGAGTGAAAATGCCTTGGAGCTGCAGTGGATCCGTGACCCTTATCAATGCCTGCGAAAGATTACCAACTTCGTCAAGAACTGCCGGACGGTGCGACCTCTTTCTGCGGCACTCTGCTGACGGCACATGTGGTGGATTCGCAGCTTGAAGAAGTATTCCAGCATTGTCTTAACCATAATTGCGCAGTGGGAGTGGTTGTCGATTGTCTGTGCAAGGAAGAGGTGGTCAAAGCTCTTAAACAGCGTGGTCATGAAGATGATGGCCATTGCCTCTGCCTGCAGTCTTTGTAGCCAGTTTCGACCTCCTTGTCAAAGTGCCTGCGAAGCACCTTCTGCGCTATTTTGCACAAGCACAGGATGTCCTGTGAGGGGCTGTGGGGCCCACCAGCATCCTTGATCAGTATAAGATCGCACTTGGCTCTTGTAAGAAGTGCGACCTTAGAGCACTCTGGGCACTTGGTAATTTTTGCAAAGTTGACTGCCATGTTTCCAGCAATGTACTCTACAACACATTCGGCGAATTCTGAAAGCGGCTTGTAGGAGACAGTACTCTTGGCCTCTTCGCCTCTTGCATCCTCAGCCCTTCTCTGATCTTGGTGGTGCTGCGCCAACGAGCTTACGACAAGCGTCTCGGTGCCGTCGACCTGGCAGTTGCCGCAAGTTGAACGCAGGACGTTGGCGAGCAAGCACTTTCTGTATGCTGACCGAAACTCTAGCGCTGTGGGGTTGTTGTCCTGTTGCGTACAGTGGCAAAAAACAGCTCAAGGTGGTCCTGACTGAGCTTTCGCGTCAGCAGGCACCTGAGTGGCGGACTGGGGCTTCAGACCAGGTCTTCTGCCACACCTTTGATGGAATCAAGGACAAGTAGGAAACCGAGGACTGGAGTCTTCCTTGTCCCTTGGCTCAACGGCTTGCCCGTTACGTCTTTCAGGGCTCGAAGGTAGCGTGAAGCTTGCTCAATCCTTTCCAGAATGCTGACTTGGTTGCTGGCGCCAATGGGCATTTGCTTCTACGACCAAGTGGATGACATGAGTTCGTCAGGTCAAATATATCATCGACTGCTGCGGCAAACTTGGGAGTCGCTTCAGAACCCTCGAAGCCTTGGATACCCTTTTCCTTGCAAAACAGCAAGTCGCAGCTGACGGACCGGCTCAAGGTTTGGGCTGCCAGTGACACCTTCATCTTCTGTCTCTCGAAGAAAATGTGATGCTTTCGGAGTTTGTTCGCTGCATGAAGGCCTTCTTGCTGCTGCAGGTTGTCCAAGGCCGCAAGGTACCGCCAGGCCACGACCTTACCTGCCCCATCTCTGATGCACCCTTTCTCGGCCAGCAGGTTCCGCATGTGCTTTAGCATATGGCTGGCGTCCAAGACGGCGTGGGTGACGGCGTGCTGGTGGGGTCCGATAGATGCGTTAACCAGCTCTTCATCGGCTGAGCAAAGCGCACTCCGAGCGCTGTGAGCATGGTAATTTTGCAGTTTGTCCCGTCACAGGTAACACTTAGCTCCAGCATCCTTCAGTTTAATGATGTACTCCCGTACCAGGTTGGCGTGAGCGTTGCCGTCTAGACCATCGATGAGGGCGTAACCCAGGGGAATCTTCCAGTTTCGGTTGACTGCCACCACCAAAATTATAAGTGCGTGCTTTGCAAAGGTGACGCAGTCGTTACGGATGATGCAGTGACCTAGGTCACAGTACCCGACGACTTCTTTGCCATCCCCATTCTGTTTGTCTTTTTATTCCCATCTCATCGAACATCAGGCTGAGGAAAAGAGGTCCCTTCTGGGCTTCCTGTGCAACTTTGTCAAACGACTGCTGGGTGAATCTTGGTCGTGCATCAACCACCGCTGCCTATTTCCGCAGAGTGCTTGGGTGTGGTAGCTTGACGTGCATTCGGAAAAAGTTGTATGCCTTTGCCGAGTAAAAATGGAGCGTGAGGGCGTGAGGGCAAAAACATCCTCTGTACATCCGTTTTTGTTGTGCCTGACTCTTTTTAAGACGAGGTTGCGCATTGTGTTGCTGAATGCATTGTCAAGTATGTCAACTGCCCTCTTAGGAAGTCGTGTCCTCAGTTCACGGAGCAGCGTGTTCAGCTTCCTAATTTTGGCCGTCTTCCGATTGATCTTCTTCTTTGCCTGTTTCAACAGTTTCCTCGCCTTCTGCAGCTTGTCTCTATTCGTGGCCAGGACCCTGTGCAGTCGTGGTGACACAGCTGCGGACGAGTGGTCACTAAAGGAAGTGTTGCGTCGCATGAACACAGCTTCAGGGGGAGTCTCTGACGCCGTAGCCTGAGAGGGGGAAGTAACCAACTCCACACTGCTTCCAGGACCAGCAGCAGCTTGGGCCTCTCCTGGGGTTGGCTGATCAGTCGTCGATCCAGGCTGCCTCTCTGGAGGGTGAGAACTGTCAGGAGAACAACGAGCGGTGACATTCAAGACTGCCTGTATTCCACAAGACTGTGTGCCAGGGCATGCGTTCTTGGCAGGTTATACAGTGCAGTGGGATATGTGACCACACCTTTGATGCGTTGGCCAGAACTGGCACTGACCCACAAAAAGGGGGTGCTGGGAGTTCTGGCTTATGAATAGGGTTCCATGCTTTGGGTATTTTTAATATGTGAGTATTACCTGGCTCAGTGAGCGAAAAAAGAGCCGTGATCACAGAGTGCAGCCAAAAGCCGTAACCAAAAGTTGTGTGCAAAAGCCGTGACCAATGCAACGCAATCCAAGGGAACAGAAAAACTAAAGAAAATACAAAAAAAACGAACATCTCTGCTCACGTTATCATTTTGGTCACGTGAATTGATTATTAATCACGTGATCAAACAAAAAATAAACCGAGAAATAAATTATCCCGTGCCCGGTTTTGACCCTAGGCTCTCATGATTGCAAAACTAGTGTGATATTCGTTGCGTCAACCTTGCTCATTGACGTCGATATAACTCGGCCAAAGGTAATGCTCCCGCATTCTCACTTGATGAAAGAAAGCTGAGGTGCCCTCGTAGTTTTATTTTTTAAAAATGGGGGTGATTTTTTGGTGCTTATTTGTTCTCTCGAATTTTGAGTTTTTCGGTGTCTATTTTTGATATGGACCAAAAATCAAAGTTTAACGGTGCTGATGTGGTAAAAGCAAATGCATATCTGTGGCGTTTCTAGGAGACTCAACATTATATGCACTATTCATTGCTAAATGAAGCCCATAAAAACAATTGCCAAAGAAAAAGAGCAGCCTCGCGGACAGTTCAGTGCGGTCGGTGTTGTGGTTCAACAAAATTACAGACGTTTATAAAAGTTCCCTGTCGTGGAAAGTGCAATTTCCCTTCAAAGCAAGCCCATATCGGGTTCCTTCGGTTTTTGCTGATTTCAGGAAAAATCGTGTGGAGGTCATATTTTCATGTATATCAGTGTATACTGAAAACACGGAACCCACTTATGATTGAATGATTGTAAAAAGCATACAGCATGCCATGGAATTATTATAATGGTGGTGGTTAAAAAGGTGTTGCAAAGAACCTGAATGTTTTACTCAAACCTATCAACTTGATCCCAAAGATGCCACTTTTCTAGTGATTCGTTGACCACCACTTTCAGATACAAGATTCACACCTTCGCAAATTGTGCAACTAGTCGCCCGAAGTACCTGAAGACTGAAACCTGCATCATGTGTAATTTTACCTTGTAATTGTTGTACTGACATTTTCTTTATGTGCAGTGTTGTCAAGTGCAAACCGTGAGCATGCTAGTTTATTAGAGCTCCATGGAACCTATCCCCCTCATGTAATGCATCTGCAACAATGATTTTGAGGTAAATAAAAATATTGTGATCTGCTGCAATGAAACTTGCTCTATTCGTACCTATGCCTGTGCTTCGGTCGCTGGCACAGAAGGAAGGCCTCGTCAAACTGCGATCTTGATCGCTTCCGAAGTGACCGTTTTGTCTTGCTTGCTGGAGCGCTGAACACCGTTGGCACACTTCCTTGTCTGAGGTATGTCTTATTGTTCAGTTGATAGAAACAGTTGTCCGCAAAGTGAGGTGAGCACAACTTGGACCATCTACTGAGCTTCCAGTCTCGGCAAGGCAGCTTTTCCATCCATGCCTTGAGGAGTTCTGGATCATTCAGTGGGAACCTGTGATGGCATAATGAAGCAATTGTGAAACTTCTTTTTTTTGCATACAAAGAGAAATGTACCAAGCCATCTGGTAAAGACTGTTTTAGGCACATTCCAAGTGCATAAATCAACAGGAATCTGGTATCTTGCAGACTGACCACCTCTTTGAGTCAGTCTGAGGAACAGTAGGTTAAGGTATGTGCTTATTTATTCAAATCGCCCTGCTCTCGGAAAATAGCAATAAGAATGCCATACTTTTGTGGGGAATCACATTTTCTCCTGCGGAAGGCATGAATCTAAGTGAAGTTTTGGCAGTGGGCTCACTCTACAAGCTGCTTTCCTTGTAGATCACTATATATGTGCGCGGGAAGGCGAGCCACGGATCTTCTAGCGCGCGAGGGGACGGAAGAGAAATGCACGCCACGTTAAATAGTCTCAACATGTTTGCATAGCCAGCAAAACGAACGGTGTGACCAGGTTGACTTCAAGAACTAAGAAACTTACCTATGATACGAGATCCCCAAGTCCTGGCTGCCCCTGTTGGCACAACCAATATCGGCGCAGGTACTCGGCATGGTCTTATTTTTAGGGTCGTTTGATTATTTTTCTCGGTTAGCAAAGCGGCGAAGCAAGACGAGCCGTCAAAATCTGAACCGAAAAGACGCGCGCCAAAAGTCGTCTGCTATGTTTACGGACCGTAAATACAGCGCTGTTCAAATGGTTTGAACAGTTCAGATTATTTGTAAAAATCCATTTCTACCGCAGAAAACACAATTCAAGGGTATTAGGGATCGTAAACGAAATTCAGAAGACGCGGACTAGTTGCACAATTTGCAAAGGTATGTCTCTTGTATCTGAAAGTGGTGGTCAACGAATCACTAGAAAAGTGGCATCTTTGGGATCAAGTTGATAGGTTTGAGTAAAACATTCAGGTCCTTTGCAACACCCCTTTCAACCACCACCATTCAATAATTCCATGGTATGCTGTATGCTTTTTACAATCATTCAACCATAAGTGGGTTCCGTGTTTTCAGTATACACTGATATACATAAAAATATGACCTCCAAACAATTTTTCTTGAAATCTGCAAAAACCGAAAGAACCCGAATTGAGCTTGCTTCGAAGGGAAATTGCACTTTCCACGGCAGGGAACCTTTACAAACGTCTGTATCAGGGATGGTCAAAATACATGCAAATATGTATCAAAATACAAATACAAAATACTTCGTCTAAAATGTGTTTAATTACAAATCTAATTACATTTCCAAAAGAGCATTTAAGTACAAAACACAATTACAATTAAATGTATTTTGTCTCCTCCAAATACTTTTCCAAATACATTTCTCAAAATGTGCGTCAGCGACTTCAGGGCACCTGCAAGGGGTTTCTTGGTATCTCATTTTAATTTTGCATCGCACACTCGGAATTTAGTGTGCGAGGCTCTAGTAACACAATAGAGATATAATCACAAAAAAAATGTAATCAGCCTAGACGTAATAGGTGAAAAAAGTGCAGAGCTTCAAGCAGATTTTTGTTTCGATTACATTTTGGTATAGACCAACAAAGAACCGATACGACCAAGACGCGCAGCGCTAGCTAGAGATTTTTTTATTGTTGCAACTCGCACCAGTTACGAAAATCAGGACGAGCCGCGCATTTAGAATGTTCCAGGCAAAAATATGGATGGAAATCAGGCTGGGAAGCATCACAAGTTGTCACAGGCACTTATTTAGGCAGTCTGCCTGTGAACGTCATTTCGTCACTATTTTTGCCCTGGACTAGCGCCGTAATCACAGTCACTAAACGCTTGTGCTTGATTGAGACACTGCATTCGGTGCAGAAGGTAGTTTTCTTCCTGCTCTGGACAGTGACAATAACTTTGAGGGATGTATTTTCGCCCACAAAATTGTATTTAATTACAAGTGTAGTTGAAATGCCCACGTTTTGTATATAAATACACACGTCAAATGCATTGCCCGATTTGTTTTTAAATACAAACGCGAAATACACAAAGTATTTGAAATACGTAATTAAAATACTTGTATTTGAAATACTGCCCGTCCCTGGTCTGTACTTTTGTTGAACTACAACTCCGACCGCACTGAACTCTCCGCGAGGCTGCTCTTTTTTTTTTTGGAAATTGTTTTTATGCGCTCCATTTAGTAATGAATAGTGCATATAATGTTGAGTCTCCTAGAAACGCCACATATATGCATTTGCTTTTACCATATAAGCACCCTTAAACTTTGATTTTTGGTCGATATCAAAAATAGACACCGAAAGACTTGAAATTTGAGAAAACAAATAAGCAGCAAAAAATCACCCCCCATTTAAAAAAAAATAAAACTACGAGGGCACCTCAGCTTTCTTTCATGATGTGAGAATGCGTGAGCATTACCTCTGGCCGAGTTATATTGACGTCAATGAGCAAGGTTGACGCAACAAATAGCACACTGGTTTTGCGATCATGAGAGCCTAGGTTCGAAACCGGGCAGGGGATAATTTATTTCTCTGCTTATTTTTTGTTTGATCAAGTGATTAATAATTAATTCACGTGACCAAAATGATAACGCGAGCAGAGATGTTTGTTTTTCTTGTATTTTCTTTAGTTCTTCTGTTTCCTTGGATTGCGTTGCATTGGTCACGGCTTTTGGACACAACTTTTGGTTACGGCTTTTAGCAGCTCACTGAGCCAGGTAATACTCACAAATTAAAAATACCCAAAACATGGAACCCTATTCATAAACCAGAACTCCCTGCACCCCCTTTTTGTGGGTCAGTGCCAGTTCTGGGCAAACGCATAAAAGGTGTGGTCACATATCACACTGCACTGTATAACCTGCCAAGAATGCATGCCCTGGCACACAGTCTTGGGTAATACAGGCAGTCTTGAATGTCACCGCTCGTTGTTCTGCTGATAGGTCTCACCCTCCAGAGAGGCAGCCTGGATCGACGACTGATCAGTCAACCCCAGGAGAGGCCCAAGCTGCTGCTGGTCCTGGAAGCAGTGTAGAGCTGGTTACTTCCCCCTCTCAGGCTACGACGTCAGAGACTCCCCCTGAAGCTGTGTTCATGCGACGCAACACTTCCTTCAGTGACCACTCGTACGCAGCTGTGTCACCACGACTGCACAGGGTCCCGGCCACGAGTAGGCACAAGCTGCAGAAGACGAGGAAACTGTTGAAACAGGCAAAGAAAAAGATCAATCGGAAGACGGCCAGGATTAGAAGCTGAACATGCTGCTCCGTGAACTGAGGACACGACTTCCTAAGCCAGCAGTTGACATACTTGACAATGCATTCACCAACGCAATGCGCAACCTCGTCTTAAAAAGAGTCAGGCACAACAAAAACGCATGTACAGAGGATGTGCGCAAGTTTGCCCTCACGCTCCATTTTTACTCGGCAAAGGCATACAGCTTTCTGCGAAAGCATGTCAAGCTACCACACCCAAGCACTCTGCGGAAATGGGCAGCGGTGGTTTATGCACGACCAGGATTCACCCAGCAGTCGTTTGACAAAGTTGCACAGGAAGCCCAGAAGGGACCTCTTTTCGTCAGCCTGATGGTCGATGAGATGGGAATAAAAAGGCAGACGGACTGGGATGGCAATGAAGTCGTCGGGTACTGTGACCTGGGTCACGGCATCATCCGTAACGACAGCGTCACCTTTGCAAAGCACGCACTTGTATTTTTGGCGGTAGCAGTCAACCGAAACTGGAAGATCCCCCTGGGTTACGCCCTCATCGATGGTCTAGACGGCAATGCTCGCGCCAACCTAGTACGGGAGTACATCATTAAAGTGAAGGATGCTGGATCAAAGTGTATAAGTGTGACCTGTGACGGGACAAACGGCAACATACCATGCTCACAGCGCTCGGAGTGCGCTTTGCTCAGCCGATGTAGAGCTGGTTCACGCATCTATCGGACCCCAGCAGCTGGGTCCACGCCGTCTTGGACGCCTGCCATATGCTAAAGCTCATGCGGAACCTGCTGGCCGAAAAAGGGTGCATCAGAGATGGAACAGGTAAGGTCGTGGCCTGGCGGTACCTTGCGGCCTTGGACAACCTGCAGCAGCAAGAAGGACTTCATGCAGCGAACAAGCTCCAAAAGCAGCACATTGACTTCGAGAGACAGAAGATGAGGGTGTCACTGGCAGTCCAAACCTTGAGCCGGTCCGTCAGCTGCGCCTTGCTGTTTTGCAAGGAAAAGTGTATCCAAGGCTTCGAGGGTGCTGAGGCGACTGCCAAGTTTGCCGCAGAAGTCGTTAATATATTTGACCTGACGAACTCATGTCATCCACTTGGTCGTGGAAGCAAATGTCCCATTCGTGCCAGCAACCAAGTCACCATTCTGGAAAGGATTGAGCAAGCTTCACGCTACCTTCGAGCCCTGAAAGACGCAACGGGCAAGCCGTTGAGCCAAGGGGCAAGGAAGACTCCAGTCCTCGGTTTCCTACTTGTCCTTGATTCCATCAAAGGTCTGGCATAAGACCTGGTCTGGAGCCAAAGTCCACCACTCAGGTGCCTGCTGACGCGAAAGCTCCCTCAGGACCACCTTGAGCTGTTTTTTGCCACTGCGCGCAACAGGACGGGTATCAACAACAACCCCACAGCGCTAGGGTTTCGGTGAGCATACAGGATGTGCTTGCTCGCCAACGTCCTGCCTTAACTTGCGGCAACTGCCAGGTCGACGGCACCGAGACGCTTGTCGTAAGCTCGTTGGGGCAGCACCAGCAAGATCAGAGAAGGGCTGAGGATGCAAGAGGCAAAGAGGCCAAGAGTACTGTCTCCTACAAGCCGCTTTCAGAATTCGCCGAATGTGTTGTAGAGTACATTGCTGGAAACGTGGCAGTCAACTTTGCAAAAATGACCAAGTGCCCAGAATGCTCTAAGATCACACTTCTTACTAGAGCCAAGTGCGACCTTGTACTGATCAAGGATGCTGGTGGGCTCCACAGCCCCTCACAGGACATCCTGGGCTTGTGCAAAATAGCGGAGAAGGTGCTTCGCAGGCCGTTTGACAAGGCGGCCTAAGGAGGTCGAAACTGGCTACAAAGACTGCAGGCAGAGGCAATGCCCATCATCTTCATGACCCCGCTGTTTAAGAGCTTTGACCACCTCTTCCTGGCACAGACAATCGACAACCAGTCCCACTGCGCAATTATGGTCAAGACAATGCTGGAATACTTCTTCAAGCTGCGAATCCACCACATGTGCCGTCAGCAGAGTGCCGCAGAAAGAGGTCCCACCGTCCGACAGTTCTTGACGAAGTTGGTAATCTTTCGCGGGCATTGATAAGGGTCACGGATCCACTGCAGCACCAAGGCATTTTCACTCAAGTGTCAGCTCTGTCGTGAAAACTGCACCCAAAACAGCTCTGCAGGCTCCATGTAACATAACCACTAGAGACGATGACATAACGAGCGAGGAGTGCCAAGAATGGAGCCAGAGATGGAGAAGCAACATGGGAAGGTTGGTTTATAGAGCTCATATGACCCTATATTGGGGGACGAATAGGGCTCATGTGTGAACTCGCTGCCCCGCCACCTGCGGGAGTTACGTGAGCAAAGGCGACACAACTTGCGAATGGGTGCACAAGAGCGCCCGAAGCTTGCTTCCAGAGAGAGTGCGACGTCGTCTTCAAGGAAGTGACTAGCTGGGGAACTACCTGCGCAACGAGGATGGAATTCTGCTTTCTGGCACTCCTCGACGAACCCCGGGGACCAACAAAACTGCCAGTGCGACCACATCTCTAGGAATCGGGGTGCGACACCCGTATCATAGGAGTGCACATGTGTGTCAGAAGAGCTTGGAAGTCTGCTCAGCCTCGTCTTGCATGCACCAAGGAGGCTGCGAGCTTTGCGTCCCTTCAGTGTGGTGCCGGACAACCAACGTGAGTCTCTTCTCGTTTGGACCGAGCGACGCCGGGACTTCAGCGGCTTGGCAACTCGCTGTACCTGCGGGAGTTACATGAGCAAAGGCAACACGACCTGCGAATGGGTGCACAAGGGCCCCCCGAAGCTTGCTTCCAGAGAGAGAGTGCGACGTCGTCTTCAAGGAAGTGACTAGCTGGGGAACTACCTGCGCAACCGGGATGGAATTCTGCTTTCTCGCACTCCTCGACGAACCCCGAGAACCAACAAGACTGCCAGTGTGACCACATCTCTAGTAATCGGGGTGCGACACCTGTCTCATAGGAGTGCACATGTGTGTCAGAAGAGATTGGAGGTCTGCTCAGCCTCGTCTTGCACGCACCATTGAGGCTGCGAGCTTTGCGTTCCTCCAGTGTGCTGCTGGACGACCGAAGTGAGCCGCCTCTTGTATGTACGGAGCGACGCCGGAGCTGCAGTGCTTCGGTAACTCGCTGGACCTGCGGGAGTTACGTGAGGAAAGGCGACATGACCTGCGAATAGGTGCACAAGGGCGGAGGGGTGCCGCAAAGCTTGCTTTATGAAAGCGTGAAACATAGTCTTCAAGTGCATTCCTAGATGGGGAACTACCTGCGCAACGGGAATGGAGTTCTGCTCTCCGAGTGTAATAAAGTGACTTGCGCACTGAACGTGACCCTATTCACTACTATTATCAGGCGCTGTGTCTAAAGATACGTCTGACGTACCTAGGATGCAAAATCTAAAGATACGTCAGACGTACCCAGGACGCCGAGTCTGAGTCAGGTGTCCTAGCGTGGGCAGTCGGATTGCGGCCGGACGCTCCCGCTGGTGCATTTGCAGCAGTCCGAAAGCGCTCTACGCTTGCGTCTTATCGACCTTGCATAAGTGGCTGGCAGCCGCTTGGCCTGGCCGCCGTGTGATACACGGGCGTGTGCCTGTCGTGTGTAAAAACGCGTGGAGTGTCCAGAAAATCAAATATTGTGTCTAGCAAACTACTGATTTCAAGTTCCCCGACTTTTCCAGGTTTTTCCCTGACTATTTTGATCAAATTTCTTGAGTTTTTGAGTCGAAGGATGACATTTCGGCAATGTCATTCAGCATGGCCTTGCCGGCGTGCAACCGCCATGCCGCTTTCCCTAGTCGTCTTCCCTTATTTAGCCCACTTTTTGAATGATTCCCTCACTTTCCCAGATGATCCGAAATTCCCTGGGAGTTCAAGGTTTTCAGGTTGGCAGACACCTTTTGAAAGTTCGGCAGGCGTTTGCGGGGTTTAGTGATCGGGAAGCTGCTCGAAAACAATATAACTATAAGAGAAGCTGGTACAGTACTGCTTACACGACTGTCGCCCCTTCACAGAAGGCACCCGGCAGGCGGCCGGGAGCCGCCGTCCGCGCGGAGTGACCGCCGTCGGTCTTTTTCACGTCTCTGCGGATCACGCAGTGACGTGGTCCGTAGTTAGCTCAGCATCGAGCAGTTCGGAGATTTTAACACTTTTCTCGGTGCCTCAAATGCGAATCTTGACCGTCGAGCTAAGCAAATTGCCCGGGCACGACCGCCGTACCGTTAGAACTCCGCGTTCTGGTTACGTCCTACATACCTTTAGACTCCGCGTTCCGGATGGGTTCGACGTATCCTTAGACACAGCGATTATCGAGGAGCTCCCGTGGTTAACGATTGCGGATATTTTAATTAAACTCGAATGACCGAGCGATGTCCGAAGCAGCACCGGTCGGTAGTGATCCGAGCCCGTACCAGAAGCACGGGACCGAATCTGGCTTACCCGGAATGAAATAAAAAAGAAAAGCCTCATTCCCTCGTACTTCACGTTATTCCTACGGGGGAGAGCACACAAAACCCTGAAAAACCGATTTCCGCACACGAAATCCACACACTCAGATCAACGCCCACAACGCTTCCGACACGCACTGGGCGCTGCCATCTTATCGTTGACGCCAAAGATTTGGTCTGGTTACGTCATAGATTTGGCCTGGTCACGTGTCTAGTGGTCAAAACTGTACAACATGGCGGCGGCCATTCGGGGGTCACTTTTGCCTGATGAACGGTATACTAGTTTATCACTCTGAGGCCCTCTACCTCGTTGACCCTGGTACAGTTCAATAGGGACTCATTAAAAAAAGTCAATTGAGTTTCAATTGAGTCTGAATGCGGTCTATTGAGTGAGGCCTTTACTCTTTCAATTAAAACTAGATTCAATTTTTTTGTAAGGTTTTTCGAAGCTGGATTAGAAACAATTTTTTGGGTACTCTGTGAGCCACGGGATGCCCATAGAAGGGACACTGGCAAAAAGAAGAAGATCCAGCACAAATGGCATAAGAACTAGCGTCAGCATACCGCCAGGCAAAGAATCGGAAGAGACACTTAAAGGAGCACCAAACACATTTCCGAGATCAGCTGTTCTTGGTGATAATTCATTCTACTGGATCTGAGCATCCCAGAAATCGAAAAATTATTCTCGTGTGACGTCTATTTCCCGACTAAAAATGTGATCGAATTTCGTGCCACTCCCCTTTCTGAACGGTAAAATCTAGAGCACAAAATTCAGCGAAGGCGCCGTCGGCGTGACGACGGGCGCGCGTCAAACAATCGCAAGCCGCATTTCCGAGAGAGGCGGCTTGCGACTGGCTGACGCGCCCCCTATAAAAATGGCTACCCCCATTCTATAGACATCTGACCGACATTCTATCGCCCCTATCGCCATTATATCACCCTCGCTTGAAATTTATGGACACAGTATCACTCCTTTATCAAATAGCAATCAAATGGCTAAAGAACTCTTTAGTGTTTCCCGCCATCGGGGGATCGGTGGCCGAGTGGGCTAAAGCGCACACCCAGCTCGACGCGCGTGGAGCGAAAGCTCGCGCTGCAGAACCCATGGATCCTGGGTTTGAGCCCCACCCCTGCCCGTTTCAATCTGGATGAGCATCGTACCGGCGTGCTGTCGTATATCACTACTGCGTGAGCACGTTAAAGATCCCAGGCTAGCGATTGTACTGCACTGGCTAAATTGCCCATCTACAGCGTGTGTCTCGTCGCAACTTTAATGGCTGACCAACTACACGCGGTATAAATATCCCCATAACCCAATTATTTTTTCCCGCCATCTCCTTCGAGTGCTCGTCAACGTCGTACGTCGAACTCGAAACTCGTTGCGTTTCACTTTTTTCCGCGTTGTGTCCGCTGTGGTTTATTATCGTCGGCGTGATAGGTGCGCGGCGTTGTCTATCGAACAGTCCTTTTATGGTGGCGCTTGCACAATGCCCACGTTGTGCGCGGTCGTGGGCTGCTCGAACATCTCTCGGAGGTGCAGCCCATTTCACTTCCACAGGTTTCCTCGAGACCCGAGGATCTCAATGCAGTGGGTCTCCGGGATGAAAAGAGACCAATATGTGCCCAGCAAGCGGAGTGTGCTCTATTCGGCGCATTTCTCCGATGACATCTATGTCGACAAGGTGCGGATCATGAAGAAGCTTGGTCTAGCTGTAACTCCGCGTCTAATTCAAGGCGGCGTTCCCACCATCTTTTCGCATAAGCGACAACCCCCTCAGCGCACACGGGGAGCATTCACGAAGAGAAGACGGATTGAGATAAGCACAATAAGTTGGACCTCTTCCAAGTTGTGACTTTTGAGCGCTGCGATTACGTCGAACGTAGTGTCTAGAGTATCTTGCAGCGTTCAAGTGCCGCCCAAAAGTCTCGTACAAAACGAGTTCTCAAAACTACTATCTCGAAACGGAGTGTAGCTTAGTCATTCCTCGAATCGCAGCCGTGCGGTGCGGACGCAGGATGGATTGCTCCGAGCAAGCGGCGATAACGGCCGTCGGCGGCCGTGGTGAATCGGTTATCTCTGCTGAAAAGGAGTACCGTCTCATTTTGCCGCCCGTTCCTTCAGGTGAAGGCATGAAACGCGCAGTTCTGCTGCACTGTGACATCGCCGCAAGACCTTACCGCATTGAGGACTCTCGGCAGCCGCTTGATCAGGTCGGTGTCCTAATGGAGGTGGTCGGCATAGGGGCTTACCAGAAGGCCCATATCTGGCTACTGGATCTTCGTACGGAGGCGGCCAAGCAAAAGGTGGTTGAGGCTGGGCGGCTCACCGTGAAGGGCCGCACTTGCCTCGTGGTCGACCCGGCGCGGCAGGAGCTTCGTGTGAATGTTCATTGGGTGTCGTTCGACGTCCCGAATGACGCCATTCGGAGGGCCTTCAACGAGTACGGCGATGTGAAGGAGATCGCTTTTGAGCAGTGGAAGGTGCCTGGTTTTGACGGTGTCTGGTCTACCACCCGGATTGTAGGGCTGGCACTTCGGGAGGGTGTCGCTCTTGATCGCCTCCCTCACAAGCTTCGCTTCGGTGGCGCCTCTGCTCTCGTAGTATTGCCTGGGCGTGCCCCCATCTGTCTCCGGTGCAACAGGAAGGGGCATATCCGGCGTGACTGCGGGGCACCCAGATGCTCCGAGTGTAGGGGTTTTAGACACGAACGGGCCGACTGCGTCCGCTCATACGTCCGAGCCGTGGAACGCGGGGGGAAGAAGATCGGAGAGAGCTGGTCATGGACGAGGAGGAAGCGGAGAGAGCAGCAGCCCCAGCAACGACAACGACTAAGCAAGCCACCGCGAGTGGCAAAGACCAGAGGCCGGACACGGCCCCGTCGGAGCCGGTCGTCACGGCATCTTTGCAGCCCTCGACTGTAGCGTCTGCTCTTGAAGCAGAGCGCTTGCCGACGGCATCGAAGGACATCAAAGAAGGGGACACCGTTCCGGAGAGCGAGGGAGAGCTCAACTCCTCCAAGATGGACTTCGAGGCTGGTTCCGCAAAGCGCCGACACGAAGACCCGGGCGATGTGACAAAGGAGCGGAGGCTTCACCAATCAGGACACGAATGGAGGGTGGTGTCCGGGTGGAAGGGGCCTGGCGGCCGGCAGCGGTTAGCGGTGCATAGGGGCGGAGATCAACCGCCCATATAGGCCGCCGCGCAAGGTGAAAGCACCGTGCGGAAAAATATTGGAAGCTAGGCCCCGTATGATCTGATTGGTCCTGCTTTTTGATGTCGATCTCGCTTCAAAGATCTGTGCGAGTTGCGACGCTTAACGTACGAGGGCTTAGTGACCGACGGAGGCAAAGGCAGTTGTACCGCCTCGTGGTTGAGCAGGACCTTGACGTAGTCGCACTACAGGAGACTAAGATCGAGGGCGAGGACCGGACTGAGCACATGGTGCGCCCTTTCACCGCCCGGTACGACGTCTGTGTCAGTAGGGCGGTAGGGGCGTCGGCGGGGTGCGTTTTGTTAGTTCGCCAAAGCCTGCGGGCGGTGGTTCAGTCTGTAATAAGTTGTCAGTTCGGGCGTATGGTAGTCTGCGATTTTTCTTTTTCGTCATTTGAATGGCGCGTGATATGTTTATACGCTCCAAACAGGCTGGAAGAAAGACGATTGTTTTTTGAAGGCGTTGAGGAATATTGTAACTGTCAGCGCTTTGTTATCTTACTTGGGGACTTTAATTGCGTGTGTTCTACAAGCGATAAATCAAGCTCAACCCCCTTTGCGGACGCAAGTACGGTGTGTCTAAATGAACTAATTAATGATTATGGCCTAGAAGAAGTTGGAGAATGTATAAGTGAAGGGCGAGGGATAGTTTTTACGCATTTTCAGGGAAATAGCCACGTCCGTCTTGATAGAGCGTATGTTCCTTTCGAATTAGTGCCCTTGTGTCACGACTACCAAGTATGTCCGGTAACGTTCAGTGAGGGGGGGGGGGGGGGGGCATTGCCTAGTAAAGTTCTGTATCCGCGGACGAGGGGAAATTAAGAAGGTCTTTAGGTGGGAACTATGGAAACTTAATTCAAAGCTTTTTGGCGATCAGCGTTTTGTTTCACAAGTCCAGGCTGCAGTTGAATGTATAAAAAGGCGGACGGAACAGAGTTGTACGGTTCGCGATGGGAAATTTTTAACCAGGAGGTTAAAATGATTGCGCTCGAGAGAGCCACTGATTTAAAAAAAAACGAAAATGGAAAAAATGAAACATTAATGCGCTCGAACTTGCAGATGCTGATAAAGGAAGAATATCGAGCGCCGGGTGCATTTAAAGATGCCATTTCATTCTTGAAAGAAAGGCTGGAGTTGCTGGATAGATACCGTTATCACGGTGCACATGTACGGGCTAGGGCAGACAGAATGATAAAGGGGGAGGTGCCCACAAAACGAGCTCTGGGCACCGAAAAAAGATACGCCCGACGGAATGAGATGGCGGAAATCGAGCGGGATGGGTCAGTCACTAGCGATAATGCAGAAATAGAGCGGGCGTTTTTTGATCACTATCGAGCGCTATTTGCGTATAACCCCGTCAACGTCGAACGCTTTAAAAACGAATTTCTTTATTTTATGCCGAGATTGGATGACGAGACTAAAACAGTTCTAGAGAGGCCAATCACCAATGAGGAAGTAGTAATAGCTATTGAGGCCTTGAACCCGGGGAAGTCGCCTGGTCCTGACGGGCTAAGCGCAGCGTTTCACAAAGAATTGAAGCATGTTTTATCGCCTCTGTTGACCAACGTGTTTAATGAAGCTTTTGACTGCCATGTCCTACCCCCGTCCTTTTTATCGTCCCATACTGTCCTTATTCCAAAAACAGATGATGCTTTGAAACTTCGACTGGTTAAATCGTACCGTCCAATTAGCCTAACCAATCTTGATTATAAAATTTTAATGAAGATTTTGGCTAAAAGGACGCAGGGCGTCATTACTGAAATAGTGGGTCCTCATCAAACATGTGGCATAAAGGGCAGAACCATTTTCACCAATATTCATACGGCTCGAAATGTCCAAGATATTTGTGACGCCATGCACAGCTGTGTAGCCATGCTTCAGGTGGACCTGGAAAAGGCCTTTGATTGCGTACCGCACGACGTTCTCTTAACAATTCTAGAGCATGCTAATGTGAGATCAATCATACGGGAAGAGGTCCGCATGCCATACAGCGGCTGTACGACTAGGCTCATCGTAAACAAGTCGGTAGGAGAACGTATTCCTGTGCAGCGCTCCGTGAGACAAGGTTGTCCGTTGTCGCCTTTACTTTTTTGTATCTATATTGAATCCTTTTGTTTAAGAATTTTGAGGAGCAGTTCAATAAGTGGGTTTCAACTGCACTCTTCAGACGTTCGTGTACTGTCTTATGCTGACGACATTGCTTTGTTCTGTTCAAATCAAGAAAGTGTTGTTGAGGTCGTTAATACTGTTAAACTATTTTGTGATGTCAGCGGTAGTGCAGTTAACTGGGACAAATGTAGCGGGTTTTGGCATGGGGAGTGGGTTTCAACACCTAGGGTGTTCGCGAACATTAAGTGGGAAACCACTCCAGTCAAGTATTTGGGTGTACCCCTCGAGTATTACCGCGACAGCGAGCCGTACTGGAGTACTCAACTAATCGAGCTGCGGGACAAAGCTGAGAAATGGAGGGGAAATAGTCTTTCGATTTTTGCTCGTGCCACGCTTTGCAATGTTTTTCTTGCGAGCGAGCTGTGGTACGTGTTGCACGTTTTGCACTGTTCGCGAGTCAATGTTCAGAAACTCCACCGGGTCTTTCCTGTGTTTATCTGGGGCTCATCATGGGAGTGCATGATCAGAATAAATCTTTTTCGAAGAGTTCGTGAGGGTGGACTAAGCCTCTCACACCTGTTTCTACGGCAGATCGTAAATCGTTTTCTTTTCTTTAGTGATGCCACCGACCCTTTCTTGCGCACGGTGTTTCAAGTGAGACTGGGCCGGGCTTTGCCCAACATAGTTGTGACTTCGTCTCTTGTAGCAGGCCACCTTAAAGAGGTGGTTGCCTCATGTTGGTTTTTAGCTGCCCGTTTCTCGTTTGAATATTTAAGTGCAGTACCACGAAAAAAAATTATATAAGGATGTGTGTGATGTTGTTTTCCCTGTGCCAATGTACAGAGCGTTGTACAGTGCGGGTCCAGGACAGGACGTCCTGAAGCGTGTTAAAAAAATGTTAGTGCCTCCTGGTGTAAAACGCTTTTTTTTTTTTTAACTACATACTGCTACCTTACCGGTAAAGACTTTCATAGAAGAGAAGGGCATGTTCTTTCCCTGGGGTGTGGATTGTATCCTCTGTAAGAAGTCCGAGACTATAGAACATGTTTTCCTGGAGTGCTGGGACGGCATCTTTATTTGGGACGTCCTTCAACGCACCCTAAAGAAAGACTTGCCACTGGACCCCCATGGGATTAGGTATTTACCGGTTAATAACGAGGGTGGCGTCCCATTCGATCTGATAAGGTTGCTTTGTCTGCATAGCATCTGGAGGATGAGGATGGCAGTGCGCCACGCCGACCGTGATGCACGAGAGGCACGTGAGTATTTCCGTGAGAGTGTTGTATCATTTGTTGAAACTGTGAAGTCCCAGCAGGAAGTCCCTGAGTGGCTACCGACTGTTGCTGTTCATGAGACAATTTTAAAAACACACCCCTAGCCAAAGGTAGGCTAGTATTTACACCGTAATACGGCTATCTGTTTGATGTTTGAATGTCATGACCCGGCAATAAAGGAAAACAAAAAGAGTGTTGCTTAGTGGTAAGATGTCTGTCTCATAAGCGAGCGATCCCGGGTTCGATCCCCAGTGCGGGCTTACTTTTTTGTTTTTGTTTTCTTGATCATTTTATTTGGCCGACGCATTTGGCAATATTTACATTAATTTTTTTTTACGATTAACACAGGAAAAAACGATTGTTGTCGCCGTAACTTCGCTGAACGAACTGGTATAAGACTTCGTTTCCGGACGTGCATGGGGTACGGCGGGGCGTACTTTGCCGGCTGGACGCCGCGAAGTGTACGGCGTGTATGACGGGGCCAAATGGGTCAATAGTTTTGTAATTAGCAGCCGCATACTCTCGCCGCGAAGCGGCATGAACGCAGGCAGGGCGCACGAGTGTACGCGCGATTGGAGTGCCGTTGGACGGCACTGTAGGCACGAATAAAAATTAAAGCTCCGTCCGACGTAACTTTAATCCAAGGTTTCGAGATGCGTCCGACGGAACTCGAAATAAAAATTAAAGTTACATCCGACGTATCTTCAATTTTTATTTCAAGTTCCGTCGGAAATAGCGCTAGACACTGCGAACTACGTATAGATTTATGCGTTGTTACGTCGGACGTAACTTTAATTTTTATTTCAGGTTCCGTAGGACGTAAAGCTAGACACTGCGTACACCGTTATGTTTTTCGTGTGCTTTGTGCGTTTACCAAACGTGCGACTTTGTGCCTGTTGTTTTGGCATTCTGAATTTTTGATTTTATTTCGGGTAGTTGCATAAAGGCAGTCTACAGCGCTCCTTCAAGCGCGTTTGCAATAGCTCCAAACTAGCAATTGAGGGGTTGACCATCGCACCCGGAGTTGCCGTCTGCCCACCCCTGTAGACAAAGTCGCGTCACTGGCAGACTCCATCAGGGTGAGCTGCGTGTTCTTACTGTGCTCGTCTTCATTTAAAGCAAGCACTGTAACATGTGCCCTCCTGAATTTTTTTGTGGAAGGCGCCGCGTTCCTGGTCTATGCTAGTGTAAGAAGTGCTGTGTTAAATTTTCCCTTTTGGCCAGATTAGGTATCTATACAACCAGCCTTACCCTCTTGAGTTCTGCAATTGCCTTTTCTATTTTGGTATTCTATGTCATGCATAGTTTGTCCGTGCACCCGAATAATTCTTGACGAAGTGTAAAAGTGTATACCTGATCAAATTATACTTTTTGCAGGTTATCTCAGAGCTACTCGGTTCAGCAGCAGCATCTTCAACAGGCTCCTCCTTTGTTGCTGTTAACAACCTGGCAGAACCAGCATTGGAGGAACCGAGCTGCTCAGAGCCACTGACCGAGGACGAGGAAGCATATGAGTGCCTGGACTTGAGTATTCCCCGTGTGTATCATGTTGACACGGAGCATTATTCGGAGGCGCCCACATGTGACAAAAGTGTACAAGTGTCAGTGGGTCTCACAATGAAGTCGCAGCATGTTCAGAAAAGTTCTCCTGCATAATCCATTGCTATGTGAATGATGCAGTGAAGGTGTATTGGTGTTACTCATTTAGGAACAAAATCAGCGCTAGTTTTATTCCAACACATGTCGGAGTGTGAGCCAGAGCACGCACCAGTCCTTGGCTTGCCCTACTCTGTCTCAGTCTATCAGAATGTGTGAAGTAATGTATGAAAGGAACAAAAATGTTTACTGGTATTCATTAGCGTGAGCTACCTGTGCTTTGAAGCAATCTAGAATTTTAGTACTCATTTCCACCACGAGAACCATAGTAAACAACTTTTATCACCTTAAGTAGCTTGAATAATTTACTTTTATGTGTATCTTTCTCTAACAACCAAACCTTATAAGAACTATATAGCTCATGCACTATTCGAACAATGTACAAAATGTTTTTTTCTTGAGGTGGCAATGACCATAACAGGGTACATGATATGACAGTATCGCTTCATAAGTTCACCTGCTGCAGTTTCAATGAAATTAGCGAGTTTGAGTATATACCATACGCTAAGGATTTTGGGCACATAATTAATTTCTGCTTTAAAGTCACAGTGTGAGCCTTTTCTCGCAACGCAACAATAACAAATATGCAAAACTAAAACTCTATTCTTCATTGCTACAATGTCCATATTTTTAGAAATGCAGTAATCATTTGTAACGCTTTTCGCATCATCTAAATTATTTCTCTGCAGGAGTGCAGGCTTCCCGTCTGTACACTCATGCGAAAACAGAAACAGAAGTGAACTGTGCATGCAATTGCAAATCAAATAACATCAAGGGAGGGGACGGCAGTGACGAGATCAGCCAACTAGAGCCTGGCACCGACTTGGAAGATGAGGAGGAGAATCTCGATCTTCTTTCGGAAGATCAAGATCAGGATTGCGATCTTTCGGAAGACCATGAGGAAAGGTACGCTCAGCTTGTGCGAACATCAGTGACATAGAAATGGCCTGATGTAATAGGGTGAGACGTGTTGACTAAAATATGAGCATGGCAATTCTGTGCAGCCTACACACGCAACTCTGACCGCTACATAATCATTATTCTCAATGAATAAGGAACGTGGAACATGATTTTGGCCATGGTTCTCCAGCGGAGGAGTTAGACCACGCACCGGGTTCTCTGCAGTTTTTTTCTTCTGACTGTACACATCACTTTTACAGGGAGGCATAACCAGAGGCGGATCCGAGGGGGGGGGGGGCGCCTCCCCCAAACAAAGTCGACCCCCCCCCCCACCCCTCCCCCCTTGTATGAGGGGAATTTGCCTTAACGGAATCCCCTTGGTGATATTAAAGAATGTGAGGACAGTATCCTTACAAATTTTCTGACCCACCCCAGAACGGAGTTCTGTATCCGCCCCTGTGCATAACGTTACTGAATGAACCCTCGTCTTCGTATCAAGTACCAGTAGATCACACTGCCGCCCCACCTGCAAACTCATAATAAAAGGTTAAATAATCTAAAAATTTCTTTTTTTGACAGCTCCAGTGAGACAGACACAACATGGCATGGCAACCGTGTATTCTTGGTGGCGGAGGACAAATTTCGGCAACTCTTCAAGGTCTGTCCGGAGTGCTATGCCAGCTGCAATGTGACGATCGAACCTGTGGGCACAGTCGTGGAGGTCTTTTCTGCGTGCCCTGCAGGCCACCACTCCTACTGGGTCAACCAAGAGATCGTGAATCAGCAACCACTTCTCAACTTGCTGCTCTACGCGGGTATCCTGTTCGCAGGGCAGAACCCCACTCCATCCTTGAGGATGTTGTCGAGCATTGGTGTGCAAGTCGTCAGCTGCTCTACATTTTTCACCCTATAGCGGACTCACTTCTGCCCGGCTATTGGTAAAGAGAGTGTTGACATGCTTCTGCTCAATCACATAGCCAATGATACTAACACCCTACTCACTCACTGCTTGTCTAATGCTTGAAATATCAATATAAGCCGAAAGTTACGAAGTAGACATACTATCTTATTTGCAGGTGTGGAACCAAGAACAGGCCTCTCTGCTGGAAGAGGCGAGGGCCAATCCCCTAAGGCTGGCCGGGGATGGCCGGGCCGACTCGCCAGGGTTCAGCGCCAAGATCGGCCCATACTCTGTGCTGGCTCTCGAGACCACAAAGCTTGTTCATTTCAAACTTGCGCAGGTATGAACGTAGCACTCTGAGCATCAGTTTAGTTTTTTTTTACATGCATTTAGACAAACCTTTAGGAAGAATGTCTACTGTTGATTGTACTAGCGAATTTGAAAGTCTGAACTTTTCATTTCAAATATTGATAGGCTACTTTAACCCTGTAGTGCCTAATGTAATGTGTTTTCACTTGACAGTCTAATGAGGTGGGCGGCAGTGGTCGCATGGAGCTGGAGGGGCTAAAGAGAAGCCTCAGCTTTTGGGAGGCGAAAGGCTTGACCGTGGAGCTCCTCATCACCAACCGTCATGTACAAGGAAAAGCCTTCATGAAGAAGGAAAAGCCCGAGATTCGCCACGAGTTCGACGTGTGGCACGTTTCTAAAGGTACCGTTTGCCTGTTTTGGAATCTATGTCTGAATCTCCAGAGCTGCCTTCCTTTTGTAAAAGAAATCAGTAGCTAATGGAACACAAAATATTGCAATTAAAACAACTCTTTAATACAGTGTGTGTGCTGGCTGAAAGTTTCGAACCACAAATGGCTGAAATATACAACAAGTGGCAAGCTGTAAAAAAAGCCTCTGGAACTATGTGCAGCCTGCATGCCCGAGTTCGCTAAGCCCAAATATAAAGATTGAACAAAGGTCACAAGATAGCGTCGAAAAGGCAGATTTGTTATATTTATCTCATTATTGTAGGTCGATATTTATTCCATACTCTGAAGTCTATCCACTGTGGCCCACTTCCTCTTTAAAGTTTCATCATACTGCAGTCTGGTGTGCTTGCCTACAAAGTTATGCGAAAATGAATCGTGATGAAGCGTTCAAAGATTAAGGGGCTGTACAAATAGTTATTCTTGTTGTTAAACAAGAATTACAATTTCTGTTATTCCTCATTTAGCTGAATAAAGTGCTGCTGTTCTCAGAAACGCATATTCTTATTCTCAGGCACCAAGAAAGAGCTTGTCGCGGCCATGAGGAGCCCCACCTGTGCCGAGCTTGTGCTCTGGAGCAGACCAGTGCAGAACCACCTATGCTGGGCGGCTGCCTCCAGCCAGGGAAATCCGATCCTGATTGTCCCTAAGTGGCTGTCCGTTCTAAACCACGTTCGGGACATCCACAACCACACGGACGCCCGATTTTCCTCCTGTGCCCACGGCGAGCTTGAGCCCAGAGATTAGCAGTTGGATGGTACGTATCAAATCTTGACTACTACTCATCCTTTCTGGTCGCGTTACCATCCCTCCCTAGCCGTTTTTTCTCTCACAAATGCGCTCATTCCAGACTCTGTGGCCTTCGAAAAGCTTCAAGCCATCGTAAACAAGCGATACCTGCTGGCTGACTTGCCGAAACTGTCCACGCGCTACCGGACATATACCGTGGAGGCGTTTCATGGGCTCTTGAACCACTTCTGTCCCAAGTGCTGCCAATACTCGTACAAGGGGATGACGGCAAGGTGAGTTGTAACACGGCAAGATCTTTTCATGGGGCAGCCTCAAATGGGCGTCATTTTCATCTAATAATTGTTTCATATTTTTTAATAAGGCAGTTATGAGAAATACAAATAAAAATATTTATGCACTGCTATTTCTGTACATGTCGTGGTCATCCTAGCACGATGTTGGTGCGAGATCATCTTGACACTTACCTCTGGAAAATCATTGTTTGTCATCATCTTCACAATTATCTCTGGAAAATCATTGCTTCTCTTCAGAACCCAGCTGGCAGTCCTCCATTTCAATGAAAATGGCAACCGCCCTCAAGCGTTGACAGAGGAGGGTGACAAGTGCTATGACATGAAGCACCCCAAGGCCAATGGAGGAGAACCAGTGGCAGTCAAAAGAAAAGAGGGACGAACATATGGTATACATCAAACAGCTTTTTTGTTTATTTAGCTTGATTGCACAGTTTTAATTCAAGATTACAAACTGAAAGCAAAAGGGGCTACTGGTACTGAAGTCTGATTGTACAGCAACATTTAAAATAGTTATACCATTCATTGAACTCAAGGTGATTATGTAAATCTGAAAAGCTATGCGCAGACGTTTTAACACTCTGCACGTGAACTAAATTTTATTATGTTGAACTATTTTGTTACAGACTATGTCAGGAGGCTCCTTGATGTGGTCAGAGATGGGGCCCAGGTGAAAACCTGAGGCCTCGTCCTGATCACGCCTTCCGAGGATCCACCACCACTCTGCAGCTCTGTGAGGAAAGTTCCGCGGCGGAGCTGATAGAAAGGCATAAAACAAGGTTCAACAAATAAGGTTTGTTTTATATGAGGCTACATATCACATTTGGGAGCTTTTATTGCTTTGTCCCAGTAAGCTTACTGTTGGTACACTCTAAGAAAAAAAGTTGGCCTCAAGGGACTAACGGCAGCATTTGGTCCTCTGAACTCCCAGTTGCTCCCCGAAAGGACCATCTGGCTCAAGCTAGGTACCGTGCGCAAAAGCTGGGGACTAACTGCGCTCGACTGGGACCAACCGATCGGCGTGCGCGAGCAAAAGCATCCGTTAGTCCCCCTCAGACAGGGTGCATCTGTATGATTTAGTCCCCGAAGGCAAACGGAATGTTCGCCAGGAGGACGGATGCTATTTCGCTTGTCTTGGGGATCGGCGAGACTCAGCCCAGCACGGCTGAAAGTGTTGACAAAACTCGGACGAAACTGGCGAATTTGTTTAATGTGCCACGAACGTTAAGACATTATACATGGTAGAGCTTCACGCGTTGTGTGAATACGAGTGAACGAAAGTGTTGACTCGACTTCACCCAACTATCTCGTCAAAAAGGAACTGTTGACATTACACAAGTCCCATTTACGTAATTTGCCTTCGCGCAAAAAATGTGCATTTATCCAAACGCAACACCTCCAAATACTAACACTCTTTTTCTTTTTAAAATTAAACTTAACAGTTTGTAGAAGCCACGCTTTTAACACCGGAATCTCGCAGTCAGAATAAATGGTCCCTTCAATCGCTAAAACTGCGCATTCCCACCGGCGATATAAGCAGTAGCGCGATGCGACTAGATCGCATCGCAAAAAAAAATTAGATGGTCACACCGGCGTGTGCGATAAGCGAGTCTAGCGCCTTCGTTGGCGAGTCGTTTTTTGAAAACTCTCGCTCCAAACGCCGTTGATTGGCTCAGCCGCTTCGCGACTAGATCGCATCGCAAAAAAGGCGGGTCTAGAAGCGACTGCTCAAATTGCGTCGCTTTTTGCCCGCGATGGTCGCTTTTGCGATGAATGTTATCCCGCGACTAGATCGCATCGCCGGTGGGAACGCGCCTCCGTCTCTGCGTGACAAACCTTTCTGGGTAGTCCAATGTCGAACTCAAAATCCGCAACGACACACTTGATGCACGGCACGTTCCACTTATAGAGCACATTCAGGGGCAGTATCCAGACGCCTTCATGCCATCGGCGTCGCTGTTTCCAAAACAATCCAGATGAACAACGAAGAACGAACCACGCCCGGAACGTCACACCTGGCAGCACCCTACTAATACAAAACAAATGCAGACTAAAGAAAAAGAAGCCACTCGAGAAAGCTGAAAATTCTTGAGACAGAGAGAGAGAAAAGAAAGAAAAAAAAGTGTTTGCTTGTACGTCACTCGACCGGCGTGTTGAAAGTGGCGACCTTCTCCCGTCCTTGGAGCTCTTCGGTGTCCTTGTGTCGTGGGTAGTGGGAGCGGGAAAAGAGATTATCTTCTGCGCGCACTGACCCCTCCCCCCAATCCCCTACCCCGCATTCTTTGCTCCTTGTACATCGGGGGGGGGGGGGGGGGGGGGCAGATGGGGTCCGTCGGGAAAATGGGAAGTGTCTTTGTTTGAAAAGAACCTGTTTTTAGTAAGTTGAAAGTCGAAATACAGCCTTCGTCGGAGGCTGGTCGCCTTGTGTCGTCTCCCATCATGGCGGGATCCGGTTTGGATTCGCGGTACTGAAGCGCTGCACTTGAACTGTTCTGAAGTCACAAGTCAAGGGAACTCGATTAAGGTATGTCGAAGTGCTTCTGTTTATGGTGTATTTATTAACTGCGGCTTTAGAAAGTGTTTTATTTTGAGCGCGTTCGCTAGCTTGCAAAGCGCGCGTCATGCTCTATTCTTTTTGGCACCATGGTTGCTGATTTTGTTATGCAGCACAGAGACCTCATATTCAATCGTATCGAGCGAAACGCCAGTTCTACCTATGGCTTATTTTTTTTTTGTGTATGTTTCGCAGACACACAAATGGTCAAGCAGGATCGCTTGACCATAAACGCCTGTCCACACATGCAGCGGAGCGCTACAGGCATAGCGCTGACCTTGCGCTAAGCGCGTGCTGACGGGATCGGTCACGAGCTTTGTATCGCACCGACAAAACTCTTGCTCATGGCAGTCGAAAAGTAGCTCATGACACGTGAGCAGCGCTACATCAGCGCTTCGCTGCGTGTGAGAACCGGCATTAATAGAGAGATTTATTCGATTGTACACTAGACTTTCGCGTTGATGGCGGGAGATCGTTCCGTCACTTTGAAGCATAGTTCGAGCTCGCACGCGCTGGGTCTGTAATTCGCAGCGAACGGTCTACTAAAATCTAATATTGCGCTGGTCTGCTGTCAACAGATCGCATGTTGGATGTGAACCATTGTATCACTTATGCAGCCTATTTGTTAATTTATTATGCATGTGTTATAACTTATATTTCATATATTTGTCAAGCGACTGGGTATTTACGCTGCCCTGTTACTAATGATCTAAATTCCTCGCAAACAGGCAAGAAGCTGCCGATGCCCCAATAGACGGTGCTGGAACCACGACCGGCTTGGACAGACGTCCCAGTGTCCAAGCCATCGTCGACGCAAGTGCACTCGTCGGAATTTGGCCTTATCGTGGATTCTACCGCCCAGGAACTTCGACTTCAGTCATCCTTGAATGCGATGTGTATCTACGAGGCAATAAAGCTACGTTTAACCTGAATTCCACAATTTCGTTTCGGAGATTTGTGGCTCGGGACCAAATGTAAAGGATAAACATTTAGTCCCAGAGGTCTAAATCCAAGGGCGCAACGTTTAGACCCAGCGGTCCAAGTGCAAGGGCCTAACAGTTCGTCCTCGGGGTTCAATTGAAACGGTGTAACAGTTAGTCCTCGAGGTGCATTTGAAACGGTGTAACAGTTCGTCCCAACGGTGCTAGTGCGAGGGACTAACTGACGGGGCGCAACAGTTGCTCCCGTTACAGTTGCTCCCCTAGGGGACTAATGGTGGTGGCAGCGCATTTGGTCCCCCGAGGGACTAAGTCGCGCTCCCTTTTTTCTTAGAGTGTACTCCCACTTTTTCTGTTCCCAATGCAGATGTATTCTGGAGTACCCTCAGTCCACTGGGCACCCGACCCTAGGATTCTCCACCTGCAAGCCCTGCAACGTCGCATCATCTCGCCCAGTTGTCGCACGAGGGATGTATTTTTTTATGGTACACCAGCTTTTCCTTTTCTTTCTGATTGGGACCAGTGTGGCGTTTTTTTTTTCTTATAACTTTGCTTCAATCCTGTTTGTAAATTAGGAAAGGTTCACATTTATTATGCACATCTTCTGCGTTTCCTAATAGGGAATATTTTTCTCTATAAACTTTATTGAATTGAAAACGTGTTCCTGCCTTGGATTGGGGGGAGGGGGGGTTAGTACACATTCCGAAACCCGGTGTAAGCTTGGTCCTTTGATGGGAACTTCGTTCGGATCTTGTTGACGACACATCTTAGAAGGATCCGTCTATTCCCTTTGCCGAGACGCTTCCATGTTAGGAGTGCAAACTCCCTGTATGCAATGTTTTGCATATGCCTAGAAAGACAAAAATGAGATATTGAGTGGATTCTTTTTGTTGTTATGCACTGTGGCATAATTTCTTTCTTTTTTTTTGCATTGTGATCTGACAGGGTTTGTACCCTGCACCAACTCTCTAAGTTGATACAGAGAGCACCATTCATTGTACAAATTGTTCTAAATAATTGCTGTTTGTTGAAAAAAACGAGACAGTGATTGCTTCTTTGAAATAAATATGTCATGCTCTGCACATTGGTATACTCACCTGTCTTTCGGATAACAGGGTCTGTAACCGTCGTCCCTCCTGCTTGCCAAGGCGATGTCGAGAAGAGTCTTGTTGAGGCAGGCTTGTTTAAATATTGCCTTATTCGTCACACATTTGTTATTTTTCAATTTTTTTTAGGTTTCTACCACCTCCTGGCAGCACATGCTCTCCTCTTCTGTGGTCATGGTTTTGCACTCTTCACAGGAACACCTATCGAAAATAGGAGAATAAGCCTGTTGAGAATAAGCGATATGGAACTATTTACGAATTGTTATTTTTATTTGTTTTCATATCAACTAACCCTTTGCAAACGAAACGTATGTGCATTCAATAGAGGTAGGAACTTGTATGACTTGCTAGAAACCTGAATGAAATTTTATAGCGTGGAATGAGTGAAAAAAGACAAAGTACACGTTTTGAGAGGATACCATCGGATGTGTGATCTAACGAAGCGAGCGAACGTCAAGCAGCACAGCTCTGGAAGAACACAGGGATTTTAATACGCTCGACACGAATAGACGATTCGGAAACTTTTGTTCATATCAATAAATCTGTCATGATACCGACGTGCAAGCGCACCAAAATGTGTCTCGTGTACGGGAATGGTAAATAAATAAAAAAAGGAACGGGTGATGAGCGCGAAAGCGCGTGCCGTTATTGATTGAGACGAAGTGTACAGTACACCAGCGCATTCGAGGAATAAGCTCGCGAGCTGCACGAAGAGTAACAACAACCTGCAAGCGCACCAAAATGTGTCTCGTGTACGGGAACGGTAAGTAAATAAAAGAAGGAACGGGCGATGAGCACGAAAGCGCGAGCCGTTATCGATTGAGACGAAGTGTACAGTACACCAGCGCATTCGAGGAATAAACAAACTCGCGAGCTGCACGAAGAGTAACAACAACCTGCAAGCGCACCAAAATGTGTCTCGTGTACGGGAACGGTAAGTAAATAAAAGAAGGAACGGGCGATGAGCACGAAAGCGCGAGCCGTTATCGATTGAGACGAAGTGTACAGTACACCAGCGCATTCGAGGAATAAACAAACTCGCGAGCTGCACGAAGAGTAACAACAACCTGCAAGCGCACCAAAATGTGTCTCGTGTACGGGAACGGTAAGTAAATAAAAGAAGGAACGGGCGATGAGCACGAAAGCGCGAGCCGTTATCGATTGAGACGAAGTGTACAGTACACCAGCGCATTCGAGGAATAAACAAACTCGCGAGCTGCACGAAGAGTAACAACAACCTGCAAGCGCACCAAAATGTGTCTCGTGTACGGGAACGGTAAGTAAATAAAAGAAGGAACGGGCGATGAGCACGAAAGCGCGAGCCGTTATCGATTGAGACGATGTGTACAGTACACCAGCGCATTCGAGGAATAAACAAACTCGCGAGCTGCACGAAGAGTAACAACAACCTGCAAGCGCACCAAAATGTGTCTCGTGTACGGGAACGGTAAGTAAATAAAAGAAGGAACGGGCGATGAGCACGAAAGCGCGAGCCGTTATCGATTGAGACGAAGTGTACAGTACACCAGCGCATTCGAGGAATAAACAAACTCGCGAGCTGCACGAAGAGTAACAACAACCTGCAAGCGCACCAAAATGTGTCTCGTGTACGGGAACGGTAAGTAAATAAAAGAAGGAACGGGCGATGAGCACGAAAGCGCGAGCCGTTATCGATTGAGACGAAGTGTACAGTACACCAGCGCATTCGAGGAATAAACAAACTCGCGAGCTGCACGAAGAGTAACAACAACCTGCAAGCGCACCAAAATGTGTCTCGTGTACGGGAACGGTAAGTAAATAAAAGAAGGAACGGGCGATGAGCACGAAAGCGCGAGCCGTTATCGATTGAGACGATGTGTACAGTACACCAGCGCATTCGAGGAATAAACAAACTCGCGAGCTGCACGAAGAGTAACAACAACCTGCAAGCGCACCAAAATGTGTCTCGTGTACGGGAACGGTAAGTAAATAAAAGAAGGAACGGGCGATGAGCACGAAAGCGCGAGCCGTTATCGATTGAGACGAAGTGTACAGTACACCAGCGCATTCGAGGAATAAACAAACTCGCGAGCTGCACGAAGAGTAACAACAACCTGCAAGCGCACCAAAATGTGTCTCGTGTACGGGAACGGTAAGTAAATAAAAGAAGGAACGGGCGATGAGCACGAAAGCGCGAGCCGTTATCGATTGAGACGAAGTGTACAGTACACCAGCGCATTCGAGGAATAAACAAACTCGCGAGCTGCACGAAGAGTAACAACAACCTGCAAGCGCACCAAAATGTGTCTCGTGTACGGGAACGGTAAGTAAATAAAAGAAGGAACGGGCGATGAGCACGAAAGCGCGAGCCGTTATCGATTGAGACGAAGTGTACAGTACACCAGCGCATTCGAGGAATAAACAAACTCGCGAGCTGCACGAAGAGTAACAACAACGTGCAAGCGCACCAAAATGTGTCTCGTGTACGGGAACGGTAAGTAAATAAAAGAAGGAACGGGCGATGAGCACGAAAGCGCGAGCCGTTATCGATTGAGACGAAGTGTACAGTACACCAGCGCATTCGAGGAATAAACAAACTCGCGAGCTGCACGAAGAGTAACAACAACCTGCAAGCGCACCAAAATGTGTCTCGTGTACGGGAACGGTAAGTAAATAAAAGAAGGAACGGGCGATGAGCACGAAAGCGCGAGCCGTTATCGATTGAGACGAAGTGTACAGTACACCAGCGCATTCGAGGAATAAACAAACTCGCGAGCTGCACGAAGAGTAACAACAACCTGCAAGCGCACCAAAATGTGTCTCGTGTACGGGAACGGTAAGTAAATAAAAGAAGGAACGGGCGATGAGCACGAAAGCGCGAGCCGTTATCGATTGAGACGAAGTGTACAGTACACCAGCGCATTCGAGGAATAAACAAACTCGCGAGCTGCACGAAGAGTAACAACAACCTGCAAGCGCACCAAAATGTGTCTCGTGTACGGGAACGGTAAGTAAATAAAAGAAGGAACGGGCGATGAGCACGAAAGCGCGAGCCGTTATCGATTGAGACGATGTGTACAGTACACCAGCGCATTCGAGGAATAAACTCGCGAGCTGCACGAAGAGTAACAACAACCTGCAAGCGCACCAAAATGTGTCTCGTGTACGGGAACGGTAAGTAAATAAAAGAAGGAACGGGCGATGAGCACGAAAGCGCGAGCCGTTATCGATTGAGACGATGTGTACAGTACACCAGCGCATTCGAGGAATAAGCTCGCGAGCTGCACGAAGAGTAACAACAACCTGCAAGCGCACCAAAATGTGTCTCGTGTACGGGAACGGTAAGTAAATAAAAGAAGGAACGGGCGATGAGCACGAAAGCGCGAGCCGTTATCGATTGAGACGATGTGTACAGTACACCAGCGCATTCGAGGAATAAGCTCGCGAGCTGCACGAAGAGTAACAACAACCTGCAAGCGCACCAAAATGTGTCTCGTGTACGGGAAAGGTAAGTAAATAAAAAAGGAACGGGCGATGAGCACGAAAGCGCGAGCCGTTATCGATTGAGACGAAGTGTACAGTACACCAGCGCATTCGAGGAATAAACAAACTCGCGAGCTGCACGAAGGGTTGACTACCCAGGCAGCACACCATTGTTGGACCCCCACTGGCCCAATGTTGGCAAAAAATGGTTCCAATATTGGTCTGACGTTGGCATTTTCGAAAACGCCACCCGATGCAAGGGTGGTCCAACATTGGTACCAATGTTGGACCACTAGTTTGCCAACGTTCTAGCCCACGTTGGACCAACGTGGTTTGCGCTTTTTTATTCAATATTGGCATAGACGTTTCACAGTTAACTGAACCAACATTGGCATCCAGCGCCTCACACATTGGCTATTCCAATGTTGGCATCCAGTTTAATACACTGAATATTTTTGCATCCACTGTCTATGCCATTATTGAATGCCTTTTTTCAGCCAGTGTTCTAACCAGCGTCACAAAAACAGTGCAGAGAACCAAGCAAGTATCTTGCCCTTTTTTCTCAAGCACTGTTTTCTTTCTGGTACTAAAATATAATAAATGCAGCAATTTTACCATATATCGACACTTCAGAAATCATTAAAGCATGCAAATGAATTGCTCATAACGTTTGACAGTTCATAATTTACTTAAATCGAATAAAAAGATTTAAAACATTGTGCAACCAGGGGGGCCTAGGCAGACTCGGTGGCAGACTCGGCGGCAGGCTCGGTAGTGGACAGGGCGGAGGGCTGGGCGAAGGGCTGGGCAAAGGATCCCACGCAAGGGCCTGGCCACAGGATTCTGAAAGAGATAGAAACGGGGATTTGGATTCAGGTGAAGAGTTTCAGAGGCTCTCAGTTCTCTCTTACGCTTGTCAATAATGAATATCAAAATAAAACATAGCTTGATTATTAATCGCCGCCCTTTAATCAACTATTCGATTAATCGGTTCAGTTGCTATTCAAGTATAAAATCTCGAAAGGCCTACCGACTTTTTGTATGTATACTTTTCCATATTATAAACTTTCGTTTCCAGTGAACTATTTTTCGCTATTTTGTATGTAAAAAAACTCAGTGCTGCCTTCTAAAATAAACAGATGCGCAGGTAAGACACCGGGGCCGGCTTGCTGGAATCATTGTCTTAGCTGTAACTGGGTGAAAGAAAGTACTGTAAAGGCTGGGACGCGCGAGCGTCTTGAGGCGAGGTTTGAGTCCCGTTCAGATTGTACGCTGGCTTTGATAGTGCTTTTCTTTCCCCCGTCTCAGCTGTGACACTGTTTCTAGCAAGATGGCCCAGGCGTTTACTATAGTTTTGTTCGTCCGACTTGTCCTTACTCAGTGCTCAATCAATCTAGATTAAAATATTCATAGTGATTTTAAAAAACAATGATCAAATAGTACGAAGGTTATTTTGTAAATTGCTTAGCTCTACTCTTGCAACATCATGGCGTCCCTTAACCTTTCATCTAGCTTTAAGAAGTCTTAAGAATTACAATCTCGCTATTTAATCGACACAAATATTTCCACGTTTACTTGAAAAGAAAAAAAAAACGTTTTTATGATTTACGGTTTTTGCGGCACAGAAATATATAGTTATAAATGTACCCATATTGCCTTTATAATATTTAAAATTTATAAATCCAACCGCTGGCCTCCCTCTTCAGCTCACCAGTGTCAAACGCGCTACTAAATTAACAGTTCAATAAATACCCCGTTATACGTAAGAACCTGACAGTTGAACAAAACTGGATGCTTGAATCAATCAAGAATTTAAAATAAATCACGCACATAAAATAGCTTGTCGTATAAAGACAATTACAGTCGCAGAGCGCGGTGACATAACTGACACTCCACTCGCATCCAACAAGCCGAACCTTGGCAAATAAGGACTACTCAACGCTCTGTGGTATTTGGCTTTAGGCATAGCGGAAGGACGTTTTACTACAACACACATCTACCGCCTAGACGACAGCCATATTTTAAGAAGAAAAATGGAATACAAATGGCTTTGAACGCAGATATAACCGCGCAATCAGAACGTCTCTCACGGTCTCTTAGTATAAAAAGCACTTACAAAGTGTGCTGTACAGGGCCTTTCAGGCCAATCGCTGTGAATTACACGTTGAACTCGTAGGAGATTCCTGGCACAGAGTTCGACACGGTTCAAACTGATCGGATAGTGACAAAACGTACATTGTGTAGCAAGAATACCTATCCCCATGGTCAGGAGGACCTCTCCTTGTCATTCACATGGAAGAGAAGGCGGTCCTTCGTGTCTTCGGTCCGTCAAAGCTAGTGGTCACATGTATGCCCACAACAAAGGAAGATCACCGATGTGTAGGTGCTGTCGAAAGAATATCCATGGTCCTGGCAATCCGCATGTTGAAGATCGTGGATGGCGGAGATGCCGAGCCACTTCGCCCGATAAAAACAGTCTGCTAAGCAATCAAGTGCACTCGGACAACTTAGAAACGGACACCACGATGTCCTGATATCCGCATGATCATCTTGCCGTTCTTGTTCCTTGGAAAAAAGAGCTATTTCTGCGACAAAAAAAAATTATGCATAAATTGCGAAGCGCATCTGCCGACCTGCAGTTCGCGGATGCGCGTGTTGGAAATTGAGGAGACCGTCCCCACCGTCTTCCAGTCGCTACCCTATCTATGGCCTTGGTGCACGCGATCCCACTTTCTGTGTGCGTGGGTGTGCGTGTGTTTCGCCGTCTGGACTCCATCACGCCTAAGCTGAGATTGTAGAGGATGCTAAGAAGCTCGGTGAACTAATCGTAGATCAATTTTAATCACGTGATCACGCTCTCTCCCGTAAACACGCGCAGAGAGCGGTGCAGGTGATGACTCGTCCGGCCGGCGCGTAGCACCCACGGCACTGTCAGCTTAGGAGTTGGCAGTGTCCTCCTCCCTCAAGGACGCTGAGTCTTCTTCGCTTACAAAGCAGACATTTAGAGAGATTAGTGACGGCGTGGGGAAAACGAGGGGGGGGGGGGGGGGGGAAGGGCTTCTGGTCAAAATGTCCAACGAGACGAAATGTCCATCGAGTCAAAATGTCCAATAGGCCACGTGACACCCGTGTCAAAATGTCCATCGAGACAAAGTGTCCAATCGGGTCAGAATGTCCATCGAGTCAAAATGTCCATCGAGACGAAATGTACAATCGGGTCAAAAGGCCCATCGAGTCGAAATGTTCATCGAGACGAAATGTCCAATAGGGTCAAAATGTCCATCGAGTCAAAATGTCCATGGAGACGAATATCCAAAGGGGGTCAAAATGTCCACGTCAAGGTGCTCTATCTTGGTTGATTGACTACCCACAACCCTCGGTTTAACACAAAAAGCGCTAAATTCTTTTGTTTTCTCTTTTGTGGGTCAAGGTCCGTGGAGATACAATTTTGTTCAAGGATTTCGCCCCACTGTCGGGGACACTGGGTCCGATCGGTCGGTGACCCCGTTTAACACAAAGGACCCTGTTTAACGCAAAAGTCGCCGATTTCTTTTGTCGGCCAAGATCAGTGGAGGCACAATTTTGTTCCAACGATTTGCTCGTGCAATGAGTAATTTCTTCTTGAATCTCGTTTTAAACGCTTCTGCTGCAAACGTCCGCATGTGAACCTCGTGGACATGGGCACGAAGCACCTTCCTTGGTTTTTATATATTAAAATTGGCTCAATATAAGATAACATTGTAGAGGCAAAACGATACAGACAAAAAAGAAGACATAGAACACAACCTTTCTTTTTTTTTCCTTTTTTTTTCGTTTGTGTCTTTTTGCGTTTTTCATTCCTTTTAGTCATGAACCAGCTACCTAATCCCAAGTTTTAGTTAGCACTATTTTATCTTTGCTTCAATCACCGTATCCTAACTACAAAATCTATTATTGCATTTGCTGCCGTTATTCATCACGTTTAATTATATTGCCTTAGCTGTCTCCTAATTTGCAGGTTAAGGAAGGAAGCCCTGTTTTAAGCATCACAAAAATAAGCTGGATATCGCGGTCAGCAATAACCCCGCCAGTATATAACTCCAGCAGCTGGAGCAATTAACTCAATTTTTCGGAACATAGCGTAGTCTGATTCATTTTAGGCAATGAGCTGTCACAAATCCGCAAATGCCTCCCGAGCTCGAGACCGATGCAGGCTGGGCCACGAATGCCTTATGCTGCTGTCATGTCGGCGAACGCGAGTGCTGCTCCACCTACCACGAATGCGTCTGGGACCCTCGATCGACAGTCTCGTCAGCTTGGACTACCCCTGACATCGGCAGTCACAAGACGGATTTGAACTACGATACCGCTACATCGGCTGCGTGTGCTTCGACGGTCGCGGGCCGTGCGGGCCAACCTGGTCCGGGGGTCAACTCCCCAACGAACGTTACCGAGGACGGTTTTGTGCCGTGGAAGTCTCGACGCCAAGCAAAGGCCTCCAGTGGAACGTCCAAGAACTGCAAGGTAAAATCTGCACCGCGCAAGGCGCTGTCGAAGGCCCTGTTTGTGTCTAGGCTAGATCCGGACACATCGGTTACAGAGGTGCTCTATATTATCAAGCCTGTTCTGAAGGCAAAGATCGCCTCTTGTGCTAAACTTAGGACGAAATACACCTCGTATGCTTCTTTTCATATATCTGTGGAAGACGAGACGTTCGAGGCCTTAAATAACCCTGAAGTCTGGCCGGAAGGGTGCCTGTTTCATCAGTTTTTCGGGAAACTGGACGCGTCGCGCGTGTCTGAATGAATAGACCAAAATGGCAGCGTCGAAGAACACAATTAAGGTATACTATCAAAACGTCCGCGGATTACGAACGAAGGCAGATGAATTTTCGTCGAACCTAGCGCTTTCCTCTTTTGACATAATCTGTCTTACTGAAACTTGGTTATGTGCCGAAATACATGATTCACAATATTTTACGAATGACTACACTGTGTTTCGCCGCGATTGTGATTATAGCGCCACTGGTTAACGTTTCGGCGGTGGGGTGTTCATTGCAGTCTCGAGCAAGTTAAAATCGTGCCGTAGACAAGACCTTGCGACTTGTGACGAGTGCGTATGGCTCGAAACTTTATTGCGTGTTCGTAGTAAATACCTCATCGGAAACTATTACTTCCCACCTAAATTTGAATGCTCAACTTTTATTTCCCACTTCGACACTTTAACAAGTCTAATTAATTTTAGCGAATACAAAGTGCAAATTTTTGGAGATTTTAACCTTCCAGGCGTAGACTGGGCCCTTGGCAGACTTGATTGTTGTGATTACCTGACAGAGAGCAAAGCTTCTTGATTTTTGCCACTTATCAACTCTTATGGTCTTTCACAGCACAATAATCTAACGAATGCTTCTGGCAATACACTTGACTTGCTTTTATCAAACTTCCTTGTCGGCGCAATAGCGTCTTCGTCACACCCCTTGGTGAGGGTCGATGCTTATCATCCGCCCTTTGAAGCCGAATTTTACTTGCCATGTTTATCGCGAGAACTATCGAAATTCATTTACTGTTACGAAAAGAGAGATTACTTCACCATTTACAGGCATGTAGAATCACAGGCGTGGTCTGAGCTATATGTTTCGAATGACTCAGATTTTGCAGCACAAAAATTGACTTCGGTAATGAAGGAAGCTATCGATAAGTATGTGCCTAAAAGGCTCGTTAAACCGAGGAAATTTCCGAGCTGGTTTTCGAGGGAATTAAAGACGGCTCTGCGTAAAAAGACTCGTTTTCATGGTCTATACAAGAGAACGTGTAAACAAGTATGGTACCAAAAGTTTTCCAACTTTCGTTCCTTAGCTAAAATATTGCTTGCACGTGACAAATACGTCCACGAAAGACATGTTGAAAATAGTCTATACTCTGATCCCAAATCTTTCTGGAAACACGTAATCACCAAACCGCATTCGTTTTCACAACATTCATCTCTGCGCTCTTCTAGTAACGGTGATACTCATTATGTTACATCGCCAAAAGACATCGCTGATGAGTTTGCCTCGTTTTTTAGCAGCTGCTACTTAGCGCCCATACATTCGGTGAAGTCAGATCTAATCAATGATCCCAGTGATGGGGACTCGCTCTCCCTGTTCAGTGTTGCTACACGGGACGTTGAAAAGGCGATAAAAAAGCTCAAGCCGAAATCGTCAGTGGGCACTGATGACATTCCACCATTTATTATTAAAGGATGCTGTGGGCTTCTAGCGCCAATTTTAGCCCATATTTTTAATGTATCTTTGCGTACCAGTATGTTTCCAGCAATATGGAAGGAAGCCTTAGTTGTGCCCATTCATAAAGCTGGTGATGCTGGTATTGTATCAAATTACCGTCCCGTGTCACTACTGTGTGGTTTTGCTCAAGTATTTGAAACCATTATGCAAGAATGTCTTTTCTCTCATTTATCTAAGTATCTCACGCTGCAACAACATGGTTTTATTGAAGGGCGCTCTGTCGAAACTAACCTTTGTACTTTTCTACACTACGCAGCTCCGGTCGTTTCAAACCGAGGGCAGGTTGACTCGGTATATTTCGATCTTACAAAGGCTTTCGACAAGGTTGACCATGCTTTGCTTGTACATAAATTGAAACAATATGGTTTTGCCCCTAAACTTTGTGAATGGGTTTATAGTTACTTGTCATCGAGGAAAAATGTTGTTCGAGTTGATGCTGTTTTATCTAATCCGTTTTTCCCAACTTCAGGCGTACCCCAGGGGTCAGTGTTGGGGCCACTGTTGTTCCTGGTATTTATAAATGATATTTTAAAGTGTGTAAAGTTTGCTAAAGTGCTTTTATTTGCCGATGACATTAAGTTATTCTCAAGTATTTGTTCTGAAAAAGATTGTGATGCGTTACAGTCTGATGTTTTGAGTATTTTGCAATGGTGCTCATCCAACCGTTTGCCTTTGAATATAAACAAAACTAAAGTCATCTCGCTAACTAGACGTAAAAATCCCTTACATGTTAAGTACACGTTGGGAAACTATCATTACTCGAACTGATATGATCAGGGACCTCGGGGTGTTAGTCGATTGCAAACTGACGTTCAGTTCTCATGTAACTACTATTTGTGGTACCGGGTTCAAAATGCTTGGTATGATCTCCCGTTTGACTCGGCACTTCCAAGCACCTGAGGCCATATTACGTTTATTTTGTGCTCTGGTCAGGCCCAGGCTCGAATTCGCTTCTGTCGTGTGGAACCATTTAACGGAGACTGAATGTAGACGTATTGAAGCGGTGCAAAGGCGTTTGGTTCGCATGGTCTATGATCGATACTTCCACAGGAGACTTTACTTCGACCACCATTCTCTGCTTAAGATTTTGAATCTCAGCACTTTGGAAGACCGAAGGCATTGCCGAGATGCGGCTTTTCTACAACAGCTTATCCAGGGTGTAATTGACGTACCTGACCTTTTGGGCAGCATAAAGTTACGTGTGCCAACGAAATTCACGCGACAGTGCGACATGTTCTACCCCGACATGCGATTAAACGTGTCACCAATCTATCGTATTCAGACATCATGCAACCTCCTTGTCCAGCACGATTTTTTTTTTCATGCCTTATTTTACCTTTAACACCTGATGTGTATTTTATGTACTTTGTTACGACTGTTTTATTATGCTGACTGTTCTAATATGACTATTGTGGTTTCCATATGTTTGCATGTTTCATAGGAATCTGACTTCTGTGCACCAATGTCAAAACCATTATGGTGTTTTTGGGCATGCAATAAATAAATATCAAATATCATATACTTAGAAATTGTCAGTGCTGAAATGGTGGTCAACAGAGCCGGCGAATACATAAAGATGAATAGCGTCCGTCACCGGGAACGGGCCCCATTTGTTAATTTAAAAAAATCACCCCCCCCCCTCACCTTTTAACCAGCGCACAAATGTGAAATTTGACAGTTTCTTCCAGCCGCTAGGGTTACATCTTAGTGGACGTTCAGCGTCCGCGACGTATATTAGTTTTTTTTTTTTTTTGCGATTAGAAATATTTTGTTTTTCCCAAACGAAGTTTGTCAGATTTCTTCAAGTCATCACACTACAATCGTTTTAGCGAAAACCCGGGGCGCGTGTAAGTATTCGGAATTCTAAAGACTCCCGTCTCAGCATTATGCAGTGCCAGAGTCTGGGCCAACGATACAAAGAGGTCAAAATGTCCATCGGGTGAAAACGTCCACCGATTCGAAATGTCCAATCGGGTTGAAATGTCCAAAGAGTCAAAATGTCCAACGAGACGAAATGTCCAATCGGGTCAAAATGTCCAAAGTGTCAAAATGTCCAACGAGACGAAATGTCCACCGAGACGAAATGTCCAATATTGGGCATTCAGACCCGTTGGACATTTCGTCTCGTTGGACATTTTGACGTGGAATCCTTGGCTTTTGGAAACCCGGATAGCAAATATCGACGGCCTCGGAACGGCCTCGGAACGGGCGAGAAAGGGTGATAAGAAAACAGTCCCCCCCCTTCCCCCCAGTGCAGTCATTCTGTAATCAAGACTTGGTAGTATATTGTAGTAATTAATGCCATGTGGAGATGTATTTGCTAACTTTTTTTCTTGGAATATAACTGCAATCAGTTGTAATAAGGGGGCTTTTGAGCCCACTGAGCCCACACCCATGTCTCAATGAGCACTTTCTCATACTTCTCAAATGTCTAAAAAGTCAGTACAGGACACCTCGAGCACCCATCCCAGACTGACCATCGAGTTAATTGGGTTGCTCTTCCAAGTTCATCATGCAAAAAAGTGTGGAAAAAACGAGGGCGATATAGAAGAAACACACGGGAGGAGCGCTGACTATCAACTGACAAATTTTATTATGAAGACATATAAAATGCCTCTTCAATCTGTGGCAGTGCGACCCCGTGCTAGGGTATCACATGACTATTAATACAAGCAGAATGACAGGGAATAAAAAGTTAGCCCAAATCTAAGAATTTGATCTCACTTTCTAGCAGTGCCAATGAAGCTTGACTGATGTAGGTGGCTGTTATCTTTTTTATTTGCTAGAAACTGCTAGAAAGTGAGAGCACATTTTTAGGCTAGGGCTAGCTTTTTATGACTGCTCTCGATTCCTTGCCAGCCGTGCAAGGCGCTTGCATCGGCAGTTGGGCTGGCGGTAGAAATGTTTTCGCTCACTTGCAAAGCATTGGTGTGATAGGAAACTCCGCAACTGAACCATCAAGTGCTCCTAGTGACATTGCTCAGAACAACCTAAGGCATGGGCCCATATATGCCAGAATGGCCAGGTTAAACAATTGCTTGGTGAGAAGTCAAGAAAGACTGCCTGTTTAGGTGTTCTAGTATCCTATCGCAGTTGCCGTAATTTTTAGATTCATGCCTTTCTGTCACCGGAAAGATTCTCACAGTATAGTTTCAATCATAAAATGTATTTTTGATACTGTGATATCTTCCCTTTTTAGCTTTTGTCATAAGTTCATTAGCAAGATCCTTTATTATAGCTTGTTTATTCAAACAGTGGCATTTAATTGCTTGATCTGTAGCATTTCTAGCTTTGATGTGAGGGGCAGAGTGAATGGAAGTACACCTCCTCCTTGTCCTCCCCCCCTTTCACCCCAGTTTTATTTTATATTATTTTCTTGTCTTGTAAATTCAGGGTGTCTAATGACCTGGAAAACTGGGCATTGTCAGGGAAATTTTAATTACCGGGAAAAATCTGGGAATTTGTCAGGCATATTTTCAAAAAGTGAGCCCAGTCAGGAAAAATGAGTCAGAAACGCTATCGAGTGCCCTGAGCAAAAACTTGAGGACTTGGGGCGGAAAAATAAGCAATAAATTATGCTTAGACTGGAGTGCAGGCTCTGCTCACCTGATGTAGAGTGCGCTACCATAGCCTCCTCTATACGGAGAAAGCCTGGCGCGTCGCGTGAAAAGACGGCCGCCGTAAATGGGAAAGGAGGGGCGGAGAAACGGGAGCGGAGAGAACCTTGTCCGCTAGCGCCACAAAAGAGCGAGCGGCCAAACGCAGAAACAATCTTTTTTTTTTCTCTCTCTTTTCTTGTCGCTATCGTGGAGAGGAGAACCTCAACGTCCACCCTTTCCCGTTTCTCTCTGCGCCCTTCCGAATCGCCGCGCCCGTTTCTCCCGGAGTACGAAAACGACGGTGACGAAGACGCAAAAACAAGCGTGGTTCGGGGAGCGGCCGCTCACGACCCAAGCGCTCGCTGTCTAGGTCTGCCCTTTCTGCTCTGCGCTACCATATTGGTCACCGTTCGGAGCTCTCCTCCTCTCCTTTTTCCTGCGGCCGCGCGCTCTATGGCTCCGTCGTCGATGTGCCAGGCTTTCTCCGTATAGAGGAGGCTATGGCGCTACTCGATGCAAAGCCAACAAATCCAGTCCAAGCCTTGGATTGGATTGAGGGCACGATAATAGGCTATGTCCAGTTAGAGCTTCTAGATTTAGTAACACATGGGAAAGCCGCAGACACCAATCTAATCCAAGCATTAACCCGAAAGTATTTAAAAGTGTGCATCTGGCGCCCATGCTGCCATTCGGTTATTAACATGTGTGGTTAACCGTTGGTGTTTTCATTGTGTTTCCGGAAGTCGCCTCTTACTGAAGATGTCAGCGGCAAGAAAGTGCTCGTTTAACCCGGATTGGACGAACCCGAATATTTTGGTATATGCAAGTTGGATTAAGCCCATGCAAAATGATGCTCACAGTGCTCAATGCTCAATGCCTTGTGTTGTAATGGTCTCATATATTGAACCGCCTCTACAGAGGTTGGGGAATTTCACCAGAAATTGTCAGGGAAAATCTGAAAAGTCGAGGAATTTCAAAATAATAATTCGTTTGACACCCTGAAATTGCTGTAATAACCCCGAGGAGACTGAGTAGACTTTCTTTGGTAATTATCTTCCTTTCAAATACTGCAAATTGCCCATGTTTGTTCTTCACAGGAGGAGGAACATGTCCATCCTTCCCTATGATACAAGTCAGAGGAGGGGCCTCAAGTTCACCACTCACAGTGGTGCTGGAGGACTGCTCCTTTGAGGTAACGGACATTGTGGCCGGTATTGCGCTCATTCTTGCGCTATACTGGGTCCATGGCATTTCCTACTGTTCAAAAGCATCCCGGTCCCTTGCTGTGATTGGCAACTTCATTGGCTTGACCTGCAAGACCAAGTCCATCTTGGTACTAGATTTAATTTCAAAACTGGAAGATTGAGATCTTGAACAAGTGTATTTTTTACATGTACATTAAAATCTGTTTTTTAACGAGCACCGTATTACTGTTTTCACTCGACCTTGTATGAGGGCCTGTATAGGCACCCTCTGAAAAGGCTCATGCCACACCTTTCGTGCTGCATTCCAGCTGCATTCCATCCGTTCCTACAATCCATCGTCCTGTGAGCACATGCAGAATTCTTTTCGGATATTCGCATCCGTGCATTGCGGAGTGTTGTAGCTGTGAACAAGAAATGCCCATATTCAAGGGAAATAAACACCTTGCTTGAGGGATTCAATGTCTTGGAAGCTCTTTGTTTGCCCTTCTATAGAGTTCAGGCACACTACATTAAAGGGAAAAGATAACACCTAACAGAGGGTACTTTTAGCTCTGACGTAGAGCTTAATTAACACTTCTTATGGAGCTGAAGTTACCCTTTACAAGGGAGTTAAAATAACTCTTGGCATGAGAGTGTAGCCTTGACCACTCATTAGAGTTGTTCTATTTACATCTAAGGGAGTAGCCACAACATTCGCTTCGAGGGTACGTACAACACCACCTGTAGGAGTCTATGCTACTCTTCAAAAGTGTTAATTTTACACCTCATTTAAAGGAGTAACCACTACCCTAGAAAAGAGTAACACTAACTCTCGTCAAGAGTAACTCCTTATTACCCTCAAAAGTGTAAAGTCAACACCTCGTTTTGAAGAGTAATTGTAACTCTTGTCAAGAGTAACTCCTTGTTACTCTTAAAAGAGTAAAGTCAACACCTTCTTTCGAAGATTAACCCTAACTCTCAAAAAAAGGGTGGATACTGCGACAAACCATTTACACTCCAAAAAGTGTTCAGATGACGCCTTTTCTTTAAAGTGCACGCGTGTCCACTCGCAGCGTGGAGCGGGTTCGTTTCAGCCGGCGCTCCACGAGTGGTTGCGCTCTCCGAGTTCGTTTTATCGCTGACACCCCACGCGTGCATGCACTCGCTGCACCGGGAAAATCGAGAGTGCGCCAAAATGCAATCCCGTCATGCCTCGCTCCGGCGAGGCCGGCGAGGAGCGGGAGCAGACGACGGAAGTTTGTCTGCTACGATGTGTCGCGGAACTGAAAGGAAAAAAAAAGTCGATTTTTTTATAGAAATTGCGTCCTGCGGGTAGTGGAATCAAACGCGAGCTTGAACTGTGAGCGTCCCTACCCTACTGAAAAAAACCATTTGAAATTCAAACGGGTGGCAAACTGGTCGCCCGTTTGAATCAAACCTGTCGATCCGTTTGGATCAAACGTGATTATGGGATACGGGTACCCGTTTGGAAACGGTACCCGTTCGAAACGGTACCCGTTTGATACAGGTGCCCGTTTGATACGGGTGCCGTATGGTACGAGTACCCGTTCGACATGGCACGTGACCACACGTTTGAACGTGCCCTTCGAAATGGCAAATTATGCACTAGCCCTAAATGGGTATCGTCTGGGAGGTTGGTTATCTTAAACATATTTAAGATGTCCCGAAACTCATAAACGTATTTATAACATGGAGAAAACACGTAGAACAAATGCACTCGCGTAGGTGCTTGTAAGTGGACAGAAAAACCGACACAAAAGATTGTTTTCAATTCTCCTCGAAGTTTATTACCTCTTCTGTAGACAAGTACAAACGTGCAAGCGATCTGTGAACACTATACAGGTAGACTTTCGGGGAAATTATTCTCCAGGCTGCCGCGCGAATAGGCGCTGCATAATTTTTTAGATAATTTAGAAGAGTACGCGTAGAAGAACGGTCAATCGTTGCCAACACGTAGGTTGCAGTGCACTTACCATAACAATAGCGGACTTGAAAGAGGTAATCCCTGATATTTGTCGACACGGTCAAAGCAGGACAACCACACAAACACAAACGAGAGGGAACGGCTCCTTGGAAGTTTCAACACGATGCGGCGCACAAGCTGTCATTTGCCGAACCCAACCAAACCGCGAGAATTTGCGACTTTTTTGAAGAATCGCTCGTTGCCGACATTCACGTGGGTCTTTTCGAACACTGATAGCTTTGATACACATCCAATACGTTGTCGAGAGACATCCCAATAAGACCGCAGGGTTAGGCGACAGATTGAAGCAGGTAGGACGAGCGAACTTCGAGCAGCAACTGACAACAAGCAGACAAAGAAAAAAGCGGCTGCAAGGCGCGCCCTTCCGGATCTCGATGCTTATCAGCGTGTAGCTCGCGCGCTGCTGTGGGTCACGTGACAGGGGTGACAAGAGAGGAGGGAGGGGGCGAGGTCAAGGCGCTGGGACCACCGGGACAGCCCCTCTCCCTCTCCCCAGGCATTCCAGGGAGATGCGTTTTTGTAGTCCCGAAGAACAAACGCGCGCGCGCGCGCGCGCGCTCCAACTTTGGAAATGGCGGCGGGGCTGCCAGAAGCTCGGCTTCCGCCCGAGCGAAGAAAGAACTCAGCGCAAAGCTCGTAGTTTGAGTGCTGCAACGGCGGGCGTGCTCTCGCAATGCTCGATGTTCTTGCAGCCGCGTGTACGCGTGCTAGCTTCGCTGCGTCTTGAATTAAAGTGAAACGGAGTCTAGACGTACATTCTTTCACGCGGTCGCGTCTTCTGCGAGAGAGATTCGAGCTGAATAAGTAAATTGAGGCAACAAAGATGGACAAAGTATTAAAGGTCTGTCAAAAATATCGGCTCACCAACGTCGCGCGTTTACGTAAAAAAAAAAAAAGGTGTTAGTTTTAGTTGCAGTATAATCGAAAATCAGCGCAATTGAAATATAAATATAATTACTTGCATTACGCGGACGATCTGAAATCGATGAACCGGCGCTCCCAGCCTTCCGGAAAACATTGGCTGCCACGGCTGAAACGCTAGGCGTGCCTACGCCGCCGATCTATACGTTCAATATCAAACGGGCTCCGGAGAGCCGTTTGATTAAACCGGTGCAGTTTGCAACATGGTCGCCGGTTTGAGCAAACGTGCGACAACTTTGCCCAAACGAGTCGCCCATTTGCCCAGACGAGCGACCCGTTTGCCAAATAGGTGACCGTTATGGCTCATACGGGGGACCCCTTTGAGCCATACGGGCGACCCCTTTGACAAACTGGCGACCAGTATGGTTAAACGGTTACCTGTATGTACCCGTTTATTTTCATATGGGCGCCAAATGGTTTTTTTCAGTAGGGTACTGAAAAAAACCATTTGGCGCCCATATGAAAACAAACGTGTCCATACCGGTAACAGTTTAACCATACCGGTCACCAGTTTGTCAAAGGGGTCGCCCGTATGGCTCAAAGGGGTCCCCCGTATGAGCCATAAAGATCACCCATTTGAACAAACAGGTCACTCCTTTGGCAAACGGGTCGCTCGTCTGGGCAAATGGGTCGCTCGTCTGGGCAAATGGGCGACTCGTTTGGGCAAAGTTGTCGCACGTTTGCTCTAACCGGTGACCATGTAGCAAACTGCACCGGTTTAATCAAACGGCTCTCCGGAGCCCGTTTCATACTGAACGTACAGATCGGCGGCGTAGGCACGCCTAGCGTTTCAGCCGTGGCAGCCAATGTTTCCGGAAGGCTGGGAGCGCCGGCTCATCGATTTCAGATCGTCAGCGTAATGAAAGTAATTATATTTATATTTCAATTGCGCTGATATTCGCTTATACTGCAACTAAAACAAACAACTTTTTTTTTTTTTTACGTGAACGCGCGACGTTGGTGAGCCGATATTTTTGACAGAACTTTAACGCTTTGTCCATCTTTGTTGCCTCAATTTACTTATTCAGCTTGAATCTCTCTCGCAGAAGACGCGACCGCGTGAAAGAATGTACGTCTAGACTCCGTTTCACTTTAATTCAAAACACAGCGAAGGTAGCACCCGTACACGCGGCTGCAAGAACATCGAGCATTGCGAGAGCACGCCCGCCGTTGCAGCAGTAAAACTACGAGCTCGCGCTGAGTACTTTCTTCGCTCGGGCGCAAGCCGAGCTTCTGGCCGCCCCGCCGCCATTTCCAAGATTCAAACGCGCTAAAAGGCGCGCGCGCGCGCGCGTGTTTCTTTTTCTTTTTTTTTTTCGAGGTTACAAAAACATTACTCCCTGGAATGCCTGGGGAGAGGGAGAGGGGCTGTCCCTGTGGTGCTCGCCCCCTCCCTCCTCTCTTGTCACCCGAAAAGCCGCGCGCGAGCTACACGCTGATAAGCATCGAGATCCGGAAGGGTGCGCCTAGCAGCCGCTTTTTTTCTCTTTCTGCTTGTTGTCAGTTTCAGCTCGAACATCGCGCGTCCACCTGCTTCGATCTGTCGCCTAACCCTGCGGGCTTATAAGGATGTCTCTCGACAACGCATTGGATGTGCACCAAAACTATCAGTGTTCGAAATGTCCTACGTCTATATCGGCAACAAGCAATTCTTCAAAGAAGTCAGGAATTCTTGCGGTTTGGTTGGGTTCGGCAACTGACAGCTTGTGCGCCACATCGTGTTGAAACTTCCAAGAAGCCGTTCCCTCTCATTTGTGTTTGTGTGGTTGTCCTGCTTTGACCGTGTCGACAAATATCACGGATTACATCTTTCAAGTCCGCTATTTTTTATGGTAAGTGCACTGCAACCTACTTCTTGGCAACGATTGACCGTTCTTCTACTCGTACTCTTCCAGATTATCTATATAATTATGCAGCCACTATTCTCGCGGCAGCCGGGCGAATAATTTCCCGAAAGTCTACCTTCATAGTGTAGAATTACATCGGTTCTTGTTTGGATTGCTATCTTCTCAGTTGTATAAAAGCTTAGAGTGCCTCTCACATTTGACAGATCGCTTGCACGTTTGTACTTGTCTACAGAAGACGTAATAAGCTTTGAGGAGAATTGAAAGCAATCTTTTTTGTCTGTTTTCCTGTCCATTTGCAAGCACCTACGTGAGTAGATTTGTTCTACGTGTTTCCTCCATGTTATAAATAGTTTTATGAGTTTCGGTACGTCTTAAATAAGTTTAAGATAACCAACCTACCAGATGATCCCCGTTTAGGGCTAGCGCATAATTTCCCGATTCGAATGGCACGTTCAAACGTGTGGTCACGTGCAAGGTCGAACGGGCACCTGTATCAAACGGGCACCCGTATCAAACGGGCACCGGTATCAAATGGGTACCGATTCGAGCGGGTACCGTTTCAAACGGCTACCCGTATCCCATAATCACGTTTGATCCAAACGGGTCGACAAGTTTGCACCCGTTTGATTTACCAGTTTGCCACCCGTTTGAATTTCAAATGGTTTTTTTCAGTAGGGGTCTCCTATTTCATGAAGGAAGCAGTTGACAAACCGTGCTTTATTTGTAGGTTTTAAGTCGCTCTGATGCCATAAAAACGCTGAAATATACCAGTGTGTAAAGAAATGCTCAGAACAAACGCATCAGCGGCCCTCGAGACGTTTATCACCAACGTGTGCGGGTTAAAAATAGAACATTTGTCGACTAAACTCTCCAGCAGAGAACTTTGACTGCCCCATAAGCATCAGAGAAAGCTAAACATAGTGATTTTACCCCAGGCTTGGGCAACATAATCATCTTTAACATTTACCTACGTCAGCTAACTTGCCCCGTCGTATTTTGTTCGAGAAAGCTCTCGTTCTCGACGCCCTGACCGAGGCTAATATCTGATCCACCTGTAATGACGATCGAAATCGAACGTCCCACGAAAATGTTTGCTGGACATTCCAGCAGACTAGTTTTAAGCCGTACCCTTTCAGTGGTTTCCACGCATAATGCCATGCTCAAACGGATCAAGATTCTGCTCGGACAGCATCATCAGTTTTCTTCAGTGTAAACGGTTATGAGAATTGAAAGATTGCAACCAGCTGCTTTGTGGACAGCTGGTTGCGAAAATTTACGCCGTCTGTAACTATCTCTATGACAGCCGAGTTGCTTAAAGTCATCGCAAATATAAACTACAGGCTGCAGCGACCAACGTTTGTAGATAAACGTTGGTAGCGACTACACTCTCGCATTCCCACCCAGCACTCCGAACAGCAAGGCGCCAGTTTCGGTTTGAGGTTGGTATTCTTTCTACAACATAGATGGGGGCAGCATCAGTCTTCCGCACTTGGTGCATTTGGCGAATTCGTTTGAGTCAGGGATGGGCAGTAATTCAAATACAAGTATTTGAAATACATAATTCAAATACTTTGTTATTTTGCCTTTGTATTTAATTACAGATTGGGTAATGTATTTGACATGTGTATTTTAAATACTAAAATGTGGGTATTTCAAATACAATTGTAATTAAATACAATTTTGTGGGCGAAAATACATCTTGTTTTTATGCATGTGGTTGTAAGATATAGTCTCTATCCTTTAATCGGCCATTGGGCTTTTTCTTTTTCTCCTCTGGCTTTATTTTAAAGGCACTGTCCAGAGCAGGAAGAAAATTACGTTCCGCACCGAATGCAGTGTCTCTCAATTAAGCACAAGTGTTTAGTGACTTTGTTATTACGGTGCTAGTCCATGGCAAGAATAAAGACGAAATCAGGGGGGTAAAGGTGGGTGAGGAGGAGTGGCAAATCCCGTGCGCCGACATCCTGGGTCCCGAGTGAAAGATCGCGAAAGAGAGCGACCAAAGAGGATAGAAGGGTAGGAGAGGGCATGACGTCGGCCGCGTAGCCTCCACAAGCCATGCTCCCTTGACGCCTCGCCTCTTTCTCATTTTCTTCCTTACTCTCCTCACTTACCATGCCAACGTGACCACATCACGTGACCGTAGCTAGCATTCGTCTTGCTATGGGGTACTAGAATACACCACAGTCTAGCCTTCCATCTGACAAAACCTACCGGACGGAGCGCACGCAAGCCTGCAAGGAGTCCGTCTACAATCAACCATCCATCTCACACGTGACATGTCACGCGCACCAATCGCCAGAGAGATCTGCGGTCACGCTGGGCACAAAATTGTTTAAACTTTTTATGACTAGGCTTCACCAATATTGCGACGTGCCCCCTCCTAGTGCTTATAAACTCGTTGAGAGCGACAGAACACGAGAGAAAGAAGCCAGTGTTGCCAGCTGAAGGACGACAGTCACAATGGTAATCGCGAAGACTGAAAACTTTCATCAATATAGAACGTGATCATTTAACGTTGCAAACTAAATTCTGAGCTATTCTAACGCTTATAAAAAGCAGTATACTCATTACGCTGCGTTAACTTTCCTTCTCTTGAAAATCTCGAAAATCTGGTGGTTCCTCGGTTTCGAATTCCTGGAGCGCGGCCAGGCGCGGCCACCCGCGAAGTCGGTTATCTGGTTCAGTTTAGTTTTGACGGGAGGCCGTACATGTGCGCGCTATGCAAAAGAAAGCTTTGAAAGGAACGCGAATATCTTTTCACCGGTAAGTTCGTGGATTGTTGAAGCTCATGACACTGCTCTGATGATATAATTATATTCCTGAAATCGTAGGCAGGTTGGTAAACATGTGTGGGACCCCGAGGGTCTGCCTGCAAGCTCCGCCGCTTGCGGTAGCCAGAATGCATGGGAAAATGGCGGACCTTTTCCTCTAGAGTTAGTATGTATGATCTCTATGGACGAAATCGACGTTCACAGGCAGACTGACTAAATAAGTGCCAGTGACGACTTGTGATGCTTTCCAGCCTGATTTCCATCCATATTTTTGCCTCGAACATTCTAAATGCGCGGGTCGTCCAGATTTTTGGTAACTGGTGCGAGTTGCAACAATAAAACATTCTCTAGTGCTGCACGTCTTGGCCGTCTCGGTTCTTTGTTGGTCTATACCAAAATGTAATCGACAAAAAAAGCTGCTTGAAGCTTTGTACTTTTTTCACCTGTTACGCCCAAGCTGATTACATTTTTTTTGTGATTATATTTCTAATACGTTACAGAGCCTCGCACACTAACTCCCGAGTGTGCGATGCAAAATTAAAATGAGACTCCTAGAAACCCGTGGCAGAAGCCCTGAAGTCGCTGACGCAAATTTTGAGGAATGTATTTGGAAAAGTATTTGGAGGAGACCAAATACATTTGGTTGTATTTGTATCTTGTATTTAAATGCTTTTTTGAAATGTAATTAGATTTGTAATTAAATACAATTTTGACGAAGTATTTCGATACATATTTGCATGTATTTTGCCCATCCCTGGTTTGAGTCCAGTTCTCCGTGCAACACTCTGCGAGTGCCATGCATTCTGGGAGTGAACTCTAACGGTGCCAGTGCGTGTGAAACGAACTCGCTGTAAAATACCGCTACCAGACGCATCGTCTGCTAACATGAAGGAATAATAACGAGTTTGTTTGCTACTAGGTATCATTCTCTGACAGAAACAAAACGACGAACAGACTGGCAAGTCATCTGCGAACAGAGCCAAGAAGGGACAATCGTCTGCTACAAATTGTGTGCCGCGCAAAGTGAGATGAAAAACTAATTGAAATATGAAACATCGGCTATTTTACGGATGCAATTGTTGTTCTGTGCTTCGTTTGGCTATGCTGATTTGTTTTCTGGCCGTGTGTAACATGACACCCACTGGTGCTAAAACAAGAGCTTGGGACAAGCACCCACCTAACGACGATATCATCCGAAAGAAGGTGACAGGTTCTCACCAAAAAATTGCCTCGTCGACAGCGAAAAGAATTCTCATTGGTCAAGAGCGCTCGTTTGTGGCACTGTGTCCAATCACAGTGCACACCTAGTGAGATCTTGATCGCGATCTCACCGATGACCAAAATCGGGCCCCGAGAACATTTTATTTTTTTCAGTTTTGGCGCTAGTTCTCTGTGTCTGTGAAGGTGCCTATATATTTGCAAATGCATATAGATTTAAAATAAAAAAATAAAGCCAGTTTTTGTAATTATTTATTGTGGGCTGGAATTCGGGGAAGTATTCTTAGAAATGTTGTTCTGTCATGTTTCACTTCTGTGACAGTCATGCAAATGTGTATGCATGCTCTACTTTCAGCTCCTAAAAGACTAAAAACGGCAGACAAAGATCGAGCTAATGAAGGTAATGCCGGAAGGAGTGGCATCCATCATCAGTCTTGCCTCCAGGAAGATTTTGAGATGCAACAAGGAGCTGCTGGAGCACATCACCGTGATCTCAGTGGAAGGTGCCAACTGCAAGCTCATGAAGCGTAAGCTCCAAGCATTGGATTTAATTGCTGAGTGCCTTTTCCATTGACAAGAAGGCGCCAACATTTTCTAAGAACTCCAGTAGGGTTTTGTTGTTGCATCTTTATACTCGCAACTCATTCACTTTGCCAATTTTGTTTTCCTAGCTTGGCTCAGCTGGCAAGCTGAGAAGTGAGTCTGAAACTGTACCATTGTTTCCGGTCAGACTGTCCATTATTATTTATTGTTCTCCGCTGCTATTGTGATATGTCTGCACTGTAATCATGACAGGTGCTTGAATGGTGGCTCCTACTTTCTACACATGGGTCCTAGGAAATATTTTTTAAGGTGATTAGGTGCCCACAATCATGGGCGTCAGCAAAGTGGCGGAAGAGGGTGGGGGATTATTCTGGGGGGTTTAGTTACAACCCTATAACTTTGAAAGAAAACAAGGTTTGCCCCCCTCCCCCTCCTTTTCCTGCAAAACCTACTGCAGATGCCCATGCCCGCAATCTAGGCCAAAGGTTCTGGAATGAGGGTTTATGGAACCTCTCCGTAAAGGCATTTTAGGAATCCGCAAAACTCTGCCGGCAATAATTTTTTTTTTAATATGATTTGGGGCATTGAGTTGAGCCCAGTCCGGCCATGGTGCATTCACAGCTCCTGGAGAAAAGGAATCTACAGAAGAATACCTCTTTTCACTCTTCCTCCTTTTTATTCTTGGTAAACACGTTTGCAGTCCACCCCCCCCCCCCCCTTCCCATTTTTTTACACTGCCTGGCGTTTCCCATCACTGCAGCCAGTCCAAAGAGGGTTTGCTTGCCACGATTGGCGGTTTCCTTCTTTTCTCTATAGCATCCTTTCTGTTAAAGTTGAAAGAGTGTAGACGGAGCTTCTTCCCCTCACCGTACCGTCTTAACCTGCAACATACTATACTTTCGGGAACAAGTTAATAGCTTTCTATCTTTTCTGCCGCCACAAATGCTCTGCAGGGAGTAGCTTAGCATGCTTTTGGCAGAGGCTTTTGCTGCCACCACACGCCACGCTATGAAGTAGAGTGCCACGGTGTGCGCATGCCACATGTCGCATAAAGCAGGGCACTTTCAAGCTGCGTGGATGCAATGACGGCAGAAGAAACACCAGCAGAGCGGACAATACAGAGCATGTGATTAACAGCACTGGTTAATTGCCAATAAATCACATTCTGAATCATTACTGTAAAACCATTTATTTTCGCAAATCGGTCAGAGAGGACATAATCGCGGCCACTAAATTTTGCTAATTCCAGGCACCTGCATTGAAACTCTTAAAGAGATCATGAAAGCAATTTCGAAATTTTATTTGACGGTTGAAATGGGCGTCGGGCTCGTCTCAGACCACTGTTGACCAAGTTCCAGCCCGAACAGAAGCTTGTGTGCCGCACCAATCCATTAAACAGTTGTGGTAATATTCGCGCAGGGACGATGGCTGAGACCCCCCCGCACCCAAGACGGCGGCAGAAGGGTGAACTAAAGTGCGCCGTCAAAGCGTGACGACAACGGGCTCCTCGTCAGGCGATTGCTTCAAACGGTTGAAACGAATGATGCGCTCTTGGTTTAGAATTCAATGATGAGATGCCATACAAAAAAGTAATTTGAATCTTGGATAATTTTTTAAAGTTTTAGTTCGGAATTAATAGGTTTCATAGCGTGTATAGGAATAGGTTCCGTAGCATGTGTAGCGTGTAAGATGACAAGGAAGAAGACTTGTGGAAATAAACGACAGCTGTATGGTGTGCTGGTTTTGAGACGGTGGTGTGTATGTTCCTTTTTGTTTCCTTGTCTCAAGGAAATAAACTTTCGACAGCAAATTTTGAGCCCTGCTAGTGCACACGTTTCTGATCCAAAACTGACTTCGAGACCCAGTAGGTTTCAAAGTCGGTTTCAAATAAGAAAACCAACGCCAAAGTCAACTTCGAAACCTGGGATGCTTTGAAGTGATTTTTGGCGTTAGTTCTCAAAAAGTACGTTATCAATTTGGTGGCCGGGAGCTAAAAGCATTTCATACTTAAAATCATACTCATCACTGCGGCCTTTATTATTCTCTGACTGAATCAATTCTGCATTTATATGCAGGGGGGAACCATCCCTACGGCACCCTGCGTTGCCTTCTCGGGGTACGATGTGGAGGCAGCGAAGAGCATGAACATACACGTTGATACAGTTTGGCTTTTCGAAGTGCAATATGCGGTAGATGGCTTTACTGTGGTCATGGCGGCCTAATGGCTTTTCGGCTTCATCCATGGACAGAATACGTACAATATGAGCTGCCTTCTTGAGAGGTTTTGTCTTATTCTAATCTACTCACAGCTACGGCCAGTTGCAATCAAGGTGATTATTGCAATCAAGAAAACACCTGTAGCCTGATTACTGATCACATAGTGCGATCGCCAAAGTCTGCGAAACTCCTGCCATGACTGTTTCAATTTTCAAAATCACTAAAGGCTTTTTTTTTTTTAGATGGCAGCTGCAAGTTGTGTGGCTCACATACCTAAGTATGCTTCGATTCATGACCAGCTTTATTCGTTTATATTCATCACATTTCTCTAGTCCCCTGTGTTGCTTCCTAGTCTTCAAACTATTAGGCACCTGTATGGAGTAGATACATTTTGTTTTTACGTTTTTATCAAAACGGTTTGTGTCATGATGTCTGGAATTCAGCACCCTTACAACGAAATGTCAAATTAATCTTATGTTAAGATATCTTCTAAAAGTGGAGATGACTGCATTAAATGTTGTGTTTCTTTATCGCTGCTGTTCATACTTTGCATATTACTTCAGTCAAGACACCACCAGTATTCAATATGCCCCGTCCCAGCACAAGCTTTTCAGCCTGGATAAAGTGAGCGTGAGTGAGCACGTACTAAGCAGTTTTGAAGGTAATTAGCGTGCACTGCTGCATTTTCAAAGTTTCGGAAATGCTCTTTTTTAGAAAAAAAAATAAAAGCCAGGCATTGTTGCGGTATATTCATAACATTGTGGCTTTCTTGAAGAATGCGGGCATTCTGAAGGTGTTGCTGAAGGCTTGCCAGGGTGACAGCCCGGTCGAAGGCGACAAGTGCGAGCTAGTACTCGCTCTATCGCAAGCTCTTGTTCTGCGAAAGCACTTCGCAAAGTCGCTCTGGCATGCCTGTAGCCTTTGCTGCCCTACAGTAGTAATGGTAGGCAACTCCGGCTGACACAAGAAATCATACCATAGCTGCCACACTCCGTTTCCCTTTAAAGGGATGGAGAACCGAAATTTGGATTTCAGAAAACGATGCAGAAGCCGTAGGTGGGACGCTACAATCCCTACAACACTACCCTTAGTCATAAGGCGATATCTCAAATGGACGGCCGTATTTTTGGAAAAAGAGGTTGAGATTGAACGAGGCCGATGAGGCCCGTGACGTTCGAGATATCTCGTTTCCTCCTCTCTCCGCTTCGCCCCCTCAAGACGGCGAGGCGGAGAAGACCCGAGGTCGTTACCTCTCCTTCTCGGAGAAACAAGACAAACAAATCTGTCATATGCGGCTCCTTTTTTTAAAAAGATAAGGTCATCCGTTCGAGATATCGCTGTATGAGTGATGTTTTGGTGTTTGTAGCATCTTTTTACACGCTTTTGCCGCCGTGTTTTGTGAGATCCAGATTTCGGTTCAACATCCCTTTAAGTGCAAGTGAAACCGAAAGCCCAAGAACGAGCACGTGGTCCTGAACGTCACTTGCACTGCACAAGCGCGCATGCTTAGCAACATTCAAAGCATGGAGCTTGCTCTTAAAGCCTCTGCATCGGGCTTCCTGTTGCAGCTCGTGTTACCACAGCAAGCTTCTGGGTAGACATTTTTTTATAAGTATAAACTTCACCTGCACCGAAGTGCTCCGACCGGTACTCGGGGCACTTAGTTGCGGTACTTTAGATAAAACAGAAGGGCATTGAGCAGTGCAAACTTCGATTATCGTCAGTTAAGAAGTATTCAGTTAAAGTAATTGTTTCGCTTTATATACAAAATGGCTGGAGTATGCTTAAATGCTGGGTTAGCAACAAATTGCTACCAGGGTCCCTATGCTACACGACAGGACCAAGCAGAATCAAGGGACCGGGAGCCATCCAGCAACCTGGATGCATGGATGGGTTCGGCTTCCACGGGATTGGTGCCACCTGGATCTTGTCCCAAAGGGCCAGCAGGAGCTGGATAGACTCACATTGCGATGCGGGGATGGGGATGCCGAGCGAGCTCTGGACATGCCGCCCACTCAGTGTGAGGGCCAGGTGCTCCCGCTGACTGCCAAGGTGCATGTTGATGAGTTCCTGGAAGGTGTTGTTTACACCCAGCCGTCGCAGCTTGGCGTTCGACGCGTACGGCGGCACCCCCAGCGCCAGCTGTACGCCTTTCGAATAATCACGTCCATCTTGCCCTTACCTCTCGACAGCAGGTTGTGATAGGGCTCACGACGAGTGCTTGGGTCAGCCGGATCGGGTCCGACTCCTTGAACCCGTGTCTGTGACTCGTTATGCTTCTCACCATGCGCATGACTTGCGTGGTTGTCTCGACGAGTCGGTCGACCGTGTACTTGGCTCCGGCATCACGCTGAAGGTGAAGGTCCTAGGATGCGAACCCGCTTCACCACCGGCACGGGGGTGCCATCCTTTAACGTGAGCCGGATGTCCGCCTTCTTGTTTTTCGGGAATTGGCTTGCCCGTGCAGCACGAGCAACAGCTGAGACCTATCGGGGCGCGCTGGAGGTTGCCGGCCTCGAGGTAGTTCTGCACCGTCTCGATGAATTCTTCGAGGAAGTCTTGCCTCCCGCTGTCCGATTCCGACGTAGTCCAAATCGTCAGGTCGTCCGCACAGAGTGGCATAGAGTGTATGCTTCCTCCGGAAAGTCCGTTCTAGTAGGGGAGGCGGCTTGCACATGGCCAAATAACAAGGTGGGTGACAGGACCGAGCCTTGCCGGGTGCCCTTGCTCGAGATCGGGATGGTGCTTGTGCGGATGGACTCGACTCCGATGGTGGCCATCCGGTTGCTCAGGAAGTCCCGTACATAATCATATATCCGGGGCCCGTACCCACTCGAGGCCAGGTTTTCAAACACCAGCGTGTGACTGACATGGTCAAAGGCGCCCTTTATATCCGGGGCCAGGACCGCCCGCGTCGTCGTACAGGAGATTCTGTCAAGGATATCCTCCTTGACCTGGAGCAGGACATCCTGCGTGGAGGTGTGACCAGAGCCCGAAAATGGTGTTCAGGGTGGCATTGAGTTGAATACGGGATGGTCCCCTCAAATATCGCTGTAAACACCTCATCAGGGCATTTGCATTTAAACAATTGGAATGGAGTGTCCAGGTCTGTGACGCTCGGCGGTGTCTCTATATACCTGATGACCTCTATTTCTTTTGGATCCTTTTCAAGAAAGTATATTTTCCACTTCGGGGCACTTTTCTTGATTCTGGCACTTACTACTGCAGGATCTGTTTCACCCTCACTTCCTTCTTTGCTTTAACAGCACTCATTTGATGTTAATGTGGAAGGGAATTGGCTGGATTCCACTCTTCGTTCCTCCGTAAAATGTGCTGGCGTCCGATACCTGCCGTAAAAAAGGGTACTTAAGATTCCAAAAATGACGAAGAGTTGGTAAACATATCATGCCAGGCTTTCTTTTTTTTTTTATTTCCAATGAGCAACACTATATCATGCCAAAACTCCTCCTAAGTGCACTCCTAAGTGCACAAATCGGCGCCTGCACGCAAAGGGCGTCGTTTCCTCAGCAGTGTATTTTACCTTGAAATTTTAAGGCGCGCCTTTCTTTTGCAGCTAGAACATCCTTAAAAATACTAAAAATGCGTTCGCCACGGACGACCGAGTCTTCCGCCGGCAAACGCTGTCGTTTGCCTACGATACGCCTTGAAATTTTCACCCCTGGTCGTTCAGGCGCCGAATTTTCCGGTTGCTTTCCCATACCTTGAGCTACCCAGAAACACCGCGCGCCCCCGTAAATTAAAAAAAAAAAGAAGAAAAAGAATGGAACGGCAATGAGTGTTCTGTTTACTTACCGACTTTGTGCGTGGACCGGGCTACGTTGCGCTGCCTGAAGCATGCGCGTTTTGGAACTAATTCAGTTGACAGTTCCCTTCGAAGATGAAGCCACTGAAGCCACGGCGGTAATTGGACTGGTAGGCTGTTCCCTTTCGAGCGGGCGGAAGAAGACTACGGAGAATTCGGTAGCGAACGGGCCGAAACTCGATTACGTACAGCTTCAGTGGTCGACGCTTTGTTTTCTCGATTGCATTCGCGGTGTTCACCCTGGACTCGCACACTCGGCCGAACCAGCTGGACGGCTGCCGGCGCGCGTACCGACAACGTCGCCATAGCAACCACACCGCGAGTGTGGTTGCCAGACAGAACGGACACGATTTTTTTTTCTCGTCACTCACGTTGAGTTAGTAGAAGTTAGGCGGGTATCATTATAATACATTATACTGTAAGACGTTATTAAGGGATATGTGTACCTACCTGAGACAAAGTCAGGAAAAATATAATTGAAAAATAAAATTGGCGTAATCTTTTCATATCTTGATTAAGACTAGCGTGGCCACTGGGCTAACCGATGCAAGAAATAGGAGGGCATATATACCGCTCGGGGCACTTCTTGGGTTATATAAGTAGGATGTATGTACCATTTGTTTTTGGTTGTGCAGTTGTTCAGTGCTTGTATGCGCGTGTGTGTCTGTGTTGTGTTGTATATATGTCCATGACATGAGTGAATGTGGCCGTGCTACAGGAAGAGAAAAATTGCTGTTTTTTTTTTCTTCAAATATTTATCACTTTTTTTTTTCGTCGCTAGATGGGGGTTGTCGCCGCCCCATTTGAAAAGTGGGGTGGTTGGTGATATATAACTATTAGAGGGCTGGATTCCATTAGTCAATCCGTCGTGTTGATCGCTCCGATTTATTCCCGCTGGTAGCTGTGTCGCCGTGTTATGCTGCCTGATTGCAACAAAAGGAGGTTAGGCGGCTTCCCCAGCGCGTGTTCTAGGCGCTGAATACCGCTGTTCACGCAAAAACGTTCATGAGTGGATAACGCACGTAACAGAGGTGAGCGCGGGCAATAGTTAATCGGGAGCCACACGGAGCGCGAGTGCGATACCTCCTAGCCGCTGTCGACAGGGGGTGTCGGAGCGATTCGTTGTCAACTTGTCGTCCACGGCAAGTGGGCGTTGTGTTCAATAAAGCCAGCCTATCAGTGTTTGTAAAGCTATCCCTTCTTTATAAACACTTCTGATGCCAGGAAAATGCGACCGGCATTGAGCAGGCCGAGCGAGACTTCGGCGACAATCTCGGCTGTTCAGCCGCCAGCGGTTTCGGCCTTACTCGTATTACTTGCGGTGTTGGCACTTTGACATAGAGGTGTTTGGAAAGTTTTTTGCGCCTACAGATGACACCAAATGAGCGTGCCAGCCGTATGCTCTTGCTCCGGCGAGAAGCCGCGTACGGCTCGCCAAGCCTTTTAATCGTATCGCTTGTCGCATACTGGCCGCCATATTGTTTTTAGGGTGTTAGCAGTTACACGATTTTCTTCACCTCCGGCGGCTAACACCCTTACACGAATAAAGGCGTTAGCCAGAGGACGAGCCATTCACACGTATAAGGGTGTTAAAATTTAAAGTGTGCAGGGAAGACACCCAAAACTGTGGGAAGACCGGTAGGAATCAAGGGCTGCCCGGTAGATGACGCCACTGTATTCACTCGATTATAAGCGGTCGCAGGCGTGTCAAAACGACCATTCCCCTAATCGTTTTGGACCACTAGCCTAAATCCACTACCGAGCACCCAATTCGTGCCGAGCCACCGCGCCTCTGACTCCACCAGCGGAAGACGAAAGGCTTCCGGGAGTGACCAACTGTCGTCCCGGCGTTCCCCATCGCGCTGGGCTGTCGTCATTTCCGGAAAGCGCCATCAGGCGTCGGTCGACCGCCGTTCCCGTCATGCTCGGCGAGGCAGGAAATTACGTCGCCCAGAGATTGGCTTCCACTCGGCTCCGGGAAGATCAGCCGATCGAGATCTGGGCGTTCGAACCCTAAATCAGAGTCGGCGCTGCTCCAAAAGGACGTGCGAAAGACATCCGGGTTTATCTCAAACGACCAGTGGCGAACGCGCCCTCCAAAAATGTCGATCCCGGAGGGCGCCAAAACAACGAGTGGAATTCGTCATTACTCAAAGGCGAATCTGTTAAAAAAAAATTAAACAAAACCTTAAATGGACCATGACGACCACTTTGAAGTTCAGTTTAACGATTGATATGAACGCCAAGTGTGTTGCAGGTAATTTTTACCAAGTTTAAGACCGATGTTGCGCTTGCGCGCCGCACAAATTAATTGAATAGAACCAGCAACAATCACACCGGGTCCGATGAGAGCGACGCCGGAGACTGCGGAAAAATGCAACTTATGAATGACGTGGACCGTAACATCAATTGTGGCACGTCGGGCGATTGGTCGAAATTAGCGGAGTCCTCTTGTCCTCGTTTTTGATCGTAAGTTGTAAAAAAAAAAATTCATATTTTTTTTCTTATTTAGAACAAATTACTACATTAGAATAAAACATTTCAGTCGGCGGGCGCGCGTAGTGAAAAGACTGAATAGCTGAGAACCTTTAAAAAAAAGCTGAAACAACTCTTGAAAAAAAAAACGAGTTGGAGGAGAATTCTAGAGTATTTTTATCCCGCGAATTTTAATACTACGTTCATTTTCTACGAAGATTTATACTAAACGTGAGAAAACCCGATATCCTCCGGCCAGTCGTGACGTCGCACTAGGATCTTTGGGCCGCCAAGCGCGTGTCGCTCGTGTGGGCAGCGCGTGCAATCGCAAGCTTGCCAGGTGTATTTTTACGCACTGACGTCAGTCGTGACGTCTATTTGTGACCTTTTCGAAGAGAGCAAGAGAGCACGCCCAGAGCTTTGACAGGTGCTGAAGAGGCGCTAGAGCAAGGATTCCGATAACTCCTAGTATGACGCCACGCCCGTGCACTTTTATATTAAATTTAATGAATAATTTCTGCAGCCTCCGTGCGCCAAATTGAAAAATAATCTCGATATTCGTAATCTTGGAGTCTACATGAAGACTATTTTGGTGTTTTTCCTCAAATATAAAACCGCTTCAGTCTCCCTTCAACTTGAAAAGCGTTTAGTGTGGTACATGTCAAAAAATTGTCTTTCGTTGTTGTGTTTTTTTTTCTTGAGAAAAACAAAATTGGCCAATCATTGTGTTGTGTTCGGTTTGTGGCGCTGCTCTTAGTTCCACGCGCGAATGGAAGTGCAGAAACTATTCCAGGCTGAAGCACTGCAGTTTCCAATAGTCGCCAGGGTCCATTCTAAAAAGCTTCCGTCATACCTCGTTCACTCTAAGAAACAAAGGTGTAGTCGGGTTTATCGGGTGCACATGCACCCTTTTCCTGAAAGATGCACCCTGGGTTACCCAGCAAGGGTACTTGTACACACTTTAAGGGGGAGGAGGATACAATGAGTATCCTCCTCCCCCTTAAAGGCCTCTAGGTGTATCAGTGCGCCCCCACGATAGCCACGCGCCCCGATCAGCTTGTGCTTACATTCCCCCTTCGGGGTCACTTTTTGGGTTGGGCAGTTTGTTAGGAAATATGGAGCTATCCTGTTCACTCGGTGCTGACAGTAGAGTGGACGCTATGCTTGTTTTAAGCCAATCGGGTCTCCGGGTAGGATCACGTGACTACAGTCTCCAATCAAGAGATAAGGCACAGCACGGCACCTGCCTTAAGGCCATGGCCTAGGATAGCATCCACTGCACTTTTAACTTGGGTCGAACTTTGAAGAGAATATAAGTGACAAATTTTCTCGTTGTGTTCATTGTTGGGTTACTCCTGAAGATAAGCCTTTGCGAGGGCGCTCCAATTTTTGGCCTTGAAGAGCTGCAATTTTCTTTTTCTTTCTCTCCCTAAGCTGAAAGCGTGGAAGAAGGTGCGCAGCTGCCGGACCAATGAACCGAAGGCTTTTTTATCCCTCGACATCGCTGTCTGGGCGCGGGTGACGGCAGGAGCGTGATCATGTGGTAAAGGTTTCGCGGGTGACGTAGAAGCTTTTCTTGGGGGCTACGGGCCGTTCATCGAAATACGATTCGTAACAGGGCAATTCGTAGCAGGGCAATTCGTCGCGTAGGGCGATTCGTCATAGGGCTATTCGCCGCTAGGGCATCTAGTCGAAAACTTTTTTTTTTATTCTAGTCTTTTTTTTTGGGGGGGAAAGTTTAAGGGAATTGGAAAGGGGGAGGGGGAGGGGATGAAACGTGTATGTATAAATATCAAGTTCAGAAGCTTTCCAAGGAAATGTCGAACACCGCCTTGTTGTGCGCGTTCTTTTGGAGTTTCGGAAAGGTCGGAGGCTGGTCATCTGAACATGCGTGCTGCGTTGTATCCTGTTTGGATAGTTCACGATCCTTTATCCGGTTTCGATACAATATTCATTTTTAAGCCGACAGTGCACGGGAGGCTGTATGTTCGCCAGCTCAACAGTTTGAGTGGTTCTGCAAGCGTGCGACTTTTTTGTTATTTCTTTGTTATTTAGATTTCGCTTATATTTTTTTCGGAAAGTCCCACAATGAACTTTCAAGGCTTACAAGATAAAGTTTATAAAGCGTCTTTGTCATCCACATCCTTTTAGTTTCGAGGGCACGTTCGTACACCAGCCAAATGCTATAAAATAACTGGCCTAAGCGTTTATTTAGGCAGCCGCTGTGGAAATCATCAGGGCTGAAAGAGGCGGCCCTATTGAAAATCGCTCTGAGGGGACTTCAGGAATTCTTTAATAGGTGTGAAGGGGACTTCAGGAATTCTTGTGATGTTTGAAAGGTGCACCGATATTTCCTGGTGGGTTCGTTGGCCCCGTCAGAGGCTCTTCTGAAATGTCTGAAGTCCCCTTTACAATGCCTTGAAATGTCTGAGAGCCTGTCAAGGACTTTTCTAATGGGGTCGGGAAAACTTTCAGGCTTTTTGAGATGTCTGTGGGGACACGGCCTAGGTGGAGAAAATACATGTAGCAGAATTAGAACATAGCTACGTATTGTTCACAAAGGGAAAACAAATAATTATCTGGAGAATGTCGATCGTATGTGTGTACAATCAGTTTTTTATTACTGCTCTTCTATCAAACACAACTGGGCTCCTCGACCCGTCTGTCACTGGCCGGGTGTTCGGTCGCCAAGGGGGCTACGGGTTCGATCGCCCCATGTGGAGAATTGACAAGGCGCGGGCCGAGTGTTGTTGGCCGAGCGGCGTTTTGAGGCGAACAAGCTTTACTTGTTGCACTAATAATAATAAAAAAGGGCAAGCCGAGAGCAGCGCGTCGCCCAAATTCAGGGACGCTGGGGAGATTCCGAGGGCGAAGCGGTAGCGACTCGTGCCGGGAACCGGTTTCCCCGCGGGGGACGGTCCCCAAAAAGGAAAACAAAAAAAAAATAAAACCATTTTGCTTTTCACCAGAGTCGGAAGTCCTCTCTTTTTCGTCGTCGCCAAAAACACGAACAGGCAACTCAAATACCCCCCCCCCCCTTTTACAATGCCTACACACACACACTGCGCTTCTCTTCGCCCGGCAATGGGGAGAGGGTGCAACACCGCCAGTTCCGGACAGCACGCTTCTCCAATGGTCGGCGGGAGAGAGTGGTGTGAGGAAGCCGAAGAAGTCAGGAGGCCGCTATAGCCATTTTCTTTCCGCTCGTGGGCGGTTTGTTTCTCACCGCCATGGAGATCTGAAACGGACCGGTTTTCTACATCCAGAAAGGTAAGCACTGCTTTGAGGGCTCGCCCCTTGGTCTGTTTTAATCCATGCCGTTTCTTCCTTGGTTCCGCAGGTGAACCCCAGTTCGGCGTTGGCCGCCTTCAGCACCGCTCGAGCACCATCTTGTTCAGCGCATTCAAGGAGATGGTGGCCGGTGTCGGCCTACTCGCAGTGCCTGCGCACCGGGATCATAGCACTGTGGGTCCTGGGATCCTGGGACGGTGGATGACGGCCGCTGTCCCGCCTTGTTCCTTGCGCCTCTTCGTCCGACCGGCCTCAGAGGCATCCAGCGAGCGAAAAATACGCGGAAGACGCCGCCCCGACGACATCGTGGACGAAACCGTGACTGTGCTCGGAATTTCTCAACGGTGACGGGATCTGCTTGCGAGTTCGTGGTTTCGGTAAACGTGCTTACTGAGACTGTGTATGTGTACGTGAGGTGCACCTGCTCCGTTTTATTAGCTGAACTACCGTACATCAGGAATTTACCCAACGGCATTGTGAGTACATTGAAAGATATTTTTCGTTGTGTTAAAGAAGTTAGTTGTTCCTATTTGATATGATCTCTTTCGTCGACAGCTGCTTGCGCCCGGGTTTGAACAAGCGTTGGTTTTTATCGCTTTTTGAGTTTTAATGCGCATGTAAAACTCAATGTCCGCAATAAATTTTCAATAACGTTTTGAACTGAATTTTTGTGTATGGTTCACAGTCATTTGGGCGTCTAAAGGGTTGATGGGCTAAGGGGTTTGGGTTCAAGGGCTGTGGGGCTGGAGGGTTTTTTCTGAGGGGTATACCTGAAGGGTATTTTTGAAGGGTTTTGAAGGCCTGTGCGGTCCCATAATCCTTCAAGGCTGATGGGCCCTTTAGAATTATTTTCAATAGGGGGGAGATGCTGATTTGCGAAGGATTTTTATATACTGTTGACCGAAGGTCTGAGCAGAGCATCTACTAGGTATGTCGAAGAAGAGACACCTTCAAAGACATTGACTGACGTCTCTAAGCTTCGCGTTGTTACAGTCATACATAATCACAGTCATGCAGAGGTTATTTGTGACAGTAATTTTAAAGACACAAATAACCACAGACAACAGGGACATCCTCGAGGCTTGCGCCAGAAGCATAAAATTGTAAACGCAGATGTATAGGTGACATTTACTTGACGTCAATCGTTAGGTGCGTGCGCTGGCATCGGTCGCCCTCTTCGAGGTCTCTTTCTATCCCACGTACGTGTCAGGTGTCGTCTGGCCGGACCTTTCAACGTCGGTTAGCAGCATTATACAACTCTAGAGGGCCTTTTTGGCCGAAACTAGAGGTTGTTCTCAGATTTTGGTGCATTTAAAGCGCCTTAGGAATATCTTTTGTGTGTGTTTCAGTTGTTTTTTGTTGCTCTCAGACTTTTCCACCGCGGCTGCGTTGCTCCATGCGGTAACCGGACAAAAGCTCACCCGTTTTTTCGCAAACCCGGACAAAAGCTCACCTCCTTCTTTTGCTGCCCGGGCGAATCACGGGCTTGGACAACGTGCGGACGCGATGGACATTGTACCATTTTTAGGAAAACTGGTACCCCATCCCATGCAAAAATGTCGAAAGATAAGCCATGACGGGCAGAGAAGCAACGTTTTGGGACCAAAATGTAGGTCACCGCAACTGAGTGGAGCTGATAAGATCAAGCTTGCTTGACTGAAGGTATGCCGGAGCACCCTTGTGCATCGCCCAAAAAACGTCGCGAACCGAAGTTTTTGAACCCGAAATGTGACTGAAGAAGCGAAGTCACCCTTCGGTGAACTTGCTTTTTCATTGCGCTTATGTTACGCTAAACGCATACATAAAGATTAAGCTCAAGGTCCCTTCTTTACTAATGCATGGGTTTTCTTGGGGCTCAAGGTAATATTTGAAGTGAATGGCTGAGAAAATTAATTCTTTCCCTCATTGTGCGTCGTAAAGGTATTTGAATATTCTAGTGTCGCAGGCATGCACCTAAGTTGTCCGCACTCGTCTTAAGACCAACATTAAATTTTCTCCTGGTGAGCTTTTGTCCGGGTCTGTGAAAAAATGGGTGAGCTTTTGTCCGGGATTCGCTCCATGCAGCGCTCCGTGTCGCGCGCCGTGCCCACAGCTTTAACTCTTCTGCGAGACCTGCGATTTTTTTTTACTTTGGGGCTTTACTTTGGGGTAGCACGGCGTGATTACTTCGTTTTGTTTTGCTAGTTTCCTTATTGTTTTTTTTTTCTAGCGGATTTTCTCTACTACGGCCGTGTAACTGTGTTGCTCCATCGCCTCCGTGTCATACGTCTGCTTTCGGTGTTCGCTCCTGTGCAGAAACATACCGTGCGGCTCACAGAGTGCGCAGCTAATGGAAAATGCGCCGCGTTTTTTATTAGTCCGAACTATTTAAAAACTGCATGCAAGCCATTTGGCTAGCGACGAGACAAGCGACGGCGACCCGGTTTATGTCGCTCGCGCGACGAGGCAAACCGCGTGAAAGCGACGAAGTACCAAGGGGATGAGAGCTAAGTTTTCTAGAAGTTCAAAAACCAAGCTACGCAACAGTGAAGGGTGAACCGCATGTAAGCGATTTAGCGAGAACGGCGACAGCGACGGGAGTCGGCGACGAGCGACAGAGATTTCTCACGGTCGCTCGTCGCGCCATTCGGTTTTTAGATTTCTAGAAATCATCGCCTTGGTCGCCTGCTCCCGTCGCTTTCACGGGGTTCGCCTCGTCGCACGAGTGAAAGAGCGACAGGAAAGCGGGTAGTCGTCGCTCGTCTCGTCGGTCGCTAAATTGCTTACGTGCGGTTGAGCCTTTACACACGATACACGGCGGTATCAAAGAAATTAAAACGGCCCGCCCTCGGGATAAACTGTTTTCTCTTTTCTGTTCAACCAAGCTTCAACGATACAAAATTAGCACACACAAACACACAACCAGCGGACGGTCCGTGTACCCAACGCAGTCAAACGTCAAACCGCGACCTCAAAGAAGGCGGATCGCCGGTGGCGCTCCCTAGCAAACTCGAACCTGCACGCTCAGTGAATGCCACCTATGGGCCTCCTGCACTGAAGCTTTGAACAAGCCGTGGCGCCCTCGTTTTGGATAGTACAAGCTCACCTGGCTGAACTCCCACTAATGTGGCGCCTTCGCTGTGATTTTTTTCCTTTTCTGTAGTGCAGAAGAACGGAAAAACACCTTTGGGCGTCCGAAATCGGCTACATTCAACGCCTCAAGACAGTCGAAAGTTCCGGATTCATGCGACCACCGCTAGGGTACGCGTCTCGCATCTCTCAGTGGTGACGTTAGAACATCTGGCGTTCCGACGTTTTTATTTTTTCTTCCCTTTAAGTTTCTTTGGGACGCGTGATACGGCGTTTTTTGGTTCCCGCTCTTATCGTCCCAGCTTTCGCCTGTGCTTCGACGGCGTTAGTTAGCATTTTTCGTTTTTTTCTCTATTTCATTCGTTACCGTGTTTCGCGCCAGAGCAGGCACGCTTCTATATGTGAGGCAGTTTGAGTCGCTCAAGTTTGTACTACCCAAAACAAGTCATTTCTCGCAGCGCCTCCTGGGCAACGCAGGATGCCTACATGCAGAGTTTTGGATGCAAATAAAACACTCTTCGTGAACTGACACCTGTGTGGTTGTGCTATCAAAATCACTGAAACATATTTGTAACTCGGTTGTGTCGTATACCCGCAGAACTAGACAGCGTCTACTGCGAAAGTAGAACATTTAAGCCAAATCTTAAACATTATGCTACAAATCAGAACACCAAATGAGAAATAACCTTCGTTGTTGAAAAACTGTGAAAATTAAACACGTAATAAGGCATCAATAGGGTGACGAATCGTCATCTGGGCGAATTGCCCAATTACGAGTAGCCCTAGGACGAATTGCCCCAAGCGACGAATCGCCCTGCTACGAGTTGTTCTGCTACAAATTGTCTTTCTGATGACCTGATGACTTCCATAGCGACTGCCAAAATAAAATCTTAGACCAGTTATTTTATAGCATTTGGCTGGTGTACGAACGTCCCCTTGGAACTAAAAGGATGTGAATGACAAAGACGTTTTTTATAAACTTTATCTTGTAAGTCTTGAAAGGCCGTTCTGGACTTTCCGAAAAAAAGATAAGCGAAATCTAAATAACAAAGAAATAACAAAAAATCGCACGCTTGCTGAACCACTCAAACTGTTGGCCCGGCGAACATACAGCCTCCCGTCCACTGTCGGCTTCAAGGTGAATAGAGTATCGAAACCGGACAAAGGATGGTGAACTATCAAAACAGGATACAACACAGCACGCATGTTTAGAAGAGCAGCCTCCGACCTTTCCGAAACTTCAAAAGAAGGCGAACAACAAGAGATTGTTCGAACTTTTCTTGGAAGACTTCTGAACTTCATATTTCTATATACACGTTCCATACCCTCCCCCTTCCCCTTTCCAAGTCCCCTAAACTTTCCTAAAAAAAATAAACTAGAAATATAAAACTCAGTTTTCGACTAGATGCCCTAGCGACGAATAGCCGTATGACAAATTGTCCTACGCGACAAATAGCCCTGCTACGAATCGCCCTGTTACGAATTGTCGTTCGACGAACGGCCCGTAGCCCCAAAAAGAGCTTCTACGTCACCCGTGAAACCTTTACCAAATGATCACGCTCCTGCCGTCACCCGCGCCCAGACAGCGATGTCGAGGGATGAAAAAGCCTTCGGTTCATTGGTCCGGTAACTGCTCACCTTCTTCCACGCTTTCAGCTTAGGGAGAGAAAGAAAAAGCAAATTACAGCTTTTTCAAGGCCAAAACGGAAGCGCCCTCGCAAAGGCTTATCTTCAGGGGCGACCCAAAAGTGAACACAATGAGAGGATTCGTCACTTATATCCTCTTTAAAGTTCAACCCAAGTTAAAAGCGCAGTGGAGGCTATCCTTGGCTTTGGCCTTGAAGCAGGTGCCGTGCTCTGCCTTATCTCTAGCTTGGAGACTGTAGCCAAGTGATCCTACCCGGAGACCCGATTGGCTTAAAACAAGCATAGCGTCCACTCTACTGTCAACACCGAGTGAACAAGATAGCTCCATACTTCCTAAGATACTGCCCAACTTAAAAAGTGACCCCCAAGGGGGAATCCAAGCACAAGCTGGTCGGGGCGCGTGGCTATCGTGGGGGTGCACTGATACACCTAGAGGTCTTTAAGGGAGAGGGGGATGATTATTTTTGGTGTACAAGTACCCTTGCTGGGTATCGCAGGATTCACCTTTCAGGAAAAGGGTGCATTTGCGCCCGATGCACCCGACTACACCCTTTTTTTCTTAGAGTGAACGAGGTATGACCGAAACTTTTTAAAATGAACCCTGACGAGTGTTCGAAACTGCAGCGCGTCAGCCTGGAACAGTTTCTGCAGCTCCATTCGCGCGTGGAACTAAGAGCCGCGCCATAAACCGAACAGAACACAATTATTCGCCAATTTTGTTTTTCTCAAGAAAAAAAAAACAAAAAAAAAAAACACAACAACAAAAGACAATTTTTTGACATGTACCACACTAAACACTTTTCAAGTTGAAGGGAGACTGAAGCGGTTTATATTTGAGGAGAAACATTAAAATCGTCTTCATTTGGCCTCCAAGATCACGAATATCGAGATTATTTTTCAATTTGGCGCACGGAGGCTGCAGAAATTATTCATTAAAGTTAATATAAAAGTGCACGGGCGTGGCGTCATACTAGGAGTTATCGGAATCCTTGCTCTAGCGCCTCTTCAGCACCTGTCAAAGCTCTGGGCGTGCTCTCTTGCTCTCTTCGAAAAGGTCACAAATAGACGTCACGACTGACGTCAGTGCGTAAAAATACACCTGGCAAGCTTGCGATTGCACGCGCTGCCCACACGAGCGACACGCGCTTGGCGGCCCAAAGATCCTAGTGCGACGTCACGACTGGCCGGAGGATATCGGGTTTTCTCACGTTTAGTATACATCTTCGTAGAAAATGAACGTAGTATTAAAATTCGCGGGATAAAAATACTCTAGAATTCTCCTCTAACTCGTTTTTTTTTTTTTTTCAAGAGTTGTTTCAGCTTTTTTTTTTAAAGGTTCTCAGCTATTCAGTCTTTTCACTACGCGCGCCCGCCGACTGAAATGTTTTATTCTAATGTAGTAATTTGTTCTAAATAAGAAAAAAAATATGAATTTTTTTTTTAACAACTTACGATCAAAAACGAGGACAAGAGGACTCCGCTAATTTCGACCAATCGCCCGACGTGCCACAATTGATGTTACGGTCCACGTCATTCATAAGTTGCATTTTTCCGCAGTCTCCGGCGTCGCTCTCATCGGACCCGGTGTGATTGTTGCTGGTTCTATTCAATTAATTTGTGCGGCGCGCAAGCGCTACATCGGCCTTAAACTTCGTAAAGATTGCCTCCAAGACACTTGGCGTTCATATCAATCGTTAAACTGAACTTTAAAGTGGTCTTCATGGTCCATTTAAGGTTGTTTTTTTTTCATTTTTTTTAACAGATTCGGCGTTTGAGTAATGACGGATTCCCCTCGTCGTTTTGGCGCGGTCCGGGATCGATCTTTTGGGAGGGCGCGTTCACCACTGGTCGTTTGAGATCAACCCGGATGTCTTTCGCACTTCCTTTTGGAGCAGCGCCGACTCTGATTTAGGGTTCGAACGCCCAGATCTCGATCGGCTGATCTTCCCGGAGCCGAGTGGAAGCCAATCTCTGGGCGACGTAACTTCCTGCCTCGCCGAGCATGACGGGAACGGCGGTCGACCGACGCCTGATGGCGCTTTCCGGAAATGACGACAGCCCAGCGCGATGGGGAACGCCGGGACGACAGTTGGTCACTCCCGGAAGCCTTTCGTCTTCCGCTGGTGGAGTCAGAGGCGCGGTGGCTCGGCACGAATCGGTTGCTCCGTACACACTTAAAATTTTAACACCCTTATTTGTGTAAATGGCTTGTCCTATGGGGAGCACCCTTATTCGTGTAACAGATCACTCTAGGAAAGGGGTGTAATTCTTAGCACCTTAAGAATGGGGTGTAATTTTCGGACACCCTAAAAAAGGGGTGTGATGTTCTCACACCCTAGAATAAAGGTGTGATTTTTCTAACACCCTTAGTTATGGGTGTGATCTCTAACACCCTAAAAAGGGGTGTGATTAATGTCTAACACCCTGAAAAGGGGTGTTACTTTCTAACCCCCCCGCCGCGGTAATGTCCACCTCTCAGAAATTCCTGGGGAGAACCTTGCTTGCGACATTTTTTTTTCTAGCACTGGTGACGTAAGCAAGACTCGACAGGCTTGGAAAGACGGAACGACCGGAAGTTACTTGGGACGCAAGCGGCAGTTCATGTTTTTAAGCATGCTTGCAAAGTACTTACAAATAGGAGAGCGATCTCATGTAATCCGTGATAGATGTATAATCCGATTCCGGCAGCACAGAACAATTCGCAAACACAATGCCGGGGATGAAGGCGGTCGCTCACATTCAACGGAAGCCTCGCGGTCACCGATGAGCAGCTCTCAGTCGTGATAGATGCACAATCCGATTCGGGCAGCACGAAACACCGCAAACACAATGCCGGGGATGAAGGCGGTCGCTCACATTCAACGGAAGCCTCGCGGTCACCGATGAGCAGCTCTCTGTCAAAACTCGTCCAACAAACACAGCACAATAATTCCATAGGCTCCGACGAAATAAATGGCCAATAGATGAAAAAGTTGGCAAAGATGTATTCCGGCCGTTCACAACGAAAAACAACGGTCGCGAAATGGAACTCGTCAGGACCTGCTTTCACGAAAAAGAGAACACTGACGGACGCTTTTTGGAAACCGGATTTACGTGGCCCCCTACAACTCACCATAAACTGGCAAACGGCGAAGGCTATGACCCCAGTAAGCCATCAGCGCGTCAGAGCGAGTCGCGTGAGAAATGTTCGTCCAAGCGTTTTTGTCCTACGGAGAGCGGTCACGTGTTTCGCTCCACACCTCTGATTCGCTAGAAGCGGCCTTCGCACTCGCTCACAGCCACACGGACACAAAAGAAAGTGGGGAGGCTTATCAGAAGAAGAGGTCAAATGGGGGTGGACAAAGCTGCTAATCTCCCTCTGCTGCCTCCTGGGCTGCACAGGGAGGGTCGCCTTGTATGTGGGACCTTGAAGTTGTTGTTCAAGTGGCGGTTCCCTTTCGAAAAGTGTGGAGCCGGGGAGTGGCTTATGCTTTCTGGGTAGAACTCTTTGATCGTCGTCTTGTTTATGCGTTTGAATTCCTTCTTTCTCTTTCCTTTTTTTCTTCATGTGTTTGGAAGTGTATTTATTGGCTCAGTTAGGTGACTTTGTGCTACCCAAAAAAAGGCGCCACTGTTTGTTCCAAGCTTCAGCGCAGTTAAAAAGAAAATAAATAGAAAGATTAATCAAAGCGGAATTTGCTCGCTTTTTGCCCGAGAAAGACTTCTTGGGCTAAAAGCAAGCAGATTCCGCTTTGGCTAATCTTTTTTTTTAATTTTTAACGTCGTATTTTAGGCGGCAAAGAAATAGAAATACCACTCCGTCATAGCCGATTCACGCAGGATACTCTCAACACTCAACTAAAAACGGCGTCGCGTACGTTATGTCAGGATATCGTTGGCGCGGCTCACCCCATTCGTTAAATATTGGCTAAACCAAAATGGTGTGGGCAGAATCTTTTCGAATAGATCCAATATCGGCGACATATGGTGTGTTGCCTGGGCTGTATATTTACACGTCTTCGGTCACCTTTTTGCGAGCAGAGGTGATTTTTTTAAATCGAAGTTGAACTGATAAAACTGATGCACGCGCGACACGTAATTTTCGGCTCCTCTCGGACGAAGAGTTCGATCGGAGTTGCAAAAAACATTCTCTAGCACTTCCTAATCATACGCGCCTTTCTGTGGCGATTAATTATATTCGATGTTGGTACCGCCGTACATCAGCAACCGTTTCATCAAAGCAATAAACATGAACGGTTATAAAATAATGGGTGTAATTGACAGTGTCAACATTACGCCCGTCTCACACCGTGTGAATGAAAAGTGTGTGGACGTCCGTAACCACTTGACCGGGGACGGAAGCATAGAGCACTGCTCATCGTCATTTGCGCTGGGTTTTTGGGCAAAAACTGGTAGGAATGATTGGCCTCTCCTCTGGCGTGAAGAAAAACGGCGTCGATGACAATCATATTGACCGAACAGAGGGGAAAGCGGATTTGTGTAAGATTAATGTGACGCGCATTCTTGCACGTTCTCGTTGATGTCCTGAAGTTTTGACGGGACGTCGGGCCGATGCATCGCTACATAATTCCAAGCAATTTGAGCTACGTCTTGGTATTGCACAAAGTATAAAATCCACCGCTTAAAGCACATATTAGATAAAAATTCGAGCTTGCTAATGCAGGCGACATTTTTTTTTCCGACTCATTTGATAGCTAGCTCCTCGATTTGGGGCGCATGCTGCTATACCGCGATGACGATCAATCGATGTCACGATGTCCTTACCGGTTCCTCGCGTAGACAAGGGTTCCTTCGACGTGATTAACTCCGACTCCTTGAAATCATATAAGTCCATCACACCCTTTCTACACTTTATGAACGGGCAGTGTTGCGACGAGTGCCTACACCCTTCTAACACGATTTCCTGAGCATATTTCAAATTGTGGGTGTGATAGGGGTGTAAGAGGGGTGTATGTAGGGTGTAAGCCTTCTCGTACACTTATGTTACACCCACCAATACTCAAAATCGTGTAAAAAGGGTGTAGGAAGGGTGTTGGTTAAAAAAACACCCTTTTAACACGATTTTGGGTGTTAAAATATTTACTGTGTAGTGGATTTAGGTTAGTCATCCAAAACGACCAGGGGAATGGTCGTTTTGACACGCCTGCGACCGCTTACAATGCTTGAACACAGTGGCGTCGTCTACCGGGCAGTCCTGGATACCTCCCAGTCTTCCTACAGTTTTGGGTGTTATCCTTAGGCATTACTGTATTATCACGGATGAAAAAGTAGGTTCATTTAAAAACTGAAAATAAATGTACAATAAGATGAACTCGCACCCCTAACGAAAGCAAAAAGAACAGCGTCCATCCCGAGACGGCGACAAGAGACCAATGACCCAATGTTGCCAAATTCACCTTCTTTTGTACATAGTCTGTATTCTAAAACATTCCGAACATGAACGAGCGATACGTTACAAGATGAGAACGTTATAGAAAAGACGACAAAGATAAAATGAGAAATTCGGCTAGTGGGGCCCTGGTCCAGTGCCTTCCCGTGGGAGACGCGCGCGATGCCAACTCGGTCGTGAAAATGTCAATAGAAATCAGTTGAGTAAACGTAGCCCTGGAGAGCTGCTCTCACCTTCCCTAGCAGAAAGTGAGATGCCGCTATTAAAGCACACGATTGTTTAATCTCACTTTTACGTGTCATCAATGCTATTCAGTGTATGGAATCGCACTTTTTTTTTTAATCGGAGCGACGAGGGTTTTGAGGAAGCCATTTGTCGAAAACCGCTGGTGTATTCTTCCGCGTCTCCAACGGGCCGGTTTCGTGATATTTGCTTGTCTCGTTAGCCGCGGCGTTTATGTGTGGCCGGCATGTGACGTCATATTACATACTTATTTTCGTGCAGTGATGCAGAAGTCACGTGCTCAGCAAGCAATGGCCACCAGAATGGCCGCTGATGTGATGCAAGTGGAAGCCATGTTTAGAATCCACCGCGAAGAGCAAACCGCTAAGGTTTTTTTTTTTTTTTTTTTCTGACACGCTTTAATCGGCCCTTTTCAAAAAATAGTTTACCTTCCATGTTCAGAGCCAAACTCGACGCTCTAATGGCGGCGCTACGCAGCTTCCGCGCCCTTGGAGAAGCGAGCGCCTTTGAAAGCATGTCGCAAAGAAGAGGAGAATCCATTCTGACAAGTTGGTCCTCGTATGTGGCCTTTGATTCATAAAGTCGGGAGTGTTTGAAGGTAGACGATCTTGATCTTCTATCACAGTCATTAGTGCGGAGAAATTGGAGCTATTGAGACTGCCACGAGATGGCTCTGACATTTGAAAAGGGTGAGTTGCGTTGTTAATGCTCGTTTCGTGAAAAAAGCTGTCTTTAACAACATAATAAATGCAACTTCCTGTTTACGACATTTGACTTATTGTTTTCAATATCTCGTATTTTGTGTAAAATTTTAAAGGGCACTTATCCTTTTCACCCTTTAAAAAGGTTCCTGACATAGCCATTCTTACATTTCCAAGCGTTTTTCTTTCCTTTACGCACGTTTTTGCGACGGAAAATGTATTCGGCTACACTCATTGTTTTCAGCGTTGCTACTGCTCACGCCGGTGATGTATTGATTCTATTTACGAAGACGCTTCTGCATGGCGTTTTTCTTAGTGACGTAATATCGAATTTTACTTTTCTCCTGTGCTTAAACCTCCGAGCTTTTGGGCACGATAAACAGTTATCATGGAAATTCCGCACACAATATTGCAGACGAGAAATAATTTGTATTACGGAATCCACCATACCCCCGAAAGGCGCAGGGTTTAAATAGGCTTGGGTAGACATACTGCATTGATTGTATTCATAGATTCCTTCACAGTCGCTGACATATAAGACGCGCAGGGTGTGGCTTAATAATATAACCTTGATTCTTGCTTCGTGATTGCTTCTTCTGTGTTCTTATCCTCTAATGCTTCAATCCTACTGGATGAGAAGAAATAATGAGATGCTCGTCAGTCAACCGGCCCTTCACTTAGGTTGTGAATGATTGAAGGAGCGGCCTCTTATAAATATATGCCACTATATCTTCCGATAACCGGGAGGGGTTAATTCGGATACTTAAATACGTTGGTATTCTAACGGCTGTATCAAGTAGTGGCCAGGCTATTTAAATCGACTGCAAAATTCGGTTTCTTAACCCATCGCGCTACGACTTTTTGCAGCGTTGCCCACAGGCGGCGCAAATTTTTCTATAAACTTTGCAAAGAGTGAACTTACCTGAGGAAAAAGTAAAGAAAGCAATAGTCTTAATTCCCGTGGAAACCCAGCGAAGCCACCGTTCCTCAATCAATCGGGCGCCCAGGTGTTTGAAGTCTGGTGACTTCACTACGTTTCCATAGGAGTTCAGCCTTTTTTTTTACATTTTCCTCAGGTAAGTTCGCTCTTTGCAAATTTTATAGATCAAATGCACCACCTGTGAGCAAAGCTGCAGAACATCGTAGCACCATTGGTTAAGAAACGGAATATTGCGGTCGATTTACAGAGTCTGCCCGCTACTTGATGCACCCGGTACTACATCCAAAATTCTTCAAAAACACAAGCAAAATAAAATTGCGACTAGGTTAACGCAAATCTAGTGATTATATTTTTTTATAGCTCTGGCACGTAATTCTTGTACTTTTAACCAAACATGGTAATTATTTTTCTTTTTTTTATATAGATTTGTCAAAGCAACTTAGCTTAAGCAGTGTTCTTCAGTACTGCTGGCTCCAAAAAATGATTTGGAACCAGCAGTACGTAAGCCACGTTCCGCGTTCTAAAAAAGTTGTCCGTCTTTTTACGCACTTCGTCGTCATATAAATTCCATGCCGTCGGCCAGGATCCTGGCGGTGTTGCATCGGTGGTGGTAGGAGCCAAAGGTACGAGCTTTCCATTGTAATTTTGACCGTGAATTCTAGCACCAAGCGCAAGGGTTGCAACATCCGAGAGCATGACGCTTTGGCCCCTGTGAGGTCGTTTGTGGACACTTCGGGATTACCTTTAAGGTATGGATGCGATAGGATATTTAACACACCAGTCACAGACGAGCTCTAAATGTCATCGTACTCCACAGTTCAGCCAGCCAAAGGGCGTCACAAATAGGTAGAAAGCGACACCGAGGTCATCATACCGGAGGCAGTTGTTCGCGCATTCAAAGTCTGAGGTACGTCAGGTCTACGTAAAGACCATGCACTTGGTTCCTAAAATTATACCTAGAAATTAAGCGAGGATGCAGATGTAGCTTATTAATGCGGAACGCAATTGCATTGTACGTGCACTGAATGCACAATCACGTAATGCTCGTGTTTTGCCGAGTTCCGAACTGCCACAAATCCTTTCACGTTGTTGGGCAATAGAGAAAATTACTCTTCGCGCTTTTCTTAGCCTCTGTTTGTTCAGATTATGTGTACAATCGGAGTTACCAAATGGCTGTGACCGTCCCAAAACGATGTTTCATTCATCATGGCGCCGTACGATTAGAGCGCCGAAGAGCGAAAAGTTTGACAGATCTCCGAAAGGTTTTAGCAAGAACAGGAACGTAGGCGTGGTATTGAAGGTTAAGATTATAACCATCAATATTAAAAAAACTTGGCAACAACAAGGTAATCTAAATTCTTCAGCTCCTTTGTTTTATGTGGTATGGCACTCTTATAGCATTTTGAAGTCTATAGAAGTAGGATATCTTCTCATAAGCTGCATATTAAGAAATGCACATAAAAGAATAACTAGTGATAACGAAGCACGAGTAGAAGATGCCCCCCCCCCCCCCCTCTTTCCCCGATTTTCCGAATTTGTTCCGTTCGAACTATTCACATAAGTACAGGCTTGCTTCCCGTGGTTCGCTTTTATTCCATTACATTTCCAACGTCTTGTCATTGCAGAAGAGCTTTCTTATTTATGTTGAGTTAATTCTAATTTGTTTGTGAAAGAGAACTTTGCTACGAGATTTATTAAAAATTTATTTTATTAGAAAAACACCGTGACTTGTGACCAACGTTTCGTTTCGTCCTCTGTACCGAGAAGTTCCCTGCAAGTTTGGAACGGTGGGATAACAGGAGCAGTTACGTTCCAGGTGTCGTGTATCCGGTTCTGATTGAAAGCAGAAGCGGCAACTCAAGAGGCGCTGTTCAACTTTCTAAAGACTACGTCATAGACTTGGAGGAATCCAGTGTTTTAGGGGACCGTCTTTATTTTTCCGAGGCTAGGGATGGAGAGGTGAATCACGAATTGGTAAGGAAAGATTACCTTTCACAAGAAAGCATGCTTCCGCCTCATCGATTGAAATTCACTTAATTTAATTAGAAAATAAACATTGTACCTGTTTATTCACTCAAAAGTTATTTGATGTGTCCGCTAGTGCCTTTGGAAGTTTTCGTACATTTGAAAGTGCCATTCAAGCAGAATTGTCTTCGCTATTAATAACGCAAATAACGCACATTTGTTTAAATGACGTGCCGTCTCCCACGATTTTTTTTTTGGCATACTTTGAGAACGTTTTTCTTCCTCGATGATTTATGCAACCATTCGCCCCGATATTCGTTCTGCGTCTTGTTGAAATTCATTGAACGTAATCATTTACTTAGTTTTTATAAAATGCCATTGTTTGCGAAAGAAAAAAAAAAGCATGAGCAGTTCCAGTCTGTGAAGGTTGATGGCCAACGAAGCTGTTTAGCACACGACAGAATTTTGAACAAAGGTGCAACCAGATTAATTGTCTTGATCGGTGGTCACCGTGACGAGCCGGAGGAAAAAAGACACCCGCGACGCGACCGCCACCCGGCGGAAAGTAGACACCCGCGACGGGACCGCCAATCCGGGACAGCGGAATGAACGGAAACTAGGCTCTCAAGCGCTTGGGGCGACTACGAGGAGAGGGCGGTGCGAGAGTAGACATAGCGGACGCGGGTCGCACAGCGCGAAATCTTTGAGAAACCTTTATTATCTACCTGAGAGTCTACTGATCTTGAAAATGGAGCCCATTGATAACTAATCTACTGAAAATGCATATCCAAGTTGAGACATAAGGTTTTGCATAAAATGAAGCAATTTTGCACCAAATTTCGAAACTGAGTTTTAGTTGACGCGCACAAAAAATCAACGAAACCCTATAGCCATAAATAGCTTGGCTATAAAAATAACCGTTTAGCATTTCAGCTGCTAATATTATAAAGATCACTTCGCAGTTATTTTACTCATATGTTGTTTTCAGATGGATACTACAGACATGCGTACTAGTGTTTATGAAAATTCGGAACACAAGGCTTCCTTTACAATTACTGAAACAAGTGTGGGAATCGAAATGGTATGTACAAATATTTTTGAAGTATATATTCGTATAGGAACAATAAATACGATTATACAAATGTACAGGAGGTTATGCAATCATTATTTATAAATCCTGTATTTGTAAACTACATAGATTTTCGCGAACATTTTATAAACCTGCAGCGCTTTTTTAAGTTTCGAAAAAATGAAGATGTATTAAGCATATTGGAAGTTCACAACGCCACCATGGCCAGAAATTTGTGACAAGCTGTTCTAGTTCACTTATTTACCGACACGTGGCGTATTCACCTTTAACTTTTACGTCGTGTGCAAATTCCCGCCAAACCGAAATGCGTTCCGCGTGCAATGAATAAAATTGTGAAAAATAGAAAATAGAGCTACGTTATCAGAGCTTCTCAAACAGTACTACAGAAAGGGGGAAGATCAATTGATGGACAGCACAAAGAACACGCAGAGAGCGTGCTGACGCGGCAGTAAAACCCGCACCAGTGTTGGTGGTTAATTCGACGAGACGGGTTGTTTGTGTGTGTCAGTGTGTGCGTGCGTCCGTGCGTGCGCGTGTGCGTGTGAACGCGCGCGCGTGTGTGTGAGCGTGTGGTGGGGGAGAGTGTAAAAGCAGCCTGTGAGCGCATTTTGAGGCAAACATACGCAAGACGGGCGCAAAGAGCAGACGAGCACGGCGTATCAGCGCCTCCCGGTTGCAAGAAGTCGATAACACTATTATTCCGCGTTTTCATATCTAGCGATATGGAAGCAAAAAAGTCAGATCTGCGGAAGAATTCCGAACAAGTATTCGAAAAACTACCCGACAATACATATGCGATATTTTTGGAAAGTTGTTTGCAGATTGGCGAGTGTGTCGAGTAAACTACAACAAAAAGGATCCATATTTTGTGTTGCCTAAATTAGGCTTTCATGAACTCCACAACCATCGTATCGCTACACTGCCTCCGCTGAAGTCATCAGGAGCGAAATATTCTCTTTGGTATGACCACTCGCTGTGCTGATGTCTGGCTTCCTTTTTTCTTGGGATTTTTCTTGAAATTGGTAAAACTGAAAAACTCCGAACTGAAATTTTTGAATTAAATGAAACCCCAGGGTAACTGGAAAAATTGCTTTATTTCTGTTGACCCCGAAAACAAACCGCCCTTTTCCGCGAGGCTGCTTCCTTCTGCTGCAATTATTGTTTCTGCATGGGCCACTTGTTGATAACTGGCGCGAATAGCATTGTGTGCTGTAAAAACGCGATAGATGTGCAATAGCTTTTACGACGTAAGCCCTGATAAACCCTGATTTCTGGTCGACACCAGAAATAGATACCGAAAACAGAGAACTTTGAAAAAATGAACACCCAAAGACACCCTTAAATTTAAAAAAGAATACACAAAAATACGGAACCCTACCTATAAGTTATAACGAAATCTAAAAGCTGCACCAACATATACGAAATCCAGCTTATAATTAGGATTCTGCGTTTTCGGAGTTTATTTCTGCTTACAATCGCGGAGTGTTGTTTAGTGCTTATTTTTTACCATGAATTCGGAGTTCTTTGGAGCTTTCTTTCATCGTACAGAGTTTTTCGGCTTTTTCGGTGAAGTGAACGAAAGGTTGAAAACAGCAGTTTGTGAATTTAGTAAAAGTATCCTTTTCAATGAGAAACGTGTTCGACGATTCCCCTTTTTTAAAATAGAAGCTAAACGGAAGTTCTTTGTGATCATACAAACGAAAATTGATACTGCGAGGGCCTGAAAAGGCCTGCAGTTTTTCAAATAAATAAATAAATATTAGATATAGAGAAGTAGAGCAAAACTTGTTCGAAGATCCCTGGAAAATATTAAGACCAGTAGGATTCATAGCAGTTGGCGGTCCTGAAAAATCTGAGTTTTTTGGGTAAATATAAATATTAAAATATTTTACCGGAAGTATTTTTTCGATTTTATCGAATTTGTCCGAAAACACAGAAGCATACTTATAGTACTCATGTCCGCCCCAGGAACCGGAATACACGTAATATATTTAGAAGCCTTTATTAAGTAAATGGAGGAAGGATCTCCACGGTGACGATAAAAATAAAAAGCCGGTTTAATTATGCGAACTGTGTTAAAAAAGAAGGAAATAATGAATTATTTATTTTGGAGGTATCGTTGAACTGTACCCGACCGTCATCTCGATCCTTTCAGTGCGAGCGCTCTCTCCTTCCTCTTTCTTAGTTTCTTCCGTGTCTATTTAGTCTCCGGAAGCTTGCATCTTCTTTTTCTTGTCTACAATACTTAATGATATCACCAAACGTACAGAATTACGCATTCAGAACCCGTCTAAAACTGTACCGCGCTATTCATATAGTCTCATTCTCGATTTATTGGCGTGTCAGATCTTAGGCAATGTAAGTTCATTCATCCTCTCCAGACTCGTCGACTAATCTCGCTCTTTTGCTTACTTCATCGGTTCCTTCAAAACTTCGGTCAGTCCAGTTCACCTCTTTTGGAACCACTGCCAAGCGGGGCAATGCCAGCTCCAACGGCAAGGCTAAGTCCGTCCTGATATTTTTTATAGCGTTGCTCCCCCCCCCTCACTCTGTCTGTCTCTCTCTCTCTCTCTGCCTCTCTTTCTCTCTATTTTATTAAAAACCACCGGATTCTTTTCGTAAAAAGCAGCGAAAGCTTCCAGCGAATATTTCGTTCAGCATCCATCCTTTTAAAACCTCAGCACTTCCTCGTGCCATCCAGAACTCAAACGATCTTTCCGACAATAATTGACACCATATCAGATCGCAAAAAGTTGCGCGGTGCACTGGTTAACAGTTTCTTTCCACCAGGCTGGCACTCAACAAACTGAGTTTTTTCTTCTGTTGTTGAGCTATTGTAACCCTTAAATTGTGTTCTTGCTCCCAAGGGCTTACTTATCAAAGCACGTTTATTCCGATTATCACAAAACGTTCGTCTGCCGTCGAAGGAATATTCTAAACTGTGTCTTTGTTTTTTGTGTGTCACTATTGGGCTTATTCACATGTCATCACTTTTTACATTAGTGCTACATACCTCTTCCGCGGCAGACATTTTCAGCGCTCAAGAATAAATAAAGTTGTGGCTACGCTTTCCGTGAGAAAGTCAGGAAATGCATGAAATACATTTGTTTATTGCTCATTTTTGTTTATTTATTACCTACAGTTCGCCCTTGGGGCATTATTATTTTTGTTTATTTATTACCTACAGTTCGCCTTGGGGTATTAATATTTAAATGGCGGGGAGAAGTTCGCTCAAATATGTGGCCGAGGACTCGAGATTGCCTTTTCGAGTAACCAGACACTTCGTTTGCTTTGACGTTCGCTCGCTATGTAATACCTCACCTCAGCTTTCAGGCCCACGTGACAAACTCCCACAATTCTGCTTAAAACGGCGTTATGACCATATCAGGAGTTCTTAGTACTTATCAGAAATTTGCACACGCCACCACGTTTTTGGAGCATGACATAAGAGCAGTAGTGAGGACTGCTGCACCGAGATTGTGAAGATTATTCACATTTCAAGAAACAGGCTGCTGCGCATGTGCGTTGTATATAATCAAAAACACGTACGTGTGGAAAAATACAAATGTTGTTCTGTCAACAACATGACTGATATTGCCTTTTTCACTTCCGCATAATTCCAGCGTAACTTTCTGATACTCCTATCAGAAAGGTAATTCCGAAAGTGCAATGCAACGCCGTTCTTATTCTAATGCGTGAGTACTACTCCGCTGACACAGCGGCCACCGAGCGAGATTGGTTCCTGCTAGTAAGAAGAGGAAATCGGAGGATTTAGGAACGACTTTATAACTCCACAGTAAATTCAGCTGAAACGAGCGGAACTCCCGAATCTTTGATTTTGTCCAAACGCCGAGGTCTAGTATAAAAACTAATTCGAGTAAATATGCGATATATTCCTGAAGTATGCAATTCTTTGGTCCTATTCCGTTAATTGCTTTAAACAGACACAGTCGTTAAAATTTGATCATATAGCATGACCTCTCTACAATGATTAGAGCCTGTGTTCCTCAAGGCCTTCAAATACTCTAACAAAAACGTCGTGAGCTTATGTTAATGTCTGCCCTCACACATCATAAAGTTAAAAAACCTTTCTCAGTTTTCACGTCGGTCGGTCTGTCGAGGGGGTGGTGGTTGCAACCACATAAGATATCGCCCCTACTGAAAAAAACCATTTGAAATTCAAACGGGTGGCAAACTGGTCGCCCGTTTGAATCAAACCTGTCGATCCGTTTGGATCAAACGTGATTATGGGATACGGGTACCCGTTTGGAAACGGTACCCGTTCGAAACGGTACCCGTTTGATACAGGTGCCCGTTTGATACGGGTGCCGTATGGTACGAGTACCCGTTCGACATGGCACGTGACCACACGTTTGAACGTGCCCTTCGAAATTGCAAATTATGCGCTAGCCCTAAATGGGTATCGTCTGGGAGGTTGGTTATCTTAAACATATTTAAGACGTCCCGAAACTCATAAACGTATTTATAACATGGATAAAACACGTAGAACAAATGCACTCGCGTAGGTGCTTGTAAGTGGACAGGAAAACCGACACAAAAGATTGTTTTCAATTCTCCTCGAAGTTTATTACCTCTTCTGTAGACAAGTACAAACGTGCAAGCGATCTGTGAACACTATACAGGTAGACTTTCGGGGAAATTATTCTCCTGGCTGCCGCTCGAATAGGCGCTGCATAATTCTTTAGATAATTTAGAAGAGTACGCGTAGAAGAACGGTCAATCATTTCCAACACGTAGGTTGCAGTGCACTTACCATAACAATAGCGGACTTGAAAGAGGTAATCCGTGATATTTGTCGACACGGTCAAAGCAGGACAACCACACAAACACAAACGAGAGGGAACGGCTCCTTGGAAGTTTCAACACGATGCGGCGCACAAGCTGTCATTTGCCGAACCCAACCAAACCGCGAGAATTTGCGACTTCTTTGAAGAATCGCTCGTTGCCGACATACACGTGGGTCTTTTCGAACACTGATAGCTTTGGTGCACATCCAATACGTTGTCGAGAGACATCCCAATAAGACCGCAGGGTTAGGCGGCAGATTGAAGCAGGTAGGACGAGCGAACTTCGAGCAGCAACTGACAACAAGCAGACAAAGTAAAAAGCGGCTGCAAGGCGCGCCCTTCCGGATCTCGATGCTTATCAGCGTGTAGCTCGCGCGATGCTGTGGGTCACGTGACAGGGGTGACAAGAGAGGAGGGAGGGGGCGAGTTCAAGGCGCTGGGACCACCGGGACAGCCCCTCTCCCTCTCCCCAGGCATTCCAGGGAGATGCGTTTTTGTAGTCCCGAAGAACAAACGCGCGCTCGCGCGCGCGCTCGAACTTTGGAAATGGCGGCGGGGCTGCCAGAAGCTCGGCTTGCGCCCGAGCGAAGAAAGAACTCAGCGCAAGCTCGTAGTTTCAGTGCTGCAACGGCGGGCGTGCTCTCGCAATGCTCGATGTTCTTGCAGCCGCGTGTACGCGTGCTACCTTCGCTGCGTCTTGAATTAAAGTGAAACGGAGTCTAGACGTACATTCTTTCACGCGGTCGCGTCTTCTGCGAGAGAGATTCGAGCTGAATAAGTAAATTGAGGCAACAAAGATGGACAAAGTATTAAAGGTCTGTCAAAAATATCGGCTCACCAACGTCGCGCGTTTACGTAAAACACACACAAAAAAAGAAGGTGTTAGTTTTAGTTGCAGTATAATCGAAAATCAGCGCAATTGAAATATAAATATAATTACTTGCATTACGCGGACGATCTGAAATCGATGAACCGGCGCTCCCAGCCTTCCGGAAAACATTGGCTGCCACGGCTGAAACGCTAGGCGCGCCCACGCCGCCGATCTGTACGTTCAATATCAAACGGGCTCCGGAGAGCCGTATGATTAAACCGGTGCAGTTTGCAACATGGTCGCCGGTTTGAGCAAACGTGCGACAACTTTGCCCAAACGAGTCGCTCATTTGCCCAAACGAGCGACCCGTTTGCCAAATAGGTGACCGTTATGGCTCATACGGGGGACCCCTTTGAGCCATACGGGCGACCCCTTTGACAAACTGGTGACCAGTATGGTTAAACGGTTACCGGTATGGACCCGTTTATTTTCATATGGGCGCCAAATGGTTTTTTTCAGTAGGGGCACCTTCGGTGGTTGCACGGACACGTGATCATGATCATAAGGGATCACCTGTCCATCGTCACTGAGGTCACGTGACCATAGCCCGTGGGGTCCCGTCCACCACGTGACCACATAAGATATAGCGCACCTTTGATGGCCACACATGGTCGCGTGACTGAGTCGGAAGCAACCTGACAATACTGATAATAGCGCACTTTTGCTGGCCACATGTTCATGCGTAAGCGTCGTTTGTTTGTGGGTGGGGGTCACGTGACCATGGCCCATCGGTTTTCGTCCACCACGTAGCCACACTAGAAATAACGAACCTGCTGGTCGCACGGTCAAGTGCCCATGATCCGTGGGGTCACGCGTGACCGTCGACCACTACGTGATCCCCCCGCAGTACCCTTCCGGAGCGTCTTCAGAATTCCAAAAAAGCACTCACGGAAGAAGCCATATAAAGGGCCTCACGGAAGTCGACAAAGATTCATGGAGGTTTCATAACAGTTCCAGACCCCTTTAACGAAGAAGCGTTTACGCCATAAAAGACGGTGCAAAATGCTGCGAGTTCCATGAGAATCTCCTACACGATTTGGTTTATAATTTCTTATTTATAGCTATGTCTAATTTTTCTCTTCAATGAACCGCAGCAAACGTAACGATTCATCCAAGCCAACCCAGCCCGGTGAGCGTGCCACATGACTTTACATTTTTCGCACTGCTGCGCAATACCGTCTGATCACGTGGCGCACTCTCTGTGTTGGTTTGGTTCCGAGGTTCGTGAAGTACCTTTCTGTTCATTTGTGACTGAGACAGAGTAATACCCGTTTCTTTCTCAATGCTCTTTATTCCAGGGCTAACATAATTTTCTACAGCAGTACGCTTCCGGCCACCGTTTTATTGAACAAAGACTGAGGGTCTGGCTACTTTGTTAGGAAAGGGGAGATCAAAGTTAGTGTTAAAGAAAAAACATAGCTTAGCTTATCACTTCGCGTCCGCATACTCGATGCACGCACGCGCGCACGTTGCGCTTTTAGAATTGCTTTGAAGGCTCGTTGGGCGTTGTCGTGTTGTCCATGGGCCAAGCAGTTTGGCGAGTCTGAAAGGTTTCAGTGTTCATCCGCTCAGATGTTGTTTCTATGATATCTCCTCGAACCTTGGTCTCTCTATACTCAAGTGGTAGACGACGCGAAATATATAATTTTCATCCCTCTACTACATGCTGGTATCATGGCAAATACTCGAAAATAACTCTATTTTGAAAAAAAAAAAACGCTTCAAAGTGGACCTGGTTTTTCAGTACTGACGGTTTCGCCCTACTTTTCAAATTTGAGCACACGCGCCTTCACAGGGAACTTTTGGAGCACGGCTCATGCACCCATTCTGGGCGCAATATATAATTTTCATCCCTCTACTACATGCTAGTGCCATGGCAAATACTTGGAAATAAATCTGTCTTGAGAAAGACCGCTCCGAAGTGGACCTGGTTTTTCCGTTTCGACGGTTTCGTCCCATTTTTAAAGTTTGAGCACCCGCGCCTTCACAGGGAACTTTTGGAGCACGGCTCATGCACCCATTCTGGGCGAAATATATAATTTTCATCCCTCTACTACATGCTAGTGCCATGGCAAATACTTGGAAATAAATCTGTCTTGAGAAAGACCGCTCCGAAGTGGACCTGGTTTTTCCGTTTCGACGGTTTCGTCCGATTTTTAAAGCTTAAGCACCCGCGCCTTCACATGAAACTTTTGGAGCACGGCTCATGCACCCATTCTGGGCGAAATATATAATTTTCATCCCTCTACTACATGCTAGTGCCATGGCAAATACTTGGAAATAAGTCTGTCTTGAGAAAAACCGCTCCGAAGTGGACCTGGTTTTTCCGTTTCGACGATTTCGTCCCATTTTTAAAGTTTGAGCACCCGCGCCTTCACAGGGAACTTTTGGAGCACAGCTCATGCACCCATTCTGGGCGAAATATATAATTTTCATCCCTCTACTACATGCTAGTGCCATGGCAAATACTTGAAAATAAATCTGTCTTCAGAAAGACCGCTCCAAAGTGGACCTGGTTTTTCCGTTTCGACGGTTTCGTCCCATTTTTAAAGTTTGAGCACCCGCGCCTTCACAGGGAACTTTTGGAGCACGGCTCATGCACCCATTCTGGGCGAAATATATAATTTTCATCCCTCTACTACATGCTAGTGCCATGGCAAATACTTGGAAATAAATCTGTCTTGAGAAAGACCGCTCCGAAGTGGACCTGGTTTTTCCGTTTCGACGGTTTCGTCCCATTTTTAAAGTTTGAGCACCCGCGCCTTCACAGGGAACTTTTGGAGCACAGCTCATGCACCCATTCTGGGCGAAATATATAATTTTCATCCCTCTACTACATGCTAGTGCCATGGCAAATACTTGGAAATAAATCTGTCTTGAGAAAAACCGCTTCGAAGTGGACCTGGTTTTTCCGTTTCGACGGTTTCGTCCCATTTTTAAAGTTTGAGTACCCGCACCTTCACAGGGAACTTTTGGAGCACGGCTCATGCACCCATTCTGGGCGAAATATATAATTTTCATCCCTCTACTACATGCTAGTCCCATGGCAAATACTTGGAAATAAATCTGTCTTGAGAAAAACCGCTCCGAAGTGGACCTGGTTTTTCCGTTTCGACGGTTTCGTCCCATTTTTAAAGTTTGAGCACCCGCGCCTTCACAGGGAACTTTTGGAGCACAGCTCATGCACCCATTCTGGGCGAAATATATAACTTTCATCCCTCTACTACATGCTAGTGCCATGGAAAATACTTGGAAATAAATCTGTCTTGAGAAAAACCGCTCCGAAGTGGACCTGGTTTTTCCATTTCGACGGTTTCGTCCCATTTTTAAAGTTTGAGCACCCGCGCCTTCACAGGGAACTTTGGGAGCACGGCTCATGCACCCATTCTGGGCGAAATATATAACTTTCATCCCTCTGCTACATGCTAGTGCCATGGCAAATACTTGGAAATAAATCTGTCTTGAGAAAAACCGCTCCGAAGTGGACCTGGTTTTTCCGTTTTGACGGTTTCGTCCCATTTTTAAAGTTTCAGCACCCGCGCCTTCACAGGGAACTTTTGGAGCACGGCTCATGCGCCCATTCTGGGCAAAATGTATAATTTTCATCCCTCTACTACATGCTAGTGCCATGGCAAATACTTGGAAATAAATCTGTCTTGAGAAAAACCGCTCCGAAGTGGACCTGGTTTTTCCGTTTCGACGGTTTCGTACCATTTTTAAAGTTTGAGCACCCGCGCCTTCACAGTTAACTTTTGGAGCACGGCTCATGCACCCAATCTGGGCGAAATATATAACTTTCATCCCTCTACTACATGCTAGTGCCATGGCAAATACTTGGAAATAAATCTGTCTTGAGAAAAACCGCTCCGAAGTGGACCTGGTTTTTCCGTTTTGACGGTTTCGTCCCATTTTTAAAGTTTGAGCACCCGCGCCTTCACAGGGAACTTTTGGAGCACGGCTCATGCACCCATTCTGGGCGAAATATATAATTTTCATCCCTCTACTACATGCTAGTGCCATGGCAAATACTTGGAAATAAATCTGTCTTGAGAAAAACCGCTCCGAAGTGGACCTGGTTTTTCCATTTCGACGGTTTCGTCCCATTTTTAAAGTTTGAGCACCCGCGCCTTCACAGGGAACTTTTGGAGCACGGCTCATGCACCCATTCTGGGCGAAATATATAACTTTCATCCCTCTACTACATGCTAGTGCCATGGCAAATACTTGGAAATAAATCTGTCTTGAGAAAAACCGCTCCGAAGTGGACCTGGTTTTTCCGTTTTGACGGTTTCGTCCCATTTTTAAAGTTTCAGCACCCGCGCCTTCACAGGGAACTTTTGGAGCACGGCTCATGCGCCCATTCTGGGCGAAATGTATAATTTTCATCCCTCTACTACATGCTAGTGCCATGGCAAATACTTGGAAATAAATCTGTCTTGAGAAAAACCGCTCCGAAGTGGACGTGGTTTTTCCGTTTCGACGGTTTCGTCCCATTTTTAAATTTTGAGCACCCGCGCCTTCACAGGGAATTTTTGGAGCACGGCTCATGCACCCATTCTGGGCGAAATATATAACTTTCATCCCTCTACTACATGCTAGTGCCATGGCAAATACTTGGAAATAAATCTGTCTTGAGAAAAACCGCTCCGAAGTGGACCTGGTTTTTCCATTTCGACGGTTTCGTCCCATTTTTAAAGTTTGAGCACCCGCGCCTTCACAGGGAACTTTTGGAGCACGGCTCATGCACCCATTCTGGGCGAAATATATAACTTTCATCCCTCTACTACATGCTAGTGCCATGGCAAATACTTGGAAATAAATCTGTCTTGAGAAAACCGCTCCGAAGTGGACCTGGTTTTTCCGTTTTGACGGTTTCGTCCCATTTCTAAAGTTTCAGCACCCGCGCCTTCACAGGGAACTTTTGGAGCACGGCTCATGCACCCATTCTGGGCGAAATGTATAATTTTCATCCCTCTACTACATGCTAGTGCCATGGCAAATACTTGGAAATAAATCTGTCTTGAGAAAAACCGCTCCGAAGTGGACCTGGTTTTTCCGTTTCGACGGTTTCGTCCCATTTTTAAAGTTTGAGCACACGCGCCTTCAAAAGGAACTTTTGGAGCACAGCTCATGCACCCATTCTGGGCGAAATATATAATTTTCATCCCTCTACTACATGCTAGTGCCATGGCAAATACTTGGAAATAAATCTGTCTTGAGAAAAACCGCTCCGAAGTGGACCTGGTTTTTCCGTTTTGACGGTTTCGTCCCATTTTTTAAAGTTTGAGCACCCGCGCCTTCACAGGGAACTTTTGGAGCACAGCTCATGCACCCATTCTGGGCGAAATATATAATTTTCATCCCTCTACTACATGCTAGTGCCATGGCAAATACTTGGAAATAAATCTGTCTTGAGAAAAACCGCTCCGAAGTGGACCTGGTTTTTCCGTTTTGACGGTTTCGTCCCATTTTTAAAGTTTGAGCACCCGCGCCTTCACAGGGAACTTTTGGAGCACAGCTCATGCACCCATCCTGGGCGAAATATATAATTTTCATCCCTCTACTACATGCTAGTGCCATGGCAAATACTTGGAAATAAATCTGTCTTGAGAAAAACCGCTCCGAAGTGGACCTGGTTTTTCCGTTTTGACGGTTTCGTCCCATTTTTAAAGTTTGAGCACCCGCGCCTTCACAGGGAACTTTTGGAGCACGGCTCATGCACCCATTCTGGGCGAAATATACAATTTTCATCCCTCTACTACATGCTAGTGCCATGGCAAATACTTGGAAATAAATCTGTCTTGAGAAAAACCGCTCCAAAGTGGACCTGGTTTTTCCGTTTTGACGGTTTCGTCCCATTTTTAAAGTGTGAGCACCCGCGCCTTCACAGGGAACTTTTGGAGCACGGCTCATGCACCCATTTTGGGCGAAATATATCATTTTCATCCCTCTATTACATGCTGGTGCCATGGCAAATACTTGGAAATAAATCTGTCTTGAGAAAAACCGCTCCGAAGTGGACCTGGTGGTTTCCGTTTTGACGGTTTCGTCCCATTTTTTAAAGTTTGAGCACCCGCGCCTTCACAGGGAACTTTTGGAGCACGGCTCATGCACCCATTCTGGGCGAAATGTATAATTTTCATCCCTCTACTACATGCTAGTGCCATGGCAAATACTTGGAAATAAATCTGTCTTGAGAAAAACCGCTCCGAAGTGGACCTGGTTTTTCCATTTTGACGGTTTCGTCCCATTTTTAAAGTTTGAGCACCCGCGCCTTCACAGGGAACTTTTGGAGCACGGCTCATGCACCCATTTTGGGCGAAATATATTATTTTCATCCCTCTATTACATGCTGGTGCCATGGCAAATACTTGGAAATAAATCTGTCTTGAGAAAAACCGCTCCGAAGTGGACCTGGTTTTTCCGTTTTGACGGTTTCGTCCCATTTTTAAAGTTTGAGCACCCGCGCCTTCACAGGGAACTTTTGGAGCACGGCTCATGCACCCATTCTGGGCGAAATATATAATTTTCATCCCTCTACTACATGCTAGTGCCATGGCAAATACTTGGAAATAAATCTGTCTTGAGAAAAACCGCTCCGAAGTGGACCTGGTTTTTTGTTTGGACGGTTTCGTCCCATTTTTAAATTTTGAGCACCCGCGCCTTCACAGGGAACTTTTGGAGCACGGCTCATGCACCCATTCTGGGCGAAATATATAATTTTCATCCCTCTACTACATGCTAGTGCCATGGCAAATACTTGGAAATAAATCTGTCTTGAGAAAAACCGCTCCGAAGTGGACCTGGTTTTTCCGTTTTGACGGTTTCGTCCCATTTTTAAAGTGTGAGCACCCGCGCCTTCACAGGTAACTTTTGGAGCACGGCTCATGCACCCATTTTGGGCGAAATATATCATTTTCATCCCTCTATTACATGCTGGTGCCATGGCAAATACTTGGAAATAAATCTGTCTTGAGAAAAACCGCTCCGAAGTGGACCTGGTTTTTCCGTTTTGACGGTTTCGTCCCATTTTTTAAAGTTTGAGCACCCGCGCCTTCACAGGGAACTTTTGGAGCACGGCTGATGCACCCATTCTGGGCGAAATGTATAATTTTCATCCCTCTACTACATGCTAGTGCCATGGCAAATACATGGAAATATATCTGTCTTGAGAAAAACCGCTCCGAAGTGGACCTGGTTTTTCCGTTTTGACGGTTTCGTCCAATTTTTAAAGTTTGAGCACCCGCGCCTTCACAGGGAACTTTTGGAGCACGGCTCATGCACCCATTTTGGGCGAAATATATCATTTTCATCCCTCTATTACATGCTGGTGCCATGGAAAATACTTGGAAATAAATCTGTCTTGAGAAAAACCGCTCCGAAGTGGACCTGGTTTTTCCGTTTTGACGGTTTCGTCCCATTTTTAAAGTGTGAGCACCCGCGCCTTCACAGGGAACTTTTGGAGCACGGCTCATGCACCCATTCTGGGCGAAATGTATAATTTTCATCCCTCTACTACATGCTAGTGCCATGGCAAATACTTGGAAATAAATCTGTCGTGAGAAAAACCGCTCCGAAGTGGACCTGGTTTTTCCGTTTTGACGGTTTTGTCCCATTTTTAAAGTTTGAGCACCCGCGCCTTCACAGGGAACTTTTGGAGCACAGCTCATGCACCCATTCTGGGCGAAATATATAATTTTCATCCCTCTACTACACGCTAGTGCCATGGCAAATACTTGGAAATAAATCTGTCTTGAGAAAAACCGCTCCGAAGTGGACCTGGTTTTTTCATTTCGACGGTTTCATCCCATTTTTAAAGTTTGAGCACCCGCGCCTTCACAGGGAACTTTTGGAGCACGGCTCATGCACCCATTCTGGGCGAAATATATAACTTTCATCCCTCTACTACATGCTAGTGCCATGGCAAATACTTGGAAATAAATCTGTCTTGAGAAAAACCGCTCCGAAGTGGACCTGGTTTTTCCGTTTTGACGGTTTCGTCCCATTTTTAAAGTTTGAGCACCCGCGCCTTCACAGAGAACTTTTGGAGCACGGCTCATGCACTCATTCTGGGCGAAATGTATAATTTTCATCCCTCTACTACATGCTAGTGCCATGGCAAATACTTGGAAATAAATATGTCTTGAGAAAAACCGCTCCGAAGTGGACCTGGTTTTTCCGTTTCGACGGTTTCGTCCCATTTTTAAAGTTTGAGCATCCGCGCCTTCACAGGGAACTTTTGGAGCACGGCTCATGCACCCATTTTGGGCGAAATATATCATTTTCATCCCTCTATTACATGCTGGTGCCATGGCAAATACTTGGAAATAAATCTGTCTTGAGAAAAACCGCTCCGAAGTGGACCTGGTGGTTTCCGTTTTGACGGTTTCGTCCCATTTTTAAAGTTTGAGCACCCGCGCCTTCACAGGGAACTTTTGGAGCACGGCTCATGCACCCATTCTGGGCGAAATATATAATTTTCATCCCTCTACTACATGCTAGTGCCATGGCAAATACTTGGAAATAAATCTGTCTTGAGAAAAACCGCTCCGAAGTGGACCTGGTTTTTCCGTTTTGACGGTTTCGTCCCATTTTTAAAGTTTGAGCACACGCGCCTTCACAGGGAACTTTTGGAGCACGGCTCATGCACCCATTTTGGGCGAAATATATCATTTTCATCCCTCTATTACATGCTGGTGCCATGGCAAATACTTGGAAGTAAATCTGTCTTGAGAAAAACCGCTCCGAAGTGGACCTGGTTTTTCCGTTTTGACGGTTTCGTCCCATTTTTAAAGTTTGAGCACCCGCGCCTTCACAGGGAACTTTTGGAGCACAGCTCATGCACCCATTCTGGGCGAAATATATAATTCTCATCCCTCTACTACATGCTAGTGCCATGGCAAATACTTGGAAATAAATCTGTCTTGAGAAAAACCGCTCCGAAGTGGACCTGGTTTTTCCATTTCGACGGTTTCGTCCCATTTTTAAAGTTTGAGCACCCGCGCCTTGACAGGGAACTTTTGGAGCACGGCTCATGCACCCATTCTGGGCGCAATATATAACTTTCATCCCTCTACTACATGCTAGTGCCATGGCAAATACTTGGAAATAAATCTGTCTTGAGAAAAACCGCTCCGAAGTGGACCTGGTTTTTCCGGTTTGACGGTTTCGTCCCATTTTTAAAGTTTGAGCACCCGCGCCTTCACAGGGAACTTTTGGAGCACGGCTCATGCACCCATTCTGGGCGAAATATATAATTTTCATCCCTCTACTACATGCTAGTGCCATGGCAAATACTTGGAAATAAATCTGTCTTGAGAAAAACCGCTCCGAAGTGGACCTGGTTTTTCCATTTCGACGGTTTCGTCCCATTTTTAAAGTTTGAGCACCCGCGCCTTCACAGGGAACTTTTGGAGCACGGCTCATGCACCCATTCTGGGCGAAATATATAACTTTCATCCCTCTACTACATGCTAGTGCCATGGCAAATACTTGGAAATAAATCTGTCTTGAGAAAAACCGCTCCGAAGTGGACCTGGTTTTTCCGTTTTGACGGTTTCGTCCCATTTTTAAAGTTTCAGCACCCGCGCCTTCACAGGGAACTTTTGGAGCACGGCTCATGCGCCCATTCTGGGCGAAATGTATAATTTTCATCCCTCTACTACATGCTAGTGCCATGGCAAATACTTGGAAATAAATCTGTCTTGAGAAAAACCGCTCCGAAGTGGACGTGGTTTTTCCGTTTCGACGGTTTCGTCCCATTTTTAAATTTTGAGCACCCGCGCCTTCACAGGGAATTTTTGGAGCACGGCTCATGCACCCATTCTGGGCGAAATATATAACTTTCATCCCTCTACTACATGCTAGTGCCATGGCAAATACTTGGAAATAAATCTGTCTTGAGAAAAACCGCTCCGAAGTGGACCTGGTTTTTCCATTTCGACGGTTTCGTCCCATTTTTAAAGTTTGAGCACCCGCGCCTTCACAGGGAACTTTTGGAGCACGGCTCATGCACCCATTCTGGGCGAAATATATAACTTTCATCCCTCTACTACATGCTAGTGCCATGGCAAATACTTGGAAATAAATCTGTCTTGAGAAAAACCGCTCCGAAGTGGACCTGGTTTTTCCGTTTTGACGGTTTCGTCCCATTTCTAAAGTTTCAGCACCCGCGCCTTCACAGGGAACTTTTGGAGCACGGCTCATGCACCCATTCTGGGCGAAATGTATAATTTTCATCCCTCTACTACATGCTAGTGCCATGGCAAATACTTGGAAATAAATCTGTCTTGAGAAAAACCGCTCCGAAGTGGACCTGGTTTTTCCGTTTCGACGGTTTCGTCCCATTTTTAAAGTTTGAGCACACGCGCCTTCAAAAGGAACTTTTGGAGCACAGCTCATGCACCCATTCTGGGCGAAATATATAATTTTCATCCCTCTACTACATGCTAGTGCCATGGCAAATACTTGGAAATAAATCTGTCTTGAGAAAAACCGCTCCGAAGTGGACCTGGTTTTTCCATTTCGACGGTTTCGTCCCATTTTTAAAGTTTGAGCACCCGCGCCTTCACAGGGAACTTTTGGAGCACGGCTCATGCACCCATTCTGGGCGAAATATATAACTTTCATCCCTCTACTACATGCTAGTGCCATGGCAAATACTTGGAAATAAATCTGTCTTGAGAAAAACCGCTCCGAAGTGGACCTGGTTTTTCCGTTTTGACGGTTTCGTCCCATTTTTTAAAGTTTGAGCACCCGCGCCTTCACAGGGAACTTTTGGAGCACAGCTCATGCACCCATTCTGGGCGAAATATATAATTTTCATCCCTCTACTACATGCTAGTGCCATGGCAAATACTTAGAAATAAATCTGTCTTGAGAAAAACCGCTCCGAAGTGGACCTGGTTTTTCCGTTTTGACGGTTTCGTCCCATTTTTAAAGTTTGAGCACCCGCGCCTTCACAGGGAACTTTTGGAGCACGGCTAATTCACCCATTTTGGGCGAAATGTATAATTTTCATCCCTCTACTACGTGCTAGTGCCATGGCAAATACTTGGAAATAAATCTGTCTTGAGGAAAACCGCTCCGAAGTGGACCTGGTTTTTCCGTTTTGACGGTTTTGTCCCATTTTTAAAGTTTGAGCACCCGCGCCTTCACAGGGAACTTTTGGAGCACAGCTCATGCACCCATTCTGGGCGAAATATATAATTTTCATCCCTCTACTACATGCTAGTGCCATGGCAAATACTTGGAAATAAATCTGTCTTGAGAAAAACCGCTCCGAAGTGGACCTGGTTTTTCCGTTTTGACGGTTTCGTCCCATTTTTAAAGTTTGAGCACCCGCGCCTTCACAGGGAACTTTTGGAGCACAGCTCATGCACCCATCCTGGGCGAAATATATAATTTTCATCCCTCTACTACATGCTAGTGCCATGGCAAATACTTGGAAATAAATCTGTCTTGAGAAAAACCGCTCCGAAGTGGACCTGGTTTTTCCGTTTTGACGGTTTCGTCCCATTTTTAAAGTTTGAGCACCCGCGCCTTCACAGGGAACTTTTGGAGCACGGCTCATGCACCCATTCTGGGCGAAATATACAATTTTCATCCCTCTACTACATGCTAGTGCCATGGCAAATACTTGGAAATAAATCTGTCTTGAGAAAAACCGCTCCAAAGTGGACCTGGTTTTTCCGTTTTGACGGTTTCGTCCCATTTTTAAAGTGTGAGCACCCGCGCCTTCACAGGGAACTTTTGGAGCACGGCTCATGCACCCATTTTGGGCGAAATATATCATTTTCATCCCTCTATTACATGCTGGTGCCATGGCAAATACTTGGAAATAAATCTGTCTTGAGAAAAACCGCTCCGAAGTGGACCTGGTGGTTTCCGTTTTGACGGTTTCGTCCCATTTTTTAAAGTTTGAACACCCGCGCCTTCACAGGGAACTTTTGGAGCACGGCTCATGCACCCATTCTGGGCGAAATGTATAATTTTCATCCCTCTACTACATGCTAGTGCCATGGCAAATACTTGGAAATAAATCTGTCTTGAGAAAAACCGCTCCGAAGTGGACCTGGTTTTTCCATTTTGACGGTTTCGTCCCATTTTTAAAGTTTGAGCACCCGCGCCTTCACAGGGAACTTTTGGAGCACGGCTCATGCACCCATTTTGGGCGAAATATATTATTTTCATCCCTCTATTACATGCTGGTGCCATGGCAAATACTTGGAAATAAATCTGTCTTGAGAAAAACCGCTCCGAAGTGGACCTGGTTTTTCCGTTTTGACGGTTTCGTCCCATTTTTAAAGTTTGAGCACCCGCGCCTTCACAGGGAACTTTTGGAGCACGGCTCATGCACCCATTCTGGGCGAAATATATAATTTTCATCCCTCTACTACATGCTAGTGCCATGGCAAATACTTGGAAATAAATCTGTCTTGAGAAAAACCGCTCCGAAGTGGACCTGGTTTTTTGTTTGGACGGTTTCGTCCCATTTTTAAATTTTGAGCACCCGCGCCTTCACAGGGAACTTTTGGAGCACGGCTCATGCACCCATTCTGGGCGAAATATATAATTTTCATCCCTCTACTACATGCTAGTGCCATGGCAAATACTTGGAAATAAATCTGTCTTGAGAAAAACCGCTCCGAAGTGGACCTGGTTTTTCCGTTTTGACGGTTTCGTCCCATTTTTAAAGTGTGAGCACCCGCGCCTTCACAGGTAACTTTTGGAGCACGGCTCATGCACCCATTTTGGGCGAAATATATCATTTTCATCCCTCTATTACATGCTGGTGCCATGGCAAATACTTGGAAATAAATCTGTCTTGAGAAAAACCGCTCCGAAGTGGACCTGGTTTTTCCGTTTTGACGGTTTCGTCCCATTTTTTAAAGTTTGAGCACCCGCGCCTTCACAGGGAACTTTTGGAGCACGGCTGATGCACCCATTCTGGGCGAAATGTATAATTTTCATCCCTCTACTACATGCTAGTGCCATGGCAAATACATGGAAATATATCTGTCTTGAGAAAAACCGCTCCGAAGTGGACCTGGTTTTTCCGTTTTGACGGTTTCGTCCAATTTTTAAAGTTTGAGCACCCGCGCCTTCACAGGGAACTTTTGGAGCACGGCTCATGCACCCATTTTGGGCGAAATATATCATTTTCATCCCTCTATTACATGCTGGTGCCATGGAAAATACTTGGAAATAAATCTGTCTTGAGAAAAACCGCTCCGAAGTGGACCTGGTTTTTCCGTTTTGACGGTTTCGTCCCATTTTTAAAGTGTGAGCACCCGCGCCTTCACAGGGAACTTTTGGAGCACGGCTCATGCACCCATTCTGGGCGAAATGTATAATTTTCATCCCTCTACTACATGCTAGTGCCATGGCAAATACTTGGAAATAAATCTGTCGTGAGAAAAACCGCTCCGAAGTGGACCTGGTTTTTCCGTTTTGACGGTTTTGTCCCATTTTTAAAGTTTGAGCACCCGCGCCTTCACAGGGAACTTTTGGAGCACAGCTCATGCACCCATTCTGGGCGAAATATATAATTTTCATCCCTCTACTACACGCTAGTGCCATGGCAAATACTTGGAAATAAATCTGTCTTGAGAAAAACCGCTCCGAAGTGGACCTGGTTTTTTCATTTCGACGGTTTCATCCCATTTTTAAAGTTTGAGCACCCGCTCCTTCACAGGGAACTTTTGGAGCACGGCTCATGCACCCATTCTGGGCGAAATATATAACTTTCATCCCTCTACTACATGCTAGTGCCATGGCAAATACTTGGAAATAAATCTGTCTTGAGAAAAACCGCTCCGAAGTGGACCTGGTTTTTCCGTTTTGACGGTTTCGTCCCATTTTTAAAGTTTGAGCACCCGCGCCTTCACAGAGAACTTTTGGAGCACGGCTCATGCACTCATTCTGGGCGAAATGTATAATTTTCATCCCTCTACTACATGCTAGTGCCATGGCAAATACTTGGAAATAAATATGTCTTGAGAAAAACCGCTCCGAAGTGGACCTGGTTTTTCCGTTTCGACGGTTTCGTCCCATTTTTAAAGTTTGAGCATCCGCGCCTTCACAGGGAACTTTTGGAGCACGGCTCATGCACCCATTTTGGGCGAAATATATTATTTTCATCCCTCTATTACATGCTGGTGCCATGGCAAATACTTGGAAATAAATCTGTCTTGAGAAAAACCGCTCCGAAGTGGACCTGGTGGTTTCCGTTTTGACGGTTTCGTCCCATTTTTAAAGTTTGAGCACCCGCGCCTTCACAGGGAACTTTTGGAGCACGGCTCATGCACCCATTCTGGGCGAAATATATAATTTTCATCCCTCTACTACATGCTAGTGCCATGGCAAATACTTGGAAATAAATCTGTCTTGAGAAAAACCGCTCCGAAGTGGACCTGGTTTTTCCGTTTTGACGGTTTCGTCCCATTTTTAAAGTTTGAGCACACGCGCCTTCACAGGGAACTTTTGGAGCACGGCTCATGCACCCATTTTGGGCGAAATATATCATTTTCATCCCTCTATTACATGCTGGTGCCATGGCAAATACTTGGAAGTAAATCTGTCTTGAGAAAAACCGCTCCGAAGTGGACCTGGTTTTTCCGTTTTGACGGTTTCGTCCCATTTTTAAAGTTTGAGCACCCGCGCCTTCACAGGGAACTTTTGGAGCACAGCTCATGCACCCATTCTGGGCGAAATATATAATTCTCATCCCTCTACTACATGCTAGTGCCATGGCAAATACTTGGAAATAAATCTGTCTTGAGAAAAACCGCTCCGAAGTGGACCTGGTTTTTCCATTTCGACGGTTTCGTCCCATTTTTAAAGTTTGAGCACCCGCGCCTTGACAGGGAACTTTTGGAGCACGGCTCATGCACCCATTCTGAGCGCAATATATAACTTTCATCCCTCTACTACATGCTAGTGCCATGGCAAATACTTGGAAATAAATCTGTCTTGAGAAAAACCGCTCCGAAGTGGACCTGGTTTTTCCGGTTTGACGGTTTCGTCCCATTTTTAAAGTTTGAGCACCCGCGCCTTCACAGGGAACTTTTGGAGCACGGCTCATGCACCCATTCTGGGCGAAATATATAATTTTCATCCCTCTACTACATGCTAGTGCCATGGCAAATACTTGGAAATAAATCTGTCTTGAGAAAAACCGCTCCGAAGTGGACCTGGTTTTTCCATTTCGACGGTTTCGTCCCATTTTTAAAGTTTGAGCACCCGCGCCTTCACAGGGAACTTTTGGAGCACGGCTCATGCACCCATTCTGGGCGAAATATATAACTTTCATCCCTCTACTACATGCTAGTGCCATGGCAAATACTTGGAAATAAATCTGTCTTGAGAAAAACCGCTCCGAAGTGGACCTGGTTTTTCCGTTTTGACGGTTTCGTCCCATTTTTAAAGTTTCAGCACCCGCGCCTTCACAGGGAACTTTTGGAGCACGGCTCATGCGCCCATTCTGAGCGAAATGTATAATTGTCATCCCTCTACTACATGCTAGTGCCATGGCAAATACTTGGAAATAAATCTGTCTTGAGAAAAACCGCTCCGAAGTGGACCTGGTTTTTCCGTTTTGACGGTTTCGTCCCATTTTTAAAGTTTCAGCACCCGCGCCTTCACAGGGAACTTTTGGAGCACGGCTCATGCACCCATTCTGGGCGAAATATATAACTTTCATCCCTCTACTACATGCTAGTGCCATGGCAAATACTTGGAAATAAATCTGTCTTGAGAAAAACCGCTCCGAAGTGGACCTGGTTTTTCCGTTTCGACGGTTTCGTCCCATTTTTAAATTTTGAGCACCCGCGCCTTCACAGGGAATTTTGGGAGCACGGCTCATGCACCCATTCTGGGCGAAATATATAACTTTCATCCCTCTACTACATGCTAGTGCCATGGCAAATACTTGGAAATAAATCTGTCTTGAGAAAAACCGCTCCGAAGTGGACCTGGTTTTTCCGTTTTGACGGTTTCGTCCAATTTTTAAAGTTTGAGCACCCGCGCCTTCACAGGGAACTTTTGGAGCACGGCTCATGCACCCATTTTGGGCGAAATATATCATTTTCATCCCTCTATTACATGCTGGTGCCATGGCAAATACTTGGAAATAAATCTGTCTTGAGAAAAACCGCTCCGAAGTGGACCTGGTTTTTCCGTTTTGACGGTTTCGTCCCATTTTTAAAGTGTGAGCACCCGCGCCTTCACAGGGAACTTTTGGAGCACGGCTCATGCACCCATTCTGGGCGAAATGTATAATTTTCATCCCTCTACTACATGCTAGTGCCATGGCAAATACTTGGAAATAAATCTGTCGTGAGAAAAACCGCTCCGAAGTGGACCTGGTTTTTCCGTTTTGACGGTTTTGTCCCATTTTTAAAGTTTGAGCACCCGCGCCTTCACAGGGAACTTTTGGAGCACAGCTCATGCACCCATTCTGGGCGAAATATATAATTTTCATCCCTCTACTACACGCTAGTGCCATGGCAAATACTTGGAAATAAATCTGTCTTGAGAAAAACCGCTCCGAAGTGGACCTGGTTTTTTCATTTCGACGGTTTCATCCCATTTTTAAAGTTTGAGCACCCGCGCCTTCACAGGAACTTTTGGAGCACGGCTCATGCACCCATTCTGGGCGAAATATATAACTTTCATCCCTCTACTACATGCTAGTGCCATGGCAAATACTTGGAAATAAATCTGTCTTGAGAAAAACCGCTCCGAAGTGGACCTGGTTTTTCCGTTTTGACGGTTTCGTCCCATTTTTAAAGTTTGAGCACCCGCGCCTTCACAGAGAACTTTTGGAGCACGGCTCATGCACTCATTCTGGGCGAAATGTATAATTTTCATCCCTCTACTACATGCTAGTGCCATGGCAAATACTTGGAAATAAATATGTCTTGAGAAAAACCGCTCCGAAGTGGACCTGGTTTTTCCGTTTCGACGGTTTCGTCCCATTTTTTAAAGTTTGAGCATCCGCGCCTTCACAGGGAACTTTTGGAGCACGGCTCATGCACCCATTTTGGGCGAAATATATCATTTTCATCCCTCTATTACATGCTGGTGCCATGGCAAATACTTGGAAATAAATCTGTCTTGAGAAAAACCGCTCCGAAGTGGACCTGGTGGTTTCCGTTTTGACGGTTTCGTCCCATTTTTAAAGTTTGAGCACCCGCGCCTTCACAGGGAACTTTTGGAGCACGGCTCATGCACCCATTCTGGGCGAAATGTATAATTTTCATCCCTCTACTACATGCTAGTGCCATGGCAAATACTTGGAAATAAATCTGTCTTGAGAAAAACCGTTCCGAAGTGGACCTGGTTTTTCCGTTTTGACGGTTTCGTCCAATTTTTAAAGTTTGAGCAACCGCGCCTTCACAGGGAACTTTTGGAGCACGGCTCATGCACCCATTTTGGGCGAAATATATTATTTTCATCCCTCTATTACATGCTGGTGCCATGGCAAATACTTGGAAATAAATCTGTCTTGAGAAAAACCGCTCCGAAGTGGACCTGGTTTTTCCGTTTTGACGGTTTCGTCCCATTTTTAAAGTTTGAGCACCCGCGCCTTCACAGGGAACTTTTGGAGCACGGCTCATGCACCCATTCTGGGCGAAATATATAATTTTCATCCCTCTACTACAAGCTAGTGCCATGGCAAATACTTGGAAATAAATCTGTCTTGAGAAAAACCGCTCCGAAGTGGACCTGGTTTTTCCGTATTGACGGTTTCGTCCCATTTTTAAAGTTTGAGCACACGCGCCTTCACAGGGAACTTTTGGAGCACGGCTCATGCACCCATTTTGGGCGAAATATATCATTTTCATCCCTCTATTACATGCTGGTGCCATGGCAAATACTTGGAAGTAAATCTGTCTTGAGAAAAACCGCTCCGAAGTGGACCTGGTTTTTCCGTTTTGACGGTTTCGTCCCATTTTTAAAGTTTGAGCACCCGCGCCTTCACAGGGAACTTTTGGAGCACAGCTCATGCACCCATTCTGGGCGAAATATATAATTCTCATCCCTCTACTACATGCTAGTGCCATGGCAAATACTTGGAAATAAATCTGTCTTGAGAAAAACCGCTCCGAAGTGGACCTGGTTTTTCCATTTCGACGGTTTCGTCCCATTTTTAAAGTTTGAGCACCCGCGCCTTGACAGGGAACTTTTGGAGCACGGCTCATGCACCCATTCTGGGCGCAATATATAACTTTCATCCCTCTACTACATGCTAGTGCCATGGCAAATACTTGGAAATAAATCTGTCTTGAGAAAAACCGCTCCGAAGTGGACCTGGTTTTTCCGTTTTGACGGTTTCGTCCCATTTTTAAAGTTTGAGCACCCGCGCCTTCACAGGGAACTTTTGGAGCACGGCTCATGCACCCATTCTGGGCGAAATATATAATTTTCATCCCTCTACTACATGCTAGTGCCATGGCAAATACTTGGAAATAAATCTGTCTTGAGAAAAACCGCTCCGAAGTGGACCTGGTTTTTCCATTTCGACGGTTTCGTCCCATTTTTAAAGTTTGAGCACCCGCGCCTTCACAGGGAACTTTTGGAGCACGGCTCATGCACCCATTCTGGGCGAAATATATAACTTTCATCCCTCTACTACATGCTAGTGCCATGGCAAATACTTGGAAATAAATCTGTCTTGAGAAAAACCGCTCCGAAGTGGACCTGGTTTTTCCGTTTTGACGGTTTCGTCCCATTTTTAAAGTTTCAGCACCCGCGCCTTCACAGGGAACTTTTGGAGCACGGCTCATGCGCCCATTCTGAGCGAAATGTATAATTGTCATCCCTCTACTACATGCTAGTGCCATGGCAAATACTTGGAAATAAATCTGTCTTGAGAAAAACCGCTCCGAAGTGGACCTGGTTTTTCCGTTTCGACGGTTTCGTCCCATTTTTAAATTTTGAGCACCCGCGCCTTCACAGGGAATTTTGGGAGCACGGCTCATGCACCCATTCTGGGCGAAATATATAACTTTCATCCCTCTACTACATGCTAGTGCCATGGCAAATACTTGGAAATAAATCTGTCTTGAGAAAAACCGCTCCGAAGTGGACCTGGTTTTTCCGTTTTGACAGTTTCGTCCCATTTTTAAAGTTTGAGCATCCGCGCCTTCACAGGGAACTTTTGGAGCACGGCTCATGCACCCATTCTGGGCGAAATATATAATTTTCATCCCTCTACTACATGCTAGTGCCATGGCAAATACTTGGAAATAAATCTGTCTTGAGAAAAACCCCTCCGAAGTGGACCTGGTTTTTCCATTTCGACGGTTTCGTCCCATTTTTAAAGTTTGAGCACCCGCGCCTTCACAGGGAACTTTTGGAGCACGGCTCATGCACCCATTCTGGGCGAAATATATAACTTTCATCCCTCTACTACATGCTAGTGCCATGGCAAATACTTGGAAATAAATCTGTCTTGAGAAAAACCGCTCCGAAGTGGACCTGGTTTTTCCGTTTTGACAGTTTCGTCCCATTTTTAAAGTTTGAGCATCCGCGCCTTCACAGGGAACTTTTGGAGCACGGCTCATGCACCCATTCTGGGCGAAATGTATAATTTTCATCCCTCTACTACATGCTAGTGCCATGGGAAATACTTGGAAATAAATCTGTCTTGAGAAAAACCGCTCCGAAGTGGACCTGGTTTTTCCGTTTCGACGGTTTTGTCCCATTTTTAAAGTTTGAGCACCCGCGCCTTCACAGGGAACTTTTGGAGCACAGCTCATGCACCCATTCTGGGCGAAATATATAATTTTCATCCCTCTACTACATGCTAGTGCCATGGCAAATACTTGGAAATAAATCTGTCTTGAGAAAAACCGCTCCGAAGTGGACCTGGTTTTTCCGTTTTGACGGTTTCGTCCCATTTTTAAAGTTTGAGCACACGCGCCTTCACAGGGAACTTTTGGAGCACAGCTCATGCACCCATTTTGGGCGAAATATATAATTTTCATCCCTCTACTACATGCTAGTGCCATGGCAAATACTTGGAAATAAATCTGTCTTGAGAAAAACCGCTCCGAAGTGGACCTGGTTTTTCCGTTTTGACGGTTTCGTCCCATTTTTAAAGTTTGAGCACCCGCGCCTTCACAGGGAACTTTTGGAGCACGGCTCATGCACCCATTTTGGGCGAAATATATCATTTTCATCCCTCTATTACATGCTGGTGCCATGGCAAATACTTGGAAATAAATCTGTCTTGAGAAAAACCGCACCGAAGTGGACCTGGTGGTTTCCGTTTTGACGGTTTCGTCCCATTTTTTAAAGTTTGAGCACCCGCGCCTTCACAGGGAACTTTTGGAGCACGGCTCATGCACCCATTCTGGGCGAAATGTATAATTTTCATCCCTCTACTACATGCTAGTGCCATGGCAAATACTTGGAAATAAATCTGTCTTGAGAAAAACCGTTCCGAAGTGGACCTGGTTTTTTCCGTTTTGACGGTTTCGTCCCATTTTTAAAGTTTGAGCACCCGCGCCTTCACAGGGAACTTTTGGAGCACGGCTCATGCACCCATTTTGGGCGAAATATATCATTTTCATCCCTCTATTACATGCTGGTGCCATGGCAAATACTTGGAAATAAATCTGTCTTGAGAAAAACCGCTCCGAAGTGGACCTGGTTTTTCCGTTTTGACGGTTTCGTCCCATTTTTAAAGTTTGAGCACCCGCGCCTTCACAGGGAACTTTTGGAGCACGGCTCATGCACCCATTCTGGGCGAAATATATAATTTTCATCCCTCTACTACATGCTAGTGCCATGGCAAATACTTGGAAATAAATCTGTCTTGAGAAAAACCGCTCCGAAGTGGACCTGGTTTTTCCGTTTTGACGGTTTCGTCCCATTTTTAAAGTTTGAGCACCCGCGCCTTCACAGGGAACTTTTGGAGCACAGCTCATGCACCCATTCTGGGCGAAATATATAATTCTCATCCCTCTACTACATGCTAGTGCCATGGCAAATACTTGGAAATAAATCTGTCTTGAGAAAAACCGCTCCGAAGTGGACCTGGTTTTTCCATTTCGACGGTTTCGTCCCATTTTTAAAGTTTGAGCACCCGCGCCTTCACAGGGAACTTTTGGAGCACAGCTCATGCACCCATTCTGGGCGAAATATATAATTCTCATCCCTCTACTACATGCTAGTGCCATGGCAAATACTTGGAAATAAATCTGTCTTGAGAAAAACCGCTCCGAAGTGGACCTGGTTTTTCCATTTCGACGGTTTCGTGCCATTTTTAAAGTTTGAGCACCCGCGCCTTCACAGGGAACTTTTGGAGCACGGCTCATGCACCCATTCTGGGCGAAATATATAATTTTCATCCCTCTACTACATGCTAGTGCCATGGCAAATACTTGGAAATAAATCTGTCTTGAGAAAAACCGCTCCGAAGTGGACCTGGTTTTTCCATTTCGACGGTTTCGTCCCATTTTTAAACTTTGAGCACCCGCGCCTTCACAGGGAACTTTTGGAGCACGGCTCATGCACTCATTCTGGGCGAAATGTATAATTTTCATCCCTCTACTACATGCTAGTGCCATGGCAAATACTTGGAAACAAATCTGTCTTGAGAGAAACCGCTCCGAAGTGGACCTGGTTTTTCCGTTTCGACGGTTTCGTCCCATTTTTAAAGTTTGAGCATCCGCGCCTTCACAGGGAACTTTTGGAGCACGGCTCATGCACCCATTTTGGGCGAAATATATCATTTTCATCCCTCTATTACATGCTGGTGCCATGGCAAATACTTGGAAATAAATCTGTCTTGAGAAAAACCGCTCCGAAGTGGACCTGGTGGTTTCCGTTTTGACGGTTTCGTCCCATTTTTTAAAGTTTGAGCACCCGCGCCTTCACAGGGAACTTTTGGAGCACGGCTCATGCACCCATTCTGGGCGAAATGTATAATTTTCATCCCTCTACTACATGCTAGTGCCATGGCAAATACTTGGAAATAAATCTGTCTTGAGAAAAACCGTTCCGAAGTGGACCTGGTTTTTTCCGTTTTGACGGTTTCGTCCCATTTTTAAAGTTTGAGCACCCGCGCCTTCACAGGGAACTCTTGGAGCACGGCTCATGCTCCCATTCTGGGCGAAATATATAATTTTCATCCCTCTACTACATGCTAGTGCCATGGCAAATACTTGGAAATAAATCTGTCTTGAGAAAAACCGCTCCGAAGTGGACCTGGTTTTTCCATTTCGACGGTTTCGTCCCATTTTTAAAGTTTGAGCACCCGCGCCTTCACAGGGAACTTTTGGAGCACGGCTCATGCACCCATTCTGGGCGAAATATATAACTTTCATCCCTCTACTACATGCTAGTGCCATGGCAAATACTTGGAAATAAATCTGTCTTGAGAAAAACCGCTCCGAAGTGGACCTGGTTTTTCCGTTTTGACGGTTTCGTCCCATTTTTAAAGTTTCAGCACCCGCGCCTTCACAGGGAACTTTTGGAGCACGGCTCATGCGCCCATTCTGAGCGAAATGTATAATTGTCATCCCTCTACTACATGCTAGTGCCATGGCAAATACTTGGAAATAAATCTGTCTTGAGAAAAACCGCTCCGAAGTGGACCTGGTTTTTCCGTTTCGACGGTTTCGTCCCATTTTTAAAGTTTGAGCACCCGCGCCTCCACAGGGAACTTTTGGAGCACGGCTCATGCACCCATTCTGGGCGAAATATATAATTTTCATCCCTCTACTACATGCTAGTGCCATGGCAAATACTTGGAAATAAATCTGTCTTGAGAAAAATCGCTCCGAAGTGGACCTGGTTTTTCCATTTCGACGGTTTCGTCCCATTTTTAAAGTTTGAGCACCCGCGCCTTCACAGGGAACTTTTGGAGCACGGCTCATGCACCCATTCTGGGCGAAATATATAACTTTCATCCCTCTACTACATGCTAGTGCCATGGCAAATACTTGGAAATAAATCTGTCTTGAGAAAAACCGCTCCGAAGTGGACCTGGTTTTTCCGTTTTGACGGTTTCGTCCCATTTTTAAAGTTTCAGCACCCGCGCCTTCACAGGGAACTTTTGGAGCACGGCTCATGCACCCATTCTGGGCGAAATGTATAATTTTCATCCCTCTACTACATGCTAGTGCCATGGCAAATACTTGGAAATAAATCTGTCTTGAGAAAAACCGCTCCGAAGTGGACCTGGTTTTTCCGTTTCGACGGTTTCGTCCCATTTTTAAAGTTTGAGCACCCGCGCCTTCACAAGGAACTTTTGGAGCACAGCTCATGCAGCCATTCTGGGCTAAATATATAATTTTCATCCCTCTACTACATGCTAGTGCCATGGCAAATACTTGGAAATAAATCTGTCTTGAGAAAAACCGCTCCGAAGTGGACCTGGTTTTTCCATTTCGACGGTTTCGTCCCATTCTTAAAGTTTGAGCACCCGCGCCTTCACAGGGAACTTTTGGAGCACGGCTCATGCACCCATTCTGGGCGAAATATATAACTTTCATCCCTCTACTACATGCTAGTGCCATGGCAAATACTTTGAAATAAATCTGTCTTGAGAAAAACCGCTCCGAAGTGGACCTGGTTTTCCCGTTTTGACGGTTTCGTCCCATTTTTTAAAGTTTGAGCACCCGCGCCTTCACAGGGAACTTTTGGAGCACGGCTCATGCACCCATTCTGGGCGAAATGTATAATTTTCATCCCTCTACTCCATGCTAGTGCCATGGCAAATACTTGGAAATAAATCTGTCTTGAGAAAAACCGCTCCGAAGTGGACCTGGCTTTTCCGTTTCGACGGTTTTGTCCCATTTTTAAAGTTTGAGCACCCGCGCCTTCACAGGGAACTTTTGGAGCACAGCTCATGCACCCATTCTGGGCGAAATATATAATTTTCATCCCTCTACTACATGCTAGTGCCATGGCAAATACTTGGAAATAAATCTGTCTTGAGAAAAACCGCTCCGAAGTGGACCTGGTTTTTCCGTTTTGACGGTTTCGTCCCATTTTTAAAGTTTGAGCACACGCGCCTTCACAGGGAACTTTTGGAGCACAGCTCATGCACCCATTTTGGGCGAAATATATAATTTTCATCCCTCTACTACATGCTAGTGCCATGGCAAATACTTGAAAATAAATCTGTCTTGAGAAAAACCGCTCCGAAGTGGACCTGGTTTTTCCGTTTTGACGGTTTCGTCCCATTTTTAAAGTTTGAGCACCCGCGCCTTCACAGGGAACTTTTGGAGCACCGCTCATGCACCCATTTTGGGCGAAATATATCATTTTCATCCCTCTATTACATGCTGGTGCCATGGCAAATACTTGGAAATAAATCTGTCTTGAGAAAAACCGCTCCGAAGTGGACCTGGTTTTTCCGTTTTGACGGTTTCGTCCCATTTTTAAAGTTTGAGCACCCGCGCCTTCACAGGGAACTTTTGGAGCACAGCTCATGCACCCATTCTGGGCGAAATATATAATTTTCATCCCTCTACTACACGCTAGTGCCATGGCAAACACTTGGAAATAAATCTGTCTTGAGAAAAACCGCTCCGAAGTGGACCTGGTTTTTCCATTTCGACGGTTTCATCCCATTTTTAAAGTTTGAGCACCCGCGCCTTCACAGGGAACTTTTGGAGCACGGCTCATGCACCCATTCTGGGCGAAATCTATAACTTTCATCCCTCTACTACATGCTAGTGCCATGGCAAATACTTGGAAATAAATCTGTCTTGAGAAAAACCGCTCCGAAGTGGACCTGGTTTTTCCGTTTTGACGGTTTCGTCCCATTTTAAAGTGTGAGCACCCGCGCCTTCACAGGGAACTTTTGGAGCACGGCTCATGCACCCATTTTGGGCGAAATATATCATTTTCATCCCTCTATTACATGCTGGTGCCATGGCAAATACTTGGAAATAAATCTGTCTTGAGAAAAACCGCTCCGAAGTGGACCTGGTTTTTCCGTTTTGACGGTTTCGTCCAATTTTTAAAGTTTGAGCACCCGCGCCTTCACAGCGAACTTTTGGAGCACGGCTCATGCACCCGTTTTGGGCGAAATATATCATTTTCATCCCTCTATTACATGCTGGTGCCATGGCAAATACTTGGAAATAAATCTGTCTTGAGAAAAACCGCTCCGAAGTGGACCTGGTTTTTCCGTTTTGACGGTTTCGTCCCATTTTTAAAGTTTGAGCACCCGCGCCTTCACAGGGAACTTTTGGAGCACAGCTCATGCACCCATTCTGGGCGAAATATATAATTTTCATCCCTCTACTACATACTAGTGCCATGGCAAATACTTGGAAATAAATCTGTCTTGAGAAAAACCGCTCCGAAGTGGACCTGGTTTTTCCATTTCGACGGTTTCATCCCATTTTTAAAGTTTGAGCACCCGCGCCTTCACAGGGAACTTTTGGAGCACGGCTCATGCACCCATTCTGGGCGAAATATATAACTTTCATCCCTCTACTACATGCTAGTGCCATGGCAAATACTTGGAAATAAATCTGTCTTGAGAAAAACCGCTCCGAAGTGGACCTGGTTTTTCCGTTTTGACGGTTTCGTCCCATTTTTAAAGTTTGAGCACCCGCGCCTTCACAGGGAACTTTTGAAGCACGGCTCATGCACCCATTCTGGGCGAAATATATAATTTTCATCCCTCTACTACATGCTAGTGCCATGGCAAATACTTGGAAATAAATCTGTCCTGAGAAAAACCGCTCCGAAGTGGACCTGGTTTTTCCGTTTTGACGGTTTCGTCCCATTTTTAAAGTTTGAGCACCCGCGCCTTCACAGGGAACTTTTGGAGCACAGCTCATGCACCCATTTTGGGCGAAATATATAATTCTCATCCCTCTACTACATGCTAGTGCCATGGCAAGTACTTGGAAATAAATCTGTCTTGAGAAACACCGCTCCGAAGTGGACCTGGTTTTTCCATTTCTACGGTTTCATCCCATTTTTAAAGTTTGAGCACCCGCGCCTTCACAGGCAACTTTTGGAGCACGGCTCATGCACCCATTCTGGGCGAAATATATAACTTTCATCCCTCTACTACATGCTAGTGCCATGGCAAATACTTGGAAATAAATATGTCTTGAGAAAAACCGCTCCGAAGTGGACCTGGTTTTTCCGTTTTGACGGTTTCGTCCCATTTTTAAAGTTTCAGCACCCGCGCCTTCACAGGGAACTTTTGGAGCACGGCTCATGCACTCATTCTGGGCGAAATCTATAATTTTCATCCCTCTACTACATGCTAGTGCCATGGCAAATACTTGGAAATAAATCTGTCTTGAGAAAAACCGCTCCGAAGTGGACCTGGTTTTTCCGTTTCGACGGTTTCGTCCCATTTTTAAAGTTTGAGCACCCGCGCCTTCACAGGGAACTTTTGGAGCACGGCTCATGCACCCATTTTGGACGAAATATATCATTTTCATCCCTCTACTACATGCTGGTGCCATGGCAAATACTCTGAAATAAATCTGTCTTGAGAAAAACCGCTTCAAACTAGACCTGGTTTCTCCGTTTTGACGCTTCGTCCAACTTTTCAAATTCGGGCCTCCGCTCATCCACAAGGAACTTGTTTAGAACATTCGGGTCTTTAACTGGGAAAAATGATAGAATTTAAGTCCATCAAATCAATCATGGTACAACTGCATATCCTTGAAAATAAACCTCCTCGATGGGAAAGGCTTTCGAGCGAGGACGTTACGTAGTTCTCAATTTCCAATGTTCTCCTCGCTGGATCGACCGACATGTTTTTTACTTGATATTTTGAATTTATGTGCTTGACGTGTCATGAAGAGACCATCAAGTACAGTCAGCTTCCTTGCCAAATAATCACTCAATATTCCCACTTTATTCGCCCTAAATGTAGCTTCGCCAAGGTCAATAATTTCTTAATGATTAATAACAATATTTCAATACCTTTTCTTAGCCATGATAAAATTTCTAAATGAAAAAAACAAATAATTGCTTTCTTTGTTTGGTAGTTTAGTGATCCCAGCAGCAGAATGCAGGAAACGATTCTGAACAGCTGGCTGATCGATTATGCGCCTGTTTCGACAAACTGGTCTCAGGAACCCGAGCAAATAAGTTTGAGAGAAGACAGAGCGTACACTACGCTTCCTGGATGTTTTTGCCTTGTCGCAGTTATATGGCAAATCTCGTATCTTTCTGTATTTTTAAATTAGGGAGGTTTGAAAATCACTTTGTGTGGCACGTTTGGGAGAGGTGCCCCAGAAGGATGTTTTTTCTAAGCATTACAAAATATCATACAAATCACGAAACTTTGTCATATGATTGGGGGAGGGTTGTATTTATAATATACAATTAAAATTTATTTCACTGACCTAATAATATATTTTAAAAACCGATCAAACCTGATACCACCCATAGTGGCTATGCATCAAATAATTTACTCGAATGAGGAACCTGCAGTTTATGCGCTGTAATCTTGACTTTTTTGCGGAAGGATTGGATCGGGTCAGAGATTGGACTGGTAGCATGGCAAATCTGAAAAAATGTGATGTTGAGCAAATATTGCCGTATTTCTATATTTATTACATTGCTTCTATGGGAGCGTTGCCATAATCCGCCAAGAGATGGCGCTAGCATGCGATGGCACAGATTTCTGTGGATGAGCGTCTAAAGAACATTATTTATGAGAATTTTAAAATAAATATTTAGAATACTTTCTCCATATATTGCTTCCTAACCAATTGAATTTTTAGTAAGGATGAAATGTTTGGTTAGCGATTCAAAAACAGTCTGCAACGGGCGATGCTTGCAATATTCAGAAATCTTTCACTTTTTTAACAGGAAGGATACCTAAACTTTACACACGGAATTGAGCCACTGCGATTACATGACAGATCCGGCCGAACCCATCACAGAATATTTCCGCTCCCGACGCCTGAGGAACCGATACACTTGGAAAGTAAGTGACAGAATCAAACACTACACTAAATATTTGTTGAAAATTCTGCCTTTAAAGGCTAGACTTCACGAAGCAAAAATGATTACAAATGCTGAACTTACGACCGAATTCCTTCCTCCAGCGTTTTTTTTCGCCTGCGGTGTCAATTTTGGTACGCTCTCAGTTATTTGCCATTTATTATCTCGATGAATTAATTCCCCTCCCGTTTTTCCTCTAACAAAACATTCCGTTTAAAGCGTGGCGAAATGATCGCATTAATTAATTGTCATTGGGAAATGAAAAGAAGTGCTTGCAGAGGCCACGGCCCCTCAGTATTTCAGTATTTTTTTTACTCGCATCATTTCAACGGCTCCTGTATTAGTGATCTGAGTATGTAATCTGATGTTAAGAGTATTCAGTATCAGATTATGTATGATCTCAAATCGTACCAATAATTAGCACTTTCGCAGTTAACGGAAGGGGTCACTGGTTTGGCAGCCGGAAAAAAGTTATTATATCCTTATATTCAAGTTAACACAGCTTAAGTGCGTTCAAAGTTGCCGTTCACTTCTTCCTAAATAATTTAATTGGTAGCACTCAAGAGTTCCGAGCATATATATTTCTACAAATAATTTTTAGGACGCGGAATATACTGGCAATTATAACGTCCGTTATATTTTTACTTAATTATACTTACTGTTTAGGTAACACGTCAAAAATATCACTTCGTCGCCTTTTCTTTCAAACGAAACGAATGATGTACTCTATTTTGGCATGGTTCGGCTTTGAGGTGATGGCATTAAGGTAAACACATGCGCTGACATCGGATATTGTAATTATTTGTGAAAATTATCTTGAAGATATCTTAACGACTAAAAACCGCAAAAACGGGCCAGCAAAAAAGAAAAAAAAAACAAGAACTAATTTACAGCAAAACACGAACTGTTCATTTATACTTTTGATGAACAAGCATGCCTTTGAAAAGTTATAACCTTTGACTTCGATTACTTTTTATATTCAGTATCACTATTATGTTTACAGTTCCCTTAGAAGACCGTTCCGATGAAAGTCTACTGCCAAGAAGTAAGCTTATTTTGTTTTTATAACATTTAACATACCTCAGCAGTCCCTTCAACCAATTATCCAAACACCAAGGAGCAGGCTGCAATTCCAGTTACATGCGCGGCATACATCCTGGCTATTTTATAACTATGATGCAATTTTCTGTACACAGTAGAAACCCTAAGTTTTCTGCTTGAGGTTTTTGCTTTGAAATAATTCGGTAGACGTCAGCACGTGCTGCGCGAGTAACTGCAATTCGAGGCCGCACTTTGATGATATAATGAGTTTGAAAGCATTTAATTGGAGAGACTGTTTCACTATCTTGCACAAAAAACAAGATCAACTTATCTGGCATTGTGATTTAAAAAAAAAAAAGATTACAAGGTGAATTCTAAACTCGAGAAGCACTGAGGACATGCCATCATTTGAAACCTTCTAGGTGACACTGCAGAGCCACCCACCGTGTGGCGACCTGAAATGTACGTCATGTTTGACAGTGTAATACACAAGTACCTGCAAGGAAACAAAGACCTACAGACTCGATACATCATAAGGCTAATGAACATGGTGCGTATGCTTTACATTTGTTCTTGTTCGGAAATAATTTAGTAATATCTGTTTTCATTGACCAAACAAAAAGTGCTTATTGAGGGTTTCGTGCTCCGATTACTGACGCCCGTTCGAATGCCTTATTTTTTCCACGAAGGTGAATGCTATCTTCAAGACGGTTGGCAAGCCCCGAATAAACCTCCAGCTTGTTGGAATACTCGGGTTTCAGGTGCGTATTGATTGTCCAACCCCCAAAGGTTGGTATCTCTAAGTTTGAAAGTCTTGTTACGGCCGCCAAGAGTGCAACACAATTGTAAACTCAAAACGTTTTAGAAGAAAATTGTTTTTTCTCAGTTAAAGTGGACTTTTTTAGTTGGAACCGTTTCGATCAGATTGCGCTTAGCCAAAGGGACTCGAGTGAGAGGAAAACAATAACTATTTGTTTAACTATAAATTATTCGATGCCAATGATTTAAGTCAGATTTATTTGCGTTATACCATATTAAATTATATAACATCAGTATAGCCATGAACTAGTGCATTTGATCACTAGATGTATTTTTGAACATCACAGATTGACTAATAAATCCATCCTACCACTGAAAATAATGAGGAAGAAATAATTACTCTAAATTAGAAGTAGGGTTTAAGTTACTTTTGTTTAGTAAACTTTGACTTTGTAGAACAAAAAAAAAAAAACAGCTTAATATTGTGTGGCTGCGATATGCTCAGACGACTGCTTTATGCTTGATTTCAGTGCGTTATGAGATTTTTGTTTTCTTCAGCGATTAATTGATTTAAAAAGAAAACAATGAATATACAATGCATCGCATGATAGAAAAATGGTAAATTATGAAACTATTTTGGGATTAGTTTTGTTGAAATGCTTTTATTCAATTTATTGTAGTGAAGCAGGTATAAATCAAAGCACTATAGAAATCATAATAGAAATCACGATTTAAATCGTCCTAAATTTATTCACCACCATGCTGTTAACGCTCATGTTTTCTGGGTTGGAAGAATATTGTATTGGTCAGCTTGATACAAAGTTTTGTTTTCGATATGATAGTGCAGCAGAGCAGGTTTACACAATTGTGCCGGATGCAAAAATATATTCAGTTTAGTGATTTTTATTATAGGTAAATGATGAAAATATTATTAGTTATTATATAAACTACCATACGTTTAGCAATTCGTGTGAAATGACAACGGACATGGCAGTAAAACAGATAAAAATATCCGCAAATTATTTACCGTTCCCACTTAGACGACTTTTTTTCCTGAATTCATGTGTGTGTCACGTGTCAAAAATTCACGGGACGTCATTTCTTCTGCTAAATTTAGCGGAGGAACTGAATAGGTGTTGAGGTCACGTGGCGTCAATTTTACTGCTAAATCTAGCAGACAAATTAAAATTTCGTTTAGGTCACGTGACCAAGTCAGATGACATCACTTTTTCCGGCATATTTAGCGGAGAAACAATATTTTTTTCTAGGTCGCGTGACATGAAGTAATGTAACGTAATTTCCCCGCGAAATTCAGAGGGGAAATAGCAGAGGTCAAGCAAAAGTCGGGACTCGGAATTCCGTTGTTCTGTTTTCTGAGTTGCATCGTGGGCGCGGCAGCAGTATTGTAGGCATTACCGAGAAAAAGTAACAAAATACGTTAATCAGCACAGCAGATGATATCAAGGCCATACCAATCATAGCTGTCGCCCATCTTTTGTATTCTCCTCTACAGCATATATGTAACATTGCATTAGTAACTACTACTTTTCCCCACGGCATGAAAATTCCAAGAGCTGCTGTTTTGCACAAAGCCCTGGTTCTGTTGACAACATTAAAAACCGTAGGCTCAGATCCGTACTTTCTTTATTTTTAAAAGTATTAGGACATCTGATCAAAATACGCTTATGTAAATTTTCGAATGATAGAGATATCTTTGTAATGCAGCAATACGGTTTTCAAGAAAAAAAGTCAACAGAACTGGCGTTACTTAGTATCAAAGAAAATTAATCAACATTTTAAAAATAAACTATTTACCACTGGAATATTTTTAGACTAGAAAAGCGTTTGATTTCACTAAGCATGATATATTGTTTGAGAAACTACCGTTTTATAGAATTCGAGGTGTTGGTAAGTACGTAGTTACTTATCTTGCCGGTCACAATATACGTGTTTTAATGGATACCGGTACCAAGCCAGAACACATTTCGCATGGGGTTCCACAGCGGTTTATTTTAGGTCCTCTGTTTTTTTATTATTTCTATTAATGATATTGTACCTATCCTGAACACTCCTGAAATAGTTTTTGTATGCCGACGATAAGAGCTTTTTTTTTCTCGTCCATTTTTACGTCAGCTAGAAGTTACGGTTCACACATGGCTCAACGAGTTATCGGACTGGCTTGACCACAATCACCTTCAGTTAAACGTTACGAAAACAAAATATGCAAGTTTTAAGCCACGAGGTAAACCTGACGATTGTGATATTGTTTTTAAAAATTCCAAGACTCGGTGATCGAGCGTGTAATCGTTTATGAGTAGTTAGGAGAAATTTAAGCTGGACACCTCATATAAATAAAATGCATGCAAGCAGCTTGAGATCTATTGGTATTTTATACAAAATTAGATAGCTGGTTCCATGCTGGTTAAACCATCAGTTGCACTATGCTTTAGTTACTTTCATCTCCATTACTATTTATTAGTTTTCTTGTTCAACAGCAACAAAAATATTGATAGGTTGTTTCTTTTGCAAAAGCAAAAGCTATACGTTGAACAGAAAACCTTGAGCATACTGACCACACAGCACCATTCTTTTGGAGCGCAGATCTTAGCCGCCCGTTTCTGGCTTGAGCAGCGTCGGCGTAACCGTGAGATGACGTGACCCCCGTGAGGTCACGTGACACCAGTGACATCACTTGACCTCCGTGAGGTCACGTGACACTGGTGACGTCACGTGACCTTCGTGATGTCACGTAACCCCCGTGAGGTGAAGTGACCCGGTGAAGTCACGTGATCCCCATGAGGTCACGTGACTCCAGTAAGTTCACGTGGCCCCTACGACGTCACGTCACCCTTGTGAGGTAACATGACCCCGTGAGGTCACCAGGGTCACGTGACCTCACGGTTACGCCGAAGGCATTGCCGTCGCAGTCGCCATTGGCGTGACTCTGAGCAGTAGCAGGCAGGATGAGGAGGTTAGGAGGAGGGAGGAGTATACGCTCCCCTCAGTACCCTTCCCTCCTTCTCCTCAAGAGCTGCGCTCTAATTCGGTTTTACAGGGAGTTGCACACTCTAAAAGAATTCCGTGAGTGAACTTTCCCGCACAACACTCGGAGAACCAATCAGCGCTACTTATGCAGAAAGCTCAGCGAATGATGATACCGCAGCATATGTTTCGACCAAAAAAGGCAGTCCGAGTTGTGACATTAAGCAAAGCAAGCCTGACGTTTTGCATTGATTAATGTCACAACTCGGACAGCGTTTTAGGTCTAAAAATATGTTTTGGCATCGTCATTCGCTGAGCTGCCTCCGCAAGTTGCGGTGATTGGCTCTTCGTGTGTTGTGCGGGAAAGTAGAGGTACGGGCGTTTCTTAGGGAGGAAGCGGCTTTCGGATTTTAAACACAGTTTTCTTACCACTAAAAATAATAAGAGACTTCAACTGTTTTTTGACGCACATCTTCCTAGTAATACACAATGCAATCTTCGACACGGCTCCTATAAAGTAACTTGGTCTAAGACGAACTATGGACATTCACCAGTTAGCATACTTGATACCTGATTTCTTAAATAAAACTTCAGCCGTTAGGAAAACAATCTCAGGTTGTGGAACAAAACGCAGCTTTAAAATTAGTCTACAGCGGGACCTTGTCTCATGTCATGTTGAGTAAATACTTTTAGGTTATATTTTCATTGTGTATGAGTTGAATTACCTGTCTCATTTATTTCCAAAGTATTAAGTGCACTGACGATTGTATAAGCATTGTACAAAACATGCTGTGTTGATTGTTGCTGATGTGCTATTTTATCTTCTTGTAATCTTTAATGATTATCGTTGTTTTTTTTCGCCTGCTGAGCATTGTAAACGTGTGATAGACCCGCGTCAGGCAGAGCTAATCTGCCTTAATAATAATAATAATATCTTTATTTCCATCAATTTTGATGGGGGAGCCCGAGGAAAAAAGCTGCGATATGCAGCTTGACTGCATATCGCAGCTTTTTGCATATCGCACCTTTTGTCCTGTTACCATAGGCCTAGTGTCTTCATAAAGCCAATTCAATTCGATTAATTGGAAATGAAAGGAACGTGTTACAGTTACCGATATAAACTAACGCACGTTATCTTGGCTTTTCTTTTTTAGTTATGAATTGATATGTTTGATGATTTCACGTTACAGGAGTACTTAATCGCCATATTTCTAGTAACATTATGTCCATGCAGACACTGAACATAATTACTTTATCTTTTTATGGCTTCACCCAAATATTCACAAAAAATGCAAAGAAAAAAGCAAAAAAATCACTTAGCTTCGCGCCTTGAAGTTCGAAAGAACATTTGTGTAATTTTGTTTAAACTTTTAGGAAGTAAAAGTAACTAGTAACGTAAGTACATTACCCGTTACTGTTTTGAAAAGAAGTAACGAGTACGTTACGTGTTACCGAAAATAAGTAACGCGTTACCGGTAACGTCGTCACTTGTAACGCGTTACCCCAACGCTGGCGCTGAGTCATAAACTCAAGAAAAGAACGTTGCACTCCGAAGTAGAACACGACCCAATCAACAGTGAGACATCAGTCAGGGATGATGTCCGGCTTTTTATAAAGGAAACAGAGAGAAGAAAAGCGCCCTTACGTTGAAGGTTACATATGTCACAAACAGCGGCACAAAGCAAACGAATGGTTTCGTCTCGTTGCCGTTACAATCCATTAGGATACGCGACTACGATATTGACTGAAGAGGACACCGTGAAAAGCAGATCCCGTAAGTTGCTATATTCGATTTGTGCTTGTCGGTCTCTTTATGCATGATAGAAACCACTGCTATTTATATCGTTTCTTACTTACTCTTATTAGCGCCACCAGGTGCATGCTTAAGGACCATTAACATGCCATTGCACATTTACGCTCCTTTTACTTATAGGCGACCATAACCATGCAACAGGCGAGCAGAGGCTTGTGAGGGACCAGCTGCGCTTGGTGCTGAAAACGTCAGCAGCACCCAACCCGAATACACCCATGCCAAGGTTGTTTAAGGAGGAACTTCTCGAAACCTGCTCTGCAGTTTCCTTACAAATTATTATATCTATCACGCCTCCAAAGTATTAAGCAAAGTTTGCTGAACAAAAACACTAAGATTCCTTTAGGTGCCAGATGAAGAAGCAGCAGATGTACCCACGTTGGCCAGCCTGAAGGATTCGATGTATCGAGAAAGGCGCTCATCGCAGCCACCCGCGGTTCCTTCATCAGCCGACACTCCGCAAGACAACGACGCCCACAAAAAGACAAAAATAGCAGAGCCCTTCTTCATCGTCCACGACCGCTGTTACCCTCGTGTTGAATAGTTGCCTTCGCAACACGAGATGGCACGCAACGGCTGTCGTCAGTTAAAATTATATTTTTTTTCCGGACGAGACTTTATTTGTTCTACTATCGGGGAAAAATGAAATGCGAACAGAGGAGCGTGTGGCTCGCGGTACAGGCTGCGCCGCCTGCAAGTGAGCCCAGGAGCGAGGGTGCGTGGCCTACTAAAACGTGTTCACGCCCCTCCCTCTGCGCTCCCCAAGCTTCAGCAGTGCGCCTCTTGGTGTGCTGAAAGCTATCACCGCTATCCTTGCTGGCTCTGCGCGTGCGGTGCAAAGAAGCTCGCCCCATTTGCCGAGCAGGCAAAGATAGCGGTGACAGCTTTCAACGCACTGAGAGGCGCACTGCCGAAGCTGGGGGAGCGCCAATCGAGGGGCGTGAACACATCGAAGTAGGTCAGCACCCTCGCTCCTAGGCTCACTTCCAGGCGGCGCAGCCTGTACCGCGAGCCACGCGCTCCTCTGTTCGCATTTCATTTTTCTCCGATAGTACCTTACATGTGTGACCAACTTGTAATTCTGCATGTTGTAATTGACGGAGTGCCTAGCGCAGCCGTTTGATTTCTGTTGTCGGGTCGGCTAGCTACAAACTTTTGCCCGTGCGTTTGAAGGGCTATAATTACAATCACATTTGCTGGGATTCCTTCCTTGACCCCTGAAAATTTCATGACGGATTTTGAGCAGGCGCTTTTTGGCGGTCTGCGCGTCGTGTTTTCTCAAGCTGCTCATCGCGGGCGCCATTTTCATTTTAGCGCAAAAAATGTGGGCTTCTGTTCAGGGGGCTGGGCTCCAAAGCGCATATTCAAGAAACAGCCAGCTAAGGGCGTCATTCATAAGCTCGCGGCATTTTCCTTTTTTTCGCCTTCGGACATCCCTCGCCCCTGGGCGTTTCTGCGTTGGTGCGTATATTGCTCGGTGTTCCGGAACTTATTGGATTACTTGATTACTTTGATGCGACTTGAGTGAGGGCATTTTCCACCGGAACGGTAGCACCATCACGGAAACAGGAGATCCAGAACCAACATTTATTTGGAGGCATGGCAACGAAAAATTAAAGCCACGTCGGGAAGATCGCACCCGATACGCTTCGCGTTCGTTCACTTAATCGAGAGAGACGAGGTCCAAACAAGAGTCATCTTGCTTCAAGTTGGAAACCGGGGAGCCGTACGCGCGCGAGGCCGCAAGTGGGCTAAAAAAGTCAGAAAGCTGGGGGAGAATGAAGTACGTCTTCACAGTGTCGTCATTTCGCTTTTTTTTCATTTTTGAACTATGCTCAAGCTTTTTATGAAATATAGGCATTGCTGAGAGCTTTAGTCGGAGAAATGAGTGTGTGACAAAAGTTGCAGTCAATTCTTTGTACCAGTGTGTGATGTGTGAGAAATAAAACCAAGGTACGTTTGTCGCAAACAGATGGTATCCCTCTAATCGAATGCAGAAAAATAGTTTCGAACAAGCCTGAAAGGAGGGAGGGGAGGGGAAAGGGTGCTAGTGCGTGCCTGTACACATATCTTGTATCTGATGGTATGTTGGGGCCCTGAACAAGGTAAGAAAGGAGCGTCGGTCTGTGTTGCGAAGAAGGGTTCCAATGGTTCGGTGAGGGTATCAAAGAAACGACTTATTTGGGCTATGACCTTGCACTGTTTTAATATCGCGATTACATAACACCGTGTAAATGAATAAGAAAAGAATGACATATGACTCAATGTGATAGTGCCAATCAAAAGAAATTGGGGATTTGTCTCACCAAATCGCTTCTGTTCGCGCAGTCAAAGCCGCTGGCTTTATTTCGAAGTAACCATTCGTTTTATATTTCAATTTTGTACAATTTTAATTTTTGTAATGACAAATTGCGTTGTAAAAACAAAACTAGCTCCTTTCTTGTTCATTTTCCAAAGGTCCGTATGTTTCTTTTAGCTTATTTTGCTTAGAAGTCTCAATGCCAAGTATTGCACAATTTTACAAAAAATTAGACCTAGAAATATCATTGCACCTAGGAAGTACTACTTTTCGATGATAACCAAGCACCATTTTCAACGGTGGTCTAATTTGTAATTGAAAAAGTAATAAAATATAAACATTTTCGTTTAATTCTTTATCTTTACAGACGAAAGATGATGAGCATTTTATTCTGGAGGAAGGTAACCTAGTCGCAGCGATCGAGTCAATAAAAGCCTTTGGACAATTCACGAAAGACACAACGTTCGCAAAGCCCGCCGATTTCTACGTGATGCTCGTTGGGTAAGCAAGATCACGTAATTCAGCCTGAGGTCTAGTTGTGCCGTGAGGCAGAGATAACATCCCAAGCAGCACGTTGTGAATGGGCCGTCGCTGGCAAGTGTACCATGGCCAACCAGATTTTCGATGGCCCAAACTTGGCCAAAGTGCTCGGCTATGGCAGTGTTTTCGTCCTCGTCTGGTGACTTGCCATTCACTTTATGCCAGTCGCTGGCCATTCACTTTAGGCCAGTGACTGCCATTCACTTTAGGCCAGTGACTGACCATTCACCTTTGTCCAGTGGCTGGCCATTCACTTTAGGCCAGACACTGGCCGTTCACCTTTGGCCATGACTGGCCATTCACATTTGGCCAGTGACTGGCCATTCACTTTAGGCCAGTGACTTGCCATTCACCCTTGGCCAGTCACTTTCGGCGAGCCACTGGCCATTCACGTTTGGCCAGCCACTAGCCATTGACTTCCGGCCAGTCACTGGCTGAAAGTGGCTATAATTATACACTTATTACATAATTTATCACAGACTGCCAAAAAATGTGGGTGTTCCTCAGAAGACGGTCAAGAGTTTCGGGAGGTCAAGTTTGAGAACTCAACCCCAGAAACTTTTACATAGTAATGACACGCGAAGCTGCTGCAAGGCTGCTCAATATTTATTGGACTTTTTGAGTATTAAGTCTTAGGACGCTGGTTGCGACCACCATTCCAGTCGTCGTGGGTTCAGGGATGGTATGTTGTCCCACCATTAAGATCCCCCGGTAGTGCAGCAGTAAAAAAAAAATAAAAAGAAGTAACTTTAGGTGAAGGGACAGTGCAACAATAGAGATTTTGAGTAGATCGTTCCGATACCTCCGATAGCCCCGATAACGATACAATGCATGCGCAAGGGAGGCGGTGGCGGAGTATCGGGTATCGTTATCGGAGTCATAGGAGCGATCTACTAAAACTCTCCACTGTTCAGTTACAATATTTTTCACTTTACACAAGCTTACTGGCACTAATGCGAAAGAGAAGCCTTGAGTACACAGTAAAAGTTTTTACACACTTAAGGGTGTAAATCAGTTTGTCCCTGGGCTAACAACCTTATGGCGTTCAGGCAAGCACCCTTCATAAAGGGTGCTTGCTAACACCCTTGGTAAAGGGTGCTTGGCATGAAATGGGCACCTGCTGAAGTGGCCCAGTGGATGCTGGGCCACCCCAGCCAATCTGGCGCCGGGAGGGTATCATGCGACGTTTTGGTTATGTGGAGTACAAGGTCACATGACGCTCTCTCGACGCTGGATGGGCTGGTAGCGTCCGCCGCGCTCGGACGAAGGGTGAAATGAAGTATAGACCCCAGTGAACATTTCATTGGAGTGTGTCCAATACACATATCACAACTTGTAAATAGTACAAAAATAATATATGGTATTGCATATTCTTATATTATTATTATATGATTTACAGCTCATCATGTTTACTGAACACATTTACACTTTTTCACTTAGAGGGATTGCCACATCACCACATACGAGGCATGTGATAAAGAAATATTGAGTCACACTAAACACAACTCACTTCATGAAGTAATACAAAAGAGCTCCTTGCAAGCCACATCATAACCCCGTGGGCAATTGGGAAGTGCTACTGCACCCCCTTTTCTCGAACTCTAAGTGAGCAAGCAATGGCCCCAAGCATCGCACTGCATGGCTGAACCATTATGAACATCATGGTCTGCCACAAACGAAGCATGTAAATCTTTCCTGTTTGGAGATCAAGTGACATGTTTTGTTTGACTCAGAGGATTGCAGGCAACCCACGCTTCGCTGATCACTTGTCTCCTACGCGCATCTGGCTCAACACACAAATCGCGCATTGTACCAAACGGTCCAAGAAGACGGAACGGAAGGACTCCCCTCATTCTCGGACCCTCGTTCGTGCAACCGGAAACAGCCATTCTCCCCCTAGAAGATTAGCCCGTCGCTCAAAACTCGAACAAAAGTTGCTTTCCCCACCCCGTTCAGCCCTAAGCTGACAGTGTTGTGGAAGCTACGTGCTCCTTGGGCCAGCCCACGTGGGCCAGCCACACGCTCGTCACGCCACGGGTACTTCGAACGGCTCGGTTGTAACGCGCTGACGCTATTGACACCACCACAACGCTGCCAGCGCCACCAAGGGCAAAGCTGATAACCACGCCTTTTTGCTACTCCACGAACGCGGGGAATCTTTTCTGCTTTTGTTGCGCCGGATATCCCATGACGCATCGCGCTCTCCGTTCGCTTCTCTTCGAGCGCTTGCTCGAGTGCACCCTTTGGAACGCAAAATATAACCAGTCGTTTAAAATACAAACATGCGATTATCATTTACGGTTATTATCCGTCATGCTTGACTCACTTGCGAACGAAATCTGAATATTTCAATTTTTGTTTCCGTACCCCTTTAAAGAACACAACTGTGATGATGATTTAATGAATGATGATGATGAAATAATTTTGACTAAAGAGAGTGACCACAAGGGTATACTAAAAGAATCACTAACAATGATGAAACCTAGAAACCTATTAGTGCCTTCCCTGTGTTTTGCCATTGAGTGGAAGAATTTTCTTGGCCTATATTTTTGTTAGAAACAGGTGTGATGCATCCGTCTGTTTTTTTTTTTTTAATCTTGATGTTGTGCATATTTTTTATTTCCTAGGTTGAAAGCTCAAGGCATTCCCTGTTGTTTGTTCAATCACATTTACCCCAATGTTAGTACGTCGCTTTTTTATGTTTACTGTCCTTGGGTACATCAGGGGTTGTGAACAGTACAACGCTGTAAGGCCCAGGAAGGAATTCCTTTTGTAAAGTTTTGCAAGCAGAAGAGAAATTGTAAAGACTGACTTCATTTCTTCTCCTGCGTTTTCTTTTTTGGGTCGCCTATTCATTTTTGCCCATTAATACTCAGCTGTGTTTGATACTTCTCTGCGTTTGTGTCATCCTTAAGAGAACCCGTCTTTAATAAATTATGTGTTTAGCCTGTTTAGCTAGCTTGCACCCTCCTTTTTGTTTTCGTCCATTAATAAATGACTGCAGGATTCAACTGCAAGCACGGTGTTAATGCATACTAATAAATAGCAGCATACTTTTATTGACTAGTGCTGATGATTGGACTAGTTAGTAGCCAATTATTGAAAAGAAAGCATGAAGAATAGGGAAACAGGATATGAACACAACACAGCTCTGTGTTGATATCCTCCTTGTCCGTGCCATTCACATTCCATGTTTTTAATAACACATTTATTAATAATTTTCTGCTTGGTATCATCTGTATATGGGTTCACTGGAACGACCCATCTGCTATTGCATTCACTTTAGGGCAGCTCCCCCTTCCTCATGGTGCCATCGTTCAGGAAGTGCAAGGCGGGTGTCACTCTCACTCTTGTGGTTCAGTTCCCCAGGTTCCCATAGGTTTCAAGCTGCTAGCCAAAATGAGTCAGGCCTACCAGCCCTGCAGGAAATGCCAATTCCACTCTTTTAGACGTAGATACCCACATTTTGCGTGTACGTGAAAGAAGCTCCAACAGAGAGGAAACAAAGTGATTTTCCTTTTTTTAATGCATCCTTTTCTTTTGCTAAGAACATACATAAACGTTACACGCTATTGTACATTCGGTGGTGCGGCTTAATTTAGGAAGAGCACTTTTTTTTATATATCTTTTATATAAAAAACTCAATATAATGGGTCGGGCATAAATGGTTGCTATGAACTGCCCTATACATTTTCACATTACCTGATATCACCAAAAGAGTAGAGTAGCGTAGGGCTGCAATGCACCAATTACGACTTTGTAACCCATTAATAGTTGGCATTTATTTGTTTATTACTATTGGCTATTATACTTTGACAGAAAGAATAACCGGGCGAGTTGGTACGGTGGTAGTCTTTGAACTCCATCAAATATTCAGGTTTGACATTAGTTAATTTTTCCGCCTTTTTTCACGTTTTTGCCTTTTCTAGCTGCTCTGATATTTGTAAGGGCTTTCGCCACTACTGAAAAACGTGACATCTAAACTCCTTTTATTTTTTGCATCACGCAATCGTAAACATAAAAAGTGTGCCGGTTCGGTAAACACGAAGAGACCTAATTTCCGAGGGTGAAACCTCTAAAAACAATGGACAAGTAAAAGAAACAAACACAGGGCGTTGTTTGTTCGTTGTTTTTAGCGCTTTTACCCTCGGAAATATGACGAAGAGACCGCGCGTCTCTACGCATAGGCATTAGCTCATGCAAAAAATCATGCTGCATGCTCGCTCTTCTAACGTTTTTCTCGCTCCCGCTTTATGAAACAAATCGGTGGTGAGCGGCTGTTAGGGCAAGACGTCAGAACTAGCATGACCTGTGATTAACACTTTGGGACGGCGACTGAATGCTTGAACTGCCGTCAGACGGCACTTGAACGCTCCGCACAAGCGTCGTCGGACGAGCGCCGCACGACGGCGCAAAGAACATGCCCACGGTTCCGCCGCCCGGGAATCTTTCTCACACTGCGGAGCGAGCCACAGGTTTTGAAGATACGCTCTTTTCAAATAACAAAATAACACAGGGCAGAAGCATAGTTAGAATCAAGCATAGCTTAGCAAGCGCACGGTGCACGACAAAGTTTGAAACAGCAGCCCACTTCGCAGAAACAAAAGAAAGTTGCTAACCGGCGTTTGCACGAGTCGTGCGTGGGCGGTTCTGAACTTACGGGCGTTGGCAAGACGCAGCGTCTCCCAGCTCTCAGTCATCGATTGTTATTCTTGAACACGGTATTCCTAAGGAAGATATTTAAAATATCCACTAAAACGGCTAAAACGTAAAAAAAGGAGATTTCCCAAGCCTCTCGAACTTCAAAAACCATTCAACTGAGCCCAACGGAAGCTGATTGCGATAGCGATGGTCTTGCGCAGTCTTCAAGAGTCTCTTTTCCTTTTTATTTATTGTTATTTTTTTAGAACAATACTAAGCAAAATATTTTTATATCAGTAGCAATAAGAATTTCACTAAAATAATATTGTAAAACATTACAAAACGTGAGTAAATCTTAGGTTTTATTTAAACTTTAGGTTGTTTCTTTTTTGTGTAAACCGAAACCGAAACTAACTTAAGCAAAGTTTCCTTCGTCGTAATTGTTTGCGTGTATGTGTGTGCATGCGCGTGCGTGTTTTTGTGCGCGCACGTGTGGATTCGTCCGCGTGCATGCGCGTGTGCGTTTCTGGTTGTGCATGCGTGTGCGTCTGCGCGCGGGCGTGGGTTTGCGCGTGTGCATGCGTGTGTACGTGCGTGCGCGCGTGTATGTGTGTGACTGCGAGCGCGCAAGCGTCTGTTTGTGCGTTCTATTGCACTGCGCCCGCAAGAAGAACAATTATATGTCCCGGGACACTGTTAAAACACTAACTTATTGATTATTATTATTATTATTGTTTTTGTTGTTATTGAAACATAGCCCTGAGACTTTAGACACAGGGCCCTAAACTTTTCTATAGCCGGCTGTGGCTGTATCTAATAATTTTTGAGGCCGACCATGCAAAGCTACAGGAGAGATAGCCTCCCATTGAATTTCCCATAGACGACCATAGGCCATTTTTTATGGGATGTCTCGGACTGGTTTATTATGGGATTTTCCTCTTCATGTGTGTGAGTTTTTGTGCATGTCACCATTTTCTCAAATTAATATTTTACTCAGGTTGACATGGTCATGGAACAGGTTCTAGCAGCATGTCATAAATATTTGTCAAACATTTTCACAATATTTTTATTTCATGTTGCCAGATATAAACGCGAGACTAACTGATTTTCTTACTGTACAGTTCCATCAAAAAATATTTGTAAAAAATGCTAATATAGAGCATTTCACCCTACTTTCTGATTTCTGAGCATGGAGTGATTTGTAAGAAAATTGGATATGAACTCATCTATAAAATTGTGTTTGCAAACATAGGAATTGTATGCAAAAGAGGCACTTTATTATTAGCTATCTGCATGAACTACAACTGACATTATAAGAAACTAGACTGCTAACAACTGTTGCTTTTCAAGCATAAATCTTACCTTTACATTATGTACAGAGCCATATATAAGCTTTCCAAAACCATTTCACATTATTTATTCAGCACCCCCTTCTACACCCTTCTCCCATTCTTCACTAAATGTAGGGTGCAACACGAAACAGCAACTTTTTCGGTAAAATTATGAGGTTGCATTCCTAGTTTTCAGGGTGTTAGAGGGTGCAGCCGAGGGTGTATGTTGCTACAACACCCCTTTTACACCCTTAAAGCTGTAAAAACGTTTACTGTGTAGTACGGCCGAGCATCACTGGCGTCAATCACCACGATAGCGTCAATAGCGTCACGGCGTTGCCCACCACCCGCCAACAACCACGTTGTTAACAACAAAACCAGCGTTCTGCACATCTAGGTCGAGATGTTCATTTTCTTTTTCTTTTACGCGTGGTTCGATTTTGAACGTTTCCGTTGCGTTTTTAACCGAAGCTGTTAGCTTTCCTTGGCTCAGGAAATCAGTATCCTAGCACCTATATCAAACATTACTGAGACTAGCTTAAGTTTAATCAATATATGAGAGACGTCTTGTTTAGGCTCTTCCAAAACACAAAGACTGAAATATCCAATCTTATCCGATTCAAGCACAAGCTGATCGGGGTGTGTGGCTAGCGTGGCGGTTTACTAAGCTGAGTGCATTGATACACCTATAGGTTTTTAAGGTAGAGAAGGGGGCTTATGGTCGGTATACGGGTACACTGGCTGGGTAAGGGAGGGTGCGTCTTCCAGGAAAGGGGAGCATGTGCGCCCGATGCACCCGACTACAACTTTTTTTTCTTCGAGTGCAGTTGGGAAGTAAATATGTGGAGCACTAACCGAAAAATCGCGGATGTGGTATTCGCGCTAAGAGGGCCGCGCATCGACAGAGCTGTATTGTTAGCGCGAAGATGACGTCGGCGCTGCTTTCGTATTTTATTTTCATAGAACAACGACGGGCACAATATTTTCCCACTTCTAGTAATGTTCCAAATGAACATATCGCACGACAGTGCTAGTTAAGGCCTTTCAAGTCTAACGAAAAAAAAACTGAATAAAACGGTAATCGTTTGCTTGCGCTAACAGTGTTTTCGCGATGCACGCACTAATATCCTGCCAACCACTCTCTCATGATGCTTCTCTCGCTGCCCGTCGTTATGCCAAAGTTTCGTCAACGCGATGAAAGTTTAGATTATGGGTGTCCCTGCGGCGAAACTGAAAATCAGCACTTTTGGCCGAACACTTGTCGACCATGTTTATGTCCACGGCGGCCAAGCTGAGAATCAGCTCTTCTGGCCAAACACTCGCCGGCCGTGTTTATGTTTCCGGCGGCCAAGCTGAAAATCAGCACTGCTGGCCAAACACTTGCCGGCCGTGTTTATGTCTCTGGCGGCCAAGCTGAAAATCAGCACTTCTGGCCAAACACTCGCCGGCCGTGTTTATGCTTCCGGCGGCCAAGCTGAAAATCAGTACTGCTGGCCAAACACTTGCCGGCCGTGTTTATGTCTCCGGCGGCCAAGCTGAAAATCAGCACTGCTGGCCAAACACTCGCCGGCCGTGTTTATGCTTCCGGCGGCCAAGCTGAAAATCAGCACTACCGGCCAAACACTTGCCGGCCGTGTTTATGTCTCCGGCGGCCAAGCTAGAAATCAGCTCTTCTGGCCAAACACTGGCCGGCCGTGTTTATGTTTCCGGCGGCCAAGCTGAAAATCAGCACTGCTGGCCAAACACTTGCCGGCCGTGTTTATGTCTCCGGCGGCCAAGCTGAAAATCAGCACTGCTGGCCAAACACTCGCCGGCCGCGTTTATGCTTCCGGCGGCCAAGCTGAAAATCAGCACTACCGGCCAAACACTTGCCGGCCGTGTTTATGTCTCCGGCGGCCAAGCTGAAAATCAGCACTTGTGGCCAAACACTTGCCGGGCGTGTTTATGTCTCTGGCGGCCAAGCTGAAAATCAGCACTGCTGGCCAAACACTTGCCGGCCGTGTTTATGTCTCCGGCGGCCAAGCTGAAAGTCAGCACTGCTGGCCAAACACTCGCCGGCCGTGTTTATGCTTCCGGCGGCCAAGCTGAAAATCAGCACTACCGGCGAAACACTTGCCGGCCGTGTTTATGTCTCCGGCGGCCAAGCTGAAAATCAGCTCTTCTGGCCAAACACTCGCCGGCCGTGTTTATGTTTCCGGCGGCCAAGCTGAAAATCAGCACTGCTGGCCAAACACTTGCCGGCCGTGTTTATGTCTCCGGCGGCCAAGCTGAAAATCAGCACTGCTGGCCAAACACTCGCCGGCCGTGTTTATGCTTCCGGCGGCCAAGCTGAAAATCAGCACTACCGGCCAAACACTTGCCGGCCGTGTTTATGTCTCCGGCGGCCAAGCTGAAAATCAGCTCTTCTGGCCAAACACTCGCCGGCCGTGTTTATGTTTCCGGCGGCCAAGCTGAAAATCAGCACTGCTGGCCAAACACTTGCCGGCCGTGTTTATGTCTCCGGCGGCCAAGCTGAAAATCAGCACTGCTGGTCAAACACTCGCCGGCCGTGTTTATGCTTCCGGCGGCCAAGCTGAAAATCAGCACTACCGGCCAAACGCTTGCCGGCCGTGTTTATGTCTCCGGCGGCCAAGCTGAAAATCAGCACTTGTGGCCAAACACTTGCCGGGCGTGTTTATGTCCCCGGCGGCCAAGCTGAAAATGAGCACATCTGGCCAGACACCTGCCGGCCGTGTTTATGTCCCCGGCGGCCAAGCTGAAAATCACCACTGCTGGCCAAACACTTGCCGGCCGTGTTTATGTCTCCGGCGGCCAAGCTGAAAATGAGCACTTCTGGCCAGGCGCTTGCCGGCAGTGTTTATGTCTGCGGCGGGCAAGCTAAAAACAGCTAGTTTGTGGCCGGACCCTTGCCGGCCTTGTTTATGTCTCCGGTGGCCAAGCACTTTAAGTGGCCAAGCTGTCCAGACACTGGCCAACCGTCGGCCGATCGAAATTCACTTTCTGGTGCTGCTTGGGATGTTCTAGTTCCTTATGGCGATTCAATGCTCCCGAAGGATATGTGATAGATTACGGCGGTCGTGCGACAATTTTCGGACTTAACAATAAATTACGCACTGCTGAGATCATATCTTTGACTTCCATAACCTCTCAAAACAAATTAGCTTTTATTTCAACTCAAAAGCAGGCGTAGAATTTGTTTTTCGTACAGAACCGAGCACAGTTAGCTTTCAACTCGTTGCCGGAACAAGTGGCCACATGATATTCTATTACGGATTCGAGGCAGGCGAGTGTCACAACCTTGGCAAAGGCCGGTGGGGTATTACTACAGGGGGATTCAAGGAGAGGCCAGGCTCTTTATATCGACCGCAAAATTCGGTTTCTTATCTTATCGCGTTCCGATTTTGTACGGCGTGGGCCACAGGTGGTGCATTTTTTCTATTAAATTCACAAAAAAGCGAGCTTACCCGAGCAAAAAGTAAAGAAAGAAAAAAGTGAAAGCCGTTTACAACTCCCTGTAACGCCGAATTTGAGCGCAGCTCTTGAGGAGGAGGGAAGGGTACTGGGTGGGTGGGTCACGTGACGATGCCGATGTCGTTATCAGTGACGTCACTGCTGACGTCATCGGTGACGATAACGATGCGGATACCGATGACGTCATCAGTGATGATGACTATGAAGATGCGGATGCCGGTGATGTCATAAGTGACGTCACCGATGACGTCATTGATTACGATGCGGATGCCGGTGACGTCATCAGTGACGTCACTGATGACGTTATCAGTGACGATGTCATCGGTGACGTCACTGATGACATCATCAGTGACGATGACGTCATCGCATCGTCATCAGTGATGATGACGATGACGATGCGGATGGCGGCAACGTCATCAGTGTCGATGACGTCATCGGGGCGGTCACGTGACCTCGGGGTGTAATCGGAGCAAATACCGAATGCAGATGATTTGCTACGCATTAAGAAAATGCGACACCCATCTTGCGAAAAGCTTTCTGTTTTGAATTCGATTCATTACGTAAAATGTTATCTACCTGGTGACAAGAGATGCCCAAGGCTTCCTCTATTTTACGCACCTTTATTGGGCGACATGCAAAACGTTTCCTCTACAGTGTCTGATGTGCTGCCCGTTTCAATGTGTAGCGAACCTGATTCTTCGCTTAATGTGTGCCACAATGCTGGAGCATCAAAACCCCAAAAACTCACTGTTGGAAATGAAGACGATAAATATCAAGGGCATCAAAGCTGTATTTATTTTCCTTTTTGTCCTGTTTATATATAATATGACCATTGGGCCTTTGATTTTACTTTTGATTAAAAATGCACGAGGCTGTTTCACTCAAACGCTCGTCAAAACTAGACTAGAAGATAAATCGATTTCATATTTACATTCACTTCGTTTGATTTAGTTGGATTCCGGAATGTTTACACTATGTCCTTGCACAAGAGAAGGTAAAGACACCGCACACACGAATGGCATAGAGAACCCAGCACGAGCGCTCGAACAACGAACCTTAACAAAAAACCGAAAAAGTCTACTCCATCATAAACAACCTTCCCATATCCTAAAATTGGGCGTAGTAAATGTTTGTAAGGAGGCAGTTTTTTGCTAGGTGAAAAACACCCGAGGATGATTTGTTTTAACCTCCACAACGTGACCTGCAAAGCTTTGATATGTTTTTCTTATGTCATGCGTTTCATTCGTAATACTGGCAGATAAGTGTTCCACTCATTATATGCTAGTACCATCTAGATTACGGGTTCAAAGCAATAATACATTTTCATGTTTTCTTGAAAAACAGACATCTTTATTTTTATTTCGGCATAGTTCAGTTATTAGGAGGCGGTATCTAGCTATACACATATGTGTTTATATCTGTCTAACCGATATGTGTTCAAGAAAGGACACATATGCGCTGATATCTGTCTCCCCCTTGTCTTCGTGGTCTCTGGGCTGTATTTACCTTACCTAGTGATGAACAAACTCGCCTGCATCGCCACCTTTGCTACCCTCGTACTTCGGTCCGACTCGTTCCAGCAAGCTTGTGTAAAAAGCATTTCAATCCGAAATTGTAACATGCCCTCTTTTTTAAGTGCCGCTTAACTTGGCTTTACGGCAACGCGACAAGAGACGTGTAAAAAAGCTTCGTTGCCCCTCAAAACGAGGGGTAGATGTGCATAATTTAGTCTAATACGCGCTGCATGCTGGAAGTTATTCATGTATTATTTCCGAGGATATTAAGACCCTTTATTTATGCGAATCCCAGTGATCTCAAATTGTCAGTATTAGGCTGTTGTGACAGCTTCTTTGTTACGTCCCCATCGCCGTGTAACTCACCTGCAGAGACTGCATAAATGTAGCTTTCACTGCTTTTCTAAGAAAGGACATGTAAAGCCTAAAAAGCACAAACTATATGTACATACACCGTTTCACGTGATTAATGTTCACAGCAGCAGGAATGCGCATAATTATTATTTTCATATTTGCATTTCAGGCGCAGCTTAGGGAGACGTGACAAGTACAATAAGAAATTATATTCTGATATTAACGGTAAGAGGGTGGGGTCAGAAGGTGCTCCGGACCACACATTTATGCTGAATCTTGAGAAAATCGGAGTTTAACCAATTATTTCCGAGAGATGTTTAACGAATAACGATGGACATTCGCCGTTTCTGCTAGTTAGTAACACGAATCACTGAGTGGGATTTTTAAGTTGGTATCAGTTTTCACAGAAGATGACCTTGACTGAATAAAATTAACATTTCTTGCTTTGAAGCAGTTGGAGAAAGTCAAGTTCAAAATCTTTTTAAAGCACGTTTTGGCCACTTAGTTCAGAAATAAAATTTGACATGAAGGGTTGTCGTCAGATGATGGTCATAAAAATCACATTCAACAAATATCTCTTGAAATTTTCACTTCTATTCGTGGTGATCTTTCTACAACACGAACCGCGAAAATCAACAACAAATTATGACTACATTTTTATTCTACGTAAAACTGTAAGACTTGAAGTGTACGCGTGTCCGCAAAAAAAGTGTTTTTCATGACAAGACAGCCTATGCATTGCCAAACGCTTAGTGCCTTCCAAATGGAGCTCTAACGGTACAACCTAATGCCAAAGTTTTAAAACTCACTCTTTGCGAATTCGAAAGTTAGAAGCAATTTTTTTAAATTTTACACTGGCTAAATGACTCCCGTTTTTGGCAGCCGACGCCACTCATTTTCATGCGTTGCTGGACTTCGTCGACTGCCATCGTCTTATTGAGAATTTCCTAAAACTGCTCATAACATTTGAGTCAGCAAGTTGTGAAACTTTGGCATCAGGTTCGAGCACGAGCGCTACACTTGACCGAAGACTCAGCGTTTAGTAATTCGTAATTTAGCTTTGCGCTGAAAAAATTAACTGTAGATGTTTGTTTGTGTGTTTGCTTTGCTTGTACCTTTCTGAAAACAAATTGTCCCTGTAAGCACGCAGCCCCACTTCTAGACACGGCTTGTTTCCTTGGAATTTGAGACTTTTGCGCAAGCGGTCATGCCTCGGCTAAATATTAACTTTAAGTGGCTGAACGTCTCATAATTCTAAATAGCTGCTGTTCCAAAAAGGGGTTTTTTCACATCCCAGCGTATTCTTACAGGTTGAAAGCAACGTTATTGAACGTTTTTCGTAAGCAACAGATGGAGTATTATTTCCAGGTCTCGCCTATACTGGAATGGTCTGCGTGAAAGGCTGGAATGTGGCTATGTGCGAGGAAGAACCTCCTCTGTTCTATGGATTCACCACAATAACCCACGAAATCGGGCATTTGTAAGTATCTTGTCGCTTCCTCCATAAACACATGTGCCAAGCGTACCACCCGGGAAAAGCTTTTTTAGTCACCGTTAATAAATCCCATACCATTCATCATCGCTACGGACAATGCATTATGGGCCGATAAAAAGCGTAAGCATAATGAGCCTTGCTTTGCGTTTGCTAATTTGTCCCTGATTATAGTGCTGAGCATTAGATGGTTTTCATAGCATGAACATTATTTTCGCAGGCTCGGGAGCATGGACGATGGAAGTGGTCCCTGGACAAAAGTCCCGAATCATCCTGGTGCTCTTGCCTGCAAGTCCCCAGATCAATACATTATGAGTCCTGTACTGAAACGTGGACCGCCTTTCGCGTTTTCGCATTGTAGTGAGGCGCAGATGGAATTTGTTATGAAGTAAGTATTTGCTTGAACTTTCTTAGGCGCTGGCATCATCGAACCTTTATTTTCCTTTGGACCCGTGACATTTCCTATGCTATTATTTCACCCTAACTTTGAATGCATCGTTTGCCAGTTAACGGGGATGTTACTTTCAATCGTAGTTACTTAAATCGTAGTTCACTTAAAAGGAAGCTAAATCCACCAAACGAATGACGACGCTAAAAGCGTTACCATAATACCGGCACCATGTTCCTTAAGCTGTCAGGGATAGTTGAAAGAAACTTGCAGCTCACCTGTCATTGGAGAGGAAACGAGGCTGCAAGTTCACAACTAAAATATATTGTATTGTGGTTGTGCTCTTATTATCGCTATAAACAAATTATGTGCATTATACCGAATTGAAGAAACATCAAAGCGTTTACCAAACGGTAGCTGAATTCATTAAACGTGACAAATAATTTTTCTTTTTAGAGTAATAGTACGTCCGTCGTAAACGAACTGAACCGAAAGAAAGATTACAATATTGATTGATTCGACGCCCTTAAGTCCCGGTCACACTGAGGCAACACAAGAAAAACGCGTTTCTGGTGACCCTCTCACATCGCGGCAACAAGAACAGCAGGGCAACACATTGCTGTCACCCGGAATCCGTGTTGGCCGATGTGTTGTCCGACCACCCTATCACACCGCGCTGACGTCGGGCCCAACGCTTGGAACACTCCGTCATCTTGATTGTTTACCTTCGTTCGTGTGTGACGAGGCGTCGCCGGATATGCCAGTATTCAATGTGCTACAGCGTTTGAAGGGCCGGAAGTTGCTACGGGGCGACATCAACTAATGACTGTGGCTAGAAAACTTGACACGGGGAGTATTTTCCACCCTTTATTTTGTGAAGATGTTCTTCATTCGCTGACAACGATTTAGCCCTATAGGAGGAAAATGAAATCGCCGATATATGTTAGGAATCTACGACATCGTATAAGTTGTTTCTGTTCAGTTTTTTTTTCTTTCATGCAACCCTATTTCTATACTGCTCAGTGTGACAGGGCCCTGAAAAATTTTGTTGGCAAGGATTTTGGATAATGACTCCAATTAAAGAGGCTTAGTATATTGGCTGCCTTCTGCTAGTGGAAGGATGCTTTTCTCTCTTTCTTCGTGTGTGTTCATTAAAAATTTAAATGTTGTATTATTAATCTAATCTCATGAATCAGGGAAACACCGGTTATGAAAATATGCCCTGGAGAAGAAGAACGGGGGGGGGGGGGGGGGGGGGACAAAAGACAAACAAATATCTCCAAACACAGTTAATTTCTCCTAGCTGTGTTGAGATTTGTGTTTGTCCTTTGTCCCCTTGTTCTTTTTCTACAGCAATTATTTTCATCATGCTTTTCTAGCTCGCTTGCACCTTTGCATTATTATCATTATCATAATAACCTTGATAGGCAGCTCTTTTACCCTTCCGTATTGAAAAATCTCAGTTGTATGAGAAATTTCTCCGTCCAATAAACACATAGGAATCATACAAGATATGTAAGAACATATAAGAACTATATAAGATGTATAACAAACTTGTGAAAAGTTTTTCATGTGTTCTTATGTGTCTTTTATAGTTTTTACGGTTCTTATATGGTTCGTATATTTTCTTTTATATCTTATGTGATTGATATGTCCGAAATGAACACAAGAAATTTCTCATACCAGTGGCTTTTTCACTAGGGTTGTTGGTGTTCGACCGGCGAAAGTTGATAAAACCTGTTTGCTGTACTGACGCCTAGCTCCTGATTAGGTCAGTTAGTAGAGAGATCCACTGAAATAGAGAGGTTCCTGATTCGATACCAGGACCAGGCGGATATTTTCTGTCGCGCACCAGTCACCTAGCTCTGTTTAGAGATTGGTGTTTGTCCTCTGTCCCCGTTTTCCTCTTCTCTAGGGAATATTTTCATCATTCCAGTGCAGCTCGCTTGCACCTTTGGATTAATTGCATTAAAATAAAAACATCCGTATTTCTCCTATTGCACACACCCAAATTTTGATATATTGTTATTTTAAAACATATAATGATCGATTCGTGTTGTTTGCAGGCTACATGGAGAGCAGTGCTGGAAAACACAATCCGACGGTGACTTATTTAACGTCACCAAGGAGGTTGCGAGCCGTTTCTTAACACCGGAAAGGTTTTGCCGACGCATTCACTCGGAGGAATTTTATTCGGCCGTGAGCATCACACCCATTCCCCTTTGTTCCTCTCCCTGAAATCCGATCAAGGAGAGGATTTCAGGGAGAGGAAAGGTAAATCCGCAGCATGCTGCAGGTCTGTCCAAACAGGACACGTTATGTGCAGCCACAGTATTTGCTGTCGCTGCAAATGAATGGTCTCATGCCGTTCCAATCCGCATGCAAACGTTTTTCTTTTTTTTTTTTTCTTTTTTTGCTGGGGGAATTGCTATTCACGACATGGGTTCTTGGAGAGAGGTTTTAAGGGCGCTGATTACGTGTATTTGGAGTCACACGCTATGCTGGCTGTCGTCAAGACCCCACTGATGTTGGCAATCTCCAATCGTCTGAAAACAAGGGAGAGAAGGGGACGATAGTGGAGAGGCGAAGAGGAAAGGCGTGCTGTTTGTATGGTTAATGCCCGCAGCAAACTTCACGCCTTTTAGAAGCGTGCACACTTTTTTTTCCGTGCACGACATTTTTTTTTTTTGTTTTGGAAACCCTTGAGTCGGTGCCCTAATAAACACGTTCCCAATAAGAAAAGTTACCTTTTAAGTAATGCCGATTATGTTTGTGCTGTGTCATGAACATACGTTACATCTCAGGCCTGCATAGAGCTACGTTCATTATGGTTCGAAAAGTACAATCTCAATTTTTTTCTTTGTAAGAAAGAAAAAAGACATGTTTTAAATTTGTTTATTTACATTAATTCAAACGCCTCTTAGGTATCGCATATATAAGGACTAGACCGTTGGTTAGGAAACCCAGATATAAAGGGACGTGAAATCGCTAAACATGTACCGGAAATTGAACCTACTTCACAACAAATTATCTTCCATAAATAATAATGCAAGTACCACTAAAGTTTAATGTTTTCACCCAGTAAGAGATATTACAGGCCCATAGATATAAAATTTGTCAGCACCTCCTTATTCGCTGACCATCTATCTCAATTGTAAAAAAACATTGCTTTCGGAGACCTTCAGACATTTGCTGTAGTGTCTTTGCTTATGTGCACATATGTTTTACAGAATTTGATATCTAAATTAATATTGTAAAAGTTATCAAACTTTTGTCCTACAGCAAATATTTGAAGTTAACTGCCTTTCTTGCCACAAATAATTTCAGAGTATGAAGAACTGCGTCATAAAGTGCCGTCATTCGAAAACCTTTTGGTCCATAACGGATAACTACCACTTCGCTCCATTTGGCTACCCATGCGGGCATAATGGCGAGGTAGGATATCCAAGATACTTTCTTTTTAAGATTTCAAGCAGCTTGGGGGGCATAGGTGTTTCTGATGAGTGCAGAGAAGGGAACCTGTTAGTTAGGAGAGCTAGAGCACCAACAACATAAGAAACGCATTAAGTGCCGGGTACTGAACATCTTACTATTGCTCGGTAGCCAATAAGATCTCGGTATCAGAGGATAAGAGCGTCGAAGAGCCGATGACGCTCTCAGGATCAATACCATAAGGGTCCACATCCTGCAATCATTCAGCTGACAGCGACTCTATGTGTGCTTCAAGAACGGCTTACCAGTATATATTCTCCTAGGGAACACTAGGTGGATAATTAATGTTATATATATTCTTAGTTAGCTTAACTCTTTAGAGGTGCAAAAAATATCCGGCTCCAATTAATCTTCAGTGATACTCTGACTGTTCTTTTAGGCTTTTTGGATTTGTTTTCAAAAAGGCTGTGATTGCTACACTAATAGTCTGCCATCTGTAATGGTGCAAAAATTATAATGTGGTCCCAGCGACCTACAAAGTACACCTGAGTAACCCAGGGCGGATAGATTGGGCAAAAAAAAAAACGTGAACTTTTCTTTGTTTCACCATCAGAGGAAGATAAGCTCCTCTACTCTCGGTGATTAGACGTTTCCTTTTCCCGACTGTCCTCTTCTCTGAAGCTCCCTCTGGCATTGTGGAAAGAGTGAAGGAGTTCGTGAAGGAGCTTAATGTGCAATTTTTAAATCTACCCTTCTCGAAACGATTTTTAAAATATAATTTAGGCCTTTTTTTGTAAAGGTTTATGGGGCGGGTTTATTAAAATGATGGTTTTTCAATTTATGGTAAAAATCGGACAGTTAAAATTTGGCATCGAATGTAACGAGACAACTAAGCCTCTCCCAGTTTTGCAATACAAGCGGTACATCGATAAATTTTTTTTAGAACTGAGATCAAAATTTATATTTCACATGTAGCTTGAAAGAAAGATACAGACACTCAAAAGGTTTTCTAAAATTCTATCGGGGTACATGTGTACCGCGACACTGCTTAGTGCTGTCTATCTCCGATTCCACATTGAACAGCGAGGATCACCAGCAAGTGCAGTCTTTCGAACTACGTAGAAGAAAAAAAGACCGCAGATTGACCAAACACCGCTTACCCATTTTAAGCATTCTTAGTCTGATGTTAATTACCAACAACTCTTTGACGTGAAGCTCAAAATAATTGGAACTGTGCTATCTGATGGCTCTTTCGAAGCAACCAAACCCATTCGGCATGCCACATGTTGCTCGCACACACATTATAACCGGACGGAAAACAAATAAGGAGAGTTCGTCACAAATAGCGAACAGGTCAAACCCACGTAAAAGTGATATTGACGCAGGAGGCGCTTCTTCTATGTCAGTATTTAGTGCGTATACGTGTATGTTTGTCTTGTCTTAAGTTGTTCGCACATGAATACACAAATGTACTACAACTATATATTTTCAGACTTATCTTCTTGCTAACCTTGTCCGATTTTTTTAATGCTTATTTTTAACGTATATCATGCTCCAAAAACCGAAACCAGACCAGTACGCGTAATGGAGAGATCCTACTTTAAATCTTCTGCGTGGTGCTTAGAATCGCGTAGCAAGCATAAATTAACGGCTGGTTAATATTCCTCGGTGTCTCGCCGCGACAAATTTGAAAAATCTGATATGAAAATTGTTCCCTCTTTTTCAGCGGTGCTGGTTTGGAAAGTGCAAAATTATTGCTAGTGAGGTGTCTTGAACAGTTACAAGGTGAGAAATTGTGGTCCCAAATATCCATGCCCATGAAGAAGTATAAATAAAAGCGTTTCTTGTTGATTTTCGCATTAAGTGTTATATGAGAAAATAATCACAATCACCATATACGTTTACAATATCTTCTTACAATGAAATGCCTATTAGAACGTTTTATGAACTTCATTTTGCTTTAGATGCAAAAATAAGACGAAAAACGAAATACAGAGACTTGACCGACCGGGTCGTTTTTCTTTAATTTTAGTAGAACTGAAAAGATTCTTCGCGGCAGCCATTAGTCCATGTCCTGATATCTGCCGGACTACGAATCAATGAAGAGCGAGAGCACTGCAGCAACTTGTATCTGATCATTCGAGGCAAATCCATTTTATTTATCAATTGCCCCAGAATACAAAACAGCAGGCACTTATAAAGCCTTTGTTTCGGTTGCGCAGGATAGCTTTCTGGTTATCGCGTATCTTCTCGCGCGTGTCAGCATATTTTGTCGACATTGAAATCTAACGTCTTCATCACGTGACAAAAAAAAAATGAAGTGAGCAAGAAGTAAATTAAAGGAAATGCCGTCTCATTTGAAGGAGTCATGAGTAAATTTAAAATACAAATTTAGTTCTAGAAAATAAAACCGGTTTTACTTTTTGCACAATGAAACTACGTATCTCAGAAATTTAGAGCTTCGTGAATAAAGCGAATTCAAACGCATTGAAACGCCGCTGTGTGTAGGAACCTTCTTTTTTGTTGACATCGTTTATTGCCAATCGCGTTGTGAGTGGCGCTGTTACATTACGACGATCACTAATCGTTGCGTGTCGTTGTGGCGCACCTAGTGAGACAAAGCACTGTGAGAGACTGAACGCAGAGTTCAATCAGCTTTGCTAACCCAAGACGTGACACAAGTGTGGTCCTGCTCGAGGAGGCTCGGCGTGAAAGCAACGCAGTCTTCGGCTCGCGCGGGGACGTGTACCGATGTTTCAGTACACCACAGCCGCAAAAGGGTCTCGGATGAAAAGGTGGATGGATGTGCAGGAAAGATCGCGGCGTGCTAGACGAGGTCTGACAAAAGCTTTTTGACATGAACGCGGACGAGTACCAGAAACTGCAGCCGTCAGCCTAAAACCGTTTCTGCAGCTCCCTTCACGCCTGGAACCAAGAATTGCGCGACAAACCGGACAAAACACATTGATTTCCCAGTTTTGTTTTTCTCAACAGAAAACAAAAACAACAACTACACGATCTTCTGTGGATACCAAACTAAACGCTTTTCAGGTTACACGCCTCTCGGCTCTTCAGTCTTTTCCCACTGCGCGCCCGTAGACTGAAATAATATTTTATTTTAATAGCAGTAACTCGTTCTGTCAAAAAAAAGCGTATAATTTTCGTTGCTACTAAATAAGAACAAAAACACCGAATTTAAAAAAAAAAAAAAACTTACGATCAAAAAAGAGGAGGAGCGGACTACGCTCATTTCAGCCAATCACCGAACGAGGCTGAATTGATGTCATGGTCCACCCAAAAGCTGGATTTTGTTGCTGTCTAGGGCGCCAATCTTCTGGGTCCCTGTGTAATTGTTGCTGGTTGTTTTAAATTAATTTGTGCGCCGCGCAAGAGGGACATCGGGCTAAAACTTCGTTAAAATTACCTCCGAGACACCTGACACATATATCATCAAGACACCCTGTTGGAAATACTTGATGATGGAAAGATTATGGAAAAAACCTCATTCAAGCGTCTCGTATTATGGAACGTCCCATACCAACCTAGTGGATTATGTCGGAACCATGAAGGCCAACGGAACCATGCATGTGAATGGAACCATGCAGGGGCACTCAACTATACAAGCCTAACGTAATCAAACAACAATTTCTCGAGGAAACCCGGTCAGTGTAATCCCTGTAGGCAGAGACTAACATTTTTAACTATTCATCTCATCATCCTCTCATCTCTCTCTTCTGACATTTATGAAGCCCCTCATCCCACCTTTTTGTCCCTTAATCCTTTCCCCTGTGCAGTGTAGCGAGCTATGACAAAAGTCCAGCCTTACCTATCTGCCTTACCCTCTCCACTTTATTAATAATAATAAAATGAAACGTAATATGGAACATCCTATACCAGCGAAAAGGCGGTGCCAGCATGATGGAGCAATGTGGATAAATTCACCCTCATGGCCCCACCATTCTGGTATCGCGTTTTTCAATGCGAAAGCATTAACTCTCTCATGGAGAGACCCGACGTCATCAGCTTTGAAACCATGCAACGTTTTTCAATGCGAAAGCATTAACTCTCTCATGGAGAAACCCGACGTCATCAGCTTTGAAGCCATGCAAAACCGCACCAATGACTTTTTGACTGGTTTTAATTGGCACCGAACATGAGCGCACTGAACGTAGTAACTTAATCAAACTTTTCTTTTCTCAAATTTCGCTTTATTTTAAAAGTTATAGGCGAATTAGAATTACAAAAACAAGCAAAAAATAACCTCCTTCGTGACGTTGTAGGTCCTGGCTTGAGTGGCCGTGAACTAGAGGAGGGGCAGTGAGCTCATCGAGCGTTCACGGTTGCCGCACTCCGGGTCAACGGCTCGAGAGGGCGCCACTAAAGCATATGTTGGATAGGCTCTATGAAGCTGGCGGCCGGGGCGGCTCGCATTGGATTTGCTGCGCGATTAAAGACTATTTCGGCATAACACTTCATGGGCCACAATCTTTACCCCGCAAACACGGGGTAAAGATCAGTTCACAACGGGAGCCACTTCGCGCTGCCATGCCGCCAAATGGCCAAATCGCCAGCAGGGCCCGCGCCAAAGGACTTCGGAACGCTCGGAACCGGTCGGATCGTTGAGCCGGTATACGACCGCAGCGCCGCCGCGTACATCCGGGGCTTTTCTACGCTGGCCGTTCGTCGTAGCCTCATCCCACTAATTCTATCTAGTATGCGCCGTTTTTTCCGCCGCTTGGTGGCGGGTATGTCGACGGGTCTTTTTTTGTTTCCGTACTTTATAAACTGCATTTGTTTTCTTTCTGATCTAAAATACTGAACAAAAACTTCTTTTTTAAATAATTGAAACGGTTCGAAGCACTTATATTTTGTGTTTCCACTACGAAAAATCTTTTAGCGGCTCTGACCAGTAGTAAGCCTAGGACCAAACACGTCACATTTTGCGCGCTTTCGGTACCGCGGGTCGCCCTCGTCGGTGGAGGTGGTTTCCGCGCCGTCCGGTTAAAATATGACGCACTGATATCTAGTTACTCTCTCCGTGCCCGCTGGCTCGCCCGGACGCGTATTTTGAAATCCTACCCATTACAGGGGGGCGGAGCCAAGGAAAAAACAAAAACAAACAAAACAAAACTATGTCGGCTCCTATTGGTCCACGTGACTATGACGTCATTGGCTGTTCCCTTTAGCGGCAGCAGCCCCTTTTTTATTTTTGTATTGTTTTAATTACAAATGCGCTTTAATAGACACTTGCGCGAGCTGCAATAATAGTTAAAATAGTTAACGATGCTTTTAATTAGGGACAAAAGTCGTTGCGCTAGCATTAAATAACGTCCAAAGATGCGATTGCACGGCCGAGACGACACGGACGGACGTGTTTACGCTGATGTGCGCGCGGGCTTTATCTCGCACGCTTCCAAAGGTTTGTGGTTTCTAGTTTATGTAATTGTGTTTTTATAGTCTCCAGCATCTCCGCGCATTGAAACACGCCGCACTCCAGAATGCCAGTGTCAGTTTGATGGAGGCGATACTGTTTGTATTGTACGCCGAGCTACTGAAGCCTTTAAGCCTGGCTGGAGAAAAGACGATAGACTTGTTTGCATTTAAAACGTGAAATGTCGTGTTCGGAAGGTACGTACGTACAATGCCAGACCAGCTGAACCAGTCCCACACGAACAGTTGTTTAGACTGGTGCTCGACCGCGAGAAGCGCACATCCGAGAAACTGCCTACGATAGCAGCCAACTTCGCTGAACTCCGAGACATGTCGGAAGGGTTCCGCACCGCGGGAGACTGCAACGCCGAATCTGTACCGCGGAGTCGCACAGGTTCGCTTGCGAAGGACCTTCACACGGTTATATGCGAAATATAAGATAGTCGCACCTTAATGACACTTATCAAAGCTTTGGCATGCTATTGTGAAGTATCACAAAATCTGCAACTTCAAAATTTGTTTCTGGAAGAATGCGGGTTGACTGCATACCTCCTGAAACAGTGCAACCTCGTTTGAATAGTTCAACCTACCTAGGCCTTCACAGGCATGAAGCAGTCTCTCAACACGAACAATGACCCTCTTGTCACCATATCAAATGAAAAACGAGTTGGCTGGACCGTTATAGGGTTGAAGAAAGTGTATATTTAGAAAACGGTAAAAATATATACAAATGTGCAAATATACTTGAATCCTCCTCAGCTTGTGTGGACTTGATTTTCCGGTTCTCTTCACCGGTCTTGTCACCGTCCCAAAGCTCCGGCAAACCAACTGTTCACCTGCTTGGTCGTCGAATCCAGGTGCTCTAACAGTGGCACCTGGATTCATACACTTGCGGGCACCTACCTATCTTAAAATGGCAATGCCTCGGGCACCTGCCAGAATTAAAGATAGTTGGGTGGGTTCCTTCAAGTCGCTGCCAAGAGTTGCTCCTGCCGGTGAATTATCATTCCAGCTTCTGGTCTGCAGGTGCCCCGGGGTCGCCGCCCAGAATTCCCGCAAGGGCCTCAGGTCATTACAGAGTTTGTCTGGTTGTCACTGAAACACTCGTCAGGTTGATCATCGGAGTCAACTTGCACGGGACACGCCAAACTCTGCTGTTCAACCCTTGCCGCTAGCTGCTCGCTCCCGGTTGGTTCGCCTCTCCTATTCCTGGCTGGATCCCCTTCACCAGAATTTAGTTGCACTAAATTTCTCAAGTGGCATGTTAAGCATTCTGTCAACAGTTTCCCAGTCACATCACTTCGTAGCCCTAAATAATTGTGTTGTGTGTGTTTAGGCTGCCAGAAGTTATTCAGCCTCAGTGGGCATCAGGTGTCTCAGCTGTAGGTGAGAAATGTAGCCAGTGCAGTACCCCTGCAAGCCTAGGGTCTTTAACGACCATTAACATCCCAACAAACACAATATATTTTCCTGCATAACCTATTGCACAGCCAACAAACTCCCCATTTTGACTATGTCATTAATTAACTGGAAACTTCACCCAGTATTATTTTCAATCCTTCCTACCTACCAAGGCTTTCCTCCTACCGTATTGCAGCTCGAAGCACATACAGCAAAAGCTTCTTCCACACAGCAGTTTTAGCTTGTCTTAATAATGATTGGGGTTGTGTGGATATTTATACAGCGTGTAGTTGGTCAGCCATTTCAAAGTTGCGACGAGTCACTTGCTGCGGGTGACCTATTTAGCCAGTGCAGTACAACCGCTAGTCTGGTGTGTTTAACGTGCCTTATGATATACAACCGCATGCCGGTATGATGCTCATCCAGATAGAAACGAGCAGGGGTGGCGATTGAGCCCAGGATTCCTGGGCTCTGCAGCGCGAGCTTTCGCTCCATGTGCTCCGAGCTGTTGTGCGCTACTCCACTCGTCCACCAATCCCCCTCTTTTAGCTTGTCTTACTAAACTGACTGACTGCAAGCTCATTTCCATAAAAAATATCAACATGTCTTCACATTTGAGATAACAAAAACAATTTCTCATTTTAGCAGTAGCCTGCATAGCGTTCGACATCCTATACTCCTGGCTAAAATGTATGTTCTACCACTTTTGCAGTTGTACACTGTTAGTGCAGACAGGACACCTGTGTTATTTCACATTTTACTCAAACAGGGTATAGGCAAGCATAAAACATTTACCGCTTCAATTGGTTACCTGAATGATCATTCTCCGCCATACTGTAGTCGTTTTAATGACAGCCTCACAACTTAAAATACGAACAAGAAAAACCAGCTCTTGCTTGTTTGTGCTGTGTTGCACCTGTGTTGCCATCCTCGCATAAAGCATCATGTTTATAATGTATGTCACTGTCATCTTGCGTCTCCATTTGTTTCTCTGGCCAACCGACATTCATGAAACACAGCTGAAAAGTATTGTCTCCTATTTCCTCTCGCTACTTCTGTGACTCGCAATGGTTTAACAGTGTATGAAAGGGGTGGTGCAATGATTTTCATACTTTGGCCTATTAACTGCAAGAACTAATCTGTGTCACTTATAGAATAAAGAACATTCCTGCGTGCGCTAGTTTTTATTTAAAAAAATTAAACAAATCAAAGGTGAAAGTGACCATCAACTCTCACGTCGTCTTTCAAGTGACGTCTCTGGGGGCCACCTGGCTTCCTTTTGTGTTCTCCCTCACAAACCCCAGAAGCTTCCTTTGCAATTGTCGACTTTTCAAAGATAAGCATCACCGCAGGTCGTGGCAAGCGATCGACACAAAGGACAGTTTGTCACGGGGCTGCTGGCCAGTGTAGCAGGAGAGGGGGACAGGTTTTGTTGACTTCCACGAATACACCAGTGACGTGCCAGGGTAGGTGCGGTGCAAGCTACATGCTCGTTGGACCAGTCATATTTAAATCTTTCACCATGTAATTACGCGTTCGTTCATGCCCACAGTCGGAGAGTGGGGTGAGGTGATGAAAGGGAGGTGGTTGATCGGTTCGGAGAGCGCATAGCTCCCACATCACTGACAGCTTAGGAGTGAACAGAGTATAGAGTAATTTCTGCTAACATATCTCCTTATTCTTCAAGAGCCATGTCACTTCTTCATTCCTAATTACTGAGAAACTACTCAATGTTAATAGGTTTATAAATCTACTTGCTAAGCTTTGATCGTTAAACCTTGAAACAATTTTTGAAGTCCTAGGCACAAAGACGGCCCAACCTTGATAACGAATGAAGTCCATAAACCGAGATGTAAGTGTTACAAAGCTTTAATTACAGTCGTGAGTTTTGTATTCACCATGGGTATGCCACATTTCAGTGCATTCCTAAATGTGGGAAATGCTTATGTAGTGCCCTCTGCAGTTTTCCATCACTTAGGGACTGTAGCTTGCTTTCTCGTCAGTTGTGTTTTGCTCTCGTGCAGCTTTCCAAATGGACGAGAAAGTAATGTGGTTGTAGGTTTAGAAAATATATTTGGAATAAAAATCGCCTCAAACCTTTCTAAATGCTGCAAGTTCAAGCTCCTATCTTTTTAGAAGCACTCTTAACAGTGAGCACCTTTTGACAAGTTCTTTTTGGTAAATAACACCAAACTTGTGATATCACAAGAAATACAGTAGACTCTCACTAATTCAAACTCTAGGAAGCTGCGACTTTCGTTTGAATTATCAGAATTTTATCTAAATATGATGCAAGATAAAATTATGATTTGCCGTATGAATGGCTACACACAGAAAGCAGATATATTTGATGATTTCCTCTACATAGGCCTAGTGATCGTAAGCAGGTATGCCAAAATTGAAACATTTGTGAAATGTATGACATAGTTTATTTATGCCTTACAAATGTTATTTGTCGTGGACCGTTAGACAGCACATGACAACTCAAAACAAAATTAAGCTTGTTCATTGGGCCAAGAAGTTGTCTAATACGAACTATTAAGCAGGGAACACACAAGCGATGAGAATGGGCACCGCGCAGCAGTTTTCATAGCAACTTGCACCGACGCTGTGATGTGGACCTATGCGATGCCGCAGCGTCCGCTCAAGTTGCTATGGAAATTTTCGTGTGATGCCCGTTTTCATAGCTCATGTGTGCCCGCTTGAGCCCCGTTGAGTGCGCTCCTCACCAAGCACTGGTGCACTAAGGGAAGAATCGCCCGCGGAAGCAAGAGCGGTATATAGAGAGAGTTTGGTCAATGGGGGAAGCGGACAGAGCCAGGTTGTGCACCAGACGCAGACAGAGGGCTTGACATGCTCTCTTGGCCAACGAGAAGCCGAAAATAATTTCCTAGTGGACCACCACTAGGGGATTATTTTTGACTTTTGGTTGGCCAAGAGGGCATTTCAAGCCCTCCATCTGTCTGGTGGACGCCAAGTGCGTAAGAATTATATATAGTAATTCTTCATTGTTCAACATATGGAGCACGTGTTGTTTCGATTATGATCATGGAAAAAGATTTAAGAAACGAATGTGCCACTCAAACCAGGGCTGGATTAAGGTACGTAGCTAAGGGGGCTGCAACCTTGGGCCCTGGGCTCTCGGGAAGACCTGTGCTGGACCTTAAAACTTGTAAAAAGAAAATTGTGTTTAATTTACTACAGTTCACACCAAGAGCAGAAGGAACACTAAGAAGTGCCTCTGGCGTTTTGGCCTTCTCGTTCCCTTCCTTTTTCTTTTTCCAGCAGGGAGATGGGCATACTATGAAGTTCCAGTCTTTAGACTAGCTGGCATTTGTGAGGTTGTTATACAAGAGCGTGCCAGGTCAACAAAAGTAAGGTCGCCTCTCATGCCCCTTGTCGGACGGTGAAGCTGTCGACGCCGACGGTCACCTTCAAGTCTTCTAATTTAAACTCAATAAAAAAACAACACAGAAGTTGTTTTTTTTGTTTTTTTTTCTTTTTTGCATTGTTTACGAACAATTGGCTGTTGGAAGTTAAGCAAGTGTTGTCAAAAACTACTCGAGCAGTACGCATGGTACACATTTTTTTGCAACCTTTTAGCGAAGTTGCAGCCCGTCGACATTACTGCATTTAGAAGGAACAATATTAGAACTAAAAATGATTGAAACATTTTCCCTCTTAAAAAAGACAGCGTGTGGGTACAAGAATTCGAAAATATCTCCTCGATTTTCATGAAAAATTTTTTGAATGAGTGCTACTGGCTTGATTCCCCTCCCAAAAGGAAAGAAAAATATTTTAGCCGTTTCAACTATTGGAATATTTTTTTCTGCCTGTATAAATCAAGCGGAAGTTCTAGTCAAACGAGTGAACGGGGTCACGATCTTCAACAGATATTCTTTAGTTTCCTTTACGGAGCTGCTGGATATGACCAATACATCTAAATCTTTTCCTAAATATTTCATTGTGAGTTTTGTACCTCAAAATTACTCTATAATGTGCTAGATCGGTTGATTTGTTTCAAAGCAGTTTCTAATCAAAAATTCCCTCCACTTCATTCTCAATGTGATATTCTATGAATTCCATTGAATCTACAAATCTAGAAAAGGCTCAACAAATGTCATACGATGAAAAAATATCTAGATTTCAAAAGGTTTTAAAACTTGCATGCAGTTATTGTTGTTACCTCCACCACCATGGTGATTATTATTATCACGAGTAGGGGCCTCGTAACAACCTTAGCCCAGGGCTCAAAATATCTTAATTCGGCACTGGCTCAAACTCAGTTTTGTTCGAACGGACTCTGACGACTCCAACGGCAAATTCCTGGTCCTTGGCACCTGGCATACGGATCACGTCAACCATTCTGCTAGTAGCACAGATTTTTTATGTCTTCTATATCTTTGTACGTCTTCCACCATGATTTTGCATAACCGTGATTGAAACATCACGTGCACCATATTTTCAGTCACAGAGTTACTCCGACGCACTTACTAATTTTTATTCTTGCGACCACTGTCAGGGTATTATTCTCGGACTCTGGTTGGTCACATTCGAACTTGAGTAGATGCCCTGGAACACGCCCAGCCCGCTTTCTGCAAATGGCACCTCCTCATTTGCCTCCTATAGTTTTCAATGAATGGCCAAACTCTCTCTATATATGGGTCTGGTGGAAGCA